>NC_087564.1:6693750-7345000 GCF_036250125.1 Pseudopipra pipra
TGCATTAACAAATGGCTTTGACACTCCAGAAGAAAGGTATCAAAAACTTAAAAAGGTAAAGTGTTTACACTGACTGAAAGGAAAATTCTGGAAAAAGGTTAGAATGCCTTAGTTCATCGTGGAGACAACGGGGGAAGTATGTCATGGGTCTAAAACTGAGCTACAGACAGCAGATGGGATTTGCTTGTTTTGTTTTCTGGTAACACAATTGAATGTTGCATTAAACTTGCAGAACTCATGGTCAGAAAAGACAGAAATGATTCCTCACACAAGAATGAGTAAAGGTGTAGAACTTGTTAAAGGATGTTGAGAGTGTTAACATTTACGAGTTCAAAGGGGGATTGGGTGAGAGGAATTCAGTGAGGAGAAGCTTCATCAATTCAGGCCCTGCAGGCACAGTCAGCCTCTGTTAACATTTTAAGAAGTCTGTTGTATCAGAAGGCAGACCCAAATTCTTTGTCGTCACCTTCTTAAAGCTTCACCTTTAACATCGAATAACTTGATAAATTGATATTTTTGATCTTTATGTTCAAGAGGGCTAGTTTTGAATGCCTGTATCCAGTGTAAGCCATGTGGGTTAGAAGAATATTAAATGTGTTGTTACATGTATTTGAAAACTCCTGTCACACTGTAGGGAGTGTAAATGAACATTGAGAAGGACTGAGAGCTGCTTTGGGTGCAGCATGTCCTGTGCTTGAGCAACAGGTGGAGAGAGAGATGGGACTTCCCTCAGTTCTTGTCTGTTTATGGAGTAGAAGTGCATGCTACAAATCATCTTTGGGCAATAGCAAGATGATTAAATGCAGATGAAAACTAGTTGAAAAACTCTAGTGTGTTTATTTTAAAATTACCAGCGAAACAAACGTTGGTTAAGAAGATTCAGTTTACTTAATTTTGAAACGGGAGAGAAGTCATATGTGGATGCACCCTGGTAATCTTTAAATGTGTACAGGTTTTATTCTCATGCAAAGTTTTCCTTTCCTTTCCAGCATTCCATGGATTTTTTGCTCTTTCAGTTTGGCCTTTGCACTTTTAAATATGGTGACACAGAAGAAAAGTATGTCATTCTCTTATTTCTTGTTTTCTTAATTGAGGATTTTCTAAAGTGATACTGATAAGCTCTATTGACATGCAACTCATCTTCTCCACAGGTATATAATGAAGTCATTTAATTTCTATATTTTTCCAAAACCCTTTAACAGAAATTCACCAGATGTCAAGTTTGTCTGTCAGGTTAGTAGAAAAACAAGTTTGATTTTGTTTGGTTAAGGTATACCTGCAGCAAACTTCACCTTAAAAGGTGGAAAAATAGAAGTTTCTGGGGTTTGGTTTTGATTTTTTTCTTATAAGAGAAATAAACATCAGTTAAGAGCAATCCCTAAAAATGAGCTTTAAGGCAATATCTTTGGCTTCAGTCTTTAAATCTTGTTATGTATTACACTGTGTGGTTTCTGGAATTGGAGATAATGTTCCAAACCTGGCAAGATGATTCTAATTTTTTCCCTTTTCTCATTGGACTTTGTGTTCCCTTTTCCTGTTTTATCCTATATTCTCATCTGCTCATCTTACTTTTACTTCTTCCCAGGCTATTGCCAGCATTTTTCCTGTCTCAGATTTGTTCTCCTGAACATTTTGCTTTCTTTAGTTTCCTCTCTCCACGTAGCTCATTCTTTCATCTCTATGCCTTAGGATATTTATTGTTCTATGAAAGTTCAAAATAAATAACAAAAGTAATATTGCCTGAATTCTTGTTTAGGGTCAAAAACGTTGTTGCTCTTGACTTTGGACTTTGTATAATTTCTTAAAAAGTGTGAAAATAACCACACTGATCTTTTATGCCACAGCTCCTTTTCCAAATGTAAAATCTTTTTCTTTTGTTGCAGAGTTCAAGTATAGATTTTTTAGCAAACCAAGGATTTGATTTTAATAAAGTTTTTCGCAACGGTGAGTTGTTTGGTTTTTTTTTATATTTCTTTCAGTGTCTGCAATATTTATGATGACACCTTTCATTGTGTTCTGCAAGAAGAAAAAAGGCTGCTATTCATGATAATCTCTTAACACACAGTGAAGTTCTTGAGTTATTTTTATCTCTTTTACTGTTGTGCTGGTAGTAATTCCTTTCCAGGAATTCATTGTATGGGTTCAACAGAATGGAATTCCTGCTCACAGGAGGGTTTGGTTGTTTCTTGTTGTCCAGTGGCAAAGCATGACTGGAGAGATCCATAGTAATGAATCAGAAGTCCTGTTTTAGGAAGGGGATCAGTGCACTGTAAGGGTGCTGCTGCAGTCTGGGGTTCAGGTGATGCAGGGAGCAAGGGAGAGGAGGGCTAAATATTACTGTGGTTGGGACCTGTGGCTCTGCAATCCTTGGGCTCATTCCCTGTGCAGTGGTAGCAGCCAGTGGGGCATGTGCTGGAGGGAAGCCTGGATAGACACAGAGAACCAGTGGGATGTGGGACAGAGGACTGAAGGGAAGGGTTTGTTTTCAGCCTTCAGGGCTGTAAGAGTGGCAGATGCTTGGTTAGTGATAAGTCTTTGCTGAATCCCTACACATCCCTAATTTGTCTGTAATTATGATGAGCTTTTACTTTTTTTTTCTTTTTGTTAGGAATTCCATATTTAAACCAGGAAGAAGAAAGACAGCTAAGGGAACAGTACGATGAAAAGCGTTCTCAAGCCAATGGTGCAGGATCTCTGTCATACATTTCTCCTAATTCCACAAAGTGTCCTGTAACAATTCCCGAAGATCAGAAAAAATTTATTGAGAAAGTAGTGTAAGTTAAATTGTTTCATATCCTCTGATGTTGTTGAAGCTAAAATGTGAACTGTAGTGATATTTTTGTATGTTGAAGCCATTTTTATTAGTTCACTGGTTTTAAAATGCTGCTCTTTTTGTTTTGAAGTGTTTTCTTGTCTTTTGGGGAGAGCTGTAAACTTCCAAAAAATAAAACAGTAGATATAGAAGCAAATAATTATTTCCTCCAGGGAACAGATAGAAGACTTATTAAAGAATGAAGAAAGTGAAAGTTTGGAACTGGAGCCATGTACAGGGTGAGTTTCTGAAGTTGCATATCTTCTAAAAATATTTGTTGTTTGGTCATACAGAATTAGGGGAGTGACAAGGAAGACTGTCTTTACTTGGGTTGACTGCAGCAAAATTTACATTTGATTGATTTTTTGTATGTTGAAAAAATGTACCTCTGTATATGGGTGTCATAGTTTGCTGTGTGAGCTGTAACTTCTGCATGTAGTGGCAACATATTTAAGTACAGCCAAAAAATGTCTTGTATATATGGGCCTCCTCTTGCTATTGCTGAAGTTTTCCATGCATTTTAAAAATAAACTTTTCAAATCTGTTGGACTGTTAGTTGTTTGTAGTTGACAGTGTGTTACTGTTTTTTATTAGGTCTCCTTCTCAAAAATCTATTTAGCTTTGGGGTCTGGATGTTTGGAGAGTATGGTTGTATAAAAAATTAAAAAAAAATTGAATTTAGAAATAGCAGAACATTGTGAGATGAGGTAAGGTATCATCACTGTATCTGTATGGAGTGATCATAGCTACAGAATATTTTCTTATGAGATCATCTGTGGGTAACTGTACAAAATGGTGTAAATGCCTTTGCAGCTTGGGGACTGGACATCAGAATTCAGTAAAACCCAACTGAGCCTCTAGGTTCTGGTGGCAGTGACTTTTGCTTTAAAAATCTTTCTGCAAATGAACATGAAGTCAGCTTTAACTGAATATCATTACTTGGAAACACTCTATAAGAGGATTATTAGTAACAAAATTGTCTTTTGATTTTAGATTTCAAAGGAAATTAATTTATCAGACCTTGAGCTGGAAGTAAGTTGCTGGTAATACTGCCTTACTGTATATTTTTAGTATTTTTGATAAGAAATCTGGGTAAGATCTGATCTACCTTATCTTGGGGTGATTCATTTAGACGCTGTTTTGTCCTTTAAAAGAAGACTTTTATAATGTTCTGAAGAACTTATTTGTGATGATTCACTTGAATATTTTAAAGCTTAGTATTTGTTTTATTATTCCTGTGTGAAATGTCTGAATAGAACAGCACAGCCTAGAATTATGTGACAAATGCAACTTGCCAGGTTTTTAGTGAACAGAAAGTGCATGTGCTTATACAGATTGTGGGCTTTACCTGAAAAACTAGGAGTTCTGTAGGAGGTACTGGTATGTTTATAGTTTTCTGTTAGATGCCAAGCATAAGCATTTTTGATAACTTATTATATTGCTTAAAAATATCCCTTAAGGCCTTGGGAGAAGCACTAAGGTTGTAAAGTAAGATTTTCATTGTTCTGACTGCACTTGTAAAATGTGGGAAATACAGCAGAAGGCATTTTTTGTACATTTAGCTAATTCAGTGTTGCAGCACTGAATCTGATCCTCTGTTGTTTATGCTGGAAGTGGATAAAATAAAGCTTCTCTCTGTAAAATGGAATCTCAAGAAGGGAGCTTGAGAACTAATCTGAGAGGTGCATTTAAGAATTTTTCGGTGTAAATTTTTTAATGCCTGGAAAGAATATCTATAGCTTCCAGTAGCACACAGTGTTATATTTATCTGACACTTAGCTTTGCATCTGCTCTCAGTGGCTGGAAGGAGGTGTTCTTGAGCTGGAGTTTGTAACATGCTGCAGTGTTGCTTTCCATGAGCACAGCTGTGGTCCTGTGTGTCCTGGGGAGACAGAGCCGAGCTGTCAAGTGAACGTGGAGATAATTAAAGCAGAAAACACTGAGGATGTTGATTGCCCTTGTGTCCTGAACTCTTCACAGGTCATTTTCTCTGCTGAAGTGTTCTCTTGTGCATCAGTGTGGTGATGCATCTGAGGTTTGTGACATGAGGCAGCTTATGAGGGAGGTGTAGGCTCCAAACCCTGGGAGGAGTCAGGGAGGAGAGGACACAGCAGTGCTTGGGTATGTGCTCTCCAGGGCTAATTTTAGGAATAGCCAGAGGACAAGGAAACATGCTGGTTCTGCAGTGGTTGTACAGTTGTGGTTAGTTAATTATGATGGGAAAATGAGAGTAATTGCTGCTTAGGCAGTAAAATTACTGGTTAAGTGGCAAAAGACGTTATTCTCTTACTTTGCTATCAGTTGGATTCTGTGGCTGTGGGTATGGTAGTACTCTGGAAATGAAATGTGACTGAGTGATGCAACCCTGAAGCAGAGGTAGTGACATTTGAGTTAATAATTCCCATTGGAGTCTCCTGTTAGCAGAAAGTTCAGGGTTGTTTCTAAATCCTAAAATAAGTGATGTATTAAAGGCAATGCAGGCTCCAAAGAAGCTGTCCTGTGGCTGCAAGTAAATGAGAGCATTCTCACCACTATCTTTGGTTTGGATTTCTTGAAAGCAGAGACTGTAGATTGTGATGAAATATCTGCATGATATTTACTTAATATTACTAAAATAAGAAGGTAGAGGTCCCACAGCAGTAGGATGGGAAGTTGCATAAGATAATATATTCTAGTGCTAGTTACTCTTAGGTAATGTAAGGAGGCCAATCAAATTAGCCTGTTGCTTCAGATTTTCCATTATTTTAGATTAAAAAGAAACTTTCAATAGTTCTTTTACACTTAAGACTTATAGTAATAATGAAACATGAAATTACTGAATCACTGTTGTGGTTTCAATTTGCTAAATGCCAAATTAATAGTTACTTATATTTACTTTTCATTTGTTTTGATGTAGGTATCCAAAAGGTATTCATGTTGAAACTCTGGAGTCAGATAAGGTAACTAGGCCTCTAACATTTGTTCTCTTTGAAGGAAATTGTGTTTCTCAATTTTACCAAATCTCCTGACTTTTAGATACAACTTGAGCCTTGTTATGCGAATGCAAAACATTCTAAATGGAATACAGTGAACTTATTTCCAAATATTAAATCTGACCAACATATGGAGTATCAGCATGTATTTGTGTGGCTTAATATTATCCCTTTATACTGAAAGGTATTTTAAGAGGCATCTTAGATATATCTGATGTTCAGTGTTGGTGAAATGTAGATTGTGATCTTAGAGGAAAGACAGTGGCATCACATGCTGTTGTGTCCTCGCCTCCCAGCAAAAATCCCTGCTCCAAAAGATATTTGAAATAAGCTATTTACAAGGACATACTGGTAACCTTTCCTGAGAATTAAAAAGTGGGTTTAGTGAAAGTTAGGTTTGGTAATAATGTAATGTAATACAGCTTTCTAAAGTAGGCTTTTGGGAGTAGGTGATAAAGTGGTGCCTACAATAGAAACAGTTGTGTTGCCAAGTAACTGCTGCTGAGGTGACAGTTTTCTTTACTATGTAAATTTACAGAAACTTAAATAAGAGCTTCTCAGAGTCATTCCTCAAACTATACATTTTCTGTTTTAGAAGGAGAGATATATTGTTATTAGTAAGGTAGATGAAGAGGAACGAAAAAGAAGAGAACAGCAGAAACAAGCAAAAGAACAGGTAAATAAGTTGCATTTCATTCATTTATGTGAAAGAAGGAGGGGGATAATCTCTGCCTTCAGTCAGCAATGCAAAGTTGTGTGCTAGGATTTGGTAATGTTTCTGAAACTCATCTTCCAAATTCTGCCAGATAACTTAGGCTTTGCAGTAAAGGTGGAAGAGCTGCAAGGCACTCTAGAAAATTAAATGAGAAATTGTGGAATAGTGAAACAATGTTCTGGAGCAGTGAATGCCTCCTGTGAATCTCCTCTGTCAGAGGGGTGTGGCCTAGGAATAGGAAACATCAGTTTCTGGCAGAAATTCTTGAGCAAGTTGTCACATTGTTTGCATTCACAGTCTGTCCTGGCTGTTCTGTTACAAAACTTGATTGCTCTTGGTTGTCAGTACAATGTCCTGTACAATTCCTGGGTCATTTCTCCATAGAAACATGTGCTGCAGGGACTGCTGTGGTAACAAGCTGAACACAAGGTCATGCCTGGTGTATTCAGGCACTCTCATTGTTTATGGGACTTTGGATTTTGCTTACTGAGTCTGAGGCAGGTTTCAGGACTTGAACTCTGGGAATTCTTGGTCAGACTCCTGTGATTTGTCCTTACGTATTTCAAGATACGTAAGTTTGGGTGAAGCAAGTAATATTTGCATGCAGAATGCCTTTTAGGAGGAAAAAAGATATCTAACAGAGGCATCAACTAATGTGACTTCTGTTTTTCCAGAAGGCAAGTTAGGGACAATTTACTACCAAAGTAGATTTTTCTGAGGCATTCTTAATGGGGCTATTACTCACTCTGACTAGAGGCATTCAGAGCTGAACAGAAATAACAGTGAATGTTTTATTGAATTTCACTTCTGGTTGGATAAAAATGAATAAAGCAAGGCAGAAATTACTTCCCTAGACCTGAAAAAGAAAAATCTGTTACAAAAAAATTCCTTAAGTGAAACTAAAATAGGTGCTGTAGTCAGTTTAAAATGTGTAACTCTCATTATGTAATATTGTGTTTGTATAATATTGTAGTTGTATAATGTTTCTTCTTGGTTTGTTTATGTAAATAGTGAAAAATGTTTTTTCCCCCACCTCAGTGTTGGCATAAAAGTACAACCCGATTGAATAGAAATAACAGTCAGGATCCAACCTGTTGCATATATAACAATATATGTTAAAAATGTATGTGAAGATATACAGCTTAATTTTAATATCTTGTTGAGCTGTTTGCAGTCTCAGAGCAAGTGAGCACTGTTAAAGATCTGTATTAACAGTGAGCTGACTGCAGCTGTTACTGCTCTGGGGAGGATGAAGTTACCCTTTGTAGCAGCTGTTTGTTGCTGTGCTGTGCATTTGTGGCTAAACCAGCAGTGATACCATACAGGTGTTTTGTCTGTGCTGGGCAGCACTTGCACAGTGTCAAGATTTTCTTTTCCACCCTTCCCCAAAAGCAAGGAGGCCTGGAGGGTGGGCTCTCATTGTCTTTATCCACAAGTCTTAATGCCTGCCTTGG
This sequence comes from Pseudopipra pipra, assembly GCF_036250125.1. Lineage (NCBI taxonomy): Eukaryota > Metazoa > Chordata > Aves > Passeriformes > Pipridae > Pseudopipra > Pseudopipra pipra. The sequence continues at coordinate 6,701,704 of NC_087564.1, forward strand.
AATTTTGGGTGAGGGGAGTGAGCAAAAGGCAGAGTGGCTTTTGCCCCTGGCCAGGGGCAACCACTACAAGAGCTTGTGACTCGTCCTACTTGACAGTGAAGTAGAGCTACACATCACACTGGAGTTCTGTCAGCAGCATCCTGCTTTTGATGGTTCCTCTGTGGTCTGTTCTTGGTTATGTCTGAGAAACAGTTTGCAGGTACAGTTTTTGCAATATTTGTGTTTATGTTTCACTAATGTCAGAATCTTTCCTTACAGGAAGAATTGAATGATGCAGTAGGATTTTCCAGAGTTGTTCATGCCATTGCTAATTCTGTAAGTTAGCATGATTTTTAATATGCCTTTCTTTGCAAGAAAAAATAAATAATTTAAAGAAAGAATTCCTTTGCTGTTACATTTTGGAAGATAGAATTAAATACAAGTTAAAGGGACTTTGTAAGTTGATGTTACTTCATGTTTTACAATGATTGAGTGTGGTAGGTTAACTAAGCTTTTAAAATAATACATGACATGAACAATCTCATTACCTGTAAGAGTCAACAGTACCAACTTCTAAGGGCTCTTCAGTAAATAGGCTTTGAGGGCTTTCATTCTTTGTTCTGAAAAGATTGTTGCTGGGAGATTTTTTTCCTTTTTTTTTTCCTGGCAGTTAAAGGCTAATCAGAGAAGGACAGTTGTGTAAAATGTATCAAAGTTAACATTTAAAAAACTTCTTGTACTTCTTTAAGAAGGAGCTTGCTTCTACAGCATCTGGCCTGAAAGGTTCTGCACTGTGAGAAGCCCCTAATAACTCTCATATATTATAACCATGAGGAATATATTGTGAGTTGTTGTAAATTAAAAGGTAATGGACTGAGAAATTACTTGACTTCAACCCTAAATAGATTACATTTGGAAACCAAATTGTAAGTATCTGTTCTAGTGCATCTTCTCCACATTTGAAGCTGCTGCTGAAGGCTGTGATAAATGGTTGGGAGTGGAGGAAAAAGGAGTGGCTGCTCTGAGAGAATGGAGGAGTGTGTGGGGCAGGCAGAGAGCAAGTGGGGAGGTTTGATTTGTCTTTGTTCCCAGCTGCCCTTGGCAAACATCAGGTGCTTTTCACATATTGCCTTTGCCATGGCCATGGCTGGAAGTGCAACCAGCATTTAATGTTCTTTTCACAGGGCAAGCTGGTTATTGGACACAATATGCTGCTGGATGTCATGCACACCATACATCAGTTCTATTGTCCCCTGCCTGATGTAAGTAGTCTTCTGAGTGTTCAGATGATGAAATGAGTCCCTTAATGTATTTGTCTTTTAGTCTTATCTCCACACTTTCTTGTGAAAGGAAGCATTGATCAGTCTATTAAGAAGTACAGAAAAGTATTTTTAGAAAGCCTATTTGTTACTTTTCAGCTACTGCCTTGTTTTCTTAAATCTTTATGTAGAAAGCTTAGTTGAATTGAATTCTTCTCCTTTACATTCTTAAAATGTTCAAATTAAACATAGAAAGTGTGGTTTTTGCTTGTATCTATTAGTCCTTCACAAAACTGCTTGGATAATGGCAGGTATGTTTAACTGACAGACATGTTAAAAAACTGGTTTGGAGCTTCAGCATAACTATGTGGTATTTTCCTCCTGTAGTTTAATAAATGGGAATGTGTATTTTCATACAAGAGAACTAAGAGAGTGATAAGAAGTCCTGTAGCAGGATGATTTCATTGGGGTGAGGAGGTGCAATGTCAGAATAATTGGAGGGAGCACACTTTGCTGACTGCAGTAGGGGCAGTCTAACAGTTCATCACTGCACTAGTCCAACAATTAATTTAAACTAAGCAATTTATTGGCACCAAGAACATTCAAGAAGGCAAAGGTCTCATTGAAAGGATGGCCCACAGGACATTATGTTACTTGCAGACTTCAAGGGCTTGTGGGTGTTTTGGGAAAGACTTGATCATGAGATGGGAGAAAGAAAGCTGGAACCTGTTTGGATGGTGTTGGAACATCAGCAACTGTCAGTTGTTGCTGTACTTTTTACATCTGGTAGATCTAAACCTGTGGGCATCAACTGTGTACCTGGAGTGACTGCTTATATTCCACTGAAATATTAAATGCTGGGAACATTTGAAGTAGAGCTGTTAACACAGCTGGAACTAGAGGTAGTCTAGGCTTACAATAGGATAGGGTACTGGAAATGATAGAACATTTTATTGCTAATCACAGACAGATCAGAAATAATGAGTCTGTAGTTGTGTGTAATTGCAGGTGGTATCTATGGCAATGCAAATACATCTCTGACATGGTGAGAATTCAGTTACTGTATCTCACTGTTAGAAGCTGTTTGGATAATTGTAGCTGCTGCTATCTGTCATTCCAAGACTGATAACCAGTTAACTGACTTGGATTTTATCTTCCAATTTAATGCTGAATTAGGACCTAAGTGAGTTCAAGGAAGTAACATCATGTGTCTTTCCCCGGTAAGTTCTTAGTTCAAACTTTCAAGTGTTCTGGTACAGTTTTAGCAGGCTGATCCTGTTTGTCCTAGCCCTGTAAACTAGCTGTTACTGCAAATATAATGGGGATCAACTTAGATAAATAGAGATTTTAAAGTATTCTTGAGCATCTTTTTTTTTCTCAGAAAAACAGTACAGTTGGTTTATATTTGGCAAAGATGCACCTTTGCTGTTCCTTTGGTTCTGGCATGATGATTGGTGTTTTGAATCTCCGTTGGGAACAAGCTTTATTTGCTATTAGTTGTTTGCAACTCTTGCTGTTGCTTAGTTGCTGTCATTTTTCAAGCTGAACAAAGGCAAGGAATGTTTGGGCTGTTCTAAGATCCAAGAGTAGTTTCCAGGAGGTGTATTTGCTGTTTCTCACCTAATATGCTAAAAGGCTTCTGAGGATTTGGCAAAATGGGCATTCTTTCATTTCAACTTATTTAGCTCCTACTTTGTTTCTAGGTTATTGGATACTAAACTGATGGCAAGTACACAACCTTTCAAGGTAAATTAATTAATAATATATAGAATTATTTGAAGATACAAACTTGCATTAATTCATGTGTATTGAAACAAATTTTATTTCTTTTTAGAGAAAAATGTCTCATAATGTTTTCTGTGATGCTCCTTTTTTTTGTAGAAGAATGATTTTCCTTTACACCTTATTTAAACTTACAAATTTTTTGGAGTATAGATTTTTACTTCCCTACCGTTGTCTTTTGTATTTGAAGTTTTAAAGTAACTTGGCAGCTTTACATTCCAAAATATGTAGAGTTTTTGCAAGTTAAAATGTGGTCAGTAGATTATTTTCTTCATGTAAAATAGCAGCAACCTCAGGAGAAAAAAAAAGTGCTGTTTATGAACAAATAGGGCCTGGAAGCTGCTTGTATATTCAAATATTTAGAATACTGTGGATGCTGACTTAGATTTGTTTAGAAAAATGCTTGATCATCATTAGGTTCTTTTGTGGCCCTGATGTTCAGTGGATAGTCAGCAGGAGGAAAAAAATGACAGGTTTCTCTTAAACCCTCTTGCAGCATGAGTTTTGTTCTAAGTAAGTACTGAGATAAGTGCTCATGCTCTCTTGCCTTCTCCTGGGCCTTTGAATTAAAAAACATGCTGCTGAAGCAGCATCTTTGTGCAAACCTCTGTGACTCTGGAGCATTGCATAACAGAAAGTCTTATTAAAATGTTAAAAATTGTCAGGTTTGTGTTGTACACTACTGTAGTAAGAATAGAGGCTTTGGTACTCTGAAAGCTAAGAATCCTCCACAAGTTTTAGGTTTGGTACAGTTCATTGTTATTTGTATTTCTACAGCAGTGCTTGGGTTTTAGGATATTGTTATCAGATACTGCTTCCAGATGCCAAATTAATGCATCATTTCAGCTGCTTCTTTGTATTTAGTTCTTGATAACTTTTCAGACTGCAGACTTGGTGATAAGTGTAAACAGCTGTCTTGAGTTAGAACCAAAGGAAATTTGGTCCTCAGAGATTTCAGACAACTGTAAGAAAGACTGTGAGATGTTCTGTTTTCTCTGCTGTTGATCTGCATGTTTTCCATTGATTGCCAACATATATTTGATTAAGAACTTCAGTAAGGAATTAATCTGTAATATATTTTTGTGACTTTTATGCATATTTAGATTCACTGATGCAACTCAGCTAAGCTGAAGTGTAAGACCAACTCTCTGATTGTCAGGCTGTCTTTGTATTACTTTAAATCAGCAGTACTTACACTTACAAAACTATTCAAGAGTGTCCAGTCATCAAGCACATTTCAATACTCACCTTGAATGCCTTCAACCATTACAATCAATATTTAGGATATTTTTCCCTACTGTTTGTGCTGCCTTTTCCCTTGCCACATGTACCCTGCATGAAACCAGACTGAAATAGAAATGTAACATCTGCATAATTCATTGTCAGTGATTCTGAAAAGTATTAATAAATGCTTATGACTCATTATGTTGTAGGTGGGACAAGTTAACTTTAGAACTTGTCTTGACTTTCTGGTGCATTAGTTTGAAGTGGGGCTGTGTATAAATCCATAGAGAACACAAGGTGGCAGCAGTAAATACTCATTTGATCCTATTTGATTTCAGTGTCCAGGGAAAATGTGCTTGGCATTGGCAGTTAATGATGTGCTTTCTTGCAGGAGATCATTAATAATACATCACTTGCAGAACTGGAAAAGCGTTTAAAAGAGGTTCCATTCAGCCCTCCTAAAGTGGGTAAGGGTACATCAAACTGCTCATATTTTGGAAGTGTTCTCCTCTGCTCTTTTAAATGCAAGTCAGTCCAAAAAAACCCACTTTGTGGGGAATCCTGCAGTCATTGTCTCAGACTTAACACTCCCCTTTTGGCTGAGTTGGTGTGGGCATTCATGGCTCTTTTAATAAGAAAGTCTTTCTGTCCTAGGAACCTGTTCTTACCTAAAAATGCAAAACGAAACTGCTTTTTTAAGGACTTTTGAACAAATTTCAGAACTTCTGTAAATTGTATAACCTTCCCCAAATGATGTTATGCTCTGACCTGTGGGTAAGCACACAGAGCTGCCTTTATCTTCTGTGCTAACATGTTTATAAATGATTTTTTTTCCCCTCAGAAAGTGCAGAAGGGTTTCCAAGTTATGATACAGCATCTGAACAACTCCACGAAGCAGGATATGATGCCTACATTACTGGACTGTGCTTCATTTCTATGGCTAATTTCCTAGGTACCTATGTGGTCTTTTCCAAACCTTCTCCTTGGTGTTGCCTGGAGCTGCTTATTACACACTGAATTTATTCTTCATTCATCAGGTTCCTTCCTCACTCCTCCGAAAAACCATGTGTCTGCCAGATCAAAACTCATTGAACCTTTTTTTAACAAGTAAGTAGTTGTTGCATTAAAAGACCTGCTAACACATGGAAATGGAACACTGTCCTTAGCATATCTATCTCCAGCCTTGGAATCAATGGCTAACTGCATTTTGCTTTAAACTTTTATTGGCTTTTTGGCTCATGCTGGTGATGCTGCAGGGAGGCCAGAGTTTGTAAAGGCAGTACCTTTTCCTTTGAGGAGGATGGTTTACTTTCTGCTAGGCTGTGAAAGGACACTTCGAAGAGTACCTGCATTTCATTAATGGCCTTTCCATGCCCATGTTGATGATATGTTTACAATTTAGAAAGTTATTTCTGGAGTAAACTTTGGGTGTAGTGGAACTAAAGAAATATTGATCAGGTGTTCTTTATGTTGTTGGAGTATCAGAAAGTGGTGATATTTAAAAGTGAGTACACTAAACAGTCTGGAAAAATATCCTATTGTGATATCAATCCAGAGAACACAAAGCATTTGTCTCCCCATTGTTGGGTAACTCATTTTGAAGAGGCATAACAAATATACATGTGTGATTTTATGGGATGATGCTGTGATGAGTGTTTGGCCTTTGAATTGGATCTTCATGCAAACTCCTTGAACTAACTGAAGTAAGACTTGAGAGATCTAAAAGCCTTTATACACAGATTTGATTCTTTACATATTTAATATTTAGGAAGCTTCTAGGGGTACTACAATCTGTCACATAAAGGAAAAGGAGTTGAATTAAAAAAAACTGCTAGTGCTTAGTCTGTCTGGTTATTTTTTAAATTCAGGAGAAATCCCATCCTTTCAAACCCTCTACTATAGGAGATGGCAAAATTAATTATTTTAGCTTCAGATGGAATGAGGAAATAATTGTGATCAATGGCTCTCACCTTTCATTGGTCTGGAAACCAACAGTTCTCTTGACACTGAGGCATGTGAGGCAGTAACTCCATATATTCCAGCAGATGTTAACAAATTATATGTACATTCCTTAGATTGAACATGGACCAGCAGTGGTTGCTTGATTTGAAGGTGAAGGTAGAATTGATCAGCACAATTCCATTATAAGATAGGATTTGTCACAAGGTTGTTTCCAGGAACACCAGCACACACACGTGCTAACCAGTAGATGCCAATTGAGGGGGTTAATTTTTCAATCATTAACCAAAATGCTTTCTAGAGATGCATATTTGCAATAAGTACAAACTGAAACTTCTAAAACTGTCACAATAACACATTAAATTTAAGCTTTTCAAATTAATTGTATATTTGAAATGTGACATTCTTCTAGCAGTGACATTTCAAAGTCACTTTTCATTTTTGAGGGGGTTGAGAGGAAGCCTGCTGTGTCTGTTCTGGCTTCACTGTCCACATTGCCTAACTGTAAGGGAAGGGAAAGTTAACAAGAAATTGTAGGGAGATCAGCTTCTTTTTATTTTCTTTTTTAAGCAAGAACTGAAAATTGCTGTTTGCAAGAAAAGAATGTTTATCCGCTCTGTCATTATTCAGAACGTGCAGCTTCTTGTTTCAGAAAGGCTGGATATTATTTTTAAATCATGGAAACTTGGAAGACTTGCCATGTCTTACTTTCACATGATTTTAGAAGCTTTGTCATGTTCTAACTAACATCTGCCACATCACCCAAGTCAGAGCTCAGACATGAGGCTGTCTGACATTTCCCTTATAGTGAGCAGGCCAAAGCTTGGATTTGTACAGCTAGTTTTCTTTCTCCTATGAAGCAAAATAACAAATCAGAATAAGACAACTCATTTTTTTTTTTATTTTTTTAAGAAATAAAAGAGATTTAAGTACATGTCAGAAGCCAGAGCTGTTGGTGTTTGAATGAACACATCTTTTTGCTCTGACCAGTCCTTGCAGACCAGGTCTCTGTTGGCAGAACTTGGTCTGTCCAGCACCTGTAAGTGCATCCAGGGCTTGTGCACTTCCCATAGTTATCTAAAGATCCCTGGTAAGTCTGTTGCCTCTGGGGCTTTTTTGCAGGCATGCTCTGAGCTGCCAGCCAGCTTCCTGCTGCATGTTCTTGGCTCTGGTTTGGTCTAGAAGCTTTCCCTAGCTGAGCATCCTCTTCCTCCTGGGGAGGAAAAAAAAACTCTCTTCCTCCTTCCTCCAGAAGTTCTACCTGATCCTGTGGGCAGCAGTCAGAACAAGGAAACCTTTTCTTTTGAGCTGTAGCCATGTTCTTCAAGCAAAACACAAACTGCTACATGTGAACAGTAAGCTGAACAAATGGAAGTTATACCCTGTGTCACAAAAGTTTTTTCCTGTAAGAAGCTGAACAGAGGAGCTTCTTATAAGGCAATTATTGAGAAGCAATGTTCTCAGCTTGAACATATCTCAGGCTAGTCTTGAAAAGGTTCTTCAAAGCAGACTACTTGATGAATCTTTGGATTGCTCATGAAGTCTTCATTTCAAGATCTCTGAATACAAGGTGCTAATATTTCAATGCAGTTTAGTGATTAAACTTTCACACCACTGGTGTGGCTGACAGGATTTTGGAAATGTTTCCTGCTCAATAGGCTTGTCACTAGTGTGATTAGGGGGAATAAATTTAAAACTAAAAAATCAAGCTTTGATTTTTATAAACTTAGCCTTCAAAGGAACGTAATAGTTTTTTCAGTAGTAATTTTTGATGCCTTCCATTATATCAGCAAAGTTATGGAACTTCCTGGCCTGCTGTTCAAGAGTGGTGGCCAGCACATAGGTTAATGTTCCTATAGGTCAGTGATGAACATAGGTAAAATCTTTAGTTTCAGGTTTTTTGTAAGAGTAGAACTGATTAAAACCAGACTTTGCCTTAGGGTTATTTGTTTCTTTTAGGCATAATGCAGTAAGTTATATGATAAACAACTCAATAAGCCAAGAATTCCAGAGATGTGTATCTGTAATCTTTATGCTTTATTGTGTATACAACATCTTTGAAAAATCACGTTCACGTGAACAGTCTGCTGTGAGTAATCCCTGAGGAACATTTATGAATTGAGATGATGGGACTCTTTATTGCAATATCTAAGCTCTTATGTGTATAATTTGGGTACTATTCTTGTGTCATGTACTATGGAGTTGGTTTGAAATTTTTTGACTGTTTGGTTTAGGGTGACAGCTCTTCTCTTCTCCCACACTTCCCTGCCCCTATCTGCAAGCCCCTCCCAAAATTTTAATGGCAGTGTTCTTTTGTATCTCTTTGGATTGTTTGAATGCTGTGTATTTTGATGTAGCTGGAGGCAGTGAGGGAAAGAGGTGTAGAGAAATGAGAGCACCATGTTTTATTGAGCGGAATAGCATCATGGTCTGTAGAAATATAAATTATCTTAGAAGTATTTTTTTTATACAAAGGGGTATCAGAAAACCAAAGTCTATGGAAATCACTTGGTTTGTTGCTGTATTTGTGGAAAATGTCTCACCAGGGAGTTGGGTGCTCTGATGTGTTGCAAATAAGTTCATTTCTCCCTTCGCTTCTCTATGTTAATTTTCTTTGCCAAATCATTGCAAAAGAACATCAGTTTGCTTCTCTGCAGTTTGACCAATAACTTTCCAGTTGCAGTGTAGGAGTAAACAACGGCTGTTCTTCTGCTTTGAGCCACATGTGGCTGTACCAGTTCACTGGTAAACTGGTCTGGGTTTAGAAAGATGCCTTTTCCTTCTGCTGAATCCGTTTCTCTACACAGTTCATGACACACCTTCATCCTACTCAGTGCAGAGGAGCAGTGCTGACTCCTTGAGACTCTTTGTGCACTGCTGTGAAGTGGCAGGTGATAGCCTTCCTCTTCTCATTTTACCTGACTTGCCATAGAAACAATTGTCTTCCAAGTAGCTTCCTCAGAATATCTCAGAGTTCCTGTTGAGAAATAGGTCTCTGTCCTCTGACCGTGGGATCTGCCTGCAGTCCCTCAACGTTGTAGGAAATAACATTGTCTTTTTAGCTTGGTCTGTATATCTTTTAAATAAATGTGAGTTAATGTAGTGAAAATCAATGTCAGCTACAACTTCATGAATCAAACTAATTTAATATAGAGTTCACATTGTCATACTGAACAACCTTATTAATTTAAATGTTCTGCAGATAGATAACCAATCTTAGAACTGTAGTTATGGATACTTAATTATGCATTATGTGCAATCCATGTGGTGTAAGTTACTACTGTTACTTATGTAATAAAGTGCACTTAATATTACAGTCAGCATTTATCCTATAGAGAGTGTGTGTTTGTGTTTATGTGCTGTTTAGCCATGTAGTTGTTTGACCAAAGAAATAAATGTAGGATTTATCTCTGAGGATAAAAACCTGATCTTCATTAATTTCAGGTGTATGTATTTTTTTGCCATAAGCCTGTTCTTGCTGTTGGCCACTGTAATTCTTTCCTCAACATGATAAAAGCTGGGGGAGGGAAGTTTAACTCGTGTTCTCCCTAGGAGTTTTTGTTGTGTTTTTAGTAGACTTCATCTTTTATTTTTCTGAAAGCTGCTACCTACCTGTCAGTATTCCCCTGGCTCTCTCTGGATATGTCAGAGTGAGGATATCTTCCTTTGTCTCCTCGTGGAATCTGTGTTTTGAAGCTGGCTCTGTTCTCAATGTGTCACTGGTGTTCAGTTTACAGACAGCTGTGATGGGGCCAGGCCTACAGGAGTGTGGCACCAAAGGCTAAACATAAGAAGAAACTCTGGCTTCTGCTGTAAAATGTTTTCATTACTCAGTGCTGTGCTGGAACTGGTGAAGTTTCTGAAGTAATTGATGCAGATGTTTCTAATTTTTATTGATAAAGTTCCTTTTAGGTTCTGCAGTGCTCAGAGGGACACAGTGCACATTGTACTGTATCTTGCCTGAGACTCAGGAAGAGAAATTAGATGGGACAGTGTGTGATAACTGGTGCCAGTTCTCTGAAGAGCCTCTGGCTCACATGTGAACCTGTCATAGAGCCCATTTTCCCCCCCAGTGTTAGAATTTTTTTCTTTCTCCTGAGTATTTATAGCAAAACCAAGTTATCAGCTGCATTCCAGTAGACTTTTCAGGGACACAGGTAACCATAAGGACATAGGATTCAAACCCTTGGAAACTAACAGTGAGTGTGGGATGATACAAAGAATCTGTAGGGCATTACAGATCAGTCTGTACACTTAAAATGTTTTTGACAGCTGTTTACATCAGTTATTATTTAGTTGAACACTGTAATTGTAATATGATAAGCATTTTAGAAGCTTTTTAAAGTTATGAGGGAAAAGTTATTTATTTTAGCCCTCCAGTGAACACTGTACATAGCAAATGTTTTGTAACAATGTGGCATCTGTACCTATGACAGGATTTTAGGCTGTTTATCTTATTTTGGAGGGAAATAGGTTTCAGAGCTGAATAAGAGCTTTTATTGAAAACATTTCTTGAATGTTTTGAGAAACTCTTCAGTTACATGTTAAAGGGCAAAAGCCTCATCCTGGTATTCTCCACAGAAGTCGTGATGGCTTTTGCAGTTTTAGGGTTTTAGGATCCATTCTGTCTAAAGCATGATGCAGTGCTCAGAAATTGGGAAAGTTTATGTGTATTTAGAATGATGACAGCTTTTGCACTGTCCACTGTGCAATGGCTCTTACTGCACAGAGCTGCTACTTGCTAAATGTTCACTTCCCCACTTGTCTTAATTGTTTTCAGCAGTAACAGTTTGGGGCTTTTTTGTCCTTGTTTTTTTGAATAAGTAACATTATTAGCATGATACCAAGTAACATTTTGAATGTGAATTGTTAGGTAATGGATTTGACTTAATTAAAGGGTCTGTTTGTTTTAATATAGTTGAAGATATGTTTGAGGTGGTTAATTCCAGAACAGACACGTGAAAAACTATAAAAAGGAAAGCTTATTGAAAGGTCTTCAGGCAGAAATTTGCTAATAGTTCTTTTCCATTCTGCTTCAGGCTGTTTCTTATGAGAGTAATGGACATACCATATCTCAATTTGGAAGGACCAGACTGTGAGTAGCTTTTTTCATTGTAAACTTTGTACCATTCTGACAAATTTCCTGGGGGAAGAAGCGTAAAGATTAATTATCATGTATGTAAAGCATGGGACATCAGCTGTGTTTAGGTTACTGGCCACTTATCAAATGATTTATCAAATGTGTCCCCCACTTTTTTCTTTAACAAAATAGTAAATCCATAAATTCTTCAACTTTGACCAGAGAATTTGCATTATAAAGGGGATTAATGAGAACAGATCAAGTTACTGTTGCTAAATGTAATAGTTGGAAATTAACAGCTTTATGGTTATTTGGGGTTGTTATTCTTACATATGATGTGGGATCTTAACACTTTCCCCCTCTCCCCTCACCCCAACAGTAAATACAGGATGCAAACTAGAGAATAGCAGATGGTTCTGAAAATCTTGTGACCACTTTCCTGTGTAATTGATGTGCAGCAGTACCTTTACTTAACTTCAACCTAAACATCAGAATTCTTTTGCCACATGCAGTTGTGATAAATGGAAAAATATTACTTGAAATATTTAAACATTTCAAGTTATTTCAGCTTACAGACCTGGGGCTGTAATGAGTTGATAACACATTTATATGAAAGCAGATTTTACTAATGTAAATGTCCTTACTGTTATGGGATGTTACACTATGAGGGAGAAAACTTTGGATAAATGTTTCCACTGATGCCTTGACTTAAGAAAATGTGAAGTCGTGGAGGTCAGTCTAGTCCTTGATTAGATGAAAGCTGAATTTTATACTGTGAAATCAGATACACAGATGTCTTAAAAATGATACCCATCTGGAAGCAACACTAATGTGAAGTTTTCCACTCCGTGCATCCGAAAGCTCAGACTGGGGTGTGACTCTTTATTAGATGCCAGTTTAATAGTAACAGACTGCAGTTCTAGAGAGATGCAAGTAACTATTGGAGAGGAAAATATATGCTGTAAGTGCATATATTTAATTTTTAATTCAGTGAGGTGGTCAGATCGCTGAGCTCTGGCTCGGTGGATCTGTTGGAATGGTTATCTAATTATGTTGCATACTTCCTTCCCCAACTGTTTGATATTGAGTGGAAGAATGGATAAATACTTTGGGTCATTGAGAGAATGCCAAAGCTACTAATTTGTAAAGATGCTACTTCCCCTTGCTAGCCAACTTACAGGATTGTTTTGATGCTTTGCCAGGAAGAGTTGCCAAGAAAGAGTCTGCCTCTGAAAGTGTCTGTTTTATCTGAAAGCTGCTCCTGTAGAACACACTGATGCACGTGTTGGAGGGGAACCTGGACTAGGGGGGCTTTCTAAGCTTCGAGGCAGAAAGCACATGTAGGGCTGGCATGTTGGGCTGGCTGGTTTAGAGGCTTTTCTTGCTATTCTGAGATGTAAACACTGCTGCAGGTCAAGGGTGCTGTGTGGTTGTTGTTTGTGGGGGACACAGACAAGTAAAGCCGTGCAAAGAACACAGTGGTAGGTGCACTTGGAGACTATATTTTTAAAAAACAGATCAGCACAGCTCATAATTTTTTGTCATAAATTTTGATGTGTTTGTCAGTTTGTTTGTCCTGTAGTGTAATAGCAAGTTTGTGCAATTTTCCCAGAAATAATGGTTTTCAATAACATATGCCAGGCTGAATAGTATTGAAAAATTAAGTGAAAGTTATCCTAATCATCTTCTTTTGTTACTGTGTATTAGAAAGTCCTTTAAAAAGAATGAAGTTGCTGCACAAAGGGACTGCAAGGCAGAATAAGAATCAAATATTTCTCACCTGACTGGGTAGAAGTTATAGAGGTTTTAACAGCAGATCTACAGTGAATTTAGGAATAAACTGATACTGGAAGATTAGGAATAGTTTCTTCTCCCAATCAACAGGAAAAGGCTGTAGTAACATCTGAAACTGGAGTTATTCAGGTTGTAATTTTCTACTACTGGATTACAACTAGTTAAACTTGGAGTTGCTGGCTGTTCAGTAGGCTCTCCAGCAGTAAATTGATCTGCAGTTGCTTGTTAAGACAACTTGTGCTTAACTTAAAATTTTTTGTGTCCTTTTTGTTTTTTCAAGTAGCAGATTCAGTTAACAGGACTTCACCTGTGCTCATGAAGGAATTGCTTTCTTTAACTACTTGTGTCTCTGTCCAATCTGGGGTTGCTCTCAGCTGCTCGTGTAGAGCTGTAATTTATTAGCAGGGGGGGTCTGGTAAACTCAGGCTAACCTGGGCTTGTTTTGAGTGAAACAGGTTAAAGCACTTAGCAATAACAAGTGGTTGATGGTCTGATTTTGGACATGTGCTCCTTGAATGAGATAAACCTTGAAAAACTCTCCTATTTTAGTGCTGAAAGCTAATGAGATGAGAATGAAGAAAAGTTTGTGTTACGGAAGAATTCAGGGTAATTCACTAAGATGTAAGTCAGTCCCTGTGTCTCTGTACCCAAAGAAGAGAGAAGTTTTTCCTGCAGGTGTTACCAGGTGGCCTAGTTAAAATCTGATCACAAGCTGAGTGTAGTTAACTGTTGAGTTACCTTCAACAGACTGGAGTAGTATATTGCAAGGTGGAGCATTGGTACTTGATGTAGTTTTGTAGATCTTGGCCTGTTTTCTTATTTAAAAAATAAGAAAGAAAGATGGGGAAAAAAGCTACCTTACCACATTGGATGACTTTTTTGGATATTCTAAAGACACTGATTTTAACAAATGCTTTCTTTTGTTTTATAGTGCAGCCAAAACGAGATCATGTTCTTCATGTTACTTTTCCCAAAGAGTGGAAGACTAGCGACCTTTACCAGCTTTTCAGTGCCTTTGGTGAGTGATATAATCTGTATTTCCTCACTTTTTTTTTTGTCATTAGCAAGTGCTTCTGGTTTGTTTTGTTATTTTTAGTATGTGGATTCAGACTTACTCCTAGTACAGGTAACAAGGAACAGCCTTTTGTAATTTTTGAACGGTGTCCTATGGACTTCCTTCCTAGTGATGCATTAAAAATGCCTGCCCTGATTAACTACTCTTTAGAAATCTTTATATGTGCTCATTGTTGAATATCATGGATCTTTGATCCTTTTATTTACAGCCTCTCCTGGGAGGGTTTATGTGGAGGTGGATAAAGGGAATGGGGATTGGTGTGAAAGGCAGATCGAGGCTTTAGGAATAAGGTTCATCCTGCAGTCTGCATAAAGCCAGACTCCAGCTTAGGTGAGTCTGGACAAGCAAGCAAGCTTGAAAATAGCCAGTTGGATTTCAAGATGTTGAACACCATCCAAGACAGAAGAAACAAGAGAAAAGCTGTTTAATAACTAGGGACGAGTAGTCCTGTTGCTCCTTTACTAAGTAGAAGTATAAAATGCAGGGACATGGAGCTCTGAACTAGTTGCCAGTGGTTCCCCTGATATTTGACTCAGTGGTTTGGTGCCGTGTGCAGCGTCTCTGCACCTGCAGTGTGGGGCCAGTCTGATGGACAGAACTGTGTAGTCCCTATTGGAAATGTAGGATGTGAGACTGTAAAGAGTGGCAGAGGTTCTGTTGGGGGTAAGGAGCGGCCGTCTGGACGGTGTTTCCATGGGTTTCGAACCCCCAGCTCACAGTTCTGCTCTCCCCGACGGCGCTGCCTCGGCTCGGTGTGACGGGGACAGGCCGCCAGGGGGCGCGCTCGCCCACCGCGCGGCGCTCCCGCTGGAAATTCCCGTTTCCCGGCGTTCTGGAGCCGAACGGTTCCGTGTTCGGGTTTGCAAACTCCTGGGGTTCGGGTAGTACTTAATCTGTATTTTGATTTAGGTCTTACCGCCGTGTTATCTCAAAATAAGCTGCAGATTATTCCTTCCAAAATCCTGGGAATACCGATGCTTTTCCAGTTGTAGGGGGACAGAGAGGCAGAGTAGTGCAGTGTGAGGTTAAGTGATTTGCCAAAAACCAAAAAATATGGCAGCAACAGACATGAATTATCCGAATTCCTTACATCTGTTACAGAAAAATGTTTTGAAATTAATCAGCTGTTGTACTGAATATCAGTATTAATTGTAATCTGTAAAAAATTATTCTGAATTTGTTCTAGCCTAGAATGAACTGAAGCAGAACTCTAATCTTCTATGAAGCTTCTAATGAAAGCGGTGAAACAGCTGAAGGGGCTGCAGTGTCAGCCTTGGAACTGGTTTAGGTTTGCTGCTCTAGAGGGGTGTTCATGATCCTGAAATCCTTCAGGACTCTGTGCATACCAAGGGGACACCTGTTCCTGCAGGATGTTTTTATAGTCTCATGGGTGAATGCAGTTTCACTGCACCAGTACTTGCAGTGCTGTGCAGTCTCTTGGCTTAGGCTCTGTTTCTTTAGATTCTTAAATTTGTGTCGTTTATTTGGTCATGCTGATGTGAAATCTGAAGGTATTAAAATACAGCTTTAGTATATAGCCTTCACTTCTACATAAATGGATGTCTTTGATGGAATTTCGGTTAAAACTCATACTATAAATGTACTATAAAAACTGCTACTTAAAACTTTTCCAAGTGAATGTAGTCAAACCTGACTGCATGCAAATGCAGTGCAAAGACTGCATTGTATTTTGGGAGAGCATCAGAGTCGTCCTTAAGAGGGAGCTAAATGCTGATTAGTTACTTCTAAAAAAGCCAGTCATTTGTGTGTTTAAGTCATGTTCTGGTAGTCCAAGCTCCTAGAGTGTTAAGTGACTTTGAAGTACATTTTTGAGACATGTTTTCTAGTTTTGTAGACTATGGTGTGTGTTCCTGCTAATCACTGAACTGCAAACTCGCTCTTTAACTTTTCTTAAAGAAAATGGAGCTTGTAAAACGTCCCTTTCAAAGGTGACAATCTAGTTTAAGTAAAACTTACAGCACACTACATATATATTAAGTGTTCTTCTAAGCTCGTGTTCATATAGATGTCTGAGCTTTGAATGTTGTTTTTTTGGTTTGTTGGTTTTTTTTCGTTGTGGGGTGTTTTTGTTTGGATTTTGTTGTTTTGATTGGTTTTGGGATTTTTTTTTAATAAGGTTTTAAAAATTTTACTTCTGTTTTTTCTCTGTGTATTTCTGGCCTTTCCTCCTTCTTCTCATGCCAAGGTTTCCTTCAGCTGTTCTTGCTTTCTTTGTACCGTGTCTTCCTGCCAGAAAGGTGGAAGCTCTTAACCCTTTTCAGTTTTTCACCAGGAATAATTTGTGTTTAATATGTGCTTCAACCCTTGTTCATAGAATAAAACTTTTATATTGTCTGATGCAGTCAGGGTCCAGGAACTGTTTGCAATTCTGTCATGGTATCAATGTGGGCAAATTTTTTTTGTGTGTGTGATAAGAAATTGTGTATGGAATATATTCATAAACTTTTTTGGTTAAATGAAGGCCCATATAGTCCTAATATCTATACTGAGTGGTTAATTGCCAGGAACAGTCAGGTAGGGAATGTGTAAAAAAGGAGTATAAAAAGGAAAATTTTATTTTGTAGATTTTAATGTTGTTTGCGTGTTTAGTTTATGTAGAGAGAATTTTTGAATTTATTTACAGAAAAAATGCATGTTGCTTTGTGCCTTCATCTCAGAAGCAAAAAATCAGATTTTCATCTCCTTGAGCAAAGGTGTTTTATTCACTTGATAATTCTTTACTTGACTTCCCCTTTCTTTAGCAAAGGCCATTGTTTGACGTTGTGTGTAGCAGTGAGCAGACAAGGGTCACACAGGCCAGTATCTTCAAAGTGTTGAAGCCATTTGATCCATTCTAGAAGTGCAGAGAGGGAAGTTTCCTGCTTTATTTCTTGGTTTCCATTGCAGTGTGTGGCTCATCTGCATTGGCCTTGCAGTAAGTGGCACGTGGCTCTTTGATTGCTAAATATTATACTGCAAATGCAGATGCATTTGCTTTTCAGAGCTTTATTCCTATTTCACCATACTTGAAATGCACAATATTTACTGAGGGCTTAGCAGTATTGCTGAATGATCTAATTTATTAATCTTATCTCTCTTAAATTCTTGCTTCTTAATAATAATGAAATGTGACACAGTGTGAAAGGAGCATCTCTTGAGCATGGAGAATTGCATAAGAGCATTTGCTGCGGTTCTCTTCAGATTGCAACTCAGCATCCACTGTTTAATGTTTGACTTTTTCTTTAAATTATATATTTAAAACGTTTAAATCTGAGTATAAAGGCAGCATGTGTTGGCAGGCATCGAAACCCCTAATTAGCTAAAAATACAAAGTCAAAAGTCATTTAGAGTGCAGCAGCCTTTCTGAAACAATGACTAAAATGATGTGCCATCAATAGGTTGGATTTTTATTAACTTATTAAAAATAAGTACTTAGTGAAAATATGGGCACTGAATTCCATTTGAGTAGCTGAACTTCAGGAGATTTTTTTTGTCTGTCACTGATCCTCTTTGCTGTTTTACACCAAGGGCAAGATGTTCAGGAGAATTCTCCTTTCTGATCTTTCTTTTGGTCTGTTCAGGGTAGAGTGGAATGAATTAACTGTATATGTAGGAAAGGGACACAGGGCAGCACTGCCACGTTGAAGAGTTACAAGAAATTATGGTCTCAGCTGTGTCAAATGATTTCTAGAAAATTTTGTAATTAGTAATGCAGAAAAGGAGAACTTCACAGATGCAGAAATTTAGAGTGATAACTTGTGAATGCATGTGGAACAATGTTAAATTGTGCAGTAATTTCTATCATTTCAAGGAAGCTCAGTGTTGGGTCCTACCAAATGCACAGTTTTGAGTTGTAATTGTAAATCAGGTCGGGCTTTTCCTGGGTTGTGAAATGTTAGAGTCCTGCCAAAAAGGTGTTCTCTCTACAGCAAAGACTCTTACCCACAGGCAACAAAGACCTATATTCTTCAAAGCTGAATTATGAGAAATTGAATTTATTTGCCCTAAAAAGTCTTTAAAGAAATTCTAACATCTAACTTCTTAGTGTAGGCTCTCCTTAATAGCAGCCTTAGCCCTTTAATATAGGGAAATGTCAGAAACCATACTGAATTAATTATGGTTTTGGCAATGATCAAAATGATTATAACTTAAACTCCTAAATAGCTGGCTACTCAAATACATAGCATGCAAATGAAATCTATCTAGGCTTTTATTTTTTTATAATTAGAAAATCTGTTTATAATCTGGCTGGATTTCAGAAGAGACTGCTATAACCTTGTAACCTGTAGGCTAAATTAGATTTAAATAGATTAAACAACTGAGAATAAATGTCTTTTAAGCCTTTTTGCATCATTGTCTTTAACCTTGTAATGTCTGAAGGTTAAATGGTGGTGTAACATTATATATAACTTGATTTCCTAGCCTACCTGAAAAAAAATGGCACCAATTTTCAATATCTGAACTGTACTAACAGTAGAGCACTTAGATGCAGACAGGAGATGTAAATGGATTTCAGACTATAATAAGACTTTGTGTCTGGAGTGGGAATCCTTTCCTCTGTTTTTGCTTGATTATGAGCTCTTTTAGTGCTAATGTGACATTTTAAGCCGTTCACACAGAAAATGCACTAACTGCTTGATGAATAGAGGAACTTACTTCCAGTCACTGTTCCATTGTAACAGCTTCCAAATGAGGGCCATGATTTTGTGCATTTGTCCTTATATTGACCCAAATGAAGTTTTTATTGCACATGCAGGAAATGATGGATGGTGGGATCCAAACAAACCAGAGTTTGAAGATTTAGTGTCACAATAACTGGAGTTCCCCATTCGTGTGATCAATCTGCTGCCCACCCCGCTCTACTGGAATTCATCATCACCCAAAGAGCTGGTTTTATCTGAGTCAAGGGCTGAAGTTCCCAGCAAATTGCTTCAGTTGATTGAGTAGAATTATATAGAACCCGTGAAGGGAGGACATGAGGGTCTGAGGGTGTGCAGGGTGCACATGCAGCCCAGAATTTCTGAACAGTTCCAGGCCCATGTGTGTGCACTGCACACCTTTACAGTGGGCAAAAGCCTTGGCAGGTGCAGTAGCTCTTAATTGACTCTCTTCTTTTATGTCATGTCACATCAGATAAAATCTCTGACTGAGCCTAAGATAAAAATAGTCATAATAATTTGTTTTGCCTTTTCTAGGTAACATTCAGGTGTCGTGGATTGATGATACATCAGCATTTGTGTCACTGAGCCAGCCAGAGCAAGTACCAATAGGTGAGTGTTGCTGGATTTACTTTGGCATTAAGACTTCAACTGGCTCCTGTAAAATGCCCTGAGCCCACAGGGTCTGTGATTGCCATGGCAGAACCACTGACTTGGTTCTGATGCTCAGAGGAATTAGACTTTTATAGTACCAGCACATGTGGGGCAGCAAAGACAAGCCCAGACTGGACTTGGCTGAGAGTTTAGTATTTCATTCCATGATCCTCTGAGTCCCTGAATCTGTAGGTAGAGCAATAGTGGTTCCTTCACTTGGTGGAATATTTATTGAGGCTATTTATTGTTTGCACAGAGGAGAACTGTCAAAGACTTTTATGGTCTTTGCCTCCAAATATCCTTTGGGCTGATACATGTTTGGATTGGTTTGCAAGGAAGAAATGAAGTGAGAAGCCTTTTGGTGTATTGTAGAACACATGCAAAGTAATAGTTTGAATAGTCTGATTTGCTGATGTGTCTACAGTTTGTGCATTTACAATGTGCAATCTCTCCAGAGATTTTTCAATTTTTATTTGACTTTATGAGTTTAGCTTTGAAAAAAGTTGATGGGCATAAGTTCTATAGGAACTATACATTTAACCTTTTTTCTTGGAAGTTCATTGCATTTGGATTTTTTATGTATTGCTCCTTGGTTTAGATCTTAGGAGAGGGGGTAGATTAAAGAAAAAAAATTGTACATGACTGAATAAATACACTCAATGAACCCACATTTCTAATTCACATAATTAGGACAGATAGCAATAATTTACTATTTACAGTTGTGCAAGGTACTCTAGAAAGAACCATTTTCAGTATAAGAAGCACGGAGCAAAACATTATCTAAATATCATCATGAAATATGGAATAAATAACTGGAGAAACCATCAAGAACTAATCAAGAACTGTGTTAAAACAGAGGAAGAGTCCAACATCTCTGAATTTACTGAAAGTATTTCTTCCAGTCTTCTTGGTGAGGAGGGTTTTTACATTAGGTTTTTATGTTGTTTTGGGGGGGGTTTTAGTTGTGTATTTGGGTGGAGGTTTTTAAGGTTTTTGGTTGACTGTAGTTGGATCCACAAGCTCGTAGTGGTTTCTGTAGTTCCTCTGTATGTATTTGAGGACTGACTTATAAACTTAACTTTTGGGAACAGTGTCTGGGAGTGGACCATCATAGATGAGCATTTGGGATGTGTTATGGTAGTGCCATCCCTGTTCACTGAAATGCTTCATCAGATGTTGTGGAGCCAGTAAGAGCAGCAGTATTTGTAGCATTTCTCATTAAGTGGCTGAAATTTTGTTGCACTTAAGAGGTATCCTGCCAGAATTCTCATGATTAAGGTCTTAAAAGAAAAAAAACACCAGATTAGTAAACCCCACTGAGTTCCCCATCATCCATGTTACTGAGCTCAGATAAAGAGGCTTTCAGGTTCTGGATGCACAATCAGTGCATCTCTGTAATTCCTTATTAACCCCCCGGGGGTGTTTATGTCCTTCCTCATCCATCCAGGGCTCTGCAGAGGATTTGGAGAGCTCTCCAGCAGCCTCCTTACAACCATTGCTCCATAGCACCCAGAGCCATTGTTTCTTCATGTATGTGTAGATATAAGGGTGATGTAACTTCTGGTGAGAAGCTCCAGATAAAGAATTATGTCAGGTAAAGCCTTCCTAGAAGCTGCTGCAGTAAATTCCCCACTGCTTTCACCTCAGTTACTTACCCATTGTCAAAATGCTTGGTGTACACATTACCAGCACTTCTTTGTTTTTATTGGGTGGGTTTTTTTGTTGTTTTATTTTTGTTACAGCAACTCTATATTGTGGAAAGAACCGAATGTGTGCAGAATATTTAAACTGAATCTTTCTGGCACTGTTCTGTCTGTGTGTCTTTTTTTTTTTTTGGTGCTCTGACAAACAGGGAGGCTTGTTCTGTGGCCTACATGCTAGAAAACATGTTATTTGTTTGAAAGCTCAGGTGATTATAGTCCTTTATAGATTTTATGAAATCAGGTCAATAGATTCTCGTAGTGAAAGCAGTGAGCCAACCAAGCTGATAAACTACAGCAACCTCAGTTACCAAAAATCTGTGAGATTTTCACTGTAAAATTGCTAAAAAATCTTGGGGTTTTTTGTTTGTTTTGTTTTGTTTTGTTTGGGGGGTTTTTTGAGTGGTTTTTTTTGTTGTTTGTTTGTTTTTTCTGTAATAAACAGGTCATAAAATTAATTCTTTTATTCTATTTCCTGGTCTTAAATTCTTTAATGAACTGCTTTGGCAATAAAAGTCACTGTTTGTACTTGTGATTTAGTGAGATGTGCTTATGTGAAGAACCTAGGAAAAACTAATAATGTGGCCTGGTTTTTAACCTGTTTATTTAAATGTCTTCTGGACTGTATAAAAAGCCTTGGAGAACTGTCAAACAGTGTGATACAACTCAAGATGTTGTTGCAGACCTACTTCTATGCTAACCTCTTAAAGATATTTCTGACTCTGAGCTGGTATTGATACATATAATTGAGAAAGCACTTGTGCAACAAGAGCATTTATTGGAACATAAATGGATTGAGAACACGAAGAGTGTTTGGAAGTTTTGATGAAGTGTTCAGGTTTGCATTATAGATGAGTCTAAGCACTGCAAAAACCTCCAGACTTACTTTGCACCTTTTTAATAAGAGAATTGTGTGAAAAAGCTATGAAAATAGGATCAGTTTTGTAATAACCTGCATGGAGTGTTATCTGATTCTAGGTCTACCAGATTTTTTAAACTCCATTTATATCTGGAAGGTGTCTTTATTTTTTAATTGCAGCAGTGATCCAAATACTGAATATTTGGCTGAACTAATGTAGAGTTATAGACTTGAACAGCAGATGATTTAAAGACTGTTCTGCCATCCTTCCATGATGTACACACTCAGGATAACCAGCTGATGGATCTTTCTGGTTTCTTAAAAACTTATCTCCAATGCCCTTTAATTTTGTTCAGATTTGTAGGTGTTAAAAGACAATTTAAAATATGATTTGCTGTAGTACTAGTTTTGTGTAACTGTATTTAAGAGTTGTATTGAAATTCTGATAGTTGTCTTTCACATTTCAACTAATTAATTATCATGCTTAACCTCTCCAATGGCAGACCTCCTAAAATGTGACACTTTGTATAAGCTGTTTCTGCTGTGCTCTGCTGAGCTTTGCTGTTTCTGTTGCTTCTAACTCTCCTGGCTTCAGGTATTTCAAATGGACTAAAAGCTTGTTCATCAGCCCCCTGGGAATATGTTGGATTTCTCATGGTAATATGCATAGAAATTCCTTTTGAATGTGTAGGTAATAAAACGTATCTGTTCATCCCCCAGTGCTCTTTAAAACAATGTTCCTCAGTTAGGTAATATTGTGGATGGTAACCATTAAGCCCTGGTCCCAAACTGATTGATAAAACATTGGTCCATGTGCTTTTCTGTTTGAAAAGGATACATTTGATCAGCTGAATTCAACTAATGAGCAGCTCTTCGAATTTCCCATGGGAATCAGTAGTGTGGGTGTTGCCAGGGAGAATGCACATCCCAACTGTCTAATTGTTAAAGTGTTACCCTGAAGAACCTAGGAATCTTTGCAGAGTGTAAAAAGACTTGTTTCCTCTTTTACTTATTTCCCCCTGAAAAATAAGTAGGGGAAAGGGCAGTATTTTCATAGGCAGTTTTGGAGCTGCTCCTAACTTTCAAACTGAGTATGGCATGTTTAAAACACACAAACCAGAAACCTTGGAAAACGAGAGTCAAGACTTAAACTTTTCATTTTGCTGCCTATAATAATGTCCAAGAATCTTCCCTTTCTTTGGTTATTCGTGCGACTCACATATTGGCAGCCTCTCTAATTTATTAGGAGTAGAAAAGGTTTGTTCTTGTACCAGATCATGTTACCCTTTACAGTCAGAACATAAACTTCAGCACCTGAAAACAATAATGGACATTAAACACAATCTATTTTCTGCTGGAATTTGCTGTTCAAAGTAGGTAATTAATAAGAATTTGTTAAATGGTTGATATTCCTTCAGTTGGACGTCTGGGAGACAAAACTTTCTGTTGCCAAGTTGTGCTTCATGTGGGCTCAGCATTTGTGTGAGACATGAAGCACATACTTGTGAAATGTGTGGCAAAAGATAAAGCAGTGTGTGCACTGGGAGAACAAACCCCAGAACCAACTTTTGGCATACAATTCTGGCTTTTAGGTCTTGCATTTGACATGGTTATATGTTAATGAAAATAATGGGCAAGTTTATCAGTGGTACCTCAAAAATATACATGATTTATTTTCCCTTGGCAGTCAACACTTGCACTTAATTCTTTTTACCTAAGGCTCAGGTGTGCAGTTTAATAACATCTATGTTCTGATTATGAATAACTTCTGCAATATTTTAAGACCACTGGTTCGATTTTAGAGTAATTTTAACTTGAGAATCTTCCTGGGAATGTTTTTCTTGCTGTTTTAAAATGCAATAAATACACTTAACTTGAAATTTTAAATACATGTGAAAAGCAACTGCTTGTCATAAATGGCAGGCATTGAAATAATGTTAAGTTATTCCATGTGTTGGTGCCCTGATACATGAGCTCATACAGAATTTAGTGTGTGCAGGATATCTTCTTCCTCTAGGCTCTGAGCAGGCCAATGTATTTAGACAGCAGGGGAGCAATGGACTAAAGCAGGTGCAGCAGCTGAAATTGTGATGGCCTTTCAGTGATTTGTGTTTAAATCATTAATCTTTCTGAACTTGTGAGTTTTTCTCAGACAGGGCTGGACTTTATGGCTTATTAGTGCTTTATAAGGTTTACTGTAGAACCCTCTACTTAGCATGAGTGCTGACTACCACCATTTCAAAATATGAAAGCATTTTGAGATCGTGCATCTCACTGAATTTGAGGAAAGGGCAGGTATTATGTACTGTAATACCCAGACTCTTTGGAAAATTACATTACAAAAATTCACATACTGTGTTCTCACCCAGAAGTTAATGGGAAGTTTATGCCAGGAGGTTGAAGCAAGGTGGGGGTCGGTCTCTTTTCCCAGGTAACAAAACAATAGGACAAGAAGAACTGGCCTGCAGTTGCACTAGGGAAAGTTCAGGTTGGATATTAGGGAAATGCTTTCACTGGACTGGTTGTCAAGAATTGGAAAGGTTGCCCCAGGGAAGCAGTGGAGTCACTGTCCCTGGAGGTTTTTAAAAGGCACGAGACCAGGTGGTTTGGAGCAGGGGCCAAGGAGCAACATGGGATTCTCCATCTTCATCTCCTAACAAGAGGAAATGAGCTGAAATCAGACTGTGTGTTCCATTTCTGTCTGAGAAGTCCTGCAGGTCTGAGCTCTCTGGGCTTTGTGCGATAACAGACACTGTGCCTTTCTGACCAGAACAGAAATGTTCTGGACATGTTACACTTGGAATTTGTACATACACGGATCTGAACACTTCACTACTCATCCTCAAAATTCTGCAGTGTTTATTCAAAACCATTCCTGTACTAGTAAATACAGGGATTGAGATGTAGTGAATTTCTGCTTCTCTTCAGGAATCCTGACTGCAACAGGAAAATGAATTACTGGTTTTACAGTGGAACCAGTGGTATAAATCATATCTAGAGATAGCTATTGTACAACTTCCAGCAGTACTGATGTGGAATTAAGAAGACAGATTATAGACGTGCCTTCAAGGCACCTGCAGCCATACTTTTTTCTCATCAATTAAGAAATAAACAAAAAAACCCCCAAACCCAAAATGCCCTTTGTACTCTGTAAGTCTGAATATATTAGTTTTCTTCTTAATGTAATGTTGGAAGCATCGTGACCACCTTTTCATTTGATTTGGAGTTTTTGAAATGAGTTGAAACAAAAGCTGCAAAATGTATTACTGAGGTATTTAAACAGGGCTCAAAGGTTAAGTAGCTTGAATTCTTTCAGTATTTAAATGACTTCATCTTTAGGGGAGTTAAAATCCTTTATAAGAATCTACTTACATGTGCATAGCATGAGATGTCTCACTGGACTATACTGTCATCTGTGTTCTTCATCAAGAGAAATATTTTAGGTTTAAACGTTGCCTAAGGATCTTTCCCTTTCTTTGCCATGCTTTGTACTTGGCATTTTTTCTTTCCTCTGTAAAACTCTTTTCCTTCAGATCACTTATTCATTTTTCCATTGTCTCCAGCATGGAGATCCAAAGGTTTATTTTAGTTTGCTCTGTAGCTTGCCATCCTCTTCATAAAGTGAACAGCTGCTTTGTCACTGCATTGATGCTCCCTGTTCTGGATTCAGATACCAAGAGAGATGACAACCTTTGTAAAACACTCTTATTTTACATCTGTTTTAGAAGAATGTGCCTATGCAGATTCTATCTTAAGCTAGTACAGGAGAGGAAACAAGGGGATGGGCAGCACTATGTGCAAACTGGTGTTTTCAGTTTTGATGCAGCCTGCAGATTGTTGCTGTTATTAAATAGAATTCAGAGACTATGGATCCTTCAAATTGTTAAATTACTTTTCTCCATCAGTCTCTAATACATTGATTCCTTGGAGCAAGAAAATGCATCTTCACCATCCTTGATTTCTGTTTCTGTTCAGTCAGTGGTTTTTACTAAGTTGAGATTTTCTTCATGGATAGTGAAGATTAATGTAGTATTTTACCTCTCTTCATTTGTGAGTGTGTTGTTTTTGTTGTTGTTGTTACTAAACAATTTTTTTTCACAATTTTTGTAACCAGACTGGAGAAAATGGCCTAATCCACTACACTTAGTTGTCTTTTGGAATTAACCTTTTGTCAGGGCTAAGAGTAACATACTCCATAGGGCAATAACTGCTACATAGTTACTCCCAGGATTGCTTCTTTCCTGCTAAAGAAACACAGTTGTTTAGATGCAGCATGGCCAGCCCTAGAAGGCAATAAATAAGGCTGTGGAACCCAAGAGTGACTAATGAGAGTAAAAGAAAATGCTGCCTTAGCTGCTCACTAATTGAACAGTCTGAGGCAGCAGCCCCGTGTTTGAAGTAGAACATGATCAGATAAGGTTGAGGCAGCATCATACAAAGGTCACTTTAAGGCTTCACAGGTGAAATTTTACTTCAGGATTTCATAAGCCTGAGTGTTCAGTATGGCAGCCTTAATCTGTATAGCTCTCTGTATTTGTTTTATTTGAATATTGTTGCTTTTCTTTTACCTATTTTACCTATAGACATATTTGCCTATTTATTAAGAGGCTTAATATTGTCAGTGGCCATCTATCAGGATTTTGCTCTGCATAAAAGCAAGGACTTGGCAAAAGAGTATCTTTGTACACATTCCTGTTGGATCACTCAACAACTGTCAGCCTGCTCAATATCTTGCCTGATAACTAGAGAAGATGAGTCCTCCAGAAATGCTTTTCCTAAAATAATTTGCAATTGCTGTTATTCTGCTTCAGGCCTGCAGATAACGTGTGGTGAAATGCAGCCATGTAGAGTTGGTTACTAGGTCAGGTTTCTCACAGGAAGAGTTGTCTCCTCTCTTAAAATTTTAATAAATAAGGAAATAACTTCCCTAAGTTCTCTTTAGTATGTTAGAATTCACAAAGCATTCTAGCAATGCATTTCTTCTGCTGGCAATGCAGAAGGATGTAACTGTATTTGCTTTGGTTGGCAATATGGACAGCATTCATCAAAAAAGCATCAGAGAAAATGTATTTTAAACTCTTACAGGGAGCTGCTCTTCAGCTCAAGACCATGCAAGATTGATTTATGTGTGTGACTCCTCAGACTTCTCCATATGCCTTCATTTCAATTGCTCCATGATGAAGCAATATATTCAGCATGTAATATTTTATATTAAATATATATGTATATATTTGTGTGGCTGTGTGACATATGAATGGGTTGCTGTAAAATACATGCCTTATTTCAAGAAAGCAGAGTTGTCTTTGTTCGAAAATACCGACTCTTACACAGATTTATTTTTAAATTATTTTTAGCCTGCATATATTTTTATTTTTTTTTCCTTAAAAAAGGACCAAGTATATCAGGGAATTAAATGGCAGACCCATAACTTTGGTTCATAGTTTGTAGCAAAACAAATAATGTGAGATGGTTATTGTGTTTTAACAAATGACTGTGTAACAGATGATCCATGGTAACGCCGTGCTTGATTTTAGCAAGTAAAAACATACTTGAGTTTAACTAAACAAATGTTACCCCGAGGAATGTGGGCTGGCATGCAGCAAACTCCAGTGAGCCTTAGTAATTCATTCATGGTGCCTGCACCATAACTCCACGGGCAATAAATATGCTCCTAATTCCTGCAAACACATCCTGGAACTTCACAGTTCAAAACAAATCTAAGGGGGGGGTTTGCCTGACTCCTCTTGGTTAGTGCACCAATCTCAGGAGCTGTTAATCAGAACTGCTGCTATTTATGTTTGGTATTAAAATTAAATATACAACACTCTTGGCCCAGTTTTATGTGCATTACAAAGACTTTGCAGCAGCAGCATCTCTATGCCATGGCACATATTATAGGTACTTCATTTCACTGTAACATAGCAAATATACAGAATAGATGATCTGTCCTGAAAGAGGAGGAAAACCAAATCCACCCATCCACCCATATTCCTCAGCTTTTCTGAAATGCAGTGTTGGAGCTTGCCATTTCTAGTCCTTGGACCAGAGGTGGCACAAAATACCTGTACTGGAGATAACAACACTTCAGCTAGAAAAGAAAGTTGGCTGTGCATCTGAAATGGCTGCACAAAAATTGGAAGTACATAATAAAATCAGGATTTTGTCTCCACTACAATTATGGTATTTTTAAAATGTGAATTTTAAATTCACATTTTAAATGTGAATTAAAATAATGCCCCGATTATGTGAAAAACAATCTGGGGTTCACTGGTTTGGTTTTGGTTTATATTTAAACTGGTTTACTGGTTGGTTTACAATACTTTCTTTCAGAGAGTTAGGCTGGAAACAGCAGAAGACACCAGTTGACAGTCAGTTTAATTTGCTGATTCATCTGTTACAGTGATGGCATCAGGCCAGAGCTTGGCTCGCTCGCTGAAGGCTGAGAGCTGTGAAGATGCTGGGACTTGAAGGAATGTTGTTAAATTGTTGCTGAGTGGAGGCAGTGAAAGTTTTTTTTTTTCCTTTATTTTTAAAGCAATTCTAATTTTGCATTGACAGAAATCCTTCTACCTTGAACTGACAGTGTTTTTTAGTTAAATTGAGACCAAACATTAGAAAGATACAAGTTTGGAACAGCTGGATATTAGTTAAGTGCTTCTTCCATGGATATCTTGTGCAACCAAAAATGCAGCTCAAATAAGCTTATGTTTCACAGCAATCAAACAGAGTTTTGGCAAAGGCTTTGCAAATGTCGTCTTTTCCTGGCAGACTTGCAAAATAAACCTGCTGGGTTAAGTAATGAGACTAAAAGGGAAAAAATCCAGGAAATCTTTTTTTGCCAACAAGCAATCTGGAAGAGGGTTACGACTGAAGAATTGATCGTTTCTAATTTAAAAGAAGCATCTTAAGTAGATTTAACTCTTTTTGCATGAAGTCCGACCCTCAGAAGAGTTCTGAGCATCTAATTCAGACACTGAGACTTTTGAAAGAGAGTGTGGCATTTGGGGTTGGTTTTGTTTTGTTTTTTTTTTTTGTTTTAATTGCTAACAATGGAACTAGAAATGGTTTACATGAACAGAACAAACAACTCGCTGCGTCCTGCTTTTCAAAATCAGTTATTTCAGGGGAGGACACGCTGTCATTTCAGTGTTCTGTGTGTAACATCACTCTTCTTCTCCACAGCTGTAAACACCAGCAGGTATGCTGAAAGTTATAGGATCCAGACATATGCAGAATATGTTGAGAACAAACATGAAGACAAACAGACAAAGAGAAAATGCACAGAAGACAGTTGGAAGGAGATGGAGAGGAAACGGTTAAAAACTCAGTGCACACCCTACATCTCCCAGAGTCGCTACTACTGTGTTAACAGGTGAGGGGACTTCTGCTTTGCCAACTCTAATATTTTTATTGCATTTTTGTTAGAAGTCTGGCAATTTTCAGGTAGTTCTTAACTAATAAATGAGGGTTTTTTCCTGCATTTATTTCTTTGCATATAAATCAATAGTGGTCCATCACCTGTCGCAAGATGAGAAGTGAAAGAGCAGAGAGAATCTCATCACCAATGTGATTAGACAGATTTTTAAATTCTGGGATCTTGGGGACAGGTCAAATCACAGCTTCTGAGCTCCATGTAGCAGCATCATTCCTTATAACCAAATTAAAAAGTTTATTTTCTCTATTCATTTGATACTTTTGAATGGCTTCTGTCTTCTGATACTTAGCTCTCATCTTATAACCTTTTGAAGGCCATGCTGGTTTTTGGATGACTTTCATGGTGATAATAGTGCAGCAAAGAGGGGCATGAATTACCTTCTTGAGCAGTCCTGATGAAGTTGTCCTTATGCTTCAGGAGCAGGATGGCAAATGATGATACTTACCTGGCCTTAAGCTTATGGTATAAAACCTGAACAGGGTTTTAGTTCATTATTGAAGGACAAAATTAAGTCAGGACATGCTGCTTTTGATTCTGGCACAGTCTATTGCTGTATGCATTTCTTGTTCCATTTTAACCCTCGTCTTAATGACAGGTTTGGGTATGAGGGTAACAGGCAGCTTCTTTCTCAGTCATCTGTGTAGCTGTGTGTGAGAAGGGTCTTTCAGTGTTAATATAATTGTATAATTAACCTATCAAGTTATTGCCATTCTTTCTATCAATTCTATATGAAAATATATGAAAATAAGTTTAAGTGGAATGTACAAGCTACATTTCTCTAAGGTGGTGTTTTGGTTTGGTTTTTGGGGGAGAATTCTCTCTCCTTCTCCACCCTGTGGTTAGACAGACCAAATATAATGGTCACAAAACCAATGCTGTCCCTTTTGCTGTATCTCTCTTGGGAATGCTATGACAAGTTCTAGCTCATTATATCTTCCAGTAAATGTTGTCTGTCATGTAACAAATATGCTCAACTTGTTCTGTTCTTGCCACTGACATAACCCTGTGATTTTGCAGGTGTGTATTTTGGCCAGCTGTCAGATATTCATGGCTTTTGTCATGGTGGGAATTCTAACTGTGTTAGAGACGTGTCTGATTCAAAAAACCATATGGAGGAACCCGGTGATAAAATCCATATCAAATGAAGTTAGTTTAATGGAACTGTTGTACTTAGTGAAACTTGGGAGTGTGTGCTGTGGAGAGATGGGGGGCTCTACAGATTGTCCTGGCAGCAGCTTGCTTCTGGCTCAGGTTTAGGTCTGGCATTAAGTTGGTATCACAGGTTCTAGGCAGATAGTGAGGGTGACAGCTGATGGAAAATAGTGAATGCAGAAAGCTGATTTGCTGTTGTCTTGTAAATAAGTTTGAGAATTGCCACATATGTATAATTTGGAAAATCGCTGAATAAAATTTTCAGTGGATTCTTTCCTTTGAAGTTTGACACACCCCAATGAGTTGTTTGCCTAAGCACTTAATCTTGGCAGGTTTTAATATATTTTTTCTATCTAGTGTTGTCAAATTCCACAAGAAGCAGCTTTTTGGTTTTAGATGATCAACACTTAGATAGCCTTGGATAGAAGGCATTATTTTGTTGGCAGACCTTCTTTTATAATTGATGTTACATGAATTTTTGTTGTCTTCTTACTCAGTTAATAAAGTGATTTTGTTCTGTCCCAAATTCCCTTTCATGCAGGTCTTTTGACATGAATTTTATTTTTATTTGTTACTAGTTAGATTGTATTCTTTTGTCAACTAATCTTTTGTAAATGCTTCCTCTGGAGTGTAATCTGGTTAGATATAATATGGAACTGCAAACCATGTGGTCTTTCATTTCACTCAAGAGGAACATTTTCTTTTTGTTTTCAGGCAAAGGTATATAAAAACACTTATATTTTTATATATTATATTATTATATATGATATATAACCATTTTAATATAAAATATAATAACTATAGCATAATATTTATATAAACAACCAGGACAAATATATATATGTGCATTTATATGGGTGTATATTTGTCCAGATTAGTGTAAGTCCTATCTAGCTGAGCACTCAGTGCTGTGATGTATCCAGCAGCTGATCTCTTTTAATAGCTTCATGTTACTACATCCTTTATTTATTTATTATTTAATAAGCTTGCTGGATCAGTTCTGCCAAGGAGCACAGCTGCAGAGTAGCTGTTCCCCTCCACGACGACGATGTGTCCTGGCTACTTTTTCATTCAGCAATGGAGTTGTTGGGTGTTTCTTGTAAGGAACTTTGTCTTAAACTGCCAGATTGATAAGTATGTAACAAAGGTTCTTTAATCCCTGTCTTGCTGAAAAAATTGTAGTCCCATATTATAGAGGAATTACTCTTCAGAAAATATGGTGTAATGGTATTAATAGCAGTCACAAGGTAAAATCACTTAATGTGTGTTCCTTCATACTGCTACTGCTAAATATCAAAATTTATCCCGGTGGAAATATGCCAGATTATTAATGTAAGATGGAGCAGTAGAGGGAAAACTGAAGCATTTGACAAAACTTGAAGCAGTAACTCAGCTCCCCTTCTGTAAAGCCTTGGCTGTTCAGAACACACAGGACAGGGTGGAACTGGCTGTGCTGTGCCAGCTCTGCCAGGGCTCTGAAACGCCTGCATGTGAGAACCTTCCCTCAGCAAAACAGTGTTAAACCATGGAAAAGTCAAATAGGGTATGTTCTGTGTAAAACTAAGGATCCTGCCCTACTTGTACTTATTCCAGTTTTCCTGATCATCATCTAGGAATAGTAAAATAGAATAAGGCCAATAGCAAAGGACTAGTGTGAAGCACAGAAAGTGATGTGTCATTTTGCCTTGCAAATTTTGTACTTAAAACTGCAATAGCTGCATCTTACTTTCTGTCAAGTCAGGGTGCTGTTTGTAGCACCACTTCCTTGAATGTCTTAATTTTGCTGG
Source organism: Pseudopipra pipra (assembly GCF_036250125.1). Lineage (NCBI taxonomy): Eukaryota > Metazoa > Chordata > Aves > Passeriformes > Pipridae > Pseudopipra > Pseudopipra pipra. The sequence goes on from NC_087564.1 coordinate 6,734,101, forward strand.
AGATTATCTAATTTTTGAAATGTTCAAGTATTTCTACCTATGATTCTGTTTTTTACAGAAAGGGTTTTTTATAATGGTTTATTATCAAATAAAGGATAAGAATTGGGAGAACCCAAGTCATTAAATATATGGATAACAAATATTGCAAGCCAGTTATTATAGTAAGCCAGTATTGTGGTGTTATTTCACGTGATTTCACCTGCTCTTAAGCTGAAATGACTGATTTTTATGATGGATCAGTATCTACTCCCACCCCTCTAATTTTATTCAAAGTCTCAGGAGAACACAAGGTTTATGTTTTTGTTTAAATGAAATTTATTTGAAGTTGAAGGTCTGCATATATCCAGGCCAATTCAAAATGTTCTGTTGTGATGAAGTGTTTCTTTTAAAACTCAAAAGTGCTTTCCCAAAACGGAAAATGTTAAATGCTGCATCATCATAATTGTTTTCCCACCTTTTGTCCCCCCTCCACCTGCTGATTTTTTTCAAATTAATTATCAGAGCACTCTTTGGATTGCTGATATTTAGTATTTGAAATGACATTCCAAAGTCCATGGCCAGTTTAATCAGGTGGAGTCTGTGCCCTTTCTGGCAGTGCAGGACCTCCACATGCTGTTGATTCACCCCGCTGTGATCAGTGCTCGTGGTGCTGCTCAGACTGCTGCAGTTCAACTCAAAGGCTTTGGGATTAGAAATCAACAGAGAGAAATCCAGAACCAAATGCAGGTTTCCTGTTTCTCCCACCCTCCTGCAGTGCCATTCATCCTCACCAGGTTTGCCTGTGGGCTGGCAGTGAAAGCAGCAGAAGGGAGAGCTTGGGGAAGAAGGATGAGTGGGAACTGTTGGGGAAGAGTCTTGGGACCCCACTTCCCATTATCCCTGGCTGATGGGAAAGCTGTACTGTTCACTAACTAAATCTGCCAACTGGCAATGTATAATAGGCTTTTGTTGTGGTGGGCCTTTTTTAGTTGGTGGTTTCTCCACTAAAAACTTGGCTAGTGATTTTATTTTTAAAATGAGAACAAGCTCCATTTCGATATGCAAAAGAAATTTCAGAGCCTCTTTAAATATATTCTTTAAAAAAAAATCAAATTATTGCTTGAATAGCTGTTGTACATGCGTGTTTTGAAACCTAAGTGTTGTGTAGTTTATGGATGGTGGAAATCTCTGTCTCTAAATGGTTCAGGTATCCAGAGTTTGGATAAATAATAAAGGAAGCTGATCTGAATTGGACAACAATATGTATTAGTGTGTTTGAGTCTAAACAACTAAACTTTGTTTAGTTGTTTCTCAGCAGACTAAGGAAATTGAGACAGACATGTGGACACATCCAGAATAACGGGTATTATTGGAAAACTGAACTTTGCTCCCAGCTGTTCTCTAACTCGGATATGCAGCCATATTAATTTACTGCTAAGTTCATAAATAATATTGCTGTAATCTTGAATCTTATTTTCAGTTAAAGAAGAATAACACAAAAAAAATCAACCCTTAGCCATACAATCAATGGAGGAATGTAAAATAAAATTAATATGTTGGGAGAAAGTAAGACATCAACAGTTCTTGATTATAAAATTATAATTATAAAATTATGTTTATTTTGTATTTTGTGCTGCCACTTTTTTGGTGGTTTCCCCCCCCCCCCTAAAGTATCTGCAGGAGGAATGTAAGGCCTAAATTAATTTTTATTTTGTACTTTGGTACACAGATAAATGTGCACTGAAAGGGAAGAACTTGTTTCTCTTTATTCACAATAACTTCACAAGAGCCTTAAGCTGAAAAAAAATTAAATTCAGCCCTAAGACCATTCATAAAGGGAGCTTCTTCCTGGAGTGATCTTGGGATCATAATTTATGGCTCTTGAGTTTTTCTTCCTTATGTGTTTTTCAGGATGTCTTTCCCAAAAGTAGAATTCTTACAAGCTTTTCTAAACAATTTTTAAAAAAACATAGTAGTTTTTAATTCCCTAAATGCTCTTTCTTCACTAGATTTTTTTTTTTCTTTCAAACCCAGTTTTTGCCTGTTTTGCCATATTGTGTATGTAGGATAAACAGTTCTATCCAGCTTTTTGGCTTCCATCTTTTTATTGATGGTAGTTGTGGTGTGACTCCAGATGATGATTTGTAAGAAATCAGGCAAGAACGCCTTCTGTGTGTGAATGTTTGGAGGAAAAGCCAGCTATTCATCAAAGTGAATGGTGTTTGTGCTCCTAAAGTGGAAGTAAGAGCATGAGACGTAATCATATGTTTCATGTTTGTTTATTGCCTTTGGACATCCCAGAAAGAGTCTGTTTTAAATTGCAAAATGTTCAGCTGAAAAAATTCCATTTCAAAGCCAAAACTGTCCTGCCGAATTTAGAAGTCCTTCCTTTAGGTGAAACCTTATTGAAACACCAGAATTCCCTGGTATTGATTAAAAAGAAAACAATACCCTGTAAAGCTTTGGTTTATAACACAGTATTAATATTTCAGTCACAGAATGGAACATGGCTTAGATGCATACAGCTGTGTTGTGTGGTTCTTAATGGAAAACTAAAGGTTCATAAGTCTAAAACTACCTTTTTTTTAATTGGTAGTTCTAAAAGAGGATTAAATTAGACATTTAAATAGCTGGTGTTCACATATCTAGAAGTTCATAGTGGGAATTGTTTTTTTAATTTAGCCCCTTTGCTACTGCATTCTTTCTTGTACTCATGCTAATTTGATTTTAATATTGTCATTTGTCTTTGAAGGGATCTTAACAATAGCATTGCAGTGGAACACAAACCTACACAGTGTTATTTCAGTGTGTGCTGAATGAAGTGGAGCTCTGAGTTCATCTTCATACCCTGTTAGTCAGGCTTTAGTAGATACTACTAATGAAATGAGTGTGTGATTTTTTTGTGCTTTTTGTTTTACCAGCCCCGTGGATAATAAGACTTTTCACTTTAAAGTCAGATTTAAAGTTTATTATATGGAGCTTGATGGTTTTCTCTGCCTTTATATAATAGAAATGCTTTTAAAACCCTCTGTAGTTGCAGGAGAGAGGATGAAGTGAACATGTGGAATCCTTCAGTACGGAGATGTGTGTTTGAGGCTCAGTTGTGTGTAACTGGGTATCTATTGACAGTGCTTTAACCACGAGAATAAAAGTTAAAACTAAGCAGGGATAGAGAACAGCTTTAATTACATTTCAGTTGAGTGATCTCATCAGAACAGCAGCCAAGCCTTAGACATCTATAGTACAAAGAATGAATACCTTGATCTCCATAAGATTGGATTAGATAGCCAATATATGGAATTTTATAGTTAAGTCAGGTCTTCCAGATAATGTCACTTCATGGCACACCACTTACTACAGTTTATTCTGCTACCTTCATAAGCATTTAATAGATGTACACCAACTAGTACCTATGTTATAGTAATCCTTGACTTCTTCATAATCATCTCTCCTCTGTGTGCCAGTTTTACAGGTACCAGCACAGTGGGCAAGAGAAGCATGAGTCCTATTGAGGAAGAAACTGGTTCTGATGACATGGAAGAGGGAGAGGGCCAAGGTCCAGAGTGTGATCAGACAGACTCCTGTGCAGAGGCCCTTCCAGATGGTAAGAAGAGAGCCAAAAAATTGAAAAAGATCAAGACAGATCAAGTTCCAGCAGGTAAGTGCAGTGTTGGTACACGGTTTTGTTCTGTTTGAAAGTGCCCTGGGCCTGAACAGAACCAAAGTTGTTCTCTTGAATGTCTTTGCTTGTAACAGTGAGTTACTGCATTACAAAGTGATGAATTTTGCATTATACAAAAATTGGGAAAAACAAACAACAAAACCAAAACAAAACCAGAGAACCCACAAAAAACCAAAACACCACCCAAGACCAACCAAATGAAGCAGAATGTAGTTGATTTATTACTTGCTTACTTTCTTTCTTAAGATAAAACTCTTTGAGTATTTTTTTAGCTATTCTTAATATTTTTTTAATGTGACTTTCTATTCAAGATTACTCAGTGTTATTAGTTATCTAGAGCACTCCCTGTATTGAAATATATTCAAATATTCATAGATAAAACTTCATTTATATATCTGCATTAGCAACTTTTATCCAGAAAGTGGTATTGTATACCAAGCATCCTTTCTCCTGATTTGGCAGAGTAAAATCTTTCCTAGCTGATTCAAAAGCTGTGCTTGGAAATTGCTTTCTTCTTGCAATTTAGGAGGGCAGTTGGGCCATGTAAGCATATGCAAAATGACAGGAGTGTCTACTGTAATTCCAAGTATAAAATTCAGGCTCTGGATTTGGCATTATGGAAATATGCATTATTGGTATTAGTGTGATTCGTCTTTATTCTCCAATTAATTTGGGCTGGAAATATTCTTCACTGTCTTAACTGCCTTGAACAAAAATAACTACAAGTACACATGAGAAAATAGTATTATTTAACTTTATCATCCCAGTTATTGCAAAACCAAAATTACTTAATTACTTGGATTAAAAATGTAGTATTTACTGTTTGGATAAGAAACCTAATATTAACCTTCATTCCCCCAACCCCCTTTTTTTTTTAAGTGCTTATTCATAAACACTCTCTTGGTTTCTCTTTGTCAATATTGACTTGCCAGTAATGTATCTAGAACCTCACTCTACTGGAGAAAATATGTCTTAATGTGCTCTGAAAGAACAAAAAAATTCTTGATTTAATTTTTGTCCCATGACTGTCTTTTAGGAAGCCTCACCACTAGTTCCACTGGAATTTTTGAAGTCCCTGAAACATGGTAGGAAACAACTGCCTTAACAAGTGGAATTGATTGAAAGCAGTTGAGAGAATACACCTCTTGGAAGCCATACTTTATTTAAATAAAGTGGTGTTAACAAAGCAGTCCGTGTCCTGAAAATCAGTTTAATTATTTTAAACTGTTTATTGAACAATCACTGTCAGTTTTGCTTGTGTGTATATTAACCAGTATATGGCTCGTTGTTGATCATGTGAACTCCTTGCTGTCGTAACCAATGGTAGATGTAAGAAGCAAGACTAAATGTATTTTGGTCACCTCCTTTGGCATGCTGGCTCTGAACTGTCCAAAACCAACTGGCACTCCATGATTTCATGCTGGGCTGTCTCCTGTGCTTGGGGGGAGTTACCAGGAATCTCCTCAGATTTAGCTGTTTTTCCAGGCAGTATCAGTTTGCTGTCAGCATTCTGGAAACAGGTAGAACTGCAGTTTCACATATTGCTTTCTACCACTCACTTTATCTGGAAATATCTTTTGAATTTCTGTTCTCTACCCCCACCCCCTGTGCAGATGGTATTCATCTAAATGCCAGCTTTACACATACCTTACCCTTTCAAAAAACTGTAACTTAAAAGTTTCTCAAACATTAATTTCCTGGTGGGAGGTAATTTTTCTTTGTTTTCACATCTGTTGCTGTTTTCACCTTTAAATTCTGGTTTGTTTCTTCCCTCCTTCTTCTTCCCCAGCTTGTGGGGCTTTTGTAAAAATGTTTTTTGTGATAAACCTGCTAACTGCACCAGCCCTTTATTTGTTTAAAAAAGGACCTGCATTGATAGATTTCAGAAAATGTTTGATATTTAACTTTTTTGTATCATGGAAATAAAAACAAAGTATGTATTTCCATAAAATGAAAATTAAAGACATTTTCTTAGGAACTCGTTTGTTTTTATTTATTAGCTTCTGAAATGTTTTTAGTGAAATCTTTTTTTTTCTTCTTCAGAATATAACAGGTTTTTGACAGCCTGTGATTAGCAGACCCTCTTGATCCATGGACTACTTTCAAGATATTTGTGAAATGTAACCAAGAAAAGCAAGCTTAATGTCACAAGTCTTAAATTGCTGTGTGTTTCCCTTGAAGACATGAAAACAAAAGAAGAGAGTTCTACAAATTATCAAACAATCAAAACCATTGCTGTGGAGAGTGGAATATCAAGAAGGCTTCATGAGATTATATTTACATTAGAGTGGGAGCCACTGTCATTTAAACAATGCAGTAACCTGTTTAAAGCTATGCCAAAATTCATGGGGTTTTAAATTACTGTGAACTTGCATTGCAAAGGGAAAAATAATTTAAAGATGTTAAATGTGAGATGTTATATTTCTAACCTTGGAATACTCCCAGAAGTAGTATAATTAATTTGGTTTTTTAATAGCAGCCGTATCATCACATTCTCACACTAAAATGTGGGAAAGAAGACTCTATTAGTGATGCAAGGGAAAATTAGTAACTGAACTCTTGTGCTCTCAAGGATCCAGAGACTTTTCTTCCCCCAGACTCATGACCTTAGGACTAAATACTTAAATCACTTTCATCTTGAGTATCCAAACCAATTGCAAATTTAGCTCTCATAATATATGCAACACTTAATAGAAGTTGTATAAAGTCCTCATGGGGATGATTCAGGTCATTTATATAGTGTTATGTGCAAATGTTGGAGGGTGTTATTAACTATATATCCAAAAGAACTGGCATCACATGATTTGGAATGGAGCTTAGAGCCATGATGACAGAAGGATACAAAAACATTTAAAGGGATTGTCAGAAGTACAGGTTAAGAGGCAAGGGAGTCTCTGCTCAAGAGATGGAGGCCCACGTTGTCACAGAGAATCCACGTGGAGTCTTCACCCCAAGGCTGTTAGGATCTTCTTCGTTCTTGAAAAGCAACACTTAGGTACCTGCAGGGAAAATACAAGTCTTAATTGTATTACAGTCCCTTAAAAACTTGTTTCTTCAAATCAGACAGTGTACATACTTCTGTAAACTACAAAAGTTAATAGATATACCCACTACTACTCTCCTCCCCTCCTCAATTGTCATTTTGTGGAGCTGGATGTTACTTATCTCTATCTGTAATTAAACCCTCTGAAGAAAATAGTGCTTTTCCCTTTCCTAGTCCTTACGTGTGCTTGATTTTTACCAGTGAGCACCTGGGTAAGCTACTAAAATGTGCTGGCTGCGGGGCTATGCTATTTTTAATACTAAGTTTGGGTTGACAAGTGTCAGTGTGTCAGAGGTGGTGTCCTAAGCAGGGACAGGCCCCACTGATACCACATCAAACCTCCTTATTCTGTGGGGTTTGGTTCTCTTCCCTGCGCTTGAAGTGAAATCATTAATTCTAGAAGGGAAAGAATGTAGCTTCTTAAATTAGATCCACATTTGTTTCATAATGTGTGTTTAAAATATGTGCCTAGAATTTGTTTCTGAAAAGCAGAGCTGTCATCGCTGGTTGTGATGGCTCTGGGGATTCCTGGGTTCCTGCTCCCTGGCGGTTTGTGTGCTGTTACTGACTCCAGAGGTCATTGAATCGCAGAATATCCTGAGCTGGACCCACCAGGACCATCGAATAGAACTCCAGGACACCCCAGGAATCCCACCGTCTCCCTGAGGGCTTTGTCCCAGCGCCTCTCGCCCTCCGGTGCTGCCCCGCCCCTCTCCCCTCAGGGCCGGGCGCTGGCGGCGCCGCCCGTCCCCTCCTCCCGTCCCTGCGAGCCGTGAGGGGCCGGGGGCTTCACCGCCCTCAGCGTTCTTGCTCGTGCCTCCCGATGGTGTAAAGCAGCCTTTAAAAAACATTACCTTGCGGTCAAGTCGCGCTGTGGAACATTTTCTTCAGCAGCCGCTCAGGGGCTTTGCTGTGGCGGGCAGTGCCCAGCGTGGGCTGTCCCTGCTTGGGCTGAGGCCACCGCAGGCTCTGAGGGGACAGAGCTGAGGGGGAGACGCTGAGGAGGGTGTAGGAACCAACAAGCAGCAACATATAGAAGTACTGGAAGTAGGGGTTGAAGGAAGTGAGGAATTGAATTGAGAAAGTGAGGGAATTTTGTCGGTGGTGTTGAGGAAAGGAGTGTGGGCCTGAACACGTGAGTATCTGAAGAAATGGTGTGGAGAAAACATGAGGGAGGTCTGGCTCAGCAGCAACTGAGGTAGGTGAGCTGGCACCCTGCCCTTGCAGAGGAATGAGAATGGGCTTATTTGGCTGGAACTTACACTTGACAGTGCTAATTTATCTGTGGTGATGGAGTGCTTCGTTGCTCGCATCAGAAGGCAGGTTAAAACTGTACTTGAAGTAATCATTTTCAAATTCATCTCAAGCCTTTATGGGTGAGAAGTGTTAACTGGCGTCAGAATGCACAGGATTACAGCACAGGGTATTGGAAGTTGCTGGTAGACAAATAGATAAAGGTAGTTGTGTAGTGTAGGCTAAGGAGGGAGTGTGAATGTCCCTAAAGCATGGATTTGAATGGGCACAGGTAAGAGAGAATGAATTAATCCCATGTAAAATTGGCATTGCTGGGGGTGCAACAGCACCTGTCTTGGTCTCAATTTTGAGCTTGTGATTTGAAGCTAAAAGCTTCAGATGATTTAGATGGAGGACTAAATTTAACTATTGATCCAGTGATAAAACCAAGAGAGATACAGAAAGCTAAAACTTTCAGTGACTGTGGGAAAAAGTAAATGTAACTCTTTCTTTCTTTAGACCTTTGAGTTCTGTCATGGTGCCCAGAAAATGTCTGGTACCCTGGATGTGTTCTCTCTCTTAAAATCCTGGTAAACGTAATGCAGACAAAAATGTCCTCTGCGATTCAGTGTCAGAGCATACGCAAGGAGACTCTTGGTAATCAAAAGTTCTTGGCTTCTGAAATGTTTAGACTACTGCCAGCTGAGCAGATGTGTATATTGAAGAAGATTCCTCAAGTTACTCCACAGTGCATTTAGTAACTGAATAAACATTTGCTTGCCTGTATTGCACTGTTGCAGCATTAGACTCACACTGAAGTAACGCTCCATGTGTGCTTCACAGAAATACTGCCACACGTTCATTGCATGAGGAGCAGTGGATGGTGGGTTAGACTGAGGTTTATAGGGGCAATATATTCATAATTAGGATGTCCTATTTGCTTTAATAGGTATGCAGTATTTTTAAAATAATACTCCTTTTCCAGCAGAATAATTGTTGGCAGCCATGTGCTTCCATGAGCGCTATAGCAGATCACAAGTCAGTCTGAGCTCAACATGAACTCGTATGGAACACATTATTCATAAATGCCATATTGAAAACATTCAGCCAAAGTGTGAAAAATTAGATTTCCCTGTGCTTATATTAATTTCTTAAAATGGCTGGTAGTTGTATTTGTACATGAACAGTCTACAGTCTGAAAATATTGCAAACAGTGTTCTGGCTTATTCCCAGAGCGACCCTGGAGGATGGGGTTGGTGTGTGGCTGAATGTGAGAATCTGGAAGTTGTGGCTGTGCCAAGCCAGTTGCATCCTAATCTCTGATCTGTTTTCAACCCATCAAATGACTGAAAATGCAATTATATTAAAGCTGATTACTTCAAAAACAGCTTTTGAAGTTACCAATTCCTTATATAAGCCTCAAAAAACTTTGCCCTGTTGTTAAGGTAAGAATGGCTATTTTGTTTGATTCTCCATACTTATTTTAACTTTTACCTTGAATATCTTTTTCAAATGGGATTTTAAATTTAGAATGTTCAGGGATGACAGTTTGGTTCATGTATATACTCAGGGGTGGATTTTTATTTCCTTGTTGTTGTTTGTTTGTTTCTTTGTTTGTTTTTTTAAATTAGAAGTTAGATGACTTCATTGTAGGATGCTCCTGACTTCAAAAATAAGTTTGCTCCAAGCATGTACAGCATGTGTCTCTACCATTTAAAATTTTTGCATTTGGGGAATTTGGTTGTTTAATTTGCAATAACTGATACGTATTTGCCAACAATTCCACAGTAATTTAAAATTGACCCTCTATTTTCTTTGTCAAAGGTCTACATTTCAACCTTCCCCTTTAATTCTCTCATGTGCTCGATTTACTTTCAGTTGTATTTTTAATGTGCTGCTGAGAAGCTGCCAGTTATCATTAGAAACTTTTTTACTACAATACTGAAAGTGGACACAGTATTTTAGTTCTCTGGTCTTAAGCTGAGCATACTGTTATCAGTGAATAATTCTCTGTTGCAAAGACATAATTTCATGTTGATATTACTGGACTCCCTCACATGTAGAATAATAACCCTTTCTGCTAGACTGTACCACACTCCCCTGGGGCTTTGAAGTAATTGTTACTAAAACAGATTAAAGAATGGTGGTACTAAATGATCAGTCTGTGAAGAACTTTAAGGGGAAGTGTTTATACTGGCAGATTTTAGGAGGTCAATGGGGTGATGCTTGAAATATTTAATATTCCATTCTCATAGAACAGATCACTATTTTTAGTGATCAGTATTTTTAGTACTTCAGTCAGGTTTCTTAATTGATATAAATTCTTCTGTCTCTCAGAGGGTGCAGCTCCAAGGTGTTAAAGCACTTATAACATCTTCATAATAATTTTTAATGGATATTTGCAATTAATGCACAGGGGAGTTTTCGAGACTCACACCTTTGGTTTGAATTATGTCTAAGAACAGGAATTTAACATCTAATTGTTCACCTAATTCATGTCTAACGTGACATTTGGGCTCAGGATGTGTCTAAAGAAAAATGGAGATTCAGTGGCAGAATCACTTGTTTAATACCCTTTAGTCTTTCTATGCCCTTATTTTTGATGAAAGAGCTTGAAGAATTAGACTAAATATAAACTAAATATGAAACTGTATTTTAGACTGACAGTTTTAACAAATACATCTTACAACTACTCTTACTACTTGTGATGACAGTAGTAATGTGCTGATTCAGTATGAGTACTAGCTGGTACTAAAATATAAATTTAATGTAGTTTATCTTAAAAAAAATGACAGTAGCAGCTATACAAACTCTAAGAAACTGTTGAGTTTATAAAAAGACTAAAGAATAGATTGATGCTCAATTTAATGTATTTCCATACTAGTGGCACTCAAATGTTAGCAGGTGGAGCTATTTTTTCACTGTGGGAGCAATCTGTAAAAGACTTGCTTTTGAAATTACTACTCCAACACATAAGTCTAATGAGCAACAGTAAAAAGTAGCATTTTCTGAGGAAAGTGCACTATTTTTCATGGCAAAGAAAGGCTTCCCAGTTATAGTCTGACAATTTGCAAAGACTTACTGAACGCATGAACTCAGCTGTGTGATTTTAGAAGAGACCCTGTCTGGTTTCTCTTTGTGTCTGTGATATGTAATCTCAGGGTATGTGTGTCAGGAGCTGGAAACTTCTCTGCCCTTGTTCCAGTATGTTAAAAAGCAGCTTTTCTTACTCTAGTTTGCCAAAACATGCACTCAGGACAATGTATTTTAGTGAAACACAAGATTTTCTGTCAGTAGATGCTTTTCAATCTAGTGTAGATGTTTTCTCAGTTTGAATAAGGAATTTGGAAAGTTCTGTTCCGCTGCTACAGGAGTTCAGATGAGACAGAGTTGTGATATGTTCTGAAGTCCAGTTTCTTAAATAAAGGTGGTTCCCCACGTCCCTTCCTGAGCATGTATCAACACTTTGAAGTAATGCACAATGAATTTAACAGTGGCTACCACATTCTCATCTACTTTTACTTATGAAATGCTCACTAATGTTAAACAAACCAAACACTTTCTTGTTCCTTGAATACTTTCCTGAAAAACAAGCACACACATAAACACAGCTGTAACTGCTGCAGTAAAAGTGCAGTAAAAAAAAAACCTTAGAAAAATGTCAAATGTTTACTCTACATATAGTTTTACTGGTGTGTATTTTACCTTTATGTTTAGTAATAAATTATTTGGATAAAAATACTGCTGTGAATCAAACATAGAGTACAATTTCAAGTATAATCATACAATCTAAGGTAGATTTGTGAACTGTAATCAGTATTTAGAGCTCCATTACTCATTTTGGCAAATAGATTTCACGTTGTTTCCCTCGGCAAGATCTGAAATTATCCCTGTGTCTGAAATTGCAGCCTTTGCCTCTCCCAGGCTGTTGGATGACTCAGGCAATCTGTGGAATCTCAGTGTGTCCATGGATGGAGCACTCCCTCCAATTCCACAGGCGGAATATTTTATGGGAAATGCAACATAAAATTACTAATCTGGCACACTGAGTGTTTAATGTCCTGCAAGGATGGTGGAACCACTGTGTGGCTGCTCTGCCACCGTGCCACCAGTGCAAAGGAATTCCTGGAGCAGGGCTGGAGGCACAGGCAAACAGCTCATGAGAACAGGACAGTGTCAAACATGGTAAAAGCTGCAGAAAACTGGAAGAGTTTTTTGCTTGGAGGCTGAAGAGCTAACCCAAATCCTAACAAATCCTAAAATTACTGAAAGGAAATGGACACAGGTTTTCATTAAAGATGAAAAGTTAATTAGTTGTTAAATTTGTGAGGATGTCTTCACATTTAATAGAACTGAAAAGTCTTGTGCAGGTGAGACCTCATGCAGGGATGCCCTTTGACAAATGTGACACTAGACTGAGCAAAGCTAAAACTGTTTTCCTGTTTTATTGAATAACATGCAACTGTGTTAATACCTGTAAGTGTTGAGCACTCAGCTGGACCACGGAATGTGGATGTTCCACACTGGAGCAGATTTTATGTGTCTCGTCCTTGTTAGGGGCAATTAATTCATAGTCACTGACATGTTCTCTAACTTTACATGCCTGTAAAAGTGTAACAAGCTCTAAGGTTACTATTTATTTCCCACAGCTCTTCTGTTAAATGCCAATACTCTGATATTTATATCTCTACAAAGTATCTACTGTTTTTTATGCCAGCAAACAATATGCAAACATTTAGTCAAATAGACACTGGAAGATGAAAGAACCAAATGGTTTGTATTATACAATTTCCTTTCCTTGCTTCTTTGTACATTCTTAATAAGAACATTTGCTCCTCATTTAATCATTTAATTTCAATTTGTAAAAGTGAGAAATATTTTCTTATTGAGCATTCCTAATAGGTTTGCTATCTGTGTGTTTCTTTGAGACAGCTGGAAGATTCTATATATACTCCAAATTTTTCAGTTTTCTGCTTAATTTTTCAGTTTATAGATAATTACTGAGGGTGTTAGCAGATTTTGCAGAGAGAGACATCACGACAACAAGACATGCTTGTCTTAGCAGTCTTCTTTGAAGAAAATATCCAATTTCTATTCTTTTATGGTTTGGGGAGGGCTTGGTTGTGTTGCAAGGCACATTCTAAAAATAAACCATGAAAATGTCTAGCTGTAAGTGTAAGTATGTGATGACTGCAGATGTGGATATGATATGCTCAGGAAGAACAAGGCCAAGCATTGACATCCCAACACTGTGGGAAACAGAACAGAGTAAGTGATCTTTTTTGGCCCATAAACCTGACTGAAGTTGTATTTGCAAACAGTCCAACTGTGGAAACTTCTGGGAAAAAACAGCAGGAAGCTGACACTGGTCTAGGATTGTGTGTAAGAGAAGTGCAAGCTAACTCATATTGAGGAGACTTGGGGGTTAGCTTTTTTTCCTAATGCTGAAGTGTGTTTGCATTTCAGAGAGGTTTAGGGTTGTGTCTGGCTCAAAGGTCACACGATTTTCAAGTTTCCTCCAAGGAGATGTGAGTTGCACACCAAGTTTAATGTAGTGCAACCTAGAAAAATTAAAAAGTAAAAATGTTTGCTGTAGTGAGATGTAAATACAGGGACTTGTAGTAGATGAGAAGAATTTGCAGGACTCATTTGTTACCTTTTACATATTTTCCATTGCTGCTCTTGCTCTGTGTATTGTGAACCTTCCAGACATGGATGTTTACTGCAGATCAGCAGAGTCTTACTAAGATCTACCCACATTCAAACTGAAAAAAATCATCACACTGAATTATCAAAGCTTGTAGTGCAAGCAGCACAGAGTTCTTACCGTTGATAACAAACTGAGAGTGCTGCCACGTTCCAGATGTTTTATTCTGTGGAATAGAAATCACTGTGAAGGATCCTAAGAGAAAATAAGGACTGTGCCACTGGTCTCTCTGGATGGGTGGGTCCATTTTAGCATGGCTGGCTTTTAGGTAACTGAATTAGTACTGGAAAGTGGAATGGAAAAAATGGGTAATATAAATAAGTTAAAGCATCCATAATCATAGATACACAGTATCTGCTTAGTAATAAAACCAAGGCAGAGACTTAACAACCCTTATAAAATTCCAAATATCTAAACAGAATAGCTGGAGAATTGACATAGTTGACTTGAAAATCTAGAGTGCTTTACTTGTGTTTCATTAGAAGAAAGTAATGGCTTAGTGATTGAATAATATTATGCCACATTCAAAAGCGCAGTCTCCCACTCCCCCTTCATTTCCTGAAGTTTGAGCTCTGTTTAAATCACTGCAGAGCCACTTGGCACTCAGTGCTATTCAGACATGCCAGTTCATGCACTGCTCCGTGATCCAGCTCCCTCTCACGTGGCTGCAACTGTCTCGCACCTTTCATGCTCTGAAAGGCTTTCTTTGCCCTCAGCTCGGCGTTGACTGGGAGCTGCAAATGCCCAGCTCAGAGTGTGAGCAGCTGCAGGAGTTCCCTTGTCCAACGCCCAGCTCTCATGCCACACATGCTACTGAATCTCACATTCGACACAGTCCCAAACTTGGAAGCTGGAAAGCTCCTGGAAATCATTGGTCTGAAACTAAAGCAATTCTTCATGGAGTGATTTGTCTGTATTCCACCCTAGGATATTTGTCACAACTTTAACACTGAAGTTCATGGTTGGTGGGAATCTGCAAACTTTTTGATTTGTGTTTTTATGTGTACTTCAGGTTTTGTAACAAATACGAATAATGACTTTTTCTTCTCCTTTAGTGCATTTGTATTTCTACTCTGTGGAGGATTATACAGCAGCACACAACTGAACTAGAGCAGCTCACGAATGTATTTTCAAACTCAGTGTGGATTAAGACACAATGTAAGGGATTCCTTACTTGTCTCCACAGTGCTTTTAATTCTTGCACCACAATCTTATTCTCAAAATACAGAAATCTTTGATTATTGGAACTGTATGTAAATAGCTGTGGCTGGGGACTCAGTCTTGATTTATGTAGGGTTGGACAGTACATAGAGTGAAACTGAGCCACTTAAACCTTCAGAGGTTAAAGTTTTTTGTTTTTTGTAAATGTGAATTTAATATCGTATTTAGCTAAAGTTCCTGGTTGAGGATGGTTCTTTAGGGAACCTGTGATAATTTACAGCATTATAAGGGGAAGTGGTACAGTATTTCCTATTTTTCCTAGCTCTGTATGGAGTAATTGCTCTGGCAATTTTACTGGCACTTCTTTCAGTTTACTATAAAATCATATCACAAAAACTTCACAATTTGCCAACAAAATAAACCCCCAAATTTCAATATTTCAATAGATCCAAGGGCTAGAATGACTCCAGCACTTAATCTGGTGGTTACTGTAGAGCTGTTCCAATGCTCCAAAGCTACTGGAGGATGCTCTACTTCACTTATGTTTCATTAGTGTAATATAAGTGTCCTATTGTCTGGGTTTGTTCTGTTATTCTTCCCTTTAATAGCCACCTAAAAGGAACAGCCACTGAAATGCTAAAAATGAGGATGAATGACACATTGTAAGGAAAGAGGCTCTATGCCAAATTCCACACATTTACACTGCCAACATTTATCCACAATGTTGGCAAAGTGGAGAAACACTTCTGAGCTGCTCTGTTATTTATGAAGCAGATAATTTTTTTTTTCCTGGTAGGACAATATTGGATAATTTGATTTTTGTCGCCATCAGCTTAGCCACCAGTTTTAGGGTGACAGTGGGCAAGACACTTTAACCCATCTATGTCTCTAGTTTCTCCCCCTGTAAGATGGAGGTAAGAGTTACATGTCCCATATTATTCTGAGCCTGAATTCAGTTAAGCTCCAGGAGTATGTTTTATTTTTATGTGAGGCATTACTGCATATGAAATGAATTATTTCTTGTATGAATTTAAAACTTATTTATGATGTGAAATTTGTCCATAAAAGCAATACACGGTGAATTAACTGTTTTTACATCTATTATACACTGTTTGACAGAATCAGGTTTGACTGTTTCCTTCAATTTATTTGACAAATATGACCATCCACCCTTAAAGATATTGTGCCTGATCTGTGTGTGTGCAACCATCCCAGGGTCTGTCTGCACTGTGAACCACCATGGGTTTGTGTCTTGTCCTTTCCCCTCCCCTCTGGCTCCCCAGTGTTTAACTAAACTGCATTATCCTGTGTACTAATTAAATGTATAGGGGCAGTGTTGTGCTAGAGAATCTTAGTTTATGCAATGATCTCCCCCTGCCCCTCCTGCCTTCTTGTCCTGAAAAGACCTATAATGCAGCTTTTCCTGGTATTGTAAACTGCCAGCAGAGAGCATGAAGTTAGAAATGTGTGTTCATTGGGTGAGAATGTTGGTTTGAACAACGTGTACAGAGTGTGTGTGCATTGGGAAGTTAATTTAATGTCAGAGATTTCATACAGAAGTTCCCTCTGAGCAGTGGCCTCAGGCAAAAAAGATAAATCCTTATTTTTTGAGAGGTCTTCCCAACAATAGGTAAGGAAAGCATGTCTGAGGTCAAGCAGGCAAATATTCACTGCAAACCTAACCTGGGGAGTTACACTGCTACACAGAGGCTGGTTTTCTGTACAACTGGAATATTACACAGGAATAATCCAGCTGGGTTATTCAGGGGAGATGAAATAAAAGAACAATTCAATTAGCTGTTCTTGGAAATCCTAGTACAGGTTCTCTTAGTTAACACTAAGGGTGTGTTTGTGCAGGAATGGAGGTCTCTGGGGTCACATAACTATTCATCTTGATATTTGTAGGAAATGGCATTAAGTTTTTTAAAGTCCTTGAATAAATATGCAAAAATACCTTCCAGTGACATTCTACATCTGCTCCAGTTCTCTTCTAATATTTTCCTGGTGTAGTTTAAGCATCATGTAAGCACGAAGAGAAAGGTTTCTGCTGTTCCATGTGGTCAGTTGTTCTAGACAGACTACTTTCAGTTCATATCTAGTGTGCTCAGTCTTCCCTAACAGGCAGACCAGGACTCCAAGGTCCAGGCCACTTATTTGTGATGCTCTGATTGCATTAAAAATGGGGGTAAGTTGAATTTGCTTTTTGGTTTGTTTGTTGTAATAATCTAATTTGCCCTCCTATTTTTGCACTGATGTCTGTGTGGAACAGAGAGCATACCAAAGAAGAAACAGCGCTTCAATTTATTTTTTATTTCAACTTCCTCTTACACTCTCTTTTTATTTTTATAGTTTTATTTTTTGAATGAAAATGTTAACATTAATTTAACTTTCAAGATTTTTAAAAAAAAGTTTCAACAAAGTCTTTGTTTTGTTTTATTCCAATACAGTGTTTTCTCTTGTGCATTGTTTGGACTTATTAGAACTTCTAAGCAGAAAGTTAAGATTTCCTTTTTGAAGGTCACACACATTCTGCCAACTACACATACTGTTGGTGAGCCAGATATCTCCAAGAGAAGGCTTAGAAAGGTGGTTTGGAAGTGTTCTGGGGTTTAGCAACTGCACAGAGTAGAAACTCATAAAATATATTATTTAGGCAGAGAAAGTTCTTTGAGTCTAAAGAAAAAAATCTCTGGGGCTCAGAAAGAAAAGTAACAAACTCTAAAAAAATATTTTTAAATTGCTCAGGGTATAATTCTTCATGTATGGTTTGCATTGTCTGCAAAGTGCAGTATTTGATTCTAAAATAGAAGCACCTCAAGTAAGTCATTACTTGAAATTAATTTAGTCCTAAATAATTTAGTCAAGTTGAACCATACATAAGCCATACTTTTTTTTTTAATTTACAGTGTAAAGTTTAAAAATACTTTGCTGTGATGGCAGTGTAGAATGTGTACAGTAAGAGGGGGATTTTTGTGCAGATTAATTTTAGCATTTATAGTCTCCTGACTTTCAACTGACTTTTTTTTTTTTCCAAATTGCAGTCTTAGATTGCTGCAACAGAACATCACCTCTATAAACTGAAACAATGGGACAAAGGACATTGTCAGAGATGGAGTGTGATGGGAAGGACTTGAACACCTTCTGAAGCCTTGGAGGTAAAGAAAGGGGGGAGAGAAAAGACAAGTGTGGTGGAGCAGGGGAATGGAATTGCAGTATTGAAACACCCCCTAACATGCTGCTGCACTTTGAGGTTCTTTCTCCTCAAATATGCTAAGAAGGGATTTGATAATATAAAGTAAAAATACAAATAGCTTTCTTTTTTATTTTTTAAAAAAAGTAATCTTAATTAGTTTCTGTAGTGTAGATTTCCAAGATGCTACAAACTGTATTGTAGGAATTATGTGATCTATAAACATTACAGCAAAAACTCTCAGACTAACCTTTAACCCATGCTAACACTGAATTATTTTGATTTTATGAGTGACTATATGCAAATGAGTTGGACCTTGTGATTGATAATTCAGTGCTTGACATTCCTGACAGTAATGACAAGTCCCTTATGATGAAGGTACACATCAAAATATGAGTGTGGCTAAAACATCAGAGTTGTTTTAAATAGCAAGCTTTCCCTTTGGTGTAAGGTACCAGGCAACAAAAGTGTATTTAAACCAACTATTTTAAGTTATTTTTAAGTACAAAGCAAATTTTCCCTTTACAGTCTGGTGCTTAACAATTATTAAAGTAATAAATAAATGGGAATGAAGAAAATATCATCCTTATTTGCAGAAGAGCCAAATGATGTAACAAGTTACTTTTTATTTCATTATGACCTAATTAGGACATTAAGGCCAGGGTTTCCAAAGATTCATTGGTATGACCTTCCTGAAAACTTCTGCTACAAGCACATGGATATTTAAAATATTTCTTTCCCAAAAGTATACTGTAATTTCTTGGACCTCAATTTAAAAATACTGTGGTGCATCTCTGGGGACTTTGTATAGAGTAAGTAAATAACTGCTTTTTATTAAATACATTTTAATGAAAAGACCAAATTAATAAACAGGACACCCAAAACAAATGCATTTAAGACTGAGCTTAATTTTGCTTTTGCACAGGCCTCTGCAAACCCATTGATTTTCAAAATGACTGGGTCAATAAATAACAGTATTTAATGAGATTCTGGAAACTAAATCAACTTCAGACAAGTCAGAGTTCCAGTCTTGTGCAAACAGGTGCAATTGAAGTGGCTGCAATGGGTTTGATTACTGACATTTCTTGGGAGGCTCAAAGAGACTGAGATAAATCTTTTTGAAAGGCTGCACACAAGGGGCAGTCGACAGTGTGTTTCTCCCCAGAATTTTAAGACATCAGTTTTACCTCCTGGGGGAATTTTCTATTTGAAATGTTATAAATTTGCCATTGTTGCACTTGCCAATATTGTGTCAGATTTGCAGCATGAAATCTCCTAACTTACCGTGCATTAGCTTGAACTATTTTGCACATATACAATTGGAAATGATTAAATAGGGTTTCAAACAATCTTCCCCTGACAAGCTTAAGCAGAGTTTTACTTCAACAAACAAAGCCATTAGGAAGCCATCTGTTTGAAAATGATCTAGGATGCAGAATTTAATATTTGTGTCTGCATTACCTGTTATTGAATTGGTGGCTCTTGTATTCCTAATTATGTGAAACCCACAGGCAGGGATATAAAAATATTGGGATTTTTATAGCAACCGTAATAAATTGTTGTGATTACTTGTTTGCTGCTATAAATTGTCAAAACAAGAATCAGCCAGCCTCCTAACTCACATTTCCCTGAGGAGCTGTAATGTCCACGGGCTCCATCGCTTTCCTAACCCATAAGTACTTGCCTTTTCCTAAGTTAAGTGGAGAAATAATGTCATACACACAGCAAACTGTTATAAACCTCCTGGTTTGTTACCTTTTGCAGTTTCCTATTTAGTACTTTGCTTTGGATGGTATATAAAGTCAATAAGCAGGTGGAAACTGGGTCATAGGAATCTTTCTGGTGCCAAACCCCAACTTAATGGAAATTGTTAAACATAGCTGTATTTTGTAAAGGAGCTTTGCTGTTCTCATCTGACTTTGGTGTAATATTCTGTATTATGTGTGTTTGAAACAATTGTAAATTAATGCTGAATCCATTTGGCTCTCATCAGCTCCTGTCAACAGCAAACACATTTCATACAGATTTATGTTCCCAGGAAATAGGAGGTCTTTTCTTTGAAATGTTACAGCTTTACCTTTACATTTTTATGATCTTTAAATTTCAATGTTCTTAATCTAGACAAGAGCTGAAGCTGTAAAATTTGTCTATGAAGGCTGTTTATTAGGGTAATGCTTACTTCAAAAATTATTAAATAAAAACAGGTTTTTAAGTAGGACTGACAGTTGAATGGGTGATATCTAATGCTGCACAGAAGTCTTAAATTTCCTAGTATTTTCATACCTATCTGTCTCTTAAGACAGATTTTTTTTTTTTGAAAGTTAGTACACAGCAGCTAGGATTTGCTAGAGCATATCCTATCCTACACTGAAATAAGTGCATTCCTTTATGCACTTGAAATGAAAATCGGGTTTATATCTGTAAGCAAACAAAAAGTGAAATGATGTAGAGAAAATATTTCAGGAGAAATATTGTACAAAACAAGATATTGCAAGATTTTCCACACAGTTTGAAGAATGATTTGCTTTGAAAAGTTTGGACAGATGAGCAATTTCATTTGAGGACATAAATACCTTCTCATTTAGTGTGAAACTGGTGACAGTCCTTGAAATGCCTTTCCAAAGAAAAGACAAAGATTTCATAATCTCTGTATCAGAATTTGTGGTAATGCAAATTCATGATATCTGTTAACAGTTCCTTCATTAGCTTTGATGTCTAACTTTACAAAACATTAAATTTTCTGAGGGCTAAATGACACGAATTTTGCCATGCTTTAATTTTTTTTTTCCCAAGTAATAAGTCTGAAAGAAGGTAGAGTGCTCTGAGTGAGTTACACCAAACCCTGTCAGATCTGATGATATAAAATGTTTCAGTTTGTTTGTCTGTCAGAGTCAGGGTGAGTTAAATCTCTATCTGGAATTTTAGCAAGTGAGTCACAGTGAGGTCTTCAATAACAAATGTTTTGACTGGGTGTCCCAGGTGGAGAAAAATTGGCCACTTAGATCTCACTGAAGAATAATTCTATAGTTCTCTCTTGACCTTACTTTTTTATTGCTGTTTTATTGTTTCCTGTGTGGAGAGGGAAAAAAAAAAACCAACCAACATTCACACAGCTTCTTTTATGGTCATGATTCACCACTGTGGCAATCAAGCAAACCTTGGAAGGACACTGAGTGAGGCCTTGCCAGTGCTTTGAAGTGCAGGGCAGGCAGAGCTGTTTGGACGTGGTTTGACTCGAATGTTCTGCTAATGTGTGATTTCCAAAGTTCCTGCTTGTGGTTCTCCACCCAGAGAAAAAGAAGGCAGTGACAATGCACCCTCAGACTTTTTTTCTAAGAACACATAAGAAGTACATAATAATGAAGAGGAGTTGAAAATACTAAAAATGCAAATTATTATCTCGAAAAGTTGTAGTCAAATGATTCTTATGAGTAAAGAAGTCAAGGGCAAAATTAGTTACTTATAATGTGAGGAAAGCAATGCTGAATGTTGTCCTGGTATATCTACAAATGGTTTAAAATTCCAGTTTAGTAGTTTGGGTGTAATTTTACAATATGTGGAAGAATATAGACTCCATTAGGAAGAAGTACTTGTCTCAGGCAGGAAATCTTCCTCTGGTATTTGGCTAAAAAACTGGCAAAAATAGACAAGTAACAGCTCAAATTTTGTTATATTATTTAATGAAGAGCACTTCTGTAATGAAGAGCCATTTGTGAGTATGACTGTATGGAAGGTTTCCTAAAATCGTCATAATTATTTTAACTTTTATTGAAAGTGAAAATTTCACAACTGACCTGCAATTTTAAAGTGTTGCAACAGTGAGAAGAAACACAGGCTTGTCCCAGGCTTTGTAACGTCCAGTGTGCTGGAAATGGACTGGATTGCTTTGTTTCTGTTCTGTGTGAGCCCATACACCTCTCACCTTTGTGATCTGTGTTGGAAGCAGGTTTGTCCCCAGTTCAATTTCCAGACAGGATTGTTTGTCTTTTATTCTTTGGTAAATGTGAGACTTTGCTGGCTGCTTGCACATGTCCCTCCCGCCCCCAGGACAGCTGTGGCCCGACATTCTCTGAAAGATTAAACACATCTTTTCCTTTGGGCCCCCCTTTTACTCACTCAGGGTTTATAGTTCACCTCGTAGAAAGATGTGATAGTTGAAGTAGACAAGCACAGGGGTGCTTGATTTCATAAAATCAATGATTCTTTCTATTACCTGGTGTGTATTATACAGATGAGAAAATACTGACACTTCCCTTCCTCAGTTTTGAATGTTGTTTTGGGCACACTCTGTGCATTCTGTGCCACCCAGCTCTGTACAGAACTTTTCTAGATCATGTTGCATACCTGCCTGTGTCACAATTTTGCAGCCAGTTCCCTCCTCCTTTGACCCACAGTTAGCCAAGCACTGCTCACTGTTCCTTTTCCATGCACAAGTTTTGTGCCTCTCTGGGATTCATGGCATTTCCCAAATGCTTTAGTTTTTGAGGTCCAGTTGTTTCATTATGGGGGGAAATTCTGTAGCTTCAAACCCTGCCTCTCAGGAAGAGTTTGGATGAATTGGTTGCTGTCTGGCTCAGACACCCCATTGTCCTTTTCTTCTCCCTGTGCACTGGGAGCTGCCAGGGTGGGCTGTTTTCCACAGCCCCATGTCTGAGACATATGTGACTCAGCCCTGACAGCATATGGCTGATTTCACATCCCCTGAGGTATTTAATGATGCAGCAGTTTCAGAACCACAGCCAGGATTCCTGCTTTGTACACAGACAGATTTCCCACAGCGTCACCGAGGCTTTTTCAAAGGTACTTTCTCAAGCTGTACTGGTGGCATCCTGCATTTCACACAAGAGTTACTCACCTGCCCCCTTCTTATGTGTAGAGTATGTAAGAGGTGTTAGAGTGGACTAAAATAAGAAAAGTGAGAATTATTACACCACATCACTTCTAAGTATAAAGGTTAGTTACGAAGCCAGCAGCTGTTTTATCTAAACCTCAAGGTATAAAATCACAGAGTCAGGAAAGAAGAATCTCACATTGATTATGAATCAGAAACATGAGCAAACCCAATAGACACATAGAAGGCTTGAGGCTTGGAAGCATAATTGTGGCTTTTGTCATCCCTGAAGCCACAACTTTTTTTCCCCTGCTCTAGTTTCAAAGAGAATAATGGCATCATCTGATGTTTTTGACTTGCACACAGTAAACTTTCTGCAAAGGCATTGGAGCAGTGTCAGTTCTGCTTGGTTCTGGGCTGCCTTTAGTGTGCAGTTGGCGTGTCTAATGCTGGATTCCAGATGGGAATGGTCATCTTGATCCTGGCTTGATTAACCTCTCTGTTATACCAGTTCAGGGGAGTCATCTGGCAGAAGATGATTTCCTTTTTTGTAAGGATAACATTTTGCTGCACTCCCTGAGCTCACTGAAAAGGTGAGGAGGGTCCTTCTGGCCAGGAACTTGTCAGGAGATGCAGGTTCAAGGGAAGGGAATGAGGTTGTGTGACTGCAGTCAAGAGAAGCCCTTTATGCCAGCATCTGTGATTGTGTTCCATTAGCTCCATCATCCCCTCTTCTCTGTCATGTTGAGCATTTTCAAATTAAACTACTTTCCTTAGATTTTTCCAGACTAACATGCATACAAACCTATTAGCTAAAACTCATAGTGTCAAAAACTCTTTAGAAATCGAATGAGCTTTCAGAAGGAAGAATTACTAAGAGGCAGTTTTAAGTGTAAGAATTTTATATCAGTGTACATTTTATTGTATCTCCTTGGAATCTTGTAACACTAAATATGTTTCTTGCATACAAAGACTATAACTGAGAGTGAGAGAAATTTTAAGCTTCAGATTGTGTGGGATGAATGTTCTGTCTCTGGATCCAACTGTCTACAAATTCTAAACAAATATTCCAAGAGGTTGTGTTGCTGTACCCAATATCCACGTGCAATATTCTGAGATTTAGCTTGGCTAATTCTGAATACCATAACAATCCTTAAAAACAACCAACCAAAGCAAACAAACAAAAAACCCAAACTCCAAAGGAATAACAACTTAACAAAGATGAAGTTTATTTTCTTGTAGAAGGATTTATGATAATAATGCAGTAACTATTAAAAAGAAGATACCATAAAACAGAGATTTTTTTGTAAATCCAGTGTAAACATGGTAAACTTTTTTTTTAATAATTTATTTTTAAATTAAGCTAGAGTGTTCTGTATTATCCTCATTGGAAAAAAAAAAAAGCTCTGGCAACTTTATTCTTTGAAATGCTGGAATGACCCAAAGGCTTGGAATTGAGATTTGATGTTGGCAGGAAAGTGGCCTGCCCCTTGAGCATGTGCTTTTTGTTATTTCTGAGAAAAATCTACATATTTAACCAGGTTTTAACCCTTTTGGGCATAACTCCTGGTATGATCTCTGCTTGCTAGATTTAAACAGTAAAATCTTCGATAACTGCCTTCCCTAATTATTTCCACAACCTCTGTCCCCATGAAGTGTGTGCTGGGAGCTCCACAGAGCTGCTGGGTGTGCTCTGGCCCCTCTGGCCCCATGAAGTGTGTGCTGGGAGCTCCACAGAGCTGCTGGGTGTGCTCTGGCCCCTCTGGCCCCATGAAGTGTGTGCTGTGAGCTCCACAGAGCTGCTGGGTGTGCTCTGGCCCCTCTGTCCCCATGAAGTGTGTGCTGGGAGCTCCACAGAGCTGCTGGATGTGCTCTGGCCCCTTGGAGGTCACTGCAGGTCCCTTTCAGTGCAGACCTGGGGGCACAGTGAATTTGGGAGTCTGCCACTGCTGTAGAAAGGGATTCAGCTGAACCCAACTGGCTCAGGAAGGCAATCCCATTTGCTGGGGCTTGAGGATGGTAAAAAATTAGTAAAAGAAGTAACATCTTAAAACTATCACAGCTGTTACTGAGGTGTTTGAGCACAGCTGGGGAGCCCAGGTAGGGGGATTTCTTGGCACCTTGGTTAAAGACTTCCCTGCCTCGGTCTGTGCTGGAGCTCCCCTGGCAGTGCCTGTCCCAGAACAGAACCAGAGAAATGTTGGCTCTGTGATCACTGCAGGTCATGGCTCTGTGTGTTAAAATTTAACTTTTGTTAAGTTTCCCTTGCTCAACAGGGAACTGTAGGAGTTTCCCCCCCCCCCCTCCAGTTTTTATTCTGAGGAATTAGCATAAGAAAGTTATGACCCTAAATTGTAGATGTGGCTAGCATGGAAAGGTAGTGTGCAAAAGGGTGGCACTATTTGGTGGTACCAGTAATGGTTACAGAGCATTTCCAGTTACTCAGCCTTGTCACCTGCTATTAAGAGAGACATGACAGTTCTGTCTGGTTATGGTGGTTTAAAGAAATGATTCTGTTGAAAGGACTTTGCAAATCTGCTGAGTTGCAAATGTTCTGAACTGGCTTTGTCTCTGTAAATTAGAGATTTTTCTTTACAGTATCAGCTTCATGTGTGAACCACCTAAGATGAGTGACTGGTAGCTGTATAAATGAACTATTTTCAAGGATTTAGCATTAATTCTGCTCTCTGTAATTCCTGACACTCCTTGTAGTAGTTACTAAATAAGTACAAAGTGTAATGACTTTGTCATTTACAATTTCTGTAAGAATCCAGATGTTTGAAAAAAAATATTTTGTTAAGAAGTAACTCGCTGGGAACATCAGTTTAATGTTGACCTTTCGCAGGCCTTAATCATCTTTAATAATTAAGATTTTGGGTGACTAATTTTTATGATTGCTCTGTTTAAATATCAGGTTCCCGACTGCACTATGACTAAGCAGCCTGGGTGCAGAAAGAGTTCAGCATTCATACAAAACTATACTGGGGATTAAATCTTGAGCAGCAAAACTCCAGTCATCTCCTGAGCACACACAAATGCACATATAAAGCTACATGTGTAACTTGTAAAGGGGAATCAAAAGTAAAAATCACCTCTCACCTTGTGCTCTCTCCAGTGTCTGTTACGTAACAGATAAAATTAATGCAAATAACTGTTAGAAACACTGAGCACACAATCTTTGTTTTACTTACAGTTTGCACACAAGTGCATATATGTGTCAAGTGCCACAAAGGAGTGAATAAGGCCCCAAAAATTTCTGCCTATTAACTCCAGATGCTTTTTATTTTATGCTTTCATTTTTATTGACAGAAACATAATATTTAGAATTAAATAATCCACATGTAAACAAATATTTTATATTGATTAGGCTTATCTCCTGAGCCTATTGAGTCTTTGCAAAGCTTATGCAACAGAAAAATATTCTCTGTAAGTCAACTACAATTTTTCTTACAGATGATTCATGCTGAGTGTGACAAAGTGGCAGAAGTACCTCTGGGATTCCAGCAAGCTCCTCAGTGTTGTGGTTATCTGCTAAAAACTCTCTCCAGTTGTGCTAAAAAGTTTCTCAGTTCCTATCAGTCTCAGGAAAATACTATTTTTCTAGTAATTCAAAATACTTTGGATAACTGACTTTCTGATAAGCCAGGGCCAGAATTAAACTCCAGTGAGTTTGCTGCATCCTTTGCATCCTGCAGCTTCCAATACCTATTGAATCCACTCCTTTTTGTAAAACATCTTTTCAGTAAACAGTCTATTTCCTGAGAGGACCAGATGATTTATAAGTTAAAAATATGAAATTACTAATACATAGTATTAAATAAATATTCTAACAGCTTGATATATACTCCAGTAAGAAGCTAAACAGGTTTTCTGGATGTTACTGGTTGTTTCTGGTAGTAAGGAACACAGTTGTATTTTAAATATGCAGAAAATATAAAGCAGAATTTCTCAGTTTAGTGGAAAAAGAAATAAATAGACAATCCCATGCATTGCTGCCATAAAGCATGATTTATAAGTGAATAAAAAAAGTGTAAATGTTGAATTCCGTTCTTTAAATTTTCCCTTGCAGAATGAGGTGTTTTCTTTTTTTGCATGAGAGGGAATAAAAGTGCATGAATTTTAAAAAAAGAAAAAGAAAAAAAGAAAAAAAATACAGTTATTACATAGAGCAATTCCTGAGAGAGACCACAGTCTGAGCAGCTTGAGATTTTAGCCAGCTGAATTTCATTGAGAACTTGGAGAATGAGAGAAATGGCAGTTACAACATAATTTATCTTGATAACCAGAGAGAGACTCTCTTACCACATTCCCATAGTGCAAATATTTGTGTGACTGTGTTTTCTGGGTTCTTTCTTTGCCTAATCAAAATCTTTGACAGCTTTCCTGTGTGCCTTTCTAATGTGCATTTCTTCTGGGCTTTTTCTAGACAGGTATTGAAGAACACGAAAGAAAAGCACAAAGGTTTTATTTCTCCTGTTTTATTTCCAGGGCTCCTCCTTGCCTTTACCTGCTGGGTTAGAAATGAGCACACTGTGAGATAATACAAATAAAGCCACAGCACATACAAAGGGGTTCAGAGAGCAGAGCTCCTAACAGAGGGGCATTATTTTGTACAAGTGATTGGGGAATATGGAAGAGGAATGAAAAGTCTTGGTTTAAACTTGTGAAGTTACTCAGGATTTTGTGGAGTGTTGAATCCAAATGTTTGATGTTAAATTGTTCAAATCTAAAAGCTAGTTAAGGGACTTTGCAAAGGTGTGTCATTCTGTCAGTGATCAAATGTACAGAAGAATATATCTGATGTCAAAATGGATGAAAATTCATAATGGATATATCTGAGTTTCATAGGGCTTTCAAGAAGTGAGAAAAATCAAAAACCTGGGTGAGTATGTGTGGGTTTGAATTTAACTTAAAATATGAAAATGATTTCAAGATTAAAAAAGAATCTTTGAACAGCTGTGGTGTGTCAAGGGCTTGAGTGGATAAAGGGGAAATAAGCCAACAGCAACTGAATATTTGTAAGGATTTAAACTATTATATAAATAACAGTGCCATGTCACAGAGCACAGCAGGGATGTGAGGGGCAGGTTTGGACAGTGGTCTGTGGTGGGGTTCCAGGGGAGCTCTTTGTCCCCTTGTTGTCCTGAGTCCCCTGCTGAGGCTCAGCCACCCCTGGAAGTGCTGCCTGGGGAGGGACATGGCTGGTCCTGTTCCCAACTGCTGCTGGCACAGACCTGGGACACCTTGGAGCACTGTGTGCACACAGGAGCCATTTAAATGCAATTTATTCTCAAGAGACAAAATACTATCATAAATTCTCACTAGTAGAGAAAAAGTGCTGTGCTGGAGGCTTTTCCTCAAGCTTCTCAGGAAATACTTGGTGCTTATTTTAGCACTGAGAGGCCAACAATCATAAAACTGTGTTTTACCAAGAGGCAAGGCAGGGAAGGTAGTCAGTGTCACAAATTATCTTCTTATCAGATTCAGGTTTGCTGTCCCACTGAGTTTTTCCAAACTCCACATTTGCAAATTCCATTATAGCAATCAAAAATTCTGTTTTAGCAATCTGGAATTTGTCCCCTTCACTTGTGAAGCCAAATGAGAAGGAATTCTCTGTATATTTCCAGTTACAACAGAACTTTTTGTTTTACAGAAGTCTTTAGAATTCTTTTAGAATTTCCTTTCTTTTGAATAATTTTTTTAGGAAATTTAATGGATTTGTCTTTCAGGAGGGGGGCATCTTTCTTTAATTCCTGCTAATATAATTGTATCAAATAAAATATACTTTCATAATAATAATGAAATGTTAGAATGGAGTAGAGAGATAGTGACAATAACAGATTGAAAAACTGTAATACTAAAATTGTATAAGAGGCCTACTCATTATTTACTGTCAGTTTGATGTTATCAGAGATTCTCAATACAGAAACTGTAGCAGGAAACCCAGAGCTGATTTTTACAGAACCATCTTATACATTCCTTACAATACAGTTCCCAGATATTATGAAGAACCAAAAGGGAAAAAAGAGAAAAGAAAAATGTGTTACTGTTTGGTGGTGGGTTTTTGGTTCCTTTTTTGTTTTGTTTTGTTTTGTTTTGGAGGTTTTTGAGGGTGGGGGTTTTTTTTGTTTTGTTTTTTTCATGAAAGGGTGGAACTTTCCTTTCAAAAAGACGAAATGCATAATAATAATAATAATAAAATAGCAGACTTGTTGAGGCAAACACATTGAAGTCATTCAGAAAAATAACTGCATGACATCATGGGAGAAAGATAGAACCAAAAAAGGACAAGTTTTGTGGGCCAAATAGCTTCTATTCATCCCCAAAGAATTTGTCCTACACACACAAGAATGGGGAGAAAGAAAGAAGGAAATAAAACCTTCATCCCTGGAAGCTCACAAAACACAAATATGTTGTCCCAGATAGAAAAGGTCAAGAAAGTAAAAAAATAAAATAAAGCCATGACTCTAATCAGGAATGCTCACTGAGAAATACTGACTTGTGCTTAAAAAAGCAGAGCTGAAAGTTCCTCCCAGTAATCCAAAGAACTCCTGGAGCCATTGTGAATCACTGTATGCTCTTGTTATCTTACATTTTCAGCAAACTAGTATTTGCATATAAAAGGATGATTTTTGACACATTTTTCTATCTTGATCTCAGAGCTGCAGGAAGAGTTTTCCACCCTTATGAATTCAGCAAGGTGATTCCCAGACACTTGCTTGGCACTAGGAAATTTTAGAGGCACGAGCTGCTCCCCAAGCTGATCCCCTATCTTTATTAGAAATCTTATTTGTCCTTGAACGTGTGCAATATTCATAAAAATGAATTTATTATCAAATTAACATATAAAAGTCCTTGAAACTGGTATTTTTGAAGATGTTGTTAAACTTATGAGCTATGTTAGTCACAGCATTCTCCTTTTATCAAACAGAATGAAGGAGCTGCTCTTGTTGAGAAGAAAAGAGAACAGCGAAGAAAAAGGTGTCAGAAGTTTACAAAAGCAGGAAGGTAATATCAATAGGGAACTGGCTGTGTTATCTGAAGGGTGAAAAGGAACTGGTTTAAATGGATACACTGGACAACATTAGGATAGTTTGGTACCTTTTAGTGCACATATATAAATAATTAGATTTATTTTCCTGAATCAATTCAGCGGTGCCTTCAGAAGGTGATTGCAGGTTAAAACAGCATTATTGTCACACAGGAATGTGATTTCCAGAATAACACCTAAGGCTTCACAGCTATACTGGTGATTAAGAGCAGACTTGCTGACTTCCTGGCATATAGACTTTGGTAAGTTTTATTGACAAAATAATGACATAGAGTATTTGAGACACTTTTAGCTTTGTGATTTAAAACCAAACAATGGTAGTCCTAAAGCTCTAAAACACTGGAAAGGAAGTGCCATTCTTAAAGAAATTCACTTAGGTTTTGAAATCTGCTCTTTGAGACCATGCAGAGCTTTAAGGCAGCAGACCAAACGAGACTGAAAATGGGCCATAATGATGAGCAGTGCCATTTGAATGTTTTACAGTCCCAATATGAGGAGTAATGTGAGATTTCTAAACTTCTGGGCACAAGCTTTGCAGTGTGGAAACATGGTATTATTGTTACTAATACTTTTGGCTCCTTTTATTTGTATGCATGTGTGCATTTAAAATCACAGTTGTACTGTGGTATATATATATATATCATAGGCACTTCATGTGTGTACTCCTAAGGAAAAGTTTAAATGTCAAGGGACATTTCTTACTTGTGAAGAATGTGAGTCAAACCTTTCCAGCAATGTTTTTGGTAAGACAAGGTGCATCCTTCATGTGACTGTTGGAGGGAGGTGAAGTGAGATTACCTTACACACATTCAGGTGAAAGCTACATTTAGCTGGAAACTTGAAGAGTAAATGTTAGTTTAAAATAATTTTTTTTGCTACCATTAGGCTTACAAAAAGTTCCTGTAGTAGCAGTGTTGTTGCCATGATAGTCTCCAGTGCTGCATATGTGCTACACAATACAAATTGGCCTGCTGCCTGTAGGCTTACATTTGGTATGCAGCTGTCTGTAGTTCTGAAGGATTAGTTTTAGGGAATTTCCAATTAAAAAAAAAACAAACCACATTAATTTCAGAGCTATGAGTTGTGTGTATTCAAATATCGGTCTCTGATGGACCAGTTCCCTGGTAATTTCTGTGACCAGAGCCTGTTCTTCTGATCCTTGCTCAAGAGAGTTTTTATCTCTTCTCTAACAATGTTCTCACCCCACCTTTTAAAAAATTGGCTATTTAGTCTCAGTTAGTTACTCAAGAGGCCCTCAAGAGTCAATCCCCACCGAGTGAATGGGCACCTTTTTTTTCCCCTCAAGTAGTCACTTCCAGGAGGCAGCTTTTCTGCCTTCCATCTCTTTCCCCAGATTGTACAGACAGTGTAGATTTAGAGAAACAATATTTTTTGCATATCTACGGAAAATTAACCCCCCGAATCCTGATAGAAATGCTGCTTCTTGTTGTTTTCCTACCCTGATAGAAAGCACTGAGAAAGTCTTCCAATGAGTATTTTCTGAAGACAGAGTCCTCATTAGAAAGCCCACATGAAATAGGCTTATGTGATAGCAACTAAAAAAAGAAAGACTTTTTCTTTTGCACTGTCCAGAATGAATTCCACATCCTTGTTTCTGTAATTCACTCTAAAAATGTAATTGAATGACCCTGCAGATTGACTTAGTAAATTGTCATCTAAATGCATTGAGCAAAGAAGTGTTTACTGTAACAGTCCAGAAATCTTTATAAATGTAATAGTTAATCCCTTACAATTCAGGTCCAAAAATTACATTCTCATAATTGAACCATATTCATCTTTCTGCACAGATGAAATGCATTTGTCATATTTAGCAGGAGATCTAGAGAGAAAAACACAGCTTTCTGTCTCAATCTTCAGTAAGAAAAAAGGCAGTTGTAGTGGGGCATTAAAAGAAAAAAGAGTCATGACAATTTTTTTTTTCTTCATTTAGATACAAAGAAACCCCACACCACAAAGGTATTCAAGGTCTGTATTAAGGAATAACTTTCAAAAACTTATGTTTTGGATTCTTTCAATTGCCATCACTTTAGAGAGTGATTACCAAAATGAGAAAATGATACACGGAGAATAAATAGAAGAACATTCAGTGTTTGATTTTTTGGCATCATTAGTACATTTTAGATGGCATGTACTTGTAAAAATCAGAGCAGGCCGTTGGAATTTGGATTAAATTATATGTTTTATTTCTTCCAACAGAGAGAAATTAAAACAAATCCTGTGTAAGCTGGTTTGAGTTCAGCATTTCGCAACCGATGTGGTTAAGTAAGTACTGAACTAACCTATACACTATGTGTCAAATCTTTTCTTATAAACTAATGCTTCTGAGTATATAAAAAGCACTTCTTACTGTTATGTTCCAAATGGCCTATGTGGTAATACATAAAATAAACATCCACAGAGAAAAACCACTTTTAGTTTCAATGGCTCGTAGATTGAAGTTAAAAAGAAATCCAAAACTCCCTGCAACAAGCAATTAATTTTAAGCCATAAGACTAATAAAACAATGGCAAGTATGCAACCTGCCTCACAGAAAGATGATTTAATGTCCCTACTGCTCTAAAAAATACAGTTTCACCTGTTGCAAAGCTTGTCTGAAATACATGTATTTTTGAATTGTCAAAATATACCTTGGTATAAAAAGCTCAAGGTTTTATTTCTTTTTTTTGAAGTCATGCAGCAATAAAGGTTTTGCTTCTGTCCATTGGAATATAAATAACAGTTTTCATAACTCATGTGACAATGTTATTGTAATGGATTTTAGGCAGGAACCAATTGTGTTTTCTTTTTTTAAACCTTTTGAGGATTAGCAGTAGGAACAGCAAATTTTTAATAATAATGCCATTAATAACACATTTTTTAATATGGAAGATTTTAAAATGTTTAGTAATAGGATAATAAGAACTTGAATGTTGTGGAGGATGGTCAAAAAGGAAGGAGACAGTGCAACAAAAAACTGCTACAGAAATTAATCTGATGGAGCTGTAAAGGGTAGTCGTGCGTGTTAAAGACAATATAAGGTCAAGAAGAGAAATGGAGAAACAAATCCATTTTAAAAGCACTTAATCAAATTAAATGTCTTTTACTGTTACAAACTGCAAAGGACAGGTGAACTTTCCTGTGACTTAACTGCAAATATTACTTTTATTCAGGGATCCAACTCACTTCTCTTTCACTAAGTGTAAAAATAAAAAATTGTAGAATAAACTAAGAAAAATAATTTGCAGTCATCCAGAAGATAAGCAGGAGGTGAGTAACAGGATGGATTTGTGAACAGCAAACCATGGCAAGAAAGTCTGATTTCCCTCTACAACAGGGGAACTGCTTTTCTGAATGAGGGGTAGGCAGTTGTATATTTTAATTTTAATAAGGCTTTTGAAAAATGTCTCAACATTCTTATAAACTATCTAGGGAAATGCAATCTAGGTCATACATTAAGGGCTGTATGCCAGATTGAATTTCCCCCTCCAAATTATGTGATTAAGAACATTGTGCAAGTTGTGAGATGTCACATCTCACACGAGATGCTCCTTACTGGTACCACGTCGCCTCTGAGAAAGGTGGTGGCTGCTCACACACAACCCTGCCCGTGTGCTGGGATTCCTGTTGTTGGGGACAGCACAAGGAAAGAGGCAGAAATGTAGGATGAGAGTGCTGAAACAAGCTCAAAGAGGCTGAGCTGTTCCTCCCAGCCAGCTTTATTAGCTCTCCTGATGACAACTGCAAGGGCTACTGAAAACACAATATTTATGGAATGCGGTCTCCATTGAACAGGTACAGTACAACTCTGCACCTGCCTTCCGGCCTTCCTTGCAGGAAATTTGGGCATAGTCTTTTGTGTTACTCTTGCTGTAGATTTAGTACTCTGTAGAAAAGTACTCAAAAATTGTGGTCAACTTGGTGGGACTTTGCAAAGGGGTCTTGTACATATATTTTTTCTGGTATGGTGTCTTGAACGCTAGAATTGAATGTTAGAACGTAATTACTAAAGAATCACAAGACAGAGAGGAGCTCCCATTTTGCACAAAAAAGTGGTTGATTAGGTCATGAGACACAGCACTATGGAAACCTTTTTCCACTTGGTCCATAGCAAGTGGAAATGCTCAGCAGTGAAAATGTAAAGAGCTGCATATGGAGTCACTGCTGACAGCTTGAGAAACAACAGGTGATAATGAATCAGCACCAACAGCTAACTGCTCATTCTCTGCTCAACTGTCAGAACAGCAAAGCTTGGCTTAGAAGTACAAGAATTAATTAGCTGATGTCAGGAATAGAAGCAATGATGGTTAATGTGCCACCTGGGCGTATTCATGTCCACTGAAGGCAGTGGATGGTGCTGATATCATCACCAATAGAGAGCAGGACAGAACCAAGCAGCAAACTAAGAGTGACCTGGCTTTGCTTCTGAGTTTGTTTTGGAGGTAGATCAGGAGCAGAGTTCTCTGTCTGCTGAACAACTCTGATCTGTTACTCATCAACTAAACGAGCCAAAACAGAATTAAAACAAAGCAACTCACCACCTCCAAATGGAGTGTGGGTGTCAGCTCTGCTCAGCTATTCTCTCCAGAGTGAACCTGTCAGCCTGCACGTCCTGACAGTCCTATTGCTGCACGGGGCAAGGGGATCAAAGGAAAACGTGCTGAGAACAACACAGATGAAGTCTTCTGGAGTCCTCAACTCCGAGCATTTCTTGCATGTGAGAACAAGAAAAGAATCTTTGTGTAAAGTTGAAAAATACTTCCATTGCACTGAGGAGGAAGTGTTCTTCTGTTAACAACCCTTCATTCAGTGATTCACAGACCGCGTCTCATCCCACAGACTTTAGGTGCTGCTTTGTACCTTTTGAGTGCAGTCATCTTAGGGTCCTGTGTCATCATCAGAAAGTTACTTTCAGAGTGAGTTACTTTTCAGGACTCAGCCTTCCTAAAGTTTGAGTTGCCTCTGGAAGTAGCTCTCTTTGTGGCTTGGAATCACTCCTCAGCTGGAGCTGATGTGATCTCAGTGAGAGGTGCTCTTGACAGGTATAGGATACCTCTGGCACGAAAGGCTTCTCAGCTTATCTCCACACAAATGCAACAGCTGTATTTCCCCTCAAGTCCCTCCTGTCCCAGAGCTACAGCAATGAACAGGTGTGAAGGGATTGTGACAGAAGTGTGTCATGAGCGGAATGTTCTCAGCTCTGGCTATGCTGTGCCAGCAGATAAACTTCTGTCCAGCACAAGAATGAAAAACTGTGTTTGGCCAGATCTACAGCAGACAGACCCTTGGTCCATGGGATCAGTTTGGGGTATGATTGGAAGTGTGGAACTTAACAGAGTACATTTTGCTTCACTGACATGAACAGAGTCAGTGAATGACTAACATGAGCACTGGTCATGAACAACAAACAGACTGGCCCAGACATGCTGACTGCTCATCTTTGGGGACTATCTGTGATGCTTTTTTTTGACTTTTTTTTTTTTTTTTACATTTTGACTACCAAGTATACACCTCAATCAGCTTTCTGAGGTCTTCCTTCCTAATCATCATTTTCCAGCCACTGTTGAGATAATTAACAACAATGAACAGTAAAACTGGAAATAGTGGAGCTTGATAATCATTAATATTATTCCTCTGAACTCTGTTTATTTTTTTTCCCTGGATTCTTTGTAGAATTAGTCTAAGTGGTGGCATACAAGAGATAATTTTAGTAAATTACAGCAAAGCAATTAGAGAATGAGTTTAATTTACAAGCAGACATTTTTTACTGCTATTTTCTGGGCTGCTTCGTATCAAATAAAATGCTTGGTTTGTTAATTATAGGTAATAAGAAAAAGATTGGAGAAACTAATGACCAAACCAAAACATGTTTCATATTTGATCATTTAGATACAGAGACAAATTAAATTCCCTCTCATGTTACAAAAATTGCATTAAAACTGCTCTTACTTACAGTAGCTCTTAGTTCCATAAACGTTGTATCTTTAAAAAGAAAGTTCAGTAAAGTGGCTTAAAGTTACATGAGGTGTCATTTAAACAGCAGAGCTCACACCGAGTGTGGCAAAGTGTCCAGGGATGTGAAGGACCTTTCAAGGAAGTTGGACTGCATTGATTTGTTGAGCTCTGAATCTAAGGATGAGCTGAATGCAGTTCCGAGAAGCAGTGAGACTTTACAGGGATGCTTTTACTTGGAATGGTTTGGTAGGAGTGTGCTTAGGATCATAGAGTAAAGGAGCTATGGAGTTAAGGGGAAACTCAGGTGTCCTCCATTGGGATTCCAAATTTCCTCTGCTGAATATTTGGAACTGTCTTGGAAGCAAGGGCTTTCTCACATGTTTAGTAGGTGATCCAGACATTTCTTGATGCAATAAAGCTGCAGTCCTGTGCAATCTGCTCCAGGTGGACCTGTTTCAGCAGGAGGCTTGGGCTACATGATCTCCAGAGGTCCCTTCCAAGCCCAGTTGTTATGAGATTCTGTGTGACTGATGTCTGAGAGGGCCTGTCCTGCCCAGCACAGCCAGCCACAGAGCAAGGGATGATTCAGCCAAGAAAAGCCAACATTTCTTTAACACATCAGATGTCAAAGTAGGAATGGAGAAAAGCTGTGCAAAGTAAAATAAACCGTTAGCAGAAGACCCCAGAGGACTACAGTGGAGGTAAAGAGAATATAGTCAGCCTTCAGGAAATCTTGGTTAAACAACACTGGGCTGAACGAGACAAACTGTGGCAGCAGTGTACTGGTGTGATCTGATTTAGTGACAGACTTATCTACAAACATATTGCCTAGCATGGGTAATTGTAATGACTTAAATATTAAAAATCCTAGCTAGAAATTACTACAGGACACTACAATTAATAACTCCCTTTTTAAAAATGTTGATAAAAGAACAGGAGGCAGTGAGACTGCTGGTTTTACAGGACATTAAAGGATGGCTATTAAAACTTTTTGCCCTTCACATTAGTATTTTGAATTATGCAAATTATAGTTCTGTGCTTCCCTCCAAAGGTCTGTAGGCAATAAGATTTCTCCTTCCAAATGTTAACTTTTTTTTCTTTAAAGAATGTGTGTACATGATTAAACCAAGCTCGCCCTTCTACCTACTTTTTAGAGAAGCAGCATCTTTCTATTGGTGTATTATAGGAATGAAGCTCCCTCCCCCTTCACAGGAGATGGCACAATTCAGAAGTTGTTTCAGAACATACTCAGTTTAATTACAGGATCAGTGAACACAGCAACGTTTTCTTGGCAACAGGTAGAAAAGCTGGCAGTTGCTCAGTTTCTCTGGAGCTGTTTCTTGGCATTACATCGCTGCATTAGAAACTTGGATTTCATTTCTTACTTTGTTTTTCTGTTCCCCTGCTTCATTTCCTCTTTATCAGTTTTTTTTCTAGTGGTACATAAAAATAACATGCTGCATTCTTTGTTCTGAAGAAAGAATAAACTCAGTTGCTTTTTGAATTCATAAACAGTGGTGGGATGTGGTAAGAATCCTGTGCATATACATATGCATCACCTCATAATAAATAAGGGAGCTAAATGAAGACCATGCACAGCTTGGAGAAGTGTAGAATGTTAAACTGATATAATTATCATTGCTGAACTTATATATTAAAATGCATTACATGCATAAGAAAAAAAATCAGTTGGGTTTCTCATGTAAAACTACTGGTACATGAGGCAAGAGAAAACCCTCAGGGTAGAAAGAGAGAACAGCCACCAGTACTTGTGACTTCTGTTGGTGTTTAATCACTGCAGCCTTACTGCCTTATTGAGTGCCCCAGGAAGTTCATTTCTATTGATCACTGCATACACTAAGTTGAATTTAATACTTGGAAGTAGATATAATATGTTAATAGCAGTATTTTCAGAGAAAATATATTGTTCCCCTTCCCTTGTCCCTTTGAGAGACGAAACAAAACAAACAAGAGAAGTAACTGCTGACTGAGGAGAATGATGATGTAAGTCCTGTGTATCTTCACTTGACAGAAGAGCATAATTTTCCAAATTTTGCAATTCAGATTGCTAGGTTTTTAATACTTTAATGTAGTCATACATAGAGAATATGAAGAATTAATTAACAATCTGCACTGGATCCCTGATGGAGCTCTCTGGGTAAAAATGTGCTTAATAATATCTGAGAGAACTTTCAGGAAATTATTTGTGTATCTGTCTAGCACTCAAAATCATCTCACTTTTGCTATAGTCTTACCTTTATTTTTATCATCGTTCCTTTTAAAGCCATCTGAAAAGCGTTTTAATAATAATTTGCTTTTCATAAATAAAAAATTGTATTTTTGCTCAGATACATCATTATTTTTGTGTTTGTACACCATATGGAAGACACAAACAGGCAGATTCTTCTTAGCAGCATGCCATGCCTGTACTCTGGCCTTAAAATTTTAGTTCATTTTTGTAACTCTGCGCAAACTCAGTTCATCCAAAAGAAAAAACAAGATTGGAAAAAGTTTTTTTTCTGTCATCTTTTCCACTTATTTATGCCATTGTACGACAGTAACTGAATGTGACCCCCACTAATTGACATCATGTACCTCATCACTTCTGGTCACAGTTTCTCATTCTACAGTTTCTGCTGTAGGGTTGGAAGGAGTACCCAGATAAAGTAACTTTTTTGAAGTTTTTTTGTCTTAGGAAGTAAATTTGCCACATTGCTGAAGTAAAATGTTTAATTTCTATTTTGAGGTCTGCAAATCAGAATGTAGGGCAATGCTTTATTTGGTTAAGGTGTTATGCTGTGTTTTGTTGAATTCAGAGCTTTAGAGTTGGGTTTTTTTCTTCTATGAATTGTGAAGCAGGCACATTTGTACCCTTCCATAAAAACAAAACAAAATATTTTCAGAGGCAATGAGGAACAGGACAAAAAGAGTTAACAATCAAACAATACAGCTTCTGGAGAACTTTATACTTCTCTAAACATTCATCACAGCAGTAGCCTAAAATTTTAGTTTAAATTTTTGCATGATTTTATAAGACTTTTCAGTGTTTTTCAGCAAGTCTGGAAAGGATACATTAAGGTTTTTTCCAAAAGTGTTGATTATCTGTGTCTAGCTCTCACTTAAGTGGCTTGAGCTTATCTCTAACAAATGATGGGTTTTTAAGACTGGGATGGCATCGCTCTCTACCCATACATTCTAGATTTTCTGCACAATTTCTGTATACTGTACTGTCAGAAAAACAATAGAACTAGAGAATGTTTCTGTGTCTGCAGAGACACCTCTACTCCAGAGAAAGATTCTCTTTATCTGATAAAGTACATAGGAAATATTAAATTCAATGCTCAGCACCCTGTGTCTTCAAATAGCTTATTGAATCAGGTTGGTATTACTTAGAGTCATTTCCTGAACTTGGGTGCTAAATTATGCAAGTCCTTGGAAGCAAGACCCATGTTCAGTTACTCACTTGCTCAAGTGTGTCACTAAATCATGCCTCAAAAAAGGGCTGTACTGAACCTTTGTGATATTTTGTGTATATTTTAAATTTGTAACTATCTAAATACAGTACCTGAATTTGATTTCGAAGGATTTGTTATGCCACTGGTTTTAGTTCTCTTTGAGAACTCATTCTTTGGAGCGCTCAAAGAGGGATTTCCTATTTAATGCCACTTTTAGTGGTATTCTTCTCAAATTTGTCAGCTTTGGAAATAATATGAAAGCCATGTCTTGGATTTGCTCCTTTCATCTTGTTTCTTCTTTTCCTCTTGACTGCATTCTTATATTACAGTTTCTGTGATGATGAATGTGAGAGTAACGCCTGGTGATTTTGACTCACTTTGGATGAAAGTAACCACCAGTGAGTTTGACTCACTTTTGATTTCCTTTCAGGGCTTTTTGCTTTTATTTTCAGGCTTAATCACTATTATTGTAAAAATATTTGTTGTCTCCACAGAAGTTCCCCGATGATTTTGACTATGCCTTGGGCGTGTCGTGTAATGGACCCACACATACACATGGTTAATTAACTGCCAGTGAAGTACAGAACTTATTTTCTCCAAATATACAATATAGTTTTATCCTGCCGTGCTGTGCCACACTTAAAATACTCTTTGAGGAATTTACTCAATCTTTATTTAGATGTGTTAATCCTGGTAAAAATGCAAAAATATTTTTGGTAGCTAAGCTTAATGAGGTAATAATTACTCATTCTTGTTTAACTTCTGCTAGATTTAGTATCTAAATTTGGGGCACGAATATAAAATCTTTCCTGTGCCCACATTTCCAGTTTTAAAGTACTTAGAAGAATCCAGACTTACTCCAGCAATTTTCTGAACTATAAATCCAGAATGAATATTCTGTTTCCACTTTCAAGTGTTAAAAAATAATTTCTTTTTTTCTTTCTAAGGTCTTTATCTTATTTATTTCTAACAGAATACTCATTTAATCACATGGCATTTGTGATGACTTCTTAGTAGTGTGTACTGTTGCAGAGGTTCTAAGTTTGCAGAGCAGAGGCTTACTCTTAGTCTGGTTCTCTTACAATTTTCTCATATTAAATATGAGAAAAAAGCTCTTTCTGAACTGAAATCATAGGCATTATTTATAGCTTAATTTAGATCCATGTAATGTAGAAAGCAAGCAAATTTGTTTCCAGTTTTTCACATTGATAATTTTCAGTCTGTTTTCTATTTTTCATAATCTTTTTAATGTGTTGTCTTCTATTAACCGAGCTGTATTATTGCCATTCACAACATCAAGCCACATGAGAGTGAGAAAGGAAAGGAAAAGTAAGAATAAACAACTTATAGTCTTAATAATTCTTAATCAGCTACTGCTTTTGATACTTTAAACATGGTGATAATTAATGTGGAAAGCTCTGGAAGCCTTGGTAAGCTCGCTTGATCATCTGAAGAATGCCGGGACTTATTAGGGAAAGTTCATGATTCATACTCAAGGATTAAGCCAAGAGAATCTTGTGACCTAAGCAGCCTGGCTCTCCAGTGGTAAAAATGGGATTTTCTTATCTTACACAAAATAATAATTGAGACAGAGAGCAGGGATGGAAGCAGACAGTATACATTGATTTAAGAGTGAGCAATACTTGGTGTGCAGAGAAATTGCCTTTTTGGCGAATTGTTGGTATCATGATGGAAATAATAAAGTTAAACTATAGTACATGAAGTGTTCCATAGGGATGAATCAGAGCATTCTTGAGGCACAGTAAAGATGAGAATTGTAACATGAAATGGGAGGGTCTTTTATGTTCAATGGCTGAGTTATCCTTAAAAAATGTTTAGTCATTTGCCTGATGTTGGGAAATCGCTCTTCCCAATCACTTAAACCCAAACACACGAACATGTATCACAGCACAGTGACACAGTCAGCACTCAAAGCTCCTGGGTGCAAGATTTGGGTGATGACATGAAATTTAAACTTATTTCTAATAGTAAACATTGACTTGACAGAGTCAGTCAGCTTCAATTTCCGCTACTGAGTTAATAATTTGACTTTTGATTTGTATGTTTGGAATCCTGAAAAAAAGACCTTTGAAATATGAGCAGTGAAGGATGTGCTGGGTAAGGGAGCATTGCAAACCATCTCCATGAGACAGCCACATAAACAAATGCTAATCCCTTTGCTGAACTCATTGACATAAACCATCTTGGTCATATTTAGATGCCTTGCCACCTCTGTCCTTCTCTCTTCTTCCTTTTTTTCAGTGCTCTATCTTACTGGAAGGGAAAATGAAAATACAAAAGCCAACCATCATTGCTGTTTAATTGGAATCTGATTCCCAAGTATGAGAGAAATAAAACACTGCTGGTTTGGTGTAACTCCCATCTTTTCATATTGTTTTCATTCCCTTTAAAGAATGAATTAATATCAGCAGGCAAAAATGTAATCATTGTATGCATCTGTTGGCTTCTTTAAAAATCATGCCATCATCTTCCTCAGCCTCCACAGTGCAGAAATCCCTGGCAGGCACTGAGGGAAGTTTCAGTGGTGGCCTTTGTGGGAACTGCATAGGTGGGGTCAGAGCAAACTCCCTCCTGTGCAATCTTTGTGTGGCACAAATCAGTCACAAGGAATGATGGTGTAAGGGCCACACTCATTCTAATAACATCAGGGGTTTGGATTGAGTTCTCTGGAGGAAATCAGACATTTAAAGCTTTTTGCAAAGAGGTCATTTGTAGGAAAAATTTCCCATCATTACACTCCTGTGCTCCGTTGCAACATCTCCAATTCATGTTTATTCAGACCTTCCTTTGCTATCCTTGAGTTACAGTTGAAATAAAACAGATTATACAGTGGGAAAGTATAATCCATAGCAGTACATACAGTAAATTCCATTAGTACTATAAATTATATCTTTGCTATTATTAGCTAAAGATGCCTCATTTATTAGCATTTATTCGTGTAATCAGTGTATGTAAGACAGGGTACCTGCCCCAGAGAAAAGTGGGCCCTAGAACATTTGTGAGGATTATACAGTCCTTCAAAAATCTGTGGTTTGTATTGGAAAAATATTCTATGTTTTCTACTCATATCAGAGTTATACTCAGTGTGAACACTTAAAGCTCATATACATAATCCTGACATTTGTATGGACATGAATTATCTCCGCTTTCAATACAGCTTTGAATAGCAGAATAGAATATTTTACCCATAAGAAAAGCAATAAGCAAAAAAAAGATTATGAAAAAATTTAGGTATTTTAATTTTCCCATAAACATTGCAAAACAATAGCCAAATATATTTATTTTCTGCTGACTAAAAAGAATTAAAAATCCTCAGTTCTACACAGCATTGTATCCAGGCAGCTCCATTCCTCTGTGGAGTTCCACCAATTGAATTTATTCAATTCAGATTACAGATCTGCTTGCAAAAGTGCACTTTGCACAGGGAAGGATATTGCATTTATATATCATAAATAAAAACTACTTCTACAGTGTTATTTAGACTTAGGATTTAGATTTTGGAGCCAAAGCCACCTCTATACTTACAGCAAGGCTTTGGCTCTGTGTAGTGAATACCACCCATGGATATGGAAAGCAATGAACACAGGCTTACAGACCAGGAATAATGCCAGAGAAGATGAAACTATTTTAAATATTAGATGTAAGGAACACATTTTTAAAAATAATCACAGAATTCTATCACCTGAAACAGGAAAACAGTTTTATTTAAAGTAAATATAATTGAAA
The DNA here is from genome assembly GCF_036250125.1 of Pseudopipra pipra. Lineage (NCBI taxonomy): Eukaryota > Metazoa > Chordata > Aves > Passeriformes > Pipridae > Pseudopipra > Pseudopipra pipra. Next base: position 6,777,132 of record NC_087564.1, read on the forward strand.
GTCTTGCTGTGACATGGACTGTGTGTTCTCTGACACAAAAGTTCTCACAGTAGAAGACCGACCAGAAGACAAACTCTGGAATATTGACAAGAGCTCTATAAAAATGCAATAAAATTCAAGTTTATGAGTTTTTATATAGCTTCAAAGAGAAATTGTTTATCAATGCTGAAGTTCCACAAGCAAGTAAAATTGGTTTTCTTTCAAAAAATAAAGTAAAATGAAGGCATAATGTAATATTTAGGAATATTTACATAGCCAAAAATACATAAATGTAGTACCTTACATTTATTTTGACATTCAAGTTCAATACTCAGGATTTAATATCTGAAGATATGAGATTTAACATATGTTACTGTAATAGACCCATGTGTGTTTTCAATTATCTACATACAGTCAGCACAAAACATATTTTCAAATACGAGATTATTTTTCTTCTGATTTTGCATGCCTCGATTTTGAAATGTATTTTTGAATATTTTGAACATTCCCAACTCCCTGATGAGAGCTGGACTGGATACTTCCCCAGGAATGGGGTCTTTTTACTCTCCAGGGTAAAAGAGAGTAAAGGCTTCAGTATGACTGGGGAAGGGGGAAGAGAGAAGTACAGTGGAAGATGATTTTGGTCAAATATTTCTTTTCCAAACATAATATTCTTCAATATAGCTTGTAAGTAGAACATGAAATCGATTGCTATAAACCCCTAAAAGTTATATATTGGAATAGTTACCTTAAGTCATTTTATTCTCTGCCCCTTTATGAATGATGCCACTATCCATACCTCAAAATTACAAAGAATTTCTTCATAGCAGGAAATGGACTGAACAACTCAGCTTTATAAATACCTGGAAAATAGAGATTACTGTAAAAATAATGCTGCACTGTGATGAGTTTTTACTTGCAGCTTTTATTTTGATGACCTTTAAAAATTTCATGTAAGTGACTGAAACTCGGTCTTTATCAACATTTTAGGACTGTGGTGTATGGAATCTGTGAGTTCCACCAGTGCCCTTAAACTCCACAAACCGAGTGAGGTTCCAGAGCACCCTGCAGCAAACCTGGATCAGAGAACAGCTATTTGCTGAATCTTTCCTAAATGTAAGTAACTTGGGCATTTTTGTCACAGAAGTATTTTATTTGAACAACCTCGTTGTGATGTGTCTTGATGAGGAGATATCTGTTTTTCCCAACTATCAGCCATTTGAAGATTGACCTAATCCAGGTTTACAAAGCTCTGACACAGAGGCTGAAATGCATTTTTTCAGCTGGAGCAAACTTCATTGCTAACTAAATCAAACCTTCCCACGAACAGAATAGAGAGCAGATAGAATAATATCACATCCATAAGTATTTCACTAAAAGCTGACGGAGAAATAACAAGGATAATTAAAATCATATGGTTATAAAAAAGAGTAAAAATATTTTCAAAGTAAAAATATTTTTCAGTAAAATATTTTCAGAGTAAAAATATTTTTCCACAGTGAAATTATCTCAGAAAATTCTTATAATGCTGATTTTCTTTTAAATGTGAGAGATTTCTGCAGTATTTATATACTCCTACGCATGATTAATGGTGTCAGTGCTGTCTTTTTTATTAGCATGTCTTTCCTACAGTATATATGGCATTAGAAGATTAATAGTCAAATGAAGGCTGCAGTCAAATGAAGTGCAGAGAGCACCACGAAGGCTTCTCCTTGTATTTTAAACAAGACTATTGCATTTTAGGGCAGACTCTTCACCTAAGGACAGAGTTTGCCTTTCAGGCAAAAGCCTCTGTAAATTGTGATTTGTCCATGCTGGTAAAGACTTGAGGAATTCTGATGGAATTGTATGTAAGTATTTGATTTGGTGAATAAGTGGTTATCACCTATTCAAGTGAAGCCAGTGAAGATTTTGCCAGAAAACTTTAATCCAAGCATTAAAAAACCTTTTTAATGCCAAACAGTAGCAAGTAAACCAAGTTGTTTTCTGTCACTAGCCATTAGTGATTCCTTTAGGCTGGACTGAAAATGTACTTTTTACATTATTCACCACAGTCAAGCAATTGCTTTAAGGATAAACCTCATGCTACAGGTAAAAATCCATGCTACAGCTGGGAGTGAGAATTACATTATTAATGGGCACATGTGAAGTGTGTAAATATTCGGTGAAAATATGTATTTGTGTCATTGAAACATGGAATCAAGTATTTGTCCTGCACAGTGTGAAATAACACACAACCCAAAAGTTCTGAAGGAAAAAGTGTAGTTTTCCTGGATGATTTCTGGATTATGCAGGTCATTTCATAGCATGCTGCAGCTCAAAGCAAGTACCTGAAATATGTCTCTGGGATAACACATCACAACAGCTTTTTCATTTGGTCCAACTACTGAAATAAGGTAAAAATAGTTTTCCAGTTATCAGGCAAGGTGCTTTTTTATAAGGGAGTCAGCAGGACATCCCCAGTCTCATTTTTGCCTCTGGTGGCAGCCCCAGCCCAGACACTGGTGGGAGAGAAGGGCCAGATCTGCAGATTTACAGACACACAGCTGGGTGACACTTCCCCCCACCCAGACACATCCTCGTGGCAGTGGCAGCTCCCCACGCAGCCAAGGAGCCTGTTTACATGTGCAATTAAGCATATGGCTTAGGGTTAATTTGTGGAGCCCTCTCCTCCTAAACCAACAGGAGTATTCCAGAGGAATGAGTACAAAGAAATTGCCAGTAGTGATATCTAGAAGGTCATCATCCTTATTTATTCAGTGTGTTAATCCAGCTCTCAGAGTCTGTTCCAGAGAGAATCTCCTCTGGGACCAGCACCAGCCATTTTTATGAAGCAATATTTACAGGCTCCAATGTTTAACCACTCTGCATTTAATAAGAGAGGGAACTTCCCTTGTTCAGCACAGTTGTACGATTTGGGATCTGTATTTCATGAATGTAGCAAAAACTTTTCATTTTGGTAAATAATTTGGCATGTAAATATTAGCATGGATAATTCCTTAATTTCCATGCTAGTTTCTCACACTTTAGACTTACTAATGCTCCAGATTCCAGATGAATCAGGGCCAAAATGTCTCAAGTTTCACGTTATTACCTGTCAATAGAAGTATTTGCTGTGTTGAAATGAAACTGAAATCAGCTCAGGCATATTGAATGTGTTAAAGGGAATTTGGTCTGGGGTTCCAGTTGATTTAAAAGCAAAACCTATTCCAATCAAGATTCTTTTCCATAGATTAAGGTTTGGTTTTGAATAATTCACACTGACCTATGTAGCACTCATAATTTATAGAAGTGATTTATTGGGTAAAATACAGAAATAGGGACTCAGAATAAAATGTTCTGTCAGAAGAACATTTTGCTGTGTTCCATTAGAAACAAAATGGTCTCTTACAAATGTATTTGTTCGAAGACATTCTAAACTTATGGTTGTGCAGATCAGTTTCTTCTTTTCCAAATGGGTCTATGCCTTGTGGAGATGTCAGCTAATAAAGATACTTATTTCTGCAATCTTTGATTTTCAGCAGGGCTTCTATAAATAAGGAAATTCAATAGTTTCATTATAACCTCATACTACAGGGGTTTTTACAACACAGTGTTTCATGTACAGTCTTGTACTCTCTAAAGTTTTATCAATATGATGATAATGACAAAAAATATTACTGCCTGTAATTTTAAGTAGACAATTACTAAGTAAAACTGTTTTGTCATTTAGACTTTATCTTTGATCATGTTGCTTCTCTGTGAGAAGTTGCTTCATTTTTTATGTGATATTAGCCTGGTCTAGTACAATTTAGAATGTGTTTATAGGTGGAAGTTATCACTGCATGAGAAATACTTGACTTTTTCTATATTCATGCTTAATTTTATTTTGTCATCTAGAATATCTGTAGGTTGCATGAATAGACTTGGCACTCTATAAAGTGGTGTCATAAATAGAATAGGCAGCTACAGTGAGACAATATTAGAATAGTCCTATTTTCCACTATTTCTTCTGATCTTGTATGTAAGAAAAATAATGTGCTGGCTTTTCATTTCTTAATCCTTTAAGGAACATAGTGAATTTAAAGATAGTTAATCTCTCTTTACTTTGGGTGTCTAAAACTTAGGTACAGTTTGATGAACAAGATGACTAAGGAGTACCCTATTATCAGTGAGGAGAAATGGGTGCTGTCAAAGAGTTATTCATCCTCTCATATGACAAGAATTGGAGATAGCTGGGACTCAAAGAGGAATTTGCTGAGTTTTGAAAGATTCTACTCTGAATCTGGACTTATTCTACAAAACCAGACCATCATCTTTGGGGAGGTTACGCTGTTAAATCATCCTGGAACCATTAAAAGTGGATTTTATAGAAAAGGGGTATTTCCTTCACATCCACTAAAGCAAACCATATGTGTGTGTATCTGTGTAGCTATAAATATACATAGGTAATGGTTGGATCTTGCTCCTTAAATGATCATTTGTTGCAGTGAGGCAGAACCTGGTACAATACATTTCCTGTATTCTGAAATGTTTGGTCATTATTTCAATCACTCAAATTTAGGCCCTGGCTGAGAACAATCAATATGACTGTAAATCTAAAAATTAAGTAGAAATAGATATTGCACCCATAGGAGTACAGATAATGTTATACAATGTATGATAATGTTCCCATATTATCAAAAATTGTTTAATCAAGATTTTTTAAAATTGTAACATTTTTTACTTCAGTAAGAACTAAATTAGCCATACTTGATAGGAATTCTTTCTATTACTCTACTCAGTTTATACTTTTCTGTGAAGAACTTATCATTCAGCTGTGTAGTACTTTTTTTTCCATAGAGGAAGACTATATTCTTCAATTCCATTCATCTTTACATGCCATTTGCTGCTTTACTAGGATTAACAAGGCGTTCCAAGTATTTTAACAGGAAAGTAATACATTCACAAAAATTCTCATTAAAGTCTTTATCTTCAAGTTACAAAAGACTGCACTTTTTAATGATTAAAAACTGCATACTGAAGCAGCACATACTTAGAGAATTATTCTGATAGTACTTTTGTTACATAGGGTTTGGAAGATCCCTTTCTTTGGTACCACATTCTTGTGTCTTGGAGCTCTTTTATTATGGTAATAAAGACTGGATTCTTACTTAGGGATATGATCTGTGGCTATCAATGACTAACTAACACATCTCTTCTGTTATTAAAACAATTCCAGTGTGGAAAAGTTCAGTTTTAAATGTAGAGGATCAAATTATATTTGAGGTGAGTAAGGCTACAAGCACAACTAACTAGCACCTTTCCAACAAAGGTTTATTGCCTTGCAATTGTCTCAGTTTCATGAAAATTTGTAAGGATTCATATTTAATTGGTATTTTTTGAAATTCAGAAGGGAGCTCCATGTAATTTCCTATCAGTGCAGAAACACATTAGGTAAAGAGCAGAGGTATTGATATCTAGGTGCAGAGATATTGATATTTGAGCAGAGATAAACACTAGAGCTCGTTGAGATGAATTCCTGGTGCAGTACTCCTGGTGCACCACGTCTGAGCCACTGCTTCACAACACTTTCTCCACCAAATAATCAGAATTCCCTACAAAACATTCTGAAATGAGGTGTTCCAGAATCAGGGAGTGCTCCCAATATGCATCCTCCAAAAAAAAAAAAAATACTGCTGTTGTTTTAATATGGCCTGTTGTTTTAAATGAAGAGGTCCTAGAAGTGCCTTTCCAGACACATCTGCAATGATGTGTGGGTAGGAGGAGAGATGCCTTCTCAAAGGTGATATGGGACACCCTCAGATCTTCATTTTGATCCAGTCTCAGTGCTGAAGCACAGCTCCCCTTAACTTCATTGTGCAGTCAGGCCTGTGATGCTGCAGTTCCTCACACATTTCAGGTTATCACTGTATTGACTAAATACAAATACAGTTTGTTGCTCTGGGAGACACACATATTGCAAATTAAATCAGCTGCTGGAACAACACGAATATTCTTTGTGCCTAAGGAATGTTGGATATTCTCTGAGAACTCAAACATTAAGAAATGCAGTTCTGAATTGTTGTTATTCTCCATTCACATATTTCTCCATGAATTTGTGGTGAGTTATGAATGCACACATTTGTTTGCTTCTCTATGCACATGTCTTCTTTTGCTTGTCTCCCTGACAGGTTGCCAATGCTTTGTTTCTCAAAAATCAAGTTTTTGAAAAGTTTTGCAGAGTACTGGGGTGGCAGGTATGTGAAAGGTGACAAGAATTCGAGGCCAAAGTTTGAAATGTTCGTGCATTGAGAAGGAAATAATTTTCATGATAATTATGCAAATATATGGATAATTAGGAATCCTTTGGACACTAAGTACATCTTGCAATATTCAATACAAGGTCCTGTACTATGAAATTTTGCAAATTCTGTTGTACATTGAGATGTGATGTAACAGGGCATTATGCAAATCCCTACTGGTATCTTGCTATTGTTTTATGTCTTTTCCATTAATGTGAAAGAACACAAAAAACAAAAGGAAAAGCTGGCTGTAGAAGAAGAATTATGCATTTGACTGCATATAAAGTAATTCATGAAAACAATTTTGTATGTATTTATACCTTTACAGATAAAACAGTTTTGCTTTTTCCTTCATTCATGCATTTAATTTAATGATTTTGAAAGATGCAGATGGAATAGTAACAGTTATATAATTTTCATTTTGCCAACAGGTTTCTTGCAGGAGTGCTCTGACAAACACGGAGTCATTTCAGTCAATGAGTTGTTGTTCTCCCCCTCACCACATTTCTGTGGTCACTGTCACCAGTGGAAATCACAAGCTGGTTATCATTACTTGAACTGGTGGGTATTGCAAAAATAGTAGATCCAACAACAAAATGAAAACGAGACAACAGCTTGTTGTCTTAAATACATTAAAGTCAATACTTACATAATCTTTCAGAATTACATCAAATATTAAATGGAGGCAAATAAATATTGTTTTAGCTTTCTTTTTATTTTAAAGTCCTATTTCTGAATTTTTCCTATTCATTCTGTGTTAGTAGTGAATTTACATTCCTGTGTAAAAAGACTTGGAGGTAACTGCACAATTTAGATTTGATAAGACCAGTGAACTGATATTGTGGCTCAATGATTTTGTCTGAACTTCATTGTAAAATAAAAAATAATCACTACAAACCATGTCAGCATTTGGAACAGGGTACATAAATTCTTGGATAAGAAAAAGATTTTAACACACATTCATTGTCTACATTATTTTCAGAAGATTTTAACTTACTGTTAAATAAATCCTGCATTCAAACATTACATATTTGGCCAAATGCAAATATCTCTTAGTTAAAAACAATAAAATATTTCCTAGCTACGTTCCTGCTGACTTATACTTCAATATGCAGATATAATTTTGTGTGACCATTTCTTTTACTTTTCTTTGAAACAGGTTCTAAGAGATTTAGATTTCTCTCTCTCAGACATTTTAGAACTGGCTTGATAATAATTCTTTGGGAGAGAGATTTTCTCCTAAATGGTGCTAAGGTGTTTTCCCAGTTCCAGAACAATCTGAGCCAAAACTTCAGTTGCTGTGAACTTCCATACTCCTACCTGACTGAATGCTGTACCAGCTACCATGGGAGTCTGGTTTTTTCTCTAGACTTAAGTCAGGGTAACAGAACAAATAGCAAATTCTCCATTGAAGTCTCATGTCATTACTCTAAAATTGAACAAGGCTTTTAAGATAATTCAGATAAAATTTTGTTTTAAAATCAGTGTTCCTTCTTGAAAGAGGATACTTGTTTTGGGAGACCTAACCTAACCTAGGAGAACTTGATTACAAAAAGTTAAAAAATCTTGTTTAGGCAGGATAATGAGTCTAAAGTGCTAGATCAGTGACCTTTTATAATATATGAACTTTATTCTACCCTGAACATTAACTCCAGCAGGCACAGTATAAGACAAATGTTATCAAACAATATTCTCTTCCATTTTATCTTAGTTTTATTTGCTCCTTATGGCACAAACTAAGGAAAAATATTCTTAGACCTCAGAAGACAAATGCCATCTGTCTGGTGTGTCTGTGCTTGCCATCTGTGATCTATTCAGCTTATGAAATACCTGCACCCAACTTGTTGGTGTGAAGTTGAAAGACAGTTTATTCTTTAAGCAATGTGATGCTCCTGTAGGCAGCCAGTCAGCTAATCTGGGACATACTTCCTTTGCTTCTGCATTCTCACAGGTTACTATTTCTGTTACAGGCCTACACCAATTCCCTTGATCCACTGATGTTCATTGGTATCCTGCTTTCTTCATGCCCCAGTCAAGGTACAGTAGTTTCATAAGGTGTTACCTGCTGATTATCATAATATAGATTATAAAAAACCAGATTATCTGCTGGTTATCACAATGCAAAGGTCTGCTGCCATCAGATACCAGACATTTTGGAGGAATTTCTTTGCACAGCAAGAAGCTTTTGAGCTCACAAAAGATTTCCATTGAAATGTTCACCTTATTGGCCCTCTTACCAGACTGCTCACATTCTGAATCCTTTAGAGCTGCTCTTAGCCCCAGTTGCTTAATAGTGGAACTGTCTCCTGTATCAAGAGAGCTTTAATTTCAAGCCATATCCCACTCCTGAATTTCCATGTACATGTCAGTGTCTGGTCTGTCGCTCAAGTTTTAATAGTCTAGATTTGAGAATCAGAAGAAACCAAGATAAGCAATTAAATAAATGAATTTAATAAATAACTGATTGAAGAATAATTTATTAAATTAGTGAACTTATTTACTTAATTAATTGAAAATATCTAGCATGCCAATAGCAATACTTCTGTGCTATTAGCCTGAGAGCAGTTCAATTAAAAAATAATAACTTCTAGTTGACTAATATTAATATGGTGAATAAATATGCTACCAAGAAAACTGTTTATATTTTCAAGGCAGCCAAGCATCTGCACACAAACAATTTCTTTCTTGCAGCAGAATTTTATATAATGTCTGAAAACACAGAGGAAAAAAAGCCTTTGCTCTTTCTCCTTCAAACCAGACAGGAGTGTGTTTACTTTCACCAAATATCCACATGTGTGTGACACTCTCAGGAGCATTCAGTTGCTGTAAGAGTAGAACTTTCTAATTCTTTTCCATAAACATCCTGCACATGCATCTCCTGTGTCTGTGCCCTCAATAAGGGAGGAAGGAAGTCCTGAAAGACTGTCTGTGTATTCAGTTGTGAGCTCCCACTGGGAAGCCAAGGCAAAGGACACAATTCTTATACAAATGGGCAAAGGTATCTACATTCCACAGCGCCAAGCAACCATCAAATCCAGAAGAAATTCCTAGTCCTCCTCCTTGCCCTACTTCAGGCATCTGGGAATCATTGAAGTCTTGCAAATAACTGAAAATATTAGCTGTCTGGTCACTGCTCACATCGTGCTAAAGTATACATTTCATCTACCCGTCCTAATTTTCTTGTCCATTTTACCCCATATTGGGAGACAGGATATTAAAATAAGTTCTTCTTATTTCTTTGACGGAGTGTAACAACATTTTCCAGACATAATGTGTCTCAATTTTCTCCTAAGTGTATTATTGTTATTTCTCTAGAGCCATAAAAATTGGCATACCACAAACGTCAGTGGTGCTTAAAAGCCTGTCTTAGTGGGGGAAAAGGGCTATGAAATAGCATGGTTCCTTTTGTAAGAAAAAACATGAAAACTTTTCTAAAATAATTGTTCAATAAAATAAATGATACAAAAAGTCATTACAGTGTAGGATATAAGTCTCTTCCTGAAACCTGCAACCTTTTTCCTTATGTTTTTATCATCTGTGATTAATATACCCACATCCAAGTTTGGCTGGTAAACCCTGATACTACATCACTGCCTTATCTCTTTGTTTCTCCTCGTTTATACTATGCTGCATACCCTTACAAAAGGGAAACTAAAAGTGACATTTGGGATGTATGGCAGGATTTTTAATATTTACTTTGGCAGATCTTAGTACAGATGCAGATTTGGTGACAATATCAAGAGTCAAACACTATCAATTTGTTGTAAGGCACATAGGCCAACAGCAGAAAAATAATCAGACAAGAATTTAAGCAAGCAAGTGCTAAATAGAGGTGTATAGCAGGACCTATCACAGCACCTATTTTGTACCATACCTACATACACTATGTTGAATTTTCAGTAACTACAACAGGCAAAAACATGGCAATAAGATCCCAACATCTACAGTTAATGTGAAAAGACCTAGAGCAGAAAAAGCTTATTTTTAATGTAATTAAGTCACTCAAACAAATTCTGCCTGTTGTGCCATGACTTGAACATAGTTGTTTATCAGTGTAGAATTTAGACTGCTGCATCTGTCCCACCTGGAAATACAGACCCACCACACAGTGGTGCAAGGGATACAAAGGAAGCAGATACATTGAGGAATTTACTCCAAACAGAAAGCAAAATTGTCTATAGCAGTGAAAACTCCAGTTACTAAGAATAGAAAACCTTTTTTCAGCACAATAGTTCTGGGCATTGACCAGTTATTTTTCTTTTTTCAGCAACACATCAAAACTTTCCACCACTTTTTGTATCTGGTTCCAATGAACTAATAAACTGCTGATAGTGCTTATCAACTTGTCATGCATGGCAATGTTTTTTCACTTGCAACAAGAAAATGTTTATCTTTTTGCTACACTCAAAGCAAGCAGCAGAACTGAAAGTTCCTGTGAGAAGAGCTGGCAAGTGGCCTGCAGTCTAGAGACTTTGCTTTACTCTTTTTTATTGTTTGTTCCCAAAATTGTTTTTCTCAGCCCAAATTTTTTGGTGTTCTAAGATTGGTAATAATCATCTACAGACTAAAAAACGTTCCAACATAAGGTGCAGCACCTTAAAGTTATTATTTGTTCTTTCCAACCTTTTAACACCTCAGTGTTAAACATGTAGGTCAGGACTGGGAGATGCAGAATCACAGAAGAGAAACAAAGTCCCTATCTCCCATATAGGTTCAAAGCTCCATGTTTCTGCCATAACACAGTAGTATTCTTGAGCATTAGTGTAAAATACTGAAGTGTTTTTAAATATTCCACAGGTAGAATGGGAAAATACAGTTTTCTGCTCTCTGTGAAAAGGTGAGAATATATCCTTGGAATATATAATAATGTCAATACCACCCAATTATTATGCTTCATTAGAAATGTTAAGGTTTTTTGCATTAAGATAAATTTGCTATGACAGGTATTGTAATATACTCTGCAGATTTGCTGTTCAAGTGCACTGCTCTTCTTATCTTAATTGGTAGGGAAATCAGTTAAAATTGTGTCGTTGAAGTTTGTTTTGTCTGCCAACCACAGTTGCAGGCAGTTTTTCAATCCCACTATCAACAGTGCCAAAGGAGATGCCTTAGGGAGTTAAGTGGGATGAAACTCCCGAGGCAGCAGGTCCCCATCTCTTTGCTGTCTTGGGGGTGACATCTGAGAACAAGTCAGCGAAGCCCTGAAGCAGCAGCGGAGGGAGCGCCGTGTGCTCCGGGCAGCCCCGGTGCAGCACAAAGGACAGAGGCACGGGCGGCCCTGCGGGAGGGACCCGCTGGCCCCTCCCAGCCCACCCCGCTGACTCCTCTCCTGCTCCAGGGGCTGGGTGACCCCAGGCTTTGGATGCGTGCAGGGTCCTGCTTTAGGAGGAGATCGAGAGCCTTCAGGTGCTTCATTGGGGCAGTTTTGCCCCCTTGCCCCGCTCCGGGGTGTTTGCAGGAGGGTTGGGTGTTATCAGGGGCCTCAGACCTTGCTTTCTGGCAGGAGGAGCTACCTCTGCTTTGGGGTGGGTCTTTTTTGACTTCTTGGAATTTTCTGTTTATTAACTGGGTAATCTGGAAAGGAGAGGATAGCAATGGAGCTGGTACAGAAAGATACTGTGTTGTAGGCCAGAGCTGACTATTCCAGATTAAAATGCATTCTGAAATGAGGTGGGAGCTGCACTGCTCCCTCTGACAGGTGAAGTGCCTGCAGTACCTTACCTGGCTTAGGCTCTAGTCAGGGCATTTTCCACCCTCCTGTGACTGGCCAGGGGCAATCAGGGCCCAGCCCCTGAATCCAGAACCTCTTGATGCAACATTCATCTCCTAATGCTCAGACTGGAACAAGAACTCTATAATTTTCATTTCAGATATGTTCTAAGAAGGGGTTTGTTTCCTTTTTTGGTTTTAAATACACCCAGAGTTTTAAAAGAATAAAATTCTGGTACAAGTTAGAATAAATTTCTAAGATAAGATGATTTTATATGAATTATCAAGGTACTGAATCTAGATTATTTGACTATGAGCCCAGATTATACCACAAAGTCTATGTTTGATTCAAACTACAATCTGGGGATCTTCTGGGCTCACTCAGTTCTCCTTACTGCCAACTGCAGTCATGGGATAGTTCTGTTACAGATTATTCAGAACTCCAAAAATGACTAGCACAGATTCCCTGGCTTTATATATGAATATCCTATTGCTTCCTCTGTTCAAAATTAACCTGCTGCAATCTAGTTTGATTTTTATGGTGCCCTCATTATTGAGATTTCCAAAGGCCTCAGTCAGCAGTCACAACAAGGCTGTAGATTTCATTTTTAAAAGAATATACAAAATAGTATTCATCATTTGAAAAGTCAGGAAAATTTTAAAGTGGCTTTTTCTTTAAAAAACCAAACCAATACCCAGTAATCAACCAAAAAGCAATTTTGATTAAGAATTGAGTTTCTCAGTAGATTATTTCTTGGGCAATATCTCCTGTTAAGTCTAACTACTGAAGAAATTAATCATCTCCAAGTATTTCATCTTCTAATTGCTTAAGTGTAAAATAGGTCATATTATCTATCTTGATGAAAGCCTGATTATGAAATGTGTGATTTCTTTTAATGATCTTTACTAACTTACAATGATTCCTGTATGCCCTTCCAGCTCTAACTGAGATCCTGTCAGCACTGTACTTCCTAACTGACATTTGCACTTGTTTAAAATACAACCATAAAGATCCACTTCAGTCACAGTCTTGGCACTGGTGATTTAAATATGGGAATAAAATTGTTTGCATGCATTCAAAAGTTAAGGAGAAAAACCAAAACCATTTACACTTCTTTAATCAGCCATCAATGGCAACAAATTAATTCTGTAGTCTAAATAACATTTAAATAGTGTACATACAGTTGAGGTAATGTTCAAAACTTGAGATAATAATGGGTTTCTTCAATATATAAATGAGACTGGTTTCTCTTATTCAGCCTATTTAATAACTGCATGTCTTTTCTGCTATTTTTGTTTATCTGTTAGGAGACTGTTGGTAATCACAGGAATTTTATATATAATAAAAAAATAAAATAAATATATATAATAAAAAACTGAAATGCTGTTAATGCTCTTCCATTTTGTAAAAGAATCAAAGCATTCTCACATTACTCAATTCTTGGCACATAACAAATACATAATATCTTTTCCACTGTGGAAATTCTATTTGAAAAATATTACCTACTTGCTACTGTTCTAACTTTTAGAGCAATTTGTCTCTTGGTTAATGTCTCTTGGCCCTATAATGAAAAGAAATCGAACCCCCTAAGAAGAGGCTAATAGAAATCTTCGCTTTGCTCGTATTTAAAGAACAACCAGAGAAAAAAAATGATCTTTTACAGAATGTTTAATACTGAAAGTTACTGCCAGCCTATTCCCAAAGTGCTTTTAGCTTCAGTGGACAGTTTTACAGATGACTTTTGCAGGCCTTCCTCTGGGGCTCTATCAGATCCAGAGGGTTTTGTGACATACCATTTCAAACCAAAATGATTTAAATACTTTAAATAAACAACATGAAGCAAGTGTTTGAATTCAAGAGCTTAAATATACATCCCGAAACATGTGCTTGGCTCTCTTTTCTGATCCTTATTCTTCAGTGATAAAAATGTGCAAAAAATGACAATTGTATGTCAGGTGATTCCTCTTAGATATAAAAGGGACTGGAATTTAGTGTTACTTATTTTGATTCTTTTCCTTGAATTTAATCTCAGGATTTCTAGATCTAACTATATATTTTTCTTGAAAGTAATGTCATCTGATAAATATATTTTTACATATTTGCAGAGCACATGTTCAGAAAGAACCTGACTTTTGCTCTGGCCTGGATGTATATAAGTAGTTTTGTGTGCAAGAATCAGCTGTTGAAGCCTACAAGTTATGCAGGTAAGAAATTTTATGAAAGATTGCTTACATTAGGAAAAAAAATTAATTCTGATATCCTTGAAAGATTACGTGTAAGATAAGATGCTGACACAGGACAAATACAAAATTAGATCATTTTTAATGCTCAAATCTATCATCACAGTATTCTTTACATCATCCTGTGACTAGCATAGCCCCCAAAAGACTTTTAAAAAGTAATTAAAACTCCAATCTGTTCATATTAGGTCTTCTGTAGCAAGGTGATACATTTGTAGCTCTGGGAGTACTCCCTTCACTGATCTTAACACTGCAGAACTCCATAGAATATATGCTGCCTCATGCCTTTTTTTTTTTTTTACATTTCCAATTAGATGCAGAGTCTTTACCTAAGGAATGTGATTTGGAAATAAAAAGTTTGCTGAACATGCACTTTTGCACGGTTAGAAAAAAAAGTGCCAAAAACTTTACAATTAATTTAATTGATTAATTTAATACCTTATAAGAATGCATATGCCAGTGTGTTTTGACCTCTGAGTACAGTATTGTTCAACACTGCTTGTTCAGTCCTCCTAGAAAGGAACATTCTTGTTATTGTGGTGTTTATTTGGCATCAAAAGTTCTGAGTTTCAGCTGTAACAGCAAGTCCACTTTGTGACCTGTAGGACATGACTTGACCTGTAAGGTTTTCTTGCCTGAAAAATGAGACACAGTCCTTTAGCAGAATGAAGAGCATTTGCTTGGAGATTAAACTTTAATATAAAAGGGGGGGGTGAAGCCACCCAGTTAGTTTCTTTCCTATGTCACCCAGTATTTTGGAGGCTATTTAAGGATATCAGTAGTCCCTGTCAGAGGGACGAAGTGACACCATCTATTATTTCCTTTAAGCTCGTCAATGGAGTCAGGAGTCCATTTAACACAAAGCAGTGACAGTGCTGTCCCACACACAGCTACTGAAATAAATGTTACCAGCACTGCACATGTCAACCTGATGATATATTGGGCTGAAATACCCAGGCACAAACAGACCGTGTTTACGGGTGTGTGTTCTGCCCCCTCCTTCAAGAACTGGAAAACTGCAGGCTCCAGGGGAACCTGTCACCCAGCAGGAATAAACTGTGCCCAGGGGATCCCTGGAGATCTCTCACTCTCACCCAGAGGGGCAGGCAGAGGAGCCACACAGCATTCCCAAGGGACTGGGCTGTCCCACCTCCCTCAAAAGCCTCTCAGCAAGAGGAATGCCCACACAAAGACCTTTAGAGTTGGATAAGCACAGAACAGCTGAGAACCCACAATATCTTTTCTAGGTTTAATCATAATTTTATTTTGGGACTGTATGAAAACTTGGGTATTTTGGTACATTTAATTTAAATAAAAGTACTGGACAGATCCATACATTTGATAAATGACCTGATGCATGTTTCTAAAATTGATATTCTAACTGAGGTCCACCTGAGCAGTCATTCAAGTCAGCTTGCAAAATGTCTGTCATATTTTCAGAGACACAGATGCTAAATTCTTACGTTAAAAACAAGTTAATTGTACCAAAAGAATGAAGCTCTCACTCTTAAGCCAAAATATATCCCTCTTCATAATACCATGCAGTTATCAGCATGTCCCTTGGATTTATGACTTATGACATTTGTTTACCAACAGGTGGTTGCATATCTTGCCATTTATATTTTAAGCAGCAGTAAACACAACTAAAAATAATACGAACAAAATAAAACTCAGTGGTGTTTTTAAAGTGTTTTTAGAGAAAAGCTGTATTTTTAAGCCAGGTCTTCGAGTAGTTCTCACCAGGCCCAGCAACACAGAAGAATACTGCAAGAGCAATAAGGATTTTTAGGGGCATTATGATAGTGTAAAGGAAACACATCTGCCCCCAAAAGTCCCTCATTTTCCCTGCGGTTCAGAGCCATGCAGGAAGTGGTGAATGCTGTGGAACATCAAAAATGAAACTACAAAGAAAAGATTTTTAAGTTAGAACAACTTTCCAACAATACCTCAGGATTTCATCATTTTCTGTTAGTTCACTACACAGGAAAATTGTAGTTTTTCAAACAGCCTCTAAGTCATTGCTCTGAATGTATAAAATGGTCCTGTCCATTCAACAAAGTGAATTCTTAGGCAACACTCTAAGAAATACTGTTGGTATTGGGAAGTGCAAAACATTTTGCAGGAAGCCCAGACAATACAGGACAATTTTTCTTCTTTCAGCTCTCCAAAAGCAAAAAATAAAACAGAATAATCATCATTAACCATTGACCTGCATTTCTCATTTTTAAGGATACTTCAGTGACAGAGTGAACATTAGTTTATAGAAGAAAATGATACATAATAGAATCATATAACAACTTTCATTTTAAAGAATTTAAAGATATTTTCCAACTCCCTAGGCAGTTTTCTATACATACAGAAAGATCACTCAGAGTAAAAATACAAAGAGGAATGCAATTTAGGAAAGACTAAATACTAGATATTTATAAATATCCTTAGTAAAACAGGTAGCACATTTGAACTCTGAGTTATGCCTATTCAATTGACATGCCCAATGAAAAGTTACCATTTTAAAATAATCCACATTGAAAAGCACCTAACAGGCATAATCTTCACAGATTCTTGTACCATAAGGTATAAAATATATCACTGAAAAAAAGCAATGCCCAATTCCTCATATATTATTTAATATGATGGGCTGTGTAATACATTTGCTCTGTGTTCATATTAAAATATAATAAAAAATTAACCCAATTCTTTCCTCAGGTTCCAGAAATTTTAACGTGATCTCACTTGCATTTCTTATGGCTGCAGGTCCAGTGAGTTCAGTGGAGATCCTTCTGACTGACAGCAGCATCCAGGCACCTACTGACAGAGGTGTGTGCAGTTTGTGGGATTTGAAACAGGCCTTTGATTACAAAAGAAAGCTTTAATACAAACAGCAGCAGCATCAAAGCAAAAATCTGGATTTTGCTGACCTTAATAGCCATTTTAACAGTAGCAATCCATAACAAATGGAAATGCCCCTTCAGTGCAATTACTGCATTCACTTATTTTTCTTGGCACATGTGGGCCAATCCTGAAACATCCCGAATGGATTTTTCTCAACCTTTCCTAAAGCCCTTTATATGGGCCTTGTTGTAGATGACAGAACACATTTTGTCCTTTTTGGGTGTGTGTTTTGTTTTAATTCTTATCCTGACCTACAAACAAAACAAAAGTTTTACTTATAAAAATCAGTGTTTAGAGACTATTTTATATCGGTTCCTATAGAAAGGCCATGATTTCAGTAAAAGGATTTGGTCTGTCTGACTGAAGCTTAGATACTTTAAACAGCAAAAATGCATCAATACTACTTTACACTGGTGAATTGTAGTCTCCTTCATTAACAGCTAAATTAAAATATTACAGCAGTATTAACTGAAAAGATCAAAATAGTTTTGTTTAAAGTTTTTCACGTGCATCCACAGTGTAAGTCATTGGTATATTAGGAAAGCAGATAGAATTGATGTATCATTTTTAAGACTTTTGAGCTCAGCTAAGAGCAAGTATGCTCCAAACAGGAAAAGAAAAAAAACTCTGGAGCCTGCCTGTAGAGAATCCTGATTCCAATGTAAAAAATAAAATGTTGGTAACTGGAGAGCTTTATATCCAGCAGGGAGTGAGAGAGCAGGGGTAACCTTCTGATGCCAACTGCTGACATGCAGTCCTGTCAGCTGGCTCACAAAGCAAGTCACCTCAGTAATACATGTTAGTCCTGCTTCTATCATCTTTATTTACTCTGTGGATGTTATAGAAAGGTCTTGAAAAAAATCCACAAGCTGAATAAGGCCTATCCACTCACACAACACCTAAAGAAACCTCAGAAACAGGAATTACTTGGGCATTTTGACAACAGGTAAAACACCTGATCCTTTGTTTCTTTTTCCATGTTTATATCCTTTACCAAATTCCCTCCACATCTGCATTGTTTGCATATGGCATTGCAGCAAGACATCAGTGCATTTATTAACTGATATGCTGTGAAAACTGGGCAAATGATGCTTTCAATTCAATAATTTCACCAGAAGCTTCAAGCCACGTGGTCTGAAGTGGATTTGGCATTTCATGTCACACAACTACTTTCCTACCACTTCTTTCACTACAGGTGCAGCTACCAGGTGACAGCAGTGTTTTTCCACTAACATTTTAAAGCCATTTTAAAAAATCCAATTTTTTTTTTGCTTCATAACCTATGAAATATGATTTTTTTTGGCAAATAAAAAATGATGCTTTGAGTGATGTCTTTCAAAATGATGCCTGAACACACAGCTGTGTGTTCACATAGATTTTCTTTGTGGTGTGAGGTCCAGGTTTTACACAGGCAAGCAGTGCTGGTGGCTGACACTGCAGCAGGGAGACAAGGACAAGGCACAATTTAAAAATCAGCCCTTGGGTGTCTGTGCTCTTGCCCTGGAAAAAACTCTGGATGGCTTCTGAGGAAGGGGGGACTGATTTTGTAGCCTTTACTAAGGCAAAATTTTTAGTTGTTCCAGGTCATGAGTTTCCAAACTCGAGGTCGTTACCTCTCTCTCTTTTTCTATGGCTGGATCAGAGGGGAGTCACAAAACTCTTCTGTTGCAACACGAGGTCAGGAGATGTCAAAGGTTGAGGCCCTGCTTCAGAAAATGCAGGCCACAAACCAATCCCCAGCCATGCCACTGGATTCTGGTGGAGATCCTGATCTTTTCACTGCTTTCAATAAAATTTCAAAAGTAAACAGATTAGGCCATTTGATAATCCTCTGCTGATTCAGTGTGTTTGTAAGCTGGGTTTTTTTTAAAGGTTTGCTTAAAAATGCAGAAAAGTCATTCTAAAAATGTAGTTTTAAATTTATTTTAAATAGAAAGAGAGGTAGGACTTTCAATTTTATAAATTATAAATGCAATAAATAATTGGGCCTGATATTTCTGAACATTATTTTTTCAATAATTCATGACATTTTTTTTACCTCAAGAAAAATTAATTTTTATTACAAACATACCATCTACTTTTTATCTGCTGTCAATTTCTTTTTTTCATAACAAATAGCAAGACAGACTGATCCCAGGTATTTAATTATTAATGCCCTGGATACACAGTGCACTTCAGGAGTCTCAGCTCTGAGGCCACCACCCCAAGCTGCACGCAAACCTGGGGGGAAAAACCAGAGTGAGGGAAAGAGAGGCAATTTTTATAACACAGATGTTTAGGGCATCTATCACTGTGTCGTCTAATCATCATCAATTTAAATAACACATAGAAAATAAACATACTTTTAAAGTGTAAAATACATGCATGATATCCACGGTAGGAGAAAATTGTCTGTTTTACTGCACACCAGAGACAAACAGGAGCTGCTTCTGTAAGCTCAGGAAAGGGAAAAAATGTGAATAAAAATGTTGTATGAGGAAGGCCTAGAGAAGTGTAACTGTGTTCTTTAACACTGCTCATTAATCATTCAAAGAGGGTATTAATTCTAGAGCTGGGTTATTGGTGCTAGGAGGAATGCCTGTTAATTTTATTTATCATCGATAGAGAATCAAACAGAACCCATTTTAAAAAATAATCTAAAAATAGCTGATCAGCAAAGTGTGATACTTAAAGCACATCTTACTGAAAGTAACTGTGCAAAATTACATGTTTTAATTTAAGATCTTCAAAGTAACAGTTGGTAAGAAGCAACTGCTGTATTTCAGCTTATCTTTGCTGCTGTTTGGGTATGTAGGTTTGTTTCTCTTTTCCCTTAAAGATCGTCACATTGATCCACTTTCTGATCTCTGATTCTCTGCTCTTATGTTCTCAGAATCCTAGTGAAGAGACCAGGGGAGTAAAACCAATACAGATCTGACAACCTGTAAGACTGGACAGGTCTGGAATGTATTCACAAACTAAGTACTATAATTCAAAAATGAAAAATTTCTACAGTTAAGTTCATAGCTTAATTGGCTCATGAAAATTTAACCTTTCATAAATGCTGCCTTTGAACAGCATTATTTCATGCAGAACAGTAGCTAAAAGGCATATTGGCAGCACAATTCTGACCTAAGCTCCTCCAAATCAGATTTTGGTCTTAAACAAGTGAGGAATTTGTTGCACTGAGGTTTGGATATGTCCTATTTCACTTGTGTAGAGGTTGTATTGCTATAAAATGTAAAATGTCAGAATTCTACAGAAAAATCTTGGTAATTCATCCTGATATCCATTTGCATAAATGTATAGATCCTGCATACAGTCATGTAGAACAACTTTACTTGAACAGTGTGTCACTGGGTAACTTCAGCTGAATTTCCAGGCCTTTTTGAAATATTCAAATTGGTTCAGTCTGAATAGGTCAGCACTTAAAATTAATCTGACTGCAGTGACAATGTGACCACAATGTGAATGTCTAGATGTTTAATGTGTAACTTAAGGAGGTGATTAGCTGGCATAAAATGTCAAAACTATGACAGACACGTTTACACCAACTGAGAGGATGCTCCTGCGTGTATTTTGTGTGCATATACTGCATATAGGAACCATTGTAGAAATTACACTGTGTGAGTGTCATGTGTTTCTTTGAGTGTTAAACATCTGTGCAGTATATTTGGAGCCATAGAAAGTCCACTGTATCTACTGTCATTTTCAACACATCCTAGAATCCCATGAGGAAAGTACAGCTATGTAATTATTGAGTAAAAATTATACTTAAATTCTTTAGGACATCGATACTAAGATGTAAATAATAACATGAACTTAAACAGCTCTACCAAGGTCAGGTTTACAGTGCCTTACTCATAAAAATATATATCCTATGGCTTTTACCAGTACAAAAATTAGTAGTCTTTAAATTGATCCATAGATACAGACTGTACACATGGAGACACACAAACAGACACACATAAAGAAGCAGCTGGTTGAAGAGATACGTTAAAACTGAATACTCTGTGAGCAAAAAAAAATGAGAAGGGGATTGACAATACAAATGTTACCAGTGCTTATATGTTTTCAAGGTTTAAACTGCCTCTCTTTTCTAGGGACTTCCTTTTCTCCCAATTCACCTGTACTGAGTGACCACTCTTTGAAAGATAACTTTTTCTTCATCTTTTGCTGGCTTTTTAAGAGAAAAACACCACCAACAGCTAGAAAGCTTTTATGTTTAACTTTTGAAATGATAATATTTTCTATCCACTTTTTATCGCTAAAGACAACATTAAAGTTAGAACACGATTATTTATTTAAAGTGTAGCAGCCTTTTACTAAGTGCAGCAGTAGTTTACTACTAAGTTTAATGTCCAGTGTAAGAGCCATAATGTGCAGTTTTCTTTTGCAGAACAAAGTGACCACCAAAAGCGGGACTTTGTGGGCCAGTTGGATAAAACATAAGCTCATCTCGCCCCCAAAACCCCGACTCTGGAACCACAACCTTCCAAGATTCAATTTGTAAGTAAAGTATCTTTGTAAGATATGCCCAATCAACTGAGTCATTGCTTACAGAGTGGGTAATTTTCAGACTAATAAAAAGAGAATATTGTAGCCAAGTCACAATACACACTCCTTCATTTTCTGGACAGCGGGAATTACTTAGAGATACTATTTGTTTTTATTCATATTTTATGATTTATTTATCAGGCAGGTAAGAAGTACCTCCTCTAAGTCTCTATAAAATGACATGGAACTCCCCAGAATAACAGTTATTTACTAGACCCAGCACTCAAACTATCTATTAAGACTTCTTCTCAAAGTGGGTAACAAATTACTGTGTATCTCTTCCACTGTGTCAGACTAAAGTTGACACATTATAGAGCAATGACTGTCAATAGTCTAAATTTCTTATTTGTATGATAAACTAGAAAATATTTTCATTTACCTGAAACAAGTCTTTTCCCATTAACAATGATAGTTTCAAGTATTCAGCTGTGTGTCTACCATCCTCAGTATGATGTTTCTTAAGACCTTCTTTCCAAGGTGAGAGGAAACAGATTCATGGACAAAAGGAATGTGTTTTCTAAATCCTCACTTTATAATTCCAACAGAACTTTTAAATAAAATCCAAGTTTAAAAGCATTATAGTTTACACTTGGATGGCTGAAGTAGGTAAATGCTGTCAGTTACTTTAAAAGAAACTAATTACTGTGCTTGAAAAGCCACTATTACATCCATTCTGCTTTTGATAATCAAAACACAGAGCCGAAGAATGCTGTCCTAGCTGAACCGCTGCATAATCAGCAAACACACCTTGACAGCAAAACACAGAGAAGTTGATGGAAATTCTAGCTAAGTAGAAATGTTTAAATAATTCCTCTTTCTACAGGCCACACATTTTAACCGACTAATTTGATTTCGGTGGCTTCGCTGGCCATGATTCCGCACGAGCCGCTCAGACGGTTCGCATCGGCACCGCGCGTTTCTAGTTGTTCGTGCGGGGCGAAAGTCGCCCCGGGAGCCACCCGGAGGCGGCGGGCCGGGGCCGGGGCCGGACCCCGCGGGGAGCGAACACACCTGTAGCTCCCGAGGGTGCGGGCACGGGCGAACCGCCCCTTCCCGCGGGGCGCGGCGGGCCCGGCCCCCTCCGCGGCCTGCGGCAGGTGGGACTCGGGGCCGCGCCGGGAGCCGCCCGGGGATGCGCTGCCGGGGGTTCGCTCCCGGGGATGCGCTCCCGGGGATGCGCGCGGGATGCACCGGGATGCGCGGCCCCGCGCCGCCCCCGCCCCCCGGGGCGCCTTTCCGCGGCCGCGCTGGCTCGGCCGCGCCCGCCCCGGCGCGGAGCCGCCCCATCCCCGGCAGGGCGCGGCCCCGGTGCCCGCGGCGGGAGCGGGCGTGGGGCGGCGGCCGCACCTGCGGCCTCGGCGGGGCCGTGCGGGGGCCGCGCCGCTCCCGCGGGAGGGCGCGGGGCGGGGGCGCGGAGGGACAGCGCGACTCACCGCTTGTCAGTGCCCCCGGCGGGGCCCCCCCGGCCGGGGATGGATCCACGCCCGCAGCGAGCGGGGATCCCGGGCACGGCGAGCCGCTCGCCGGGCAGGTCCGCGTTCTTGAAAGGAGACAGCCCCTCCGGTCCTCGCTCCGAGCCGGCTCCTTCCGTTGGCAAAATCCTGACTCATTACATAAAAAGATCACCCTGCCAGGCGCCCTGAAACATTTCTTCATCACGGTCACGCCACAAGCTAAACAAGAGGCCACATCGAGGGGAGGGGGGAGAAGGGGAAGCGGAGGAGAAAAAAAAAAATCCAGAGGTTTTTTTCTCCTTAAGATCCTCTTCCTTCAAAAAGGGAGATTAAAAAAAAAAAAAAAAAAAAAAAGAGAGAGAGAAAAAAGCCACAACAAAAACCCAACAAAGTGCAGGGAAAAAAAAAAAAAAAAAGAGCAGCCACCGGGAAAAAAACTAGAGAAGATTCACTCATTGTTGCCACAAAGACACCTCTCCCCTTCCCACTCCCTCTCCATGCTCGTTCCTCCAACAGTGCTACAAAGACGTGCAGTCTGCGCCGGGAGTTGTGAGCCCGAGCCGTGAGCTCCTCAACTCCGCGGGGGCCGTGCCAGGAGCCCCGGGGCGCACAGTCCTCCGAGAGGAGGTGTGGTGAGTCCAAGACCGTCCGAAAATTATTTTTTTTCCTAGAAACTACCACCAAATATAGTAACAGGGAAGGGGTATTCCTAGAAATTCGGGAGACGTCAGAAAGGGAAGATTTGTGAAATTCAGCTTCACTTCCTGCAGAGGGCTCCTAGCACAGGGAAAAAAAAAAAAGGCAATAAAGTGCTTTTCATGCTTCTCTGATCAGATAATGGTTAAAAAAAAGAATGGTAAAACACTTAACTCGCATTTCTCCGATACGATCTAGGAGTTTCGTATGGGAAGAAAGCTGATCAGTAACCCCCTTTCCTCATTTTCTACTAATGTTTATAGATGCCTGTCTCCTGTATTTATTTTCCCCACGTTCTCATATCAGACCTATGCACGCAGCAAATGAAAGCAATATGCATGTGGGTGAAAAGTGGGCCAAATGATAACCCTCCCACGGATCACAGGAACACTAATGAGTGTTTGTGTGTTATTTTAAACAGGCTTTGCCGTTTGCATCTTTCATGCCACGCTGATGTGAATAATTCATGTCCCCACTGTAGATGTGTGCAATATTGTTACTCGCATGAATGGGAATTCGGAGGTTGCCTTTTATTTAAGGGCCCCAATACTGAGAACTGCTGAGCACTGTCAGTCCCCATGGACTTAATGGTATGTCAGGTTGTTAATTAATTCAGTTCAGCCATTCACAGGATCAGGCCCTGCCCGACAAATGCAGACCTGCACACTGTCAGGAGCTGCTATTATTCCTCATGTCTCCTGAATCTCTGTGTTTGCTTTGTGCTTGTGTCTAACACACAGTCCTTCTTGAGTCATATCTTTTAAAAAACCACTATTCTGATACATTTCATAGGAAGGAGAACTGAATGTTTGCAAAGCAGAGCTGGATGAAGATGTTATTATATTCAATTAATTATATAAAGATGTCAATGCATTTGTAATAAAGGATTATTTATCCAGGGATAGCAAAGGTCGCTATAAAAACCCCAAAGCCAGCTTTTGGGGGAAGATAATAGGTTTCAATGTTTGCAACTCTTGCAGGTTAATTGAATTTCTGTAATGAGATTCCCCTCAGCCACATGAAATCCTTGGGTTTGTTCTTTGCATTTCATTATGACTTGCAGAGTCTTCTCTGCCCCCAAATCAAATGCAATAAAAACACCTGAGTCTGGCTTTACTTCAGTGTTTTATGAACACTCACATTTAATCAAAACTTAGTTAGAGACACCTTGTCTGTCTGCAGTTTTGAAGGGGAATTAGCAGAGCTCACCTGACAATCCTGAGTGTGCTTTGACTCCTAAGTATGTTCTAACTGTTATTGCAGTGCTCGGTAAACAACTGCGCCGAAACACAGCCCCAGCTTTCAGAGGGGTGCACCCACACTGTTCCGTTAGCAGGAATGCCTGGTTAGAAGTAGATTTACTTGCAGTAATCTCTTGGAATTCAAAACAGCTCTAGTTAATTGCAAAAAGGCCTTTTTAATCTGGCTGGTTTACTTATGGCACACTGCTCCACTCTGCCTGTCACTCTCATTTCCTGAGTGAAAAAGTGAATGGCAGCTTCAAGTTCAGGATCTTTTAATCATTAAAAGAAATGGATGTGCTGTCCTCTGTTGGTCATACTGGTTGTCACATGTAAAATTCAATTAAAAAGGCAGCAAGAGGTTCTGTTACAACAATGGAAAACACAAAACTAAATTAAATTTGCTTCATCTGCTGCTTTCACCAATACAACTGCACAGTGCAAGGGATTTTTTTTAAATGATGCAATGATAGAACCTGGACTGTGGAGAGGACTCATTTCACACGACTCTATACTCCAGTCTCTGCCCTGTGTTTGTCCTGCTGCTGTTGTCCTCGCTGTGCCCGGTGTGCTGGGTGCCCAGGGAGCTGGAGGTGCCCAGGGAGCTGGGGGTGCCCAGGGAGCTGTGGGCTCCCCCTGGTGCCAGGGCTGCAGGGGGGCTGCAGTGCTACCAAACACTGCAAACAGTGGCGAGAGGAAGTTTCTAGTTTCCATTTCACATCCTGTGGTGTGGGGACAGGGCCGTGTGTGCCAGTGGCGATAGTTTGTGCTCATCACACGTGGTGACTCCCAGCATGTGATGTGGTGGCAGCTGAGCAGCTCCTGGGGTACTCCAGCCATGGCAGCTCGGGCTGTGCTGGGTGTGCCTGATGCAAATTCCCACTTTACTGCTCCTGGGGGCCTTCTGTGAGTCCTGATGTGCAGGACTGCTCTGCTCTGGACCCTGTTGGTGAGCAGTGGTGTGTCCCCTCTGGGTCCTCAATTCAAGAAGAAGATGTAGCAGCTGGAGAGGATCTGGGGGACTGTAGCAAGGGTGATTAGAGGTGTAGAAAACCTGAGCTAAAAGGAGAGATTTTAAAATCTGGGCATCGTGTTGTCTAGAAAGGAGAAAGATGAAGGCAAATATAGTAACACTTTCAAAAAGGTTTACCATCATGTAAATGAATGTGTCATGGCAGTAAACCTATGTGATATATCAATTATTTCTACCTCTTAACTGCTGCTGGAGTTATAATTTCTGGGCTGCACTAGTTTCTCTTAAGATGTGACTTCACAGATAGTTTTCTAACTGCAAAATTATTTTCAAGTAAATAACCACAAGACATATCTTAAGATGTTACTTAGCAACGTTGTTATCATGCTAATAGTTTAGCTATGTTATTCAAAAAAATGTAAGTTCTGTCTGCAGACTATGGAAAAACAGGCTCTGTGTTACCTGATTTCTGTGTGTCATCTAACACAGACTCACAGGCCTCAAATTGGTAAGAGGATGAGACACAGCCAGAGCTCTCCTACATACCTGGCTTAGCCCTATGAATATATTTCTAAAAAACAAGGAAGAATTCATGAAAGCTTTACTCATCATGGACAGGGTGGCTCCTCTCCACTACCCTCCCTGTGAGTCTCCCTGAGGCTGTAGTCAATGGCAAGCAATATTTATCAGATCTGGGTTTTGTCCTTGACCCTGATTTAAATTTTTGCATTTAAAAACCTCTCGTGAAAGCAGTTTCGGGGACATGGCTGTTCCTCACTGTCCTTTATATCCAAAAGTAAAAACATCTAAGAAAACAGAAATCAACTTAGAATATTTTGGGTTGTGGTCTTGCACGTGCTCTGTGCTGAAACTGTCACTGCACAAAATCAATAATTTACATCTTTCTTCTCTGTGGGGAGATTGGGCAGTGTTGTTATGGATTTCATACTAGAGATTTCAGGTTCAAAATGAGCTGCAAGGTAAGCACTGTGATTTCCTCTCTGCTGGTGCTTCATCAAAGTTATGTCAAATTTACCAATGAGCAGTTCTGGAGACTTGTGAATACTGACAGTAAACTAAGTGCAAAAAATACAAACTTTAATTACACTTAATTAATACAGTCAGATAATATTTGGAACACTAAATCTGGGGGGGGAAAGAGCTTTAGGTGTGCTGTGAGACAGCGGAACAAGTTGCCCAGAGATGGCTGTCCCACCCCTGGAAGTGTTGAAGGCCCGGCTGGATGAGGCTCTGAGCAATCTGGTTTAGTGGAGGTGTCCCTGCCCATGGCAGGGGGGTGGAATGAGATTGTCTTTAAGGTGCCTTCCAACCCAAACCATTCTTTTAATTCTATAACTGGTTACAACCCTTCTTTAAATCAAAATACAGCTTGAATGATGATTTTGACTTGCCAACAGAATTTACACGTTTTGTTTTTAACAGATTTTACAAAATCCACTGTAAATAGTTAATGACAGTTATTTCTGTTTGTGCAATCATACAATTTTGATTCTTGACAACAGCAGTGCAGAATACGAGAGGAAGATTTGTCAGGAAGAAAACAAAATCGACCGTGTGGACACAGCGGTGAGTGAAATTTCAAATGGTAAGTAAGTATCAAACACAAATCAATAAAGATTTCCTTCAATTAGTAATAATGTAATTATTTACACTGTTAGGGTGTGTTTGAGTGCTGTCAGCCCTTAACTGTGTGTGTGTGTTTGGTGTCTGGTCCTGTCACTGTCGCTGGGTTGGACCTCCTGATCCTGCAGGATCAGCTGTGCTTGGAGCACCCAGCGTTTGCCTCTGCTTGGAGAAGGTGACACTGCTGGGCTCTTGGAGTGTAACCAGGGCGCCCTCCCCTTACCCATTTGCAGTGTCACAGGGAGTTTCTCTGTTAAAAAAAATGGAAAATGTAAAGTGAACACTAACCACATTGCAAATAATCCTTCTAAGTGGTTGGTGATACAGATGAAGACACCTCATGGTTTACTAATCAGAAGGCAGAACAAAATTAATAAATAATTAAATGAATTCCATGGTTGCGGGGTGGGGGCGGACCAATGAAAAGAACGTGGAATTACAGGATGATCTCGGTCGCTGCATTTCAAACTGTCTTCTACTTTTGCTTCTTCAGGCTAAGCTGAGCGGGGCTCTCGAAAAAACAGGATTGGACCGCAGGAAAAAACGAAGACAAACGTTTCTGTCGCTGCAAACGCCGGGAGGGAGGGTGCGAGTGAGGCAGGAGGGGCACGACACTGCTCGTGTCCCTTTGTTGGAGCCGCAGCAGCCGGTGCAGCGGGGAGCGCGCCCGAGGGCGGACCGGCCGCTGCCGGGAGCGCTCCCGGCCCGAGCCCGCGGCTCCGCCTCCCCCTAAAAATGATGGGAAAGCTCCGGCCCGCGCGGACCCGCCAAGGCACGGACGGGGTTCGAACCCGTGATCTTCGGTTTACGAGACCGACGCCTTACCACTTGGCCACCGCGCCTGCGTTAAGGGCTCCTCCCGACGCCCTTCTATCGCTGGCGCCACTCCCGCGCGCCCGCCCCCGCCCCGCCCCCGGCGCCGGCACCTGAGGCGCTGAGGGGGCGGAACGTGTGGGAGGGACCGGGACCGGGAGCGGAGCGTGGGCGCGTCACGCTCTCGCTGTTTCTCCCTCTTTCTCTTTTTTTTTATCCGTTTTTCTCCCTCTTTCTCCCTCTGTCCTTGTCGCTGTCCCCGGGAGCTGCGGGGCCGTTCCTGAGGGTACCGCCCTCTGCCCGTCCCGCTCGCCCTCAGCGGCCCCGGGGCCGTGAGGGCGCCGTGCCCGGAGATGGCACCCGGGCGGTGCAGCCGCTTCGGACCGGTCAGGACACCGGAGAGAGGGGACAAAGCGGGACTGAAACTTTCCTCCCCCGAGAAGAGAAGCAGAAATGCGAAACGTTGGGATAATTAAATGGTAAATGCTAACTTAAACGCACTCGCTAGCTGGTAGCTGTTCCCTCCAAAAACTCACTGTTTGGAAACAAAAAAGATACTAAAATACATTTTTTTTTCTAGATTTCGTCTCCTAGATTTTTACAAGTGTGACCCGAAAGCAAAGCTTTTAGTTTTCATTTAATGTTTGTGGGTTTTTTCTGTGTTTTTTTCTTTTTTTTTTTTTTTTAATGTTACTTTAATGGAGATTCCTTTAAATTCTCCATGAAACTTCTGCTGAACACCCAAGTTTTATATCCCTTTTGGTTTTGGTTTGGGTTTTTTTTGTGGAAGAAGCATGTGAACATGTTACAGAGGTACCTTTGTAAAGGTCGAGATCAGAGTTGCTAATTTGGTGGTCCTGTAAAGCAGGTGCATTAAAAAATTGATGCAGAACCAGAATAGTTCTGTTTGGAAGAGACCTTCAAAGGTCATCTAGCTGAACCACCCTGTAATTAGCAGGGAAATACTTCTGTATCCTCTTGGGATGTTCTTTGAACTCTCATCAGGGAAACTCATGCCTGATGGCTTGAGTGCATGAACAAGTTTTCATGCTTTAAAAGTTATCATTTGTCAGCTTCTCTGTGATAACTCTATGCTGCCTGTGTTGGAGCAAACAGAGCAAGTTGAATTAGTTGCACCTGCAGTGAAAGGTGTCACATTACATTACTGGATAGTCAGCCCGTGTCAAGGTTTGCTCCTACCGTGGAATAGCTGTCCCAAAGGAGATGAGTCCTATTTTCCAATCCCTACAGACATGACTGATGGGCTGGCCAAGTAACTTGCCATCACAGTTCCTGTGCAGCTCACATATATTTGATTTATTCATGCTTTTGGATCTTTGTGAGGTGAGAGGTAATTTTGTGGTGGGAGAAGCAAAGGGGGCTGTTTGAATTGTTTGTGGAATTCGTATGAGTTTTATCTCTTCAAATACACTACATTTTTAATAAATGCATTTGGTTGGCATCAGAAATAGTATTTAATGGCAAAAAAGCTTCTATTGATCAAGTTCTTCCTTAACTGTATGGGGAGATGGAAACTTCAATTTGAAATCATAAGGATCTTCTGTGTAGATTAGGAGGAAGTACTTGATTTGGTTTACAAAATTTGGCTATTCCCTAAGTTCCTCACAGTGTCTGGAAAAATTGTTTCTATCTGTCTAAACAAACTGCTGTTTAATGGTGATCTGATTTATCACAACAATAATTTATATAACTAAAAATGCAATTTTGATTTAAAAAACATGTAATTGCCCTTCTGCTGCCTGAATACTTTTGTTTGGAAGTGTCTTTTATGCTGGTCATTACCCTTGTTTGAGCTCCATGGGAAAGCCCTTCCTCCTCATGCTGAATTCTCCTCATGCTGAATCCTCCTCGTGCAGTGTTCTCTTCTGACACAACCTTTTTTTAAACACAACATGACCTTCCTAAAGGAAAGTCTTTGGAAGACTCCATTGCTGAAAGATAACATCAGAGATTTTGTTGGAAGGAGAAAATAATCACCTGTTTTTTTTTTCCTTCCTCCCCTAAGCCTCACTCATATGAGGTGGAGGTGTTGCTTTAGGAGAGTCTTTGATGTCTGTTTTCATGTACAAAACCAAGCCTTTTGACATATCCCCCAACTCTTCTGAGGAGATCCTGGGGAATAATTGTATTTATGTAGATTTGGTGCAGCTGAGTTTATAAAGATTTGTTATGGGATAGCTGGGATGCTCCTCAGTTAGCAATTACTTGAGCTTACACTTTGTCCTGGCTTTATGAAAGAACATTTCTGTTCACCAGCTTAACTTTTAATCCACAGCAGTTGTCTCGGAGGGGCTCAGGAATGATGCAGTGCTCTGGTGGAGTGGCCTCACAGTCCTTCATCTGCAGGGAAGGCTGGAGACGCTTCTTCAGGTAATTTTTTACATGAAGGGAAGCATTTCTTAGAGTTGGTACATTTTTGGACTAACACTTAAAGGCAAAAAACCAAACCTTAGCTGTTGGGTCTCAGGTGCTCTAGTTGGTTATTTTGATTTTGGATTAGGAAGGTCTCAGTAGAAAGAAACATCAATGACTTGAGACAGTACAAATACTCTAAGAAATGTATCACTGGCAACATTTGTACAATACACAGCAAGCCAATAGGCAGCAGTAAAGAGCATTTAATGTGGTACAGAGTAAAGACAAATGTGAGGATGGCCATCTGTAGAACATGTTTTAATAAACTGGGGTTTTATTGAAAACCAGGGTTTAGCCTGTGGGAGAAATTCACTCAGCATAATCTCAAGTTTTATCAGACCTTGTTTTGTGTTTACATCTTAATACTAACACGAACACAGTTTGGGAGGGAGAGCTTTGTGTTTGTATTTCTTTGTAAAACAATCAAAACCCCAGACTGCCAGTTGGCACCAAAACAAGTGCCTGTTATACTCCAGCTGGAATTTCTGTAATGCACAAATGCACAGTCCAGAAGTGCTGCACTTGTTTTGCAAGATTTGTGTTCTGTGTGTGATGGCTGAAGGTAAGTTAGTGGCATATACAGCCTACAAACTTTTACAATGGAGAAAAGGTATTTTATGAAATTTACAGAGCATATTAGTAATTTTTAATTTGTGCAGCTTTAGTGCTTTATGGGTTTTTAATATTTGACCGAGTTCTGATGTCATCAGTGCAGAACAGCCTCTGAGGAAAGGGTGGGTGATCAGCACAGGGACTGCCCTCACAAGGGGAAGTAAATATTGAAATGGAGCATGAAAAGAAGCTCATGAAAAGAAGCTTGTGCAAACAGCTCACAGCTCATTCTCCTGAGGAAATGCATTGGGGTGTTCTTGAGCACAAGCCCAGCAGAATGCAGATTGCAAATATGAAATCCCACAAACCAGCACATCTTGGAAACCTTGGAAGAATCCAGGAAAGTCGTAAATTGAAGTGCAGGACAAGGGGGAATGGATTCAAACTGGGAGCAGGTTTAGATGAGATATTAGCAGGAAGTTCTTTACTGTGAGGGTGGTGAGATGCTGGAATGAGTTGCCCAGAGAGGTGGACGCCTCAGCCCTGGAAGTGTTCAGAGCCAGGCTGGATGGAGCTCTGAGCAACTCGGTCTAGTGGGAGGTGTCCCTGCCCATTGCAGGGGGTTGGAACCACGTGGGCTTTAAGGTCCCTCCCAACCCAGGCCATTCTATGAGTCTATGTAATGGTACTGCTTAAAAAAACCAAAGTCCAAGAGTTCAGAAAATCTCTGGTCTTAGAGATTTTGGCTCCAATTTTGAAGAGAAATCACCAAGTTTTTTGAAGTTTGTCTAAGTGCAGATTTCATTCTTTCTCCTTTTTGTGAGAAAGGTACTTGGAACATAGGCCAAATGTTTCAGACTCATAAAAGAATTTTTGTTCGTTAATATTAATGTTATTTTTCACTTTTAAGTAACCACAGACAAATGAACACAGTTTTCCTTTTTTATTTGAGACACTTAGCAAAAATGCTGAAATATCAAACATTTCCTCAGTAGCTACAATATTGCCACTATGTACAAAATATTTGATAAATGTAGTACACATATAAAAATACAGTATGCATTACATATATACAGTACAATGTGCAAAACATATGGCATTCAAACGTATGGAATTGATTTCAGGGGTGCAAACAGCAAATACAAAGGCATCATGGTTTCTTATAGAAAGGCAATACATAAACTGACGCCCTGATTGCCATAATTTGCATTTAGTAAAGTAGTGCTTAAATGAAGAGGGCCCCAGAGACAGGTGTCTGTCTTCTTCTTTTCACAAAATGAGATGCTAAGACATAATTATGACCGTGAAAATAAGAAGAGGAACAGCTCCCGGGGTTAGCGTTGTTCCTACTGCAAGCAGTTCTGTGAAGGAAATCCTATCTGGAAAAAAGCCTGTGCTATTACTTACTACAAATTTCTCAAACAACAAAAACAAATCTGTACTGTTAAACATCAAAAACAGCTTTGAAAGTATCTACATCCTTGATTTTAAAAAAGTATGGGTAACACTTTTGGGGGTTTAATTTCCTACGCTTCAAAGTACAAAGTGCCTCCTTTGGCAATATAAATGGCAATGCTTTGGTTCCTATTTAAATTTTATATTATTATAATTTATTTTAGGCTGTCTTTTGAATATCTGAGCTGTATTTTTTACAAAAATAATGTGATTATATAGTTATTAACCATTCCCTGCTTTTATTTGAGAATTTGCTCTCATAGCTAGAATGGCTTTTTTTTTTTTTTTTGGCTAGATTTCTACAAATACATTTATGCACTTTTAACTTAAAAAGTCTTTATATTCAGTATTGGACACTACAGAATGATGTAGGTGTCTCTTTTTTGCACTTTACCTAGCAAACTGGTATAAAAGGAATATTTGAGATTACTTCAGGTTTTAATGGCTGCTCTTTATTGGCCATGTATGTACTATGTGCAACTCAGTTCCACATATCTCACATAAAATACCATCTGCACTGAGGTCTAGAAGTCGTCCAAAGGCAATTTAATAGACCACAATATAAAGGGTTTCAACAGAACATTTGCTGGAGATAAGTGGAAGAGGTTTTTTTTTTCCAGTTTTAATAGAGTTTGCTTTAAGTTTATAATACACTGAAGATGCCATCCAAATAATAATAATTGTTTACATCGGTGAGCTTTCCTGTGTTTTGATTACATAATGCCCTTCCAGTTCAATGGATTCTGTGATTGCATTTTCTCTGTCTTGAAAATAGTTCAGCAGCTTGTGCCTGGGTTCCAATTGTGGTGCCTACACTTTTGAGGCATCTGGATGTTTGAGATTATGTAACAGAAAAGTTTAATACTGACCACTCTGTTTTGATCATCACCACGTTCCCTGAACGTGACCCTTGTTGGTGAATTTAGAAATACCTGGGAGAGAAATGCCACTATTTAGTGATTCTTCCCAAAAGCTGTGGCCTCAGCTTTTTAAAGGTCAGATTTTGCAAGCCCACATTGCTGGATTACACTCCAAATTTCTGTAGAGAACAACTGCCATAAATTAAGTTTATTCTCAGGGAGAACTGCTGTATTTATGACAATGCTTTTGTAACTATTTATAATGTCAAACAGAATTTTGCTGTAAACTTGCTGTAACTGCTGCTGAATGGCACTAGAAGTGTGTAACAAACACCATTTCTGCACTGAACGCAGGACGTGACTCCTCCTGATTAACATCAGCCTTTAAAACGTGTCTGAGCTCTCTCTGTCTAGAAGTGTAAACACCAACTTTTGATTTTCACACAGATAAAATGGTGTTCTTAATTACTCTGAAGGACCTACCAAGACATTTGATAGAATGCATTCTGTTAGTACACTGCAGCCATTGCATGGCAAATGTAGTGCCAGTGCATTCCTTTGCAACTGTTCTCTTAATGAGAAATATTCAGTTCTGTGCAGTCAAACTGCACAGTCACGCTTCAATTTCTAAGATGTATTGTATTTGTGCTACAAAAATGTTCATGTAAAACATGCACACACAAAAGTCTAAGCAAAACCTATTTCTGCCATAAACAGGCATATACAACTATGGCAAACATATCACATTTCAGAACAAAGTCTAAAGCAAACCATTTTATATAAGGTTTAATACACAATTCTGAAATGTACAAAAAAGTAATCACACATTCCCTACACTAGAATAGTTGTACTTCAGAAACTAAAATGATCCCTTAATTTTTAATTTATTTTTTTTTCAAAGAGTAGAAAGCTACACTGTACTGCTAACAAGACAGCTCAACTGTTTGGGTTTATTTCTGCACATAGATTCCTATGGGTTAGTTAACATCCTACACTGCCAAGAACGATAGTTTGGTAGCAAGATGACTCTGCCAGTTTCAAGCTCTATTTACATGCACATCAAAAATGACAGTACAGTTGCTCTAGGTTAATTTGTCCTCTAAAAATCAATTTACTTGCCTCTTATTTAATCAGAAGGCAGGGTCAAAAAGGGATAATTCTAACCACACAAATGTGGTATGATGTCTGGTGTATCACACATAATAAACTGACAGTACTGCAGAACACTACATTTCATTCAGAGTTGTTCCAGAGTCCTTAATTCTTTTTCTCCTAACAGCTGAGGGCACTTAGTATCTCAGAGTGTTAGCTCCCAAGAGAGTATGGTAAAAAGGAATGCAAAAAGTTGAATGTGAGTGTTCAATGTTCTCGAAGAGTCCTAAACCATCAAAGCTTAAGGCAGACAGTCCACATGTAATACTGTACTCAAGTACTGGAGGCACAGCAAGAAGGAATAAGGAAATATGTCTTTCAACTTGGTGTAATTAAAATCTCCAGTGATTGTTTTGCTGTACTTACTTTCATATTGAAGTAAATCTTGGCCAGTAAAACTAGTGAAGAGATATAATGATTTAAAGTGCTGTAACTGATATGATGCAAAGATATGATATGGGGTTAAACCCTGAATCAGAGACATAATCCACTGTTTTATCTGAAGCCAATGGAATTCTGTAGTAGTAGTAAACCAGGCTGCATTGTATCTGGAGATATAAATTTGCAGTTAATTCCACAAACTTTTTGGCAATAGGATTTTGTTTGATGTTAACTGATTGTGTTTTTTAAAAATGTGATAAAGGTTGCTATATTGTTAACTGCTACTTTCTGGTTTCAGCATTTCTTTGATACATGTCATTATTCTAAGAAGGAAGCAAAAGCTTCAGGGCATTTGTTCATTCATTCCTACAAAACATTATTTTTATA
Organism: Pseudopipra pipra; assembly: GCF_036250125.1. Lineage (NCBI taxonomy): Eukaryota > Metazoa > Chordata > Aves > Passeriformes > Pipridae > Pseudopipra > Pseudopipra pipra. The sequence continues at coordinate 6,812,796 of NC_087564.1, forward strand.
GGTTAGTGGGGAAGAAAGAATGATGCAATGAGATCAGTTTTCAGACCAGAAAACATACCACGTTTCCCTGTTTCAGGAAACAGGGGACTGTTTCCTTTTATCTTAATTTAAGAATTCCCTAGTAAGAAATAATTCCAATTTTGTTTGATTATCGGCCTCCATCATCTATGGCAACATTTAACAGCTATTACCTGAGAGACAACCATAGAATGTCAAAGTATATTAATTCTATTTGCATTTTTTGCTCATCTTTCTAACTGCTTTCATAATAGACTCTGAAGACAACAACTGAGGGCTTTAAAAAAATAGTATTTTCATGTGCTGTGCTGTGCTGTGAGGTAAAAGCTTAATTTTTGCTATTATCTGTTTCAGGTATGAAATATGCCTTCTTATCACAAAACAGTACATCCTGATACTATTAGGATTCTCACTGAGCAGCTTCTCTGTTGGCTTCCCTGATGTTATGTAGTGGTAGACAAAACTGTTCAATAGATAAAATACTCATTAAAAAATGATGGTTGTCCTGTCAGTACTGTCCCCTGCAACTTGATCTCATCCTACAAACATCTTTTACTGGGGGCATTGGGACTATTCTTGCATAGATGCTTGCAGGATCATAGTGTACAAAAGCATTAATTAAACTTTTCTACTTCCTCAAACTGTTCTAATCTGCTGAGATACTGGATTCAATGATCTAACAAATATCCTCAAACACAAAGCAAAGTAGGATATTTATTTCCATTAGAGTAATCTCTTGTTTGAAGACCACTGTGTTCCCCTCTGTCCACAAAAATAAGCTATGTAATGTTAAAAGAGTATACAAATAACTGTCTGATATACACATTAAAACCTATCTATTTAATCCAGAGCATTGCTATAGAAAATTCAGTGTTCTCAATATTACCTGGCATAGCTACAGTGGATTTCTTGCAGTTACACTTAATATCCCTTTGGATGCAGTTAAATTCCTCCCTCATGATTAAAGAATGGGGGAAGTGTTTTAAAAACCACAAAACCAAAATATAAAAACAACTTGAACAAATTAAGAGATTAGATATATGAAATTTCACTGAACCAGCCAGTGCTTCTACTTGCCTTTGCCCTCCCAATGGATTCTGCCCCTGGCTCAGGCTGTCCACAGGAACAATGAAGTGCAGTGATTCCTCCCCCTCCCCCAGATATTTGCTCACTGTGTCAGTACAGACAGCTGACATCTCACTAAGTTTAGCCACGTTGTGTTGCTCATTTAAGCATTACAAAGTCAGAGACATAACTTCTTTCTTATATATTTGTGATGCATTTACCTTGGGGTACTTTTAATCAGTAAGTACAATCATCCTCTCTTGACTTGTGAAATACAGCTTTCAGAGGGCCCTGATCTGCATTACTGGTAGGTGCATAATGTAATTCACTGTTGTAAACTTGAAAATCAATAAGGAATCAGCTTCAAGCATTTGTTCTTCCAAACATTACTGTCTTAATTTCTCTGAACTGCAATCAGGATGGTATGATAATGGACCTCTGCTGTGAAGAGACTTGCAGGTCATGTTCTCATTGGCTACAGCTTAATCCCAGTGCAACTGTAGATCTTGTGGATCTAGAAAGTCAGTGGAAAACACGCTCGGGGCAGCAGAACTGAGAGGGGTGAGTCCAGATGAGGAGCTGGGCATTGTAATGTCCAGCCATTCCATATTGTCCAAATTTGTGTCGGGAAGGTCAAGAGACAGGCAAGAACTATTAGTGGTAAACTGTGGGTCAGATGTTTCCATGGGTGAATGAGAGTGATCTAAAATGCTCGAGTGATTAAGAAGATCATTCTGGAGGTCTTCAATTAGAGAAAAGGACTCTCTGTCCTCATTACTGCCTGTCAGTTGAGGAATTTCATTACCTGATGGTAAAGTTCCATCCAAGAGGGCTTCAAGTTGGTTTTCCAAACTTATAGACAGACTGGTGGTTGGTTCTAAGGACACAGGAGGAGGGGCCATTTGGATTTGCGGAGGTGGACGGGATATCACTGTATTCACTGGCATTGTAGTGATGTTGGCTGTTACTGGTCTCATTTTAGATATGGGAGATGGTTCTTCCTTTATTGGAAGGGAAATCTCTGTAATTTAAAAAAACAACAAACCACTGTTGAATTCAGAAAAGGTAATGACATAATATCCCCATGCTCACAACTTTCAGCCCCTCCTTGCCCACTCTGGGATGCATCCACAGCAAATGGAGTAAGAGTCACCCTGCTGCTCTGACACATCAGCCTTTGACAGGAACTCTGTGAACAACAAAGTATTTTAAAACAAGTTCCAGAGTTCTGCTTCTAGTAATACTTCAGCCAATTAGTATATGAATATTGATGAAAAATGGAACATAAATCCAGATTTAGCTTTGCCTCCTTCATGTTTATTGTTCTTCTGACAAACTAGAATAATCATGGTACCAACACACTTCCTTATTTAGAGACAAGTACCCAAACCAATTTTCAGTTTCATCCCTGTTAATACTGTGTGCACCTGGATTAATTAAAAGTCCAAGAGACCAACTCGTGTGATTAGGGTGCATTTATTCCCGATTCTAGAACTAAAACTACACTTCTGTCAAGAAGTTCCATGTAAGGTAGTGGCAGTAACAATACAAGGAAATAAAGCAGAAGTTCCAATTTATTCTTAGATGTGAATGAAGTCTAAAAATAAAACAGACCAGGATATGCAAATAAATCCTCTAGCACAAGGTGATGTTTCTGCCAGCAAAAATATACCTGACAATATATTCTGTGCTAGTTTTCCAAGCAAAAACCCACGTCCTTAAAACCTGTCAGAGCATCTATTAAATGGTTACTGAACAGACATTCTCACTCTCCTGAAATAGATTAGTAAACTTCATTCATGTCTCTATGTACTTCATACATACTTTTCCCAGGAACGTACCTTTGATGTTTACAGTTCATAAGATGTGGTTCTATTTAATGAAATTTTAGTATCAACATGCTTTAAACTCTTACCTTATTCTATTTGTTTTATAATTTCAATAAACATTATATGGACTTGCTCAACTTTTCCAATGTTGATAAAATGTGTCTGTGCTACTCTAAGGTGTTACTTTAATCATTTGAATGCTGTACAGAGTATTCACTTTGCAAAGGTCTCCCTGAACTAATTTGCAAGCAGTGAAATTCCACAGCAGGTTGACTCTATGAGTTTTGGTAAATCTTTTCTTTAATTGGTACTTATTGCAAACTTTCAGAAATTTAGCTTCATCCAGGCCAGATAGCTTCTAATTCTGCTCCCTGAAGGAATTCTTTGTTTGACTGTAGCACTGAGTTTTTATTACCAGATTTTAAATCTCTACATGCCACAGTTGTCCATGAGCTTACCTCCACTCTTGATGAGAATATCAAACAGGTCATCCATCTGCTGACTGTGTGCACTGGAAATCTGGAGTGCAGGAGGAGAACAGGGTTATTCTCTTTCATGCAGTATTTTTTCCTAAGCTGATTGTTCCTGGCTTCTCTCAATAGTACATAAGTATAACTTATGATCAAGACTAAAATGCTTAATATGCAATTGTCAATCTAGAAAACAGAGAAGGAGTTTGGAGAGACACTTGTAATCCCTGTGGTCTGTTTAAGTACAAAGGAATAGGAAAAAAATCTGAAAAGCATGACCAAGATTTAATGAAGGCAACCCAGAGGTGCAGAAAACCCAGAGGAAAATTACTAATCCTGTTTTGTACTAGGGCAATAAAAATTGCAGGACTTTGGGTGGTGCACCCTGAACTGCTTTCCCTCACAGATAGTCTGTGAATGGCCATCATGTAAGATACATTTTACTGGATATGTTTGGGTTTTTTCCCAATTTGTAATTTATGTTCCTTTATTTTTTAAAGAGGGGGTAAGCTTTCAGGAATTTCTTATCTCTGTTTTAAACATCTCCTGATCATCAGCCATCTCCTGAATATCTGATTCTATGATCTGAACCTTAAGCAAAAGGTAACAAAACCCCCCACAAACCCATTCTTTCAATACCAGGTCTAGAAAAAGTGAAAACTTTTATGAAGGTCTCAAAACTAAAACTGTTTTAAAACTTGCTCTAATATAAGAATAATGAAATGGGAGTTGTGTAGTTAAACACAGTTATGAAAATAATAAGAGGGTACGTTAGCAAATCTTGACACTAAATTAAAACAAACCTAAAATCAGCGATGGTTTTGATAATTCTAGAGAAAAACAATGTTTTTAATAGACTAAGCAGGAGCAAATAACAACCTCACGGTGCGGTGTCTGAATATTGCGGGTCTGCTTTATGGCCTCTTCGTAACGAGGAGGATCTTTTGTCTTGGACACTGTGTTGTTGAAGAGGGGCTGCTGAACAATGTAAGGCTGGGCTTGGGATGGAGAGCCAGGCTGTGAGAAACAACAAAGTCAGGACTAAATAACATGCTTCAGGGAATGCAAGGTGTGTCAAGGGCTACAGATTAGACTTTGTCACCCCCACTACATATTAGTGTAGGTAATCAGAGGGATGAAATGAGAGTTTCTGCCTCACACATATGCACATTATAAATATTATTAAAATCTACAAAACGTTCTTCTTTGAGTGAACTGCAGTGTACACACACTCATGTTATTTAAGAATAATAACATAAAACTGAACTGTACAGAACATTGTGGGGCTGACCTTACCTTACTGGGAGCAGCAGGTCCATTCTGCACAGGGGGGACGTGATTACCACCGGTGTGAATGTTAGAGTTTGATGCTTTATTAATAAAAGATTGTGACGGTGTTGTAACTGGTGCAGTCTGATAGGAAAACACTGCATTTGATGTGGTAGGTGGAAAAACCTGTAAAGGATTAACAGATCAGTCTTAGACTGTGGGTTTAAAAAAAAATTAGTAACATTGGGTAAATAACATCAATGAAAACTATTTCTTCTGAAGTACTTGCTTGCTTAAATTCCCTGTTAAGTGAATGTTATTTATACTGATTTTCCCCTCCAATGCAGTAATTTGTAAATCCACAACAACTGATCTTTGAAAGAAGCTCTGTGCTGTGACATGCTTTCATTCACTGATAACTAGAAATATTTTCCTCTGATTTCCCAGGAAGCATGAGGAAAGGGTAATATAATTTTTCCAAAATACATTCCAAAGACTATGGAACAGTTGAATAGCATATCCATGATTTCCCCACCTAGTGGACAGTCACTAACATGAACTTATTTCTGGCCCAATACAAACTGGTACATGTATCCACACCTGTCCTATGGGGCCACTTTTAAGACAGAACAATTGGTTTGTGCCAAATGGATTGAACAAGCTGTCTGAAGGGTACTGATGCCCACGGAGTGCTGTTCCCCTTTGCTAGCCAGCTCTCCAGAGAATGGCATGGCACAATCATTCACCTTCTAAGATCAATTCTTATCTGGAACTAGAGCCCGAGCAGAAGCAGATTAGGTGACACTGCACAGGTACAATCCCCAAATCACAGCAGAACATGGGATTCATGAGGCACTGGAATATAAACTTGGAAGGCTGAGATATTCTGTAACACTTGCACAACATACTGTAGCAATTACCCTCTTCATCTTGAATTTCAATTATTCCTCGAGGCAGGCTGAAAATCCTCCTTGTCCTAAGTAATATGAGCCCTATAATCAATAGCACTGATAAGGAAACAATAAAGGTCCAAATCTAATCTCCAAGTTCCTAATCATAGAGGTCAGCCTGGAAGAGGCTCAGAGGAGGAGAAAACCTTTTCTTTTGTGGTGACTGGTGCTGAGGGGTTGCTATCAGTTACCATATGAACATGACTGGATTGGTACTCACAACTGTACACCAGTGCTGATGAACATCTGTTGGAATGGGACATTACAGAGCTCATTGTTTTGGGTAGAGAGGAAGAGGAGGATCTCTCTCTAAATTCCCTGCATTCCTCAGGAAGAGGTATGGTGGAGTTTTGGCTCACTGGAATTGCCATCCTCAGTATCTGAGTCCATAGTTTTCTTCATAAGTAAGGATGAAATCAACAAGGAAAGTAAGAAAACTAAAAGGAACTTCTATAAAATAATAAATCTCTGAAGCCACAGGTAAAAGTTTTCTCTTGAGAACTGCTTGTAAGACTTCTATTTTGAGCCAATGGCAAATAAGAGGAACTGACTGGAATACCTGGTACTCCACTGGTACCAAGCATGAGGAAGGACATAGTAAGAGCCATGCCCTAAGAGTGCCATTAAGACAAAAAGTCTTTAGACTTATGTATTTATTTGCAACTGAAAAACAGAGTCCTAAAAAAATTTTTGGAAAGAGAAGTTAGAAGCCCATTGTATCACACACAAAAACGTGGTACAGGTGTTAGGTGACTTGCTCATTTATATATAGCACAGATGACACATAAAAGATTCTAAAAGCACTGCCTGGAATTAGATTACACAACTATTTATCTTAATGCTTACTGCCATCCACAAACCTTTCTGACTTGCTGGGTCTGACCGAGTGCGTGCTGCGTGCTGGGGTTTTGGTTTGACTGTGGAGTGTGCATCTGAGGTGCTGGTATTTGTGATGGGGTCTGTATTCCAGCTTGTGATTGAGCCTAAAGGATGAAGATAAAATATTTGCATTATTTGTATCTCACAGTAATTTACATCATGTAAAAATCTATTGCACTAATTATGCAGAATACCAATAGCCTGTATTCTGGGAAGGATGAGCCTGAACTGTGCACAGGAAACACAACTGTTACTGTGTTTGGTACTGGTGGGTTCCCAGCCAAAAGGTGATGTTTATTTTGCCAAGAGAGTTTAAGAAAGATAAAGACAAACTGGAGAGTCCAGTGGATAGCAATGAAAACAACAAGGGACAGAGATGGCACAGATCAGTAAGAAAGCACTATAAGAGCTGCGTTTGAGTAACTAGAAGACAAAACTGATGATGCAAGAAAAAGGTTGTTTTTAAGATGATCATAGTAACTTTTAATGGGCAGTGAAAGGCAAGAAGTGTGTCTAGCCTCACAAAAGACAAATTCAGCTGGTAGTGGAAAACCTTCTGGAATATCAGTAAAGTAAAATACCAGAACAAGCTGCTTAATGTTCTTACAGAATTCTACCAGGATTTTAGAACAATTCAGATGGAGATCTGGGTGTGTAGATCTTGCACTGTGGACTGTGGGGCCCATCCCCAGCAGAATTTTCCATCCCCCAGGAGGATTGCTAAATACAATGGTGCACGTGCTGCATCAGGTCTCAGCCCACAGTGTGCACAACAGCCAGGGACACCTGGAGCTGAAAGAATACTCTGCTGGCAAAGTAGCCAGGTGAGTGGCAGGGGATTTTATCCAGTTATGTCCCAACAGAGCCACTGGGAAGTATCTGCTTACTTCTACCTTAGACCAACAGCTTACACTGTTTCAGCTTGGTCAGACTACTTTTATACCTCTGCATTTATAACCTGTCTTGGTTTATGCTGCATTTATTCACTGTGATACTACCTATAATCAGCCTAGAAATAATATTTGTGTAACCATGGTTTCTTTTTATAAGTCCATGGGAGTTCTACAGCCTGGCATTCACATGTTAAATATAATGAGCCATCGTCACAGAAGGAAGTTCACACATGTTCTGCAAACATGTATACCTCAAAATAAAGTACTGGGATCCTAACTCTCTATTACAATATGGAGGTAAAAAAGTGCTGGGATATGCTGATATAAAGCAATTTGTGCATGGAGGCATTACCTGGTAAGACAATTGCTTTTCAGGAAAGAGTATCTTGGAACAAAAGTTGGAAAGAAAGCAAGTACCAGAAGCAGATATGAGGAGAGTGGCACTTATATTTTTCTACTCTCTTCTCTCAAGCAGAAACAGGCTAAGCCTGATTTTTAAGTTAATCTTACAAGCAGTACATTTACCTACTTATACTAAATTACAAACTAGTGCCATGCAGTTTACATGATGAAAAACAGAAACCCCCTTACCTGCAACTTGATGTTTCCAACTGGTAGCTGCACTGCAGTGGCAGAATTCGGTCCCTGGATAGACAGTGGAAGGAGCAGCTGTGCAGTTCCTTGGGTAGTTAATAAAGCTTGAGGTTGGGCAACAACTGCAGTTTGAGGCTGCCTCTGTGGATTAACATAAAACTGAGAAATGGCATTCTGAGGTTCAGCTTTGGCCACGGGTATCTCCTGCTTGATAACAACTGCCTTTTTGGCAACTGGATTCTGGCCACTAGTGTACACTGACTGTCCTAAGGAATGGCTGGCCACAGGTATGGATGGACTGGTACTCGAGCAGTCAGCAGGAGCAGTTTCATCTTTGACAGCAGCATTGAACTGCTTCTGTTCCAAAGCAGCTGAATTCCCACATGTCTGAGACTGTTGCTGTTGTCCCCGTTTTTCAACCTCAAGTTGCATTTTCAATACTTCCACAAGTTTTTGCTCTTGTTCCAGTTTCCTTTTGAGCTCTTCAATCTGTTTCTCCTTCTCTTGGAGCTTGCGGTCCTTTTCTGCCACATCCAGCTCTATGGCTGAGATGGTGCCGCTGCCGCGGCTCTGGCTGTCGTCGGTCAGGTTGGCTCTGAGGGGGGAAGTGCTCAAGAACTGTGAGGGTGACATCATGGTCATCATTTCTGTGAAAGTATCGGCCATACTCGTGTCATCTGTGCTTAGACTCGACTGTTCTGAGGGAGAGGGGGATATAGGCAAAGGAGAGCTGATGTTTTCAGTATTTACTATTTTGCTGCCCGGTCCAGTAGATGTTTTTTCTGCAGGGAAGCTGGATATCGTATTAGCCACTGGTTTATTTAGTGTTGCAACAGGAAATGCCACAGTCACTTCCCCGGTGTTACCTGTGGCCCCAGCAGAAGTGGTTACTGTCACAGAGGTACTTGTAGCAACCCCGTTGTTGTTGAGATCTTGGTAGCTCTTCAGACGCTCAATGAGATCTGTTTTTGTTCCAGACACTGGCAATCCCCTCAATTTCAACTCCATTTTAAGTTCTGCTACCTGAAATAAAATAAAGTATGATAATAAAAAAAGTTTTAAACTTGCTGATACACATTCTACTTTATTACATCTCAATAAGAAAAATCATTTTTTGCTAGTTATTCCACCTCTGGGTTCTGGCAGCATGCATGATCCATGACCACATTTCCGTGACCTGCTACCTACTTCACTGTTTAAGTGGCCAAAATCTTAGAAGTGTTCAGTTATACAAAGAGCAGTAGCAAACTTATGATGATTTTTAACAAATGTTCAAAATGGAAAAATGCACAAAAAGCTCCAGTTCTGAGCTAAGAACTGGAGAAGCAAACCCGTAGATGATGGCAGCAGTGCTGCTGATAAAAGCACTGAACCCCTTTGCTACACCACCAAGACACACAGATCTGTTTCTGAGAAACTTTATCAGGTCAGCTGGATGATTCAATAGACCCATCAAACACAAAAGGCTCTCCTGCTAATTAGCAACCAAGCAGTTACAGCTATGTGCCATCTGGGTTTCTTTTACAAACAGTATAAGGAGTCAAAATTAATTTCTGGTAGAAAAATGTTCTGTTTTCCAGTAAGCTTTCAGAAAAAGCAAAGTGCAAATGTGTTGAGTGTAAATTAATTATGTGCTTCAAAATATCAATTAAAAAAGAACAGTCACAATGACTGGCTTCTGTTTATGATGAACATACAGCACAGCTAACTGCAGAGTTGGGCTATATGTGTCTTAGAGCTACCTCTAATAGAATAAAAGAACCTCAGGAATATTTCAGTCCTTAGCCAGTCTAGAATTTAAACTGGAGGTCCTTGTGATTTGGAAATGATGAAAAATCACAGCAATACATTTTACATCTCTAAAACTCACAGCAGTTTTCTGTGAAGTAACTCTCTACCTAGCAATGACTATCAGCTGTTTCCCCCAGTCTGCTCTAAGTTTTCTGTTTTCCAGCAATTCATTTCTGAACTCTTAATCACAACTGACTTCACTCATTCCGTGGTAAAACCACCACCACATGATCTTCCAAAACTTCTGGGTTTTGTCCCTTCAAAACTAAAGCAATGCTCATTCCCATCCCTCCCAAAGCCAGCCCTTGGCAGGGAGGAAGGAATGAAGTGCCCACTAGATGTCCCTACCCCGCTGCTCAGGCTTGGCCTGTCTGTGCTGTTCAAAGATCTGAATCTTTAAACTCCCACAAGATGCTTCAGCTTCAGTTTCATTACGTCCCTCACAGTATGATTTCCTGTTAAAGTATTTCTGAAGGAACAAAATCCTATGCAATGCCTTCATAGAGCAGTTTAAACAGTTTACACAGTTATTTATAACTTCAAGAAACTTCTACAAAATTTAGTGTTCATTTTCAGATGATGTGTTGAACTCTGGTAAGAAGATCTCTTCTATTCTCTTTTACTGGTGTTATTTCTGTGTTGGCTTTATAGCACTGACCTCTCTGAACACGTTTTTATTAGGGCAATTTTAATTTATACTGCTTAACTAAACCTCTGCATTGATACACTGAAATTATCATGAGGAAACTATTGCTCCAGTGTTTAAATCTGCCTGGGCTAAAACGGCACATGAAGTGAACCTTATAGTTTACCCAAGGGATCAAAATGAGGTACCTATACAATGTGTCTGAAATCCTTCCTCTTCTAATTCTTTGGGAAAGAAATGTCATTTCTAGAACATATGCATGTGAGGAAGCTCTATTAAATATTTTAAGTTCAGAAGAGCTGTGTATGAAAATCCTGACACTTATTCTAAACAGTTAGGAGGAAAGCACAGTTTTCATTGGTAACAACAACTGAGCACATTCTTGACAGTCCCAGTTTGCAAGTAATGCCCTACAGTAATGCCCAGGAATGGATGGATCCCTCTGATCTTTTACCTTCAAGTCGTCCAGGCTGGAAGGCAGAGGCCCAGGTTTCCTGCTGGGAACGCTGCTGTTCTGCCTGGGGGAGCTGGCAGCTGACGTGGGGGTGCTGTTGTTCAGAGTGTTCAGTGGCGTGTTCCCATTGTTACTCTGTTTGTCATTCAGTGGCCTTCGAGTAATAAGAGGGGCAATTATGTCAGTGCTAATTATATTATGTTTTCAACCAAGAAATTCTCAGTCTAATGTCTATCAAGCTAATGGTCAAATTAACTTTTTTTGCAAATACATATTTAACGTAAGACATTACCATTAAATGTAAGACAAACCAGACATGAAAACATAACAGAGAGTAGTATGTTGACATTTTATTTTCTGTGAAGTGTACTAATTTATGCTTCATAGTTTTGATTGTTGTCATAGTATCCCTGAAGGATACTGTGGACTGCAAACTCAAGTTATACAAATTAATCATCAGCTAGGACAATTACTAAGTTTTTTGTTTGGCACCAATAAAAAAACCCCACAATACTGAACTCTGTGTATCAACCCTACATACATGTCCAACATTCATACACAGTAAGGCAGTTTACTTTGAAGATGTATTTTTACCAGCTGTACTCAAAAGAATCTCGTACAAGGATCTCAAAGTAATGGTAAAAAAATTAAAAATGCCTTCATTTACACTGGGTACCATAAGTCAGCTCTTTTATTTGGTTCAGCTGATTTCTGCAGAAATGTTTCTGAAATGTCAGTAAATGGAACATAAGAAGCGTGGGTAAGCAGGCAGAAACACCACTAGGCCAAATGTTAGGATACATGGTAATTATAAATACAACCACAGATGGCAGCTTTAACTTTCCTAGCCTCACTTGCTGAGGAAAAATAACTGAGTGAAAACTCATTTAAAAAACAGTTGAAAGTCGTTTAATTTGGGGTTGTGTGACTGTGGCATGTTACACTTTAAGCACTTCTAGGAAATGACTGGTCTTAGATGATGAGAATGAAACTGCAGATAGTCAGCTTCTCATTCTGCTATGGGGTGCTGGCAGCTCTTTAAACATTTATTTTTCTGACTGCTTCTGCCTATAAATCAGCAAGTATACTTCTCACTGTTCAGTGCTAAAGATCAACACTGATGAGGAATCATATAAGCATTACAGATGAGGCTATAAACAATATACAGATCTTATCTAATTTAAAATGACTGTTATGTCTTATTGTAAACTGCAAGAATGTGTTTTGTGAAACTGATGTCAAAAGAAAATAAAGCCACAATAATAGGATGTGTCATTGTAAAACACACACTGTAACCTTCTCTTCTGCTCTGCCTACCTACGACATATTCGAATGACAATGGTGTCAAAACTTATGAGTTTCAAATATTCATCTCGTCAGAAAAAATGCATCTGACAGGTAAGAGGTTCTGTTTCCATGAAACACACAAAAAACTAGGACCACTTCAAGGCTTATCAGACTTCAGGAGTATTTTAACAAGAGAACCACCACATCACCTTGTTAAATGAGGCAAATAATACCCCCAGTGATGCACAATGCCATTTAAGTTTTCTTGGGTTCCAACGATCTCAACAATTGCAAACCACATTTCCTTGTAAAGCACTAAGCCTATAACTGATGTAAATGACTTTTCTGTAAAGGACACAAAGAATGCTTCACATACTTCAGTGGTGCAGGCAGAATTGTCTGGTAGTTGTAGTGTTGTTGCTGTTGGCTCAGGATCTGCAGCTGCAAAAACAGTTGCTGCTGTTGTAGCAGACGAGCATAGTTGGAGTCCATCTGTGGCTCATTTTTCTCACCTTTCTGATCAGGTGGAATATATTGATGATACTTCAATTTTTTCACCCTTGGCTTGGGTTCTTTACATTTCTTGCTCCGATGTTTATCATTTGGGTTCTTTGGGTGGGTTTGCTGTTTATGGATGGAAAAGATTGAAAGAGCTACAACAGATGTCATTTAAAGCAGTTATGCCTGGTGCAGAGATAAGGCACGCTGAGCACATTCACTGCAAAGAGCTGCTGAACACAATTATCCCTGCAAACCTCCCCAAAAGAACCATCTCCTATCTCCCAAACAGAAATGCTGTGTTGATCCATGCACATTTATTACACACACAGCCTGTTTTGGGGGATATCTGAATTTGTCATTTGGGTCCTGCATTAAGTAAGCTGCTACGAGTGCAGTGATTTCCAAGGATATAGCCACATTTATACTAGAAATTCACAACTAGAGGTCATCCTGGAAAATGAACTGAGCTCATTTCAGGTAGTTAGTAGAAGTCTACATACATATATGCATTACACAGCTGAAGATAGCAAAGTTACTGAAATGAAACATTACAGACATCTTGTAACACAACCCCCTAACTGTATTTGAAATGGTTTCCCGTGCTGCTGGCCAGGTCAGTGCAGAAAGAGAACTGAGCATGTTCTCCAGATATTAAAATAGAAGGATACAGTCACTTCTCTCATGCCTTCTGCTTATACATTAAATCAGCTAAGAAAATAGTTTTGGAAAGGGGGCAATGCTTTTCACCAGTTTGGTTACAGGTAGACTATGAATGCAAGATCCTATTAAATTATTCTCCATACAGAACTAGCTTAGAAGAGATTCATTTCACCAACAGAAAGTCGAAGGTCAGTACTGTCCTTATTCCTTAAAAATTGCTTCCATAAGCAATGTAATGCATAATTCTGCATGAAAACATCTGCCAGCTGTACTGTAAGGACCTCTTGGAGTAATGAGCTGGTCCCTACAAGTGTTACTTGACCTTAGCACACAAAAGCTTTGAGTCACCAACCCCGTGTGTCCCCTGACAGAAGTTAACTGTTAGCTACGGGCACTCTAACGTTACTCATGGACTTTTCCATTAAACACAGCACTGGAAAAGGACACAGATAATGAATGTTGCCCTCAGATGCCAAGGGTACAGTACCCACCTTCACTAAGGTTGGCCCAGGCTTTGCTGCAGAGACAGTGTTTGTGGTCAGGGTGGTGGCAGCAGTGGAACGTGTGACGTGCTGTTCAATTGTTGAGGGAGTTTTGAGAAATTCAGGAACTGGAGAGGTTAAAGGTGGATACTAGTATTAAAAAAATATAAGGAAAAAGAGAAACATTAAAAACATCCACCACCTGAATAACTGAAAAAAAGGTGAAAAGGTTAAGACAATTTACTATCATGGTAAATTCACAAAATATTTTTGGAAGGAATGGTGAAAACAGAACTCTTTCATGTACATGCCTACAAGTATTCTAGGAAGCACACTTTGGCATACTTCAAACATAGCAAATAAACCAGTTTCTTACCTTGACTCCTTAGTTTGCTAAGGAAACAGTGCTTTAACACTATAACTCTGAGGCTTTCAGTATTTTTTCTGCCTATGAAGTCAGAATCTTGTGTACACAAGGAGGATCTTAGCACCCAGACAAGTACTGCCAGATAAGCATCGCTTTCATGAAGGTCAGACATCAACTCAGGCAAACAAACTTCTTGTTTCAGCAGCAGGTATATTTTGAAGACACTGATTCCTATATATTTTCACAGAACCCCACCTCTGACTGCCAGGAGGTGCATTTCTGTACCTGACTGCCAGCACAAGTGTAAGATACTGTGCAGGTACAACCCAGGAGTTTGTTCCCTTGATGTTACAAACATGTGTGTAACTTCTTCCATAAACTTACTATAATTTCATATAGGCTTAGAACTTCATTATTACTTTTTTCCTGGCACCACTATACCTACCAGAAAACTCCCCAGAGTTTTCCTACATTAAAATCAAACTTTGCTCAGCTTAAATTTGTCATATCAATTTTTATTGTACTGAAATTGTTTTCTGATTTAAAACTTAAAATTTCCTTCTGTGGTGAATATCCCTCTAATGGGATATAGACTCTGTACATAAACAGATCTCAGCCCTTGTGATCCTAGACATATGAATGAATTTTTATTCTTTTCTCACAAAGACATTTTTCATTCCCTGATCATCCTTACCTGTTACAGGTGACTCTGTTACAGGTTTCCTTAGTCTTTCCTGGATATAAGTAATTGGAAACGTACAGGATATTCCATGTAGGGTCTCACTGGATCCTTACAGTGGCATTAACACTTCTACTGGAATTATCTCTTCTGACACACTTGTGATTTTAAAGGGAAGTCCCCAGCAGCTCACAGTCACTGCCACACACTGCCCCCAAACTGCCTTCTGCCCTGGTTTTCTCTGGAGTCTTTGTCATTGGAAGGAGAGGCTTTGCGTATTTTTCTTTTTAAGAACTATTCCATTCTATTGCAATTCCATTTCTCTCCTAAAAGCCACATCAGCCAGCTCTTTCTGCAGAATAACAATCCAACTGTGTGCTGACTCTGCTTCCTACCTTTGTTAGGTGACCCATTCTTACGTCAAGGTTGTTAATGGTAACATGAAACCAGAATGTCCCCAAATCAACTCCCAGAGACACTATTACCAATTTCCTTTCAACCCAAAAATTCCCTTTGTGTCTCATTTCTGGTAATCTCCATTTTCAGTTTTGCTAGTGTTTAATATCATACAGTATTAAATCCAGACAGATGAGATCAGTTGCATTTCCATCGTTTAAGAAAGTAGTTAGATCACCTAGTACAATGTTCCTTTTATAAAAGCCTCTTCTTTTTTCTGTATATTCCTATCAGTAAACATTCCTTCGAAATTAATTCTAACTAAGTTCATTTCTTCCCATACTCTATTATTCTTCCATGAGATTGTACCACAAAGGACTTAAAGATTTAATGTGCCCTGTCACTGAAACAGTGTGCAGGGTTGTGTCAGTCTGTGGTGGTGGGCTAAGGATACAAATGTCTCTATTTTTATCTCCAAGTTTCCAAGTGTTTGCTCTGGAAAGCATCTGGTATCTACACAGTGTCTGTTATTTGCTGGACTTGCACAAGAATTGCCAGGGGATGTCAGAGGGACCTAGCCTTTGAAAAAGGGTTCTGGATGCTGTATTCCAACATCCTGCACTCCTGTTGCTATCAAGTTTAAAAGGCATATTCTAGTTACAGTACAATTTTAAAAAGCACTTGGTTTGTCTTTGAATCAAAGTGTCATGTACCATATTACCATAAAGCACAGAGGAATTCTAATGACCTCGTGATTTTCTATTTCTTCAATTTTCTTTTCATGAAGTCCCAATTAAAAGGCATTTTAAATGTTTGCTACTTCAGCTTATTCATTACATAATCTTTTACTATTCATCATTCTGATCTTTCTTGAAGCCAAATGAATAACTTGACTTCAAACATATTGAGCTACTCTTTATAGGCTATGAAAATAAATCCATGATGACAGCACAACAAAACTCTTAAAACTGGAAAAGTTAGTAAATTAGAAAAACCCAACCAAACAAAACCAAAACAACAACAATAAAACCATCCACTACCAAAAAAACAAATCACCTCTTTAAATTCACTTTGTGTGAAAACAGTGGTGTTAAAACATTCTCCTCTTGCCAAAGTAAATTACTTTTTCCTTACATTAGTTTTAATCCTGACCTATGAAGGATTAATGGCTACATGAAACACAAAGCTTTTTACAGACTTTCCAATTTTACCTGCAAGTGTGAGATGAAGTAATGAACCATGCATATAATTTACTTTACATGTCTTCAAATTCAAAAAACTGAATTTAACAGGTCTTGACTTCTTAACTTGATTACTGCATAAACTAACAATTATTTCATTTGAATAGATCCCTCTTTTCAGGTAATATGATTTCTGCACCTTTTCTGCTGGATGCAAACAAGCATCTAGCAGGTCAACAAGCTACAGTGACTGTATTAAGAAAACAGTCATTATATTCTGTGCTATCAAGCAAAATACTTCAGTTGTTTTGAAGAGAACTGTTTAATGTCTTGTGAATTGTGAGCACCACAGTTTGGTCTGTTTAGAGTGTGATTAAAATGCCTAATCCTTTCCAGATGCAAATACAGTGGGTTAAAGCAAGTTTTAGGTCACCAGTCAACAAGAGCTGAAGTTCTCAAAGTTATGTTGCGTCCTCTGAGGTCTGGAAATGTGCAGAGGAGGAAGCCTTGCAAAGAACTGTGGCTACACTCCACTGCTTTCAAAACATGCTTTTTTAATTTTTATTGTAATAAAAATTAAAATTCATCAGAGGAAATTAAAAGAATAAAGGAGCAATTCGCAGGCACATCTCCTGTAGAGACCTGCTGGGCTGTTGTTCTTTATTTCAGAGGGAACAACAAGGTAAGCATCTGTTTTATTCTGCAAAAGAGCAACTTCTCATGTTGCTCTTCTCACAGAAGTGGCTGTAATACCTTATGAAATCCATAAGCAAAGGACTGAAGTTCTATCTGAAGTGCTTTTTCAATCACATTCAAGTGCTCTGTTCCTTTGTTTCTGTAATCACGTATCTCTCTTATGCTTCCTACTTGAAAAGCTTTTGGCTGGTATTATTTCGAGTGTTTTTATTTAACTCTCCATTAGGAACCTAACTCGTTACTTAGGAATCTAATTTCACGTGGTTTGTTTTCCATTTATTCAACACAAATTATATTCTCTCAACATGAAACCCAAATAAAATGGAAGTGCCATACTTTGTGTCCAGCACTGGTTTTGAACGTGAACTTTGTGATACTTTTTCTATCTACTGTGGTAATAAGAAAACCAAGGAGAGCAATTCCAGACCCTGAACTACTCAGTTGCCAAGTGTCCATGGTCATCCAAGACAATATGGTCTTCAGAGTACCAAGTACACAAAGCTGAGTGCAATATTATTACACTGACATAATTTGTAAGTCACTTCCAATATATAATGCTATGACGAAAAAACAAGGCTTTCTACTAAAATATTTACTGAAGTATAAACTTGAATAGTATGGTAAAATGCATCAATCTGAAACATAAGTTATTTTTCTGTGATAATACAGCTGCTTTTGTTTATGTACATCAGGAAAATGGGCTGCCTTAGAGAAACGAGCTCAGGGACAGGAGTTGCCCAGTTGCAGAAATTCAGTTAAAAGCAAAGCCTTCTCCTCTTAACTGCTCTTAGTGAGTTTAAAATGACTAGCTGAGGTATGACAGAAAACATCATGAATAATTATTTAAGGTAAATATAGTAACCTTTAAATAAATGAATAAACTTACTGATTAACTCCAAGGTGAAGATAAACACCTGAGAAGCAAGCACTGTACAAGATACTCTAGAAAGCATCCAGGTAACTGTGCTTGTGCATATAAACCTGTGCTTTCAGTAGCTCACAGAAGATAAAAGAAATGAATTTGTAGCACCTGATGTTTAATTACTGTTTTTACAAATTATTTTACATCAGCACTTTTATAATGTATTTAAAGACAGGGTAGGTGATGTTACTGTCCATTTGAAATCATGAAAATTAAACTGTTCGAAGAAGAGTTCTCTTTCACATTTTTTTGTGAAAACAGTTGTTTTCATTCAAATTCATTGCTCTTTAAATCTTCACACATTTAAATCTACTATAAAGACAACATTTCATCTGCCATGACACAGTTATTTTCCTTTCTTTCTAAGTAACTCGAGAGAATACTAAAAACCTCATAGAACAATCAACATAAATCTCATTTTCATTTCTTATATAGAAAATTCCTTAGGCACTTTTTTAAAACTATAAGAAAGAATATTTAGATTCTGTGGGAAACCTTTTTTTATGGACTTTTCTGAAGATAATGGAACTGACGTCAAGTGTTGTTTCAGCTCAGTTTAATTCTAATGAGTTCAAGACCTTGCTCAGAATGAAGACAGACATTAAGTAATCAATAACAGCTGAAGTAAACCATGGCCATGACCTTTCAAACAACTTCTGGGAAAGCTGCAGATCTTCTATGGGTCATAATGAATTTCAGGGAATTTATGGCTTCACTACAGGCTATGGGAATTTGATCGCTGCCAGCAGCTAAGCCAGGGCTCCAGTCTGTGCACTCCCAAAGAGAAAAGGGAGTGCCAGGCCCCCCTCTGCAGCAGCACATGGATTCAGTCCATGTGAAACCATGCCCCATTTCTGTAGCTCCAGATCAAAAACACACTGTGAAGATTTAAACATTTAAAAGCTGTACCTGTGTTGATGTAGCAGCATTTGGGGTTATAGGTGATGGTGAGTCACTGGTTTTTGGCTCACCAGGGGAAGCTGCTGAACCCTGGGATTCTTGGCTGGCTGGCTGATCTGGTGATAAAGCATCGCTGCTGTCTTCATCAAATGAAAAATCATCCAAAGCTTGAGGATAATTCTCTTGTCCAACTGCTACAATGTTTACAAAGAAACAAACGAAACACATTTTTTTTTGGTTGTACAAATTAAATTTAGACATTCGTAGGAGAATTAGCCAATTGCTGGAAAATGATCAGTTTTGAGCAGCCTAAACATATGGTGCCTATGTATTTATTGTGTTTTTAATACAATGACAGCCATATTAAATCATATGCAAGGAATGGATAAAACCAAGCATTTAGCAGAAGTGGTTTTAGTAAGAGATTGAAAGGAATGTTCAACACATGTGGAGTGCACACAGACACCTCCAACACACTGAGCATTGGCCACAGCTCTGCCATTGCTTTGTACTAAATCAGTTCTTTTCCAAGACAGTGCTACACTCCAGCTATATATATATAACTTACAAGTTTCCAATAAAAATAGGATGACTTTAATTAAATGATGACAGAGTTTAGGACTCAGAAGCTGAGAGAATAAATAGTAACAAACTTAGCATATGTTTCCTTCTAGCGAACTCTGCCCTCAGGAGTTAAATGATTATTTTCCACAATGCCCTGGGGATAAGGAGCAGAAGCTGTGGGATTTCTACTTGCCTATAATAGCTTCTTTAACACTGGAGTCTACAGGAAGAATATTTTTTTCTACCAGTTCCATAGGGCCAGGTCTCTGAGCAATCTTCTCATTGAGATCATCTGCCAGGCGAGCTCTCTTCAGCTTCATCTGAGTGGCCTGGAGAGAAGGCTCTGCAACCGTCTCTGCAAGGACACGCGGCACTGAATATCCTGGGCCAACCCTTCCCCAGTTCCATGGCAAACAACACCCTCCTGCCTTTGCAACAGCCATTCCACTTTTAGCAAAACCAGCCCATTAGTATCCTGAAAATTCTCAAATCAGTAAGCAAAAGTAAGATTATAGGAGTAGATGTTGTTTATCCCCATGATTGTGTTTTTCTAGAAATGTAATCTCCTCTTAACAGCAGTAATACCTTTGGTAAACGTCTGTATAATGTCCAACAACAAAGCAGAGAATATAAAATAACAAATGCCTGTTATAATCTGGAACATTTGCTGCTCTAATGGTTTACCAGTATGAGTTGTGGTAAAATTTAATTAATCCACTGATTTTTGGATTCTCTCTTCACAAATTTCTTTAAAAGTTTACCTTTAAAAACAGCTTCTAGCACAAATTTGAGTCTTCAAAACTACTTTTCAATGAAATTATGGAGATTGTCAATATGAATGTGATCTATCAATGTGGAAGCTCCTACTAGGATTTAATATTCAAATGCATGTTTTGAAAAATAATGGCTATTAAATTCACTTATGGTTATTTGGTAATCTCTATATTTGGTTATGGGGAAACACAGTAATGCAGCCCCATTCATAAAGAGACTTGTTTCCAATGACTGAGCAACAAGGAAAGTTAACACAGCAGGGTAACAGTCATTTATTAAAGGTTCAGTAGGTTTTATATTATTATGTTTATAGTCTAAAGGTTTTATAAAGGGGGAAGCACAAGACTGTCAGATCATTTTAGGGCATGAGTAAGAACTGAAGCACTACGAGCATTCCATACAGACCATGGCATAATTACCATTATAGAATAAGAGCAATAAGCAATAGCAAACAAATACACTGTAGACACAGAGAAACAGAGCAACTAAACCTTCAGAACTAACTGCCTTTGAAGTGTAATTCAGTCAGACAAGTGAGTGCACAGGAGCCCCTTGTGCAGCAGCTCAGGGGCCCAGAGCTGGACGTACCTTCCAGGATGTGCATCCTGACCAGCTCCGAGCGGTCCGGCCGGCTGCGGATCTTGTGCTTCAGGAAATTTTCAGTCTTAGAAGAAAGGAGGAAATGGCATTAACTACTGTTTACTAGAAAAATCAAAGTTTGATAAATCCCATATCTCCAGTCAATGACTTGTGCTCTTTCATGCAGATGGGTGGACACCACTGTCAGAATATGGGGTTCGTTTTGCTTTTTTGTTTTCCTATCAGTTAAGCAGTGCTAATGAATTTCTATCTTCCCCAAACAAGTTGGGAATGTTGCTGGATTTGATCCCATATCACCATATAATCACAACAGTACAGATTTGCTACAGAAATACTGCACAAGCATAATTTACCCAAGTATCCCATCTTTAACTTGTGGGTGACCACAAGTTCATCACCTACCCTGATCTGTGAAGGCTTAGGAAAGTTCCTCTCAGATTTGACACCCATATTTTATTTTAATGAATTCTTCCAAGATAAAAGCACATTATTACTGTAGTGCTAATTTTCCATGTACTCAGAGAATTTAGTATCACACACAACTGACTATCCATTTCCAGATGTTAATCACAAGTTTACACAAAGTGGTTTACCCTGGCTCGCTCCAGGCTCTTGATCTGCTCATGGAATGCAGCTGGACTTTTCAAAGCTGTGAAGGGAGAGTAAGAGTTAAAAATGGCAGCAGTGATTTCCAAAAGAAATATCCTAATCAGCACATGTGCATGGGTGTTTCCCACCACCTCGGAGTCGTGTTTGCATCTGACCAGGCTTACATCTGATTCTTGCTAGTTGGGTTCACCTACATGGAGCAGAGCAATACTCCTATACAGAATACAGATATTACCATGTAACAGTTCACTTAGTCACTATGTGTTTGTTTACCAATACAGTTCCACAGTAGAAATTGTATTAGGTAAGCTTCAGAATGCCAAAATACCATTTCATAAATACTGTATTTACTGTCTGACCATACCTCACACTTGCTGTTATTAGAGAGAACTGGTGGTGATTTAAAAAAAAATATAGAGACCTTAAATGTTCAGATTAGAAAACAGAACGATGGTTAGCTGCTAAATAGCCCAAAAGAGTAAAAATCACTATTCAGCTAGAAATAACATAAACTGTAGAGTGCTTCATCTCAACTGAATTGCTGGAAGGGTGAAACAGCAGCAGGCACAATCCATCTGAATTGCCATGCTTTTGGCAGAGGAGATACCACAGCACAAAACCTTTCACACTCTCTGACGGTTTACAAGTTTTTTCCCCAGGTTTCACTCAAAAGCAAACACATTGTTCTGTTCCTGAAGGTAATCAGCACTACAGACCTGGGGGGTGAAGATGCTTTAGCAAAGCAGTCTCAGGTCTGCTGCACACCCAGAAAGCTTCAAGAACAGATTTGCTTTAAGACACTGTGCTTTCAAGCTACAATTCACCAGTGCACACTGGGCTATTTTTAATCACTTGCCATAATTTTGGTATGTTTCAATGGCTGAGGTTTTTGTTTGCTTTTGATTAAAATCACTTTTCACAGTTGAATCTCTTGACAATTTGGACCTATTATCTTGTGCCCAGTCTCATTCCACACTGTCCACTTGCGGATTCTCGATGCTCTCTGTGCACGCCTCAATTTGTTTGGCAGCCCTTGCCATCCTACTCTTTAAAGCTGCCTTTGTTACTAATGTCCACTCAGTTATGTAATTCAGTTTATTTAGTAAATTAGTCATAATTATTTAAATAGAGAAAATAAAAGGAGAATCAGACTACGTCTCCAAATCCTTGAGTTTTCCTCACAATTGCTGAAACATGAGGTAACATGATGAATTTACTGCATGCTCATGGAGGTTACCAAAAGGATTCCACAAGTCTTTTCCAAATGCTGATGTTATTTTTAATGACTCTTCATTATTTTATATATTCAGTTGAAAATACCCACAGTATTGAAATACAAATGACTAGAAATAACACAAGTCTTACGTGGCATGATGCCCTGGTCCACCAGCTGTTCTCGTGTCCGTCTCTGTTGCAGCCTCAGCTGAAGTACTGACAAAAGAAAACATTGATTCCCATGTGAGCACAGAAAGTGCAAAACCCCACGTAGTTCAACTTCAGAAATATGCTCTGTCTATTCAGACCTGACAGTCACCCCTAAGACCTGCTGTTCACACAGTTTAGAGCAGTGACTCCCAATCCACCCTGGCAGCAGAGGTTGCTGCTCTGTGCTCACAGCTGACACAGGGGCTGCATTTCACACACACATCCACTGTTCCTATCAGCTGGGCACTGTAAGGGATATTAAGCATACATCAAGAAAACAGTGAGGTAAGAAGAATTTATACCATAAATTGCAACACATAATGATTCCAGAGCCTTATTACATGTCCTAAACCAATCTTCCGAGACTTCACTGCTGAAACAGAAATCATGTTTCCAGAGCATTTCAGAAGAAAAGCTGTACGTGTTTGGTTGATGGTTTTTTCTTAAGGATGTTCTTTTTAATATAAAGGCTGATTGTACATTTAAATAAACCTTACTGAAACACAAGAAACTGAAGAGAAGCCAGATTTTATGTGGCTTATTTAAAAACACCAAAAAAGTGACACAATCAGAAACAGACCTTATCCTCTCTCTGAACATCAGAAAATGCTGTTTTCCAGACTAAGTGTTAGCATAATTACTTCAAGGAAAAAATAAATCCAATACTGTCAAACATGGCAAAACTGTTTAGAAAGTTTCAGAGGTAACTTCTTATGTTTCATTACATTTAATAAAATACAGTTTCTCATTGTTACTGTGTGAGTAACCAGTGTGACACACATTACATACTACATCGGGAACCACAAAACCTGGGGGAGGATATAAACATAAAAGCCTTGTATTTTCAAAAATTATGGCTTTTTTGTAAATTTTTCCAGGGAAAAGAAATAATAAGGAAAAAAATAGTTGTTTCTTTCTTCTACTGTTCCCTTCCCCTTGTTTCTGTATCAATTTATCATAGTGCTTCATTATCTCTTTGGCACATACAGCTATGACCCCAATTTCATCTTCTGAACAAGGGAGGGTCAAGAGAAAACATATATTAAAGATGTAATATTTACATTCTTAAATTCAGACTTGATAGCTTATTATGGATGTATGATTATAGTATGCTGTTCCCATTGTATTTCATGAGGAAGCAAAACAAGCTAATGCATTGTCCAAAACATCAAAATGAATGTAATTTCTGAAAAATTAAGCTAAGGACAAAGTTCATTGTTTCCAGAATTTAAAAGGAACCAGCTTATTTCCTGTTCTGCAGTACAGGAAGGATACTCCTCTGGCTAAAGCATTAAGACCGGGAATAGCAAGTCCTGAAAACAAGGACATTATTTTCTTATGTCACACAAACATTGAGAGTTTAAATACAAACATCTTAGAGCTGTGGCACAGCAGATCTGTTCAGATTTTACAACACTGTTACACAAGAATTACAAAGGACAGAGATGAGAGAATGCAAAAATAACAACATTAAAATGTGAATTGATGAAAAATCATTCAAAAGGTACCTGAGTCCCTCTGGAAACTTGAAAATGCCTGCTTTAAGTAGGGCATTGTATTTTCCAAGTAATAGTATATGACTGTAAAAAGTTACCTCAAGAATTATTTTATAATAGTTCATTTTTGTGCTCCTTAATTTCATGTGTCTCCAAGTAAGCCATGACCTCTTCCCAAGGTATCCCTTACCAGTAGGTGCAAATGTGTGCTGCCTGGGCTCTGGCACCAGCTCACAGGCTGTGCTGGACCCTGCTCTCAGAGCCCTCCCCAGGCTGGGCTGGGGCTGGAGCACAGTTACACACTCCCACCAAAGCCACAGAGCAAGTTCAAATCTTCCTGAGAAACCCACGTGGATGTCCAAGTCCACTTGGTCTAATCTACCCAAAAAATGCAACTAAGTGTGTGCAAACACGCATTTACGGATGGATATCCAACTCTACAAATCCACAAGCTTCAGTATACAAATATGCATTAAAAAAATCATTCCCATGGCAGTGCAGTTCAAGC
The DNA here is from genome assembly GCF_036250125.1 of Pseudopipra pipra. Taxonomy (NCBI): domain Eukaryota; kingdom Metazoa; phylum Chordata; class Aves; order Passeriformes; family Pipridae; genus Pseudopipra; species Pseudopipra pipra. Next base: position 6,837,701 of record NC_087564.1, read on the forward strand.
ATACAGTCTAATGATGTAATGTTAAGCTTCTAAGCCTGGGGATACTTCTCAGAACTTTCCCCATCACTGCCACAAAGCCCTGACTCAGTCACTAACTGGTGTGGTGATTACAGGAAAGCAAAAAATCTCGGGTATGTTCTTGATTTGGATTGCCTTGCTTACAACCAGTAAGATCAAGCAAGCTCAGAGTCTGCCTTAAAACTAGATGTACAATCCCTGTAAAAATCTTAAGCAAGTCTTACCCACCCAAGTCATGTGAAAGAAAATTTATATACAGCGTGGCACGACTACTGTATTTGGACCCAATATTTTTGGTTCTGAGTAGATTAAAACTTGTCTTTCTTCTGTTCTTTAAACTATGCTTTCTTTTACACAGCTAGAAAGCTCTGGCAAGGGTGGAAAACCATGTCCTGCTCTGGGCAGGAATCTCATCCATCCTGTACAGCTGTATTTGGTCCAAAGTTACACCACACGTACATTTGGCTTTCTTGGAACACTAAGCACACTACAGATGTGTCTGCCTAATGTTTTACCTAGTTACAGGTCAGTTCTAAACATATGCCTCTTTATTTCAGGCCCAAAGTCTTCAAGCAAAATGACCTGCTCCAACATCAGTGATGTCCACAGTGGAGCTGATTATGTCAGACACAGTAAGTAAACCAGAATTAGTAATTTTTTCAATTAATTCTGTGGAACACAGTGAATGCTGGCAATATTAGACCAGGTACAGGAATGTTAGTAATGCTGTGGTTCATATACCAACATAGAACAGGCAAGTAATTGATTCAGAAATAATGCATTTGTGGTGGTATTTCTGATTTCTAAGATGCTTTTTCCTCAGACTGTCTCTGTTACTAAGCTTTCTCACAGACCCAATTTTGTAGGTGTAGCTGGCTCAGCTGTAGCTGCCTAAGCTTTGCTAGGATGGTGCTTTCACTGTTAGTAAACACAAGTGGGAAAGAATGTTATTACTGAACACGCTGTAATGACCAGTATTTCCAAATGTAGATGATGGGAAGCCCTGCTATGACATTTATTGTACTGTATCTAGGATTTGTGGCTTCAATTATGACCAGACATTTGGCTTAAGCTTTGCAGCCAAACTGACCCATACCTAAAGAATGTATGTGCACACAACCCACTCAGGTGTGAGCCTTTAGCATTTCTTAGCAAAAGCAGGGAACCAATCCTGCCTGTCTCCTGACACTCCCTGCCTGCACAGCATCTGGAACCTACACTGGGCATCACAGAGCAAATCAGGGAGGATTCTGAAGCTGTCCCATCTGTATCTGGACAAGTCACAAGAACTGTGGGAAAACTGAAAAAAAAAAAAGGAGAGATAGAGAAGACACAGAACGTGCAGTTATTCACTTTCTAAATAAATACCATGAACTTATAGATTACATAATAAAGGACAGCCTGTAGCATGACTAATAGGGAAGCACTGCAGGGGGAATACGAAAGAAGAGATGACTCATAGTTAGAAAGATGGTATAAGATGATAATAATTGAAGAGTTTGACTTGACCAGAGCAAGGAGGTTAAACAGAAATAAAACTGGATGAAAACCAGATGTTTGCTTTTGCAATCAACTCAAAATTAAGAAGGTTAAAAAAAGGTTTAGTGTCTAAATTTAAAAAAAAAAAACATAAATCCTGAGCAATCAGATGTATTATTAAAGAAAATTTCTAAATAGAAAGCAGTAGTGAATAAAACCACTAAATACATTATTTTTAAAAGCTGAAAAGCTAAAAAAGTTTTGCTTTTCCAAAGCAAACACACTGGGGAAAAAACCCAACATTTATATCTCTACAAAAGACCTAAGGACCTAAAATACTTTTAGCCCCCACACAAAGTAAAAAGCAGAGATGTTCCTAAGGAAGAAATGGCAACACCTGTACTTGAGTTGCATAACTTCATCTAGTCAGAGCATTTCTGGGTTACAGATGGTCACTACAGACAGCAGGGACCCTTCTCTTCCCTCTGTGGGGTGATGGACAGCAGTTACAGACAGACTTGTCAGACTGGAGGTGAACCTGAAGGAGGTATAAAGGAAAGGAGCAGGAGTGAGGTTTGGGAAAAGCTTAGAAGAAAATGGGGACTCACAAAAAGCAGCTCAAAGAGCAGCCAGCCAGCCAGGAAGATGGGAGTCATGGAAACTAAATCACAAGTTTTCAATAAGGAAAATATGATGAAATTATCTTCAAAGACAAGGATGAACGATGTGAGAATTGCACTTTGGCAATTTATTTCAGTGAGAAACCATCTAGAATAGAATTCAGGTTGGTTTAAATCTACTGTAATTAAAGCTGATACAGACTTTGCTTATCATATATATAGAAATCCATACAGCAAGAGATTTCTAGAACAGTCAGTGACACACAAAGCAGTAAATCTAATAAGGATGGATGAGACAGGAGGTCACAGCTTCAAAAAAAAAATCTAAAACCCACTGAAGCATTATCCAAATATAACATATATGTATTTTGCTACTTGTTCTAGTGTGGGTTTAGAGTTTTTCTTCCCCCTCCCCTTTATTTGAAAAAACCCTTTACAAAAAGCCAGCACAGAATCTGGGGAAGGGAGAATTCAAAAGACACGAGGTGCAGGTACTACAAAGTTCCCCTGGGAATGGTACTTACTCCAACACTGTGTTTAACAGATTGTTCTTATCAGGGTAAATCCATTCAGCTTGTAGCCAGCTAATTCACCTCTCACTTTTACACTGGTAAAATCAGGCAGTTACCCACATAACATCTAAAATCACAGAAGATGATCTCTGAAATAAAGGCCTCAAATTAACAAATATTTAGATATGTTAATACAGTGTTAATATTAGCAATACTCTTCCTCCTATTTCAAGTGCATGTGCAAAAGAAGGACTGTGTTAACACCACTGAGCAAATCTAGTTGCTAAAAGATGGTACAAATATTTTGCACTTCACATTATCTGGCAGGACTCCTCCTTCACACCACTGCAACTCTTAAAAACTGTCTGTGAACTGCTTCTGAATAAAAGCCATGCACAGAGGTCAGTCAAATTCCTGTTTTGACTGAGGGAGAAGGGCGGGTGTTCTTTTTCATTTTCAAGTCAGGGTATGATTTTAACACTTGAACACCAAGAGATTTCAAAATTTCCAAGTGTTTTCTTCAGTCAATAAAATGATCATTAAAGCCTGGATAGCTTACTTAATACCTCCTGACAAAACAGGAAAGCATAATCCCTCCTCACAGCAAGAACATCTGGTTATCTGACTCTCAGAGTCAGCACAAGTCTTGTGACTGCACTGGAGGTGTGGATTTTTCACCAGCTGAAAAAACTGAGCACCAGAGGCTGGTGCTCCCACTCTGACAGCTTCCTCCAGTGGCAGCACAGCAGGGAATCAACATTCCAGGAGCCAGGGAACAGAGATGGTGGTAGGAAAGGAAGAGGTCACCTGTAAACCGAGGCACTTTATCGTGCACAGCTGTGCTTCTGTAAAGCAGCAACTTTTATAAAGCCAATGGCTTTTGTTCTCAGCCAGCGAGTCCTGCTCAGGGCACACACACCGAGCCCCAACGGGGCACAGCATCAAGGACACCCACAACAAGCAGCTCCTCCAAGGGCTGCGAGGGGCTGAGGGCAGGAAAACAGCAAACAGACACTTCAGGAGACACATCCCGTTCTGTACGAGCCCCTTGGAAAGGCAGGACAGGAAAGGAGTGTCCAGGCACGTCTCACTCGGTGTGAACAGCAGAATGAGGGGAAAATAAAGGGTATTATTACATCACCTCCAACAAACAGCTTTTATCAAAGCTGAGCAAGTGATCTCTGTTACAAATCTGTAATGTGTATCCTATGGAAGAGCAGTCTCAAAGTAGTCCTATATCATCAGAAGCACTGGAATGTAAAGAGGCCAAAAATAAATGGATAGTTGTCCTACAGGAACAGTGCTATCTGTGCTGATTGACAAGCTTTCACCACTGCTTCTTGCCTTGAAAAAACCCAGAACACATGCTGTGCACAGTTCCAGCACTAGTAATTCCACATCTAACACAGTTCATTACTAACCTATTAATTTAAAATCAGATTTTATCTTTTTATAGAAGGTGCTATGAAACAGCAAATAGCTGTTGCCATTTCACAATTACAGGGCTGAAAGAGAAGGGCTCCATCACCCAGTTCTTTCAAGTGGCAGCAAAAAGAAAAACAATGCATCCAGATTTTTTTTTAATGTTCCGTATGCAATCATCTCATTATTTCTTCCAAAGTTTAAATCCAATGGGTATTAGCTATTTAAACCCTTAAACCTGCAAGTAAAAATGGGAAAATGTCATGTCCAACATTCCTGCATACCCCCTTGGAAATTTCCAAGCGGCAGGAACTCCAGAGCCGGCTGCTAGGCTGGCTGCCATGGAAACAGCGCTGGAAATAGGGCCGTTTCCTTTAAATGAGGAGCTGTTCCACTGAAAGCCTCCATTTCTTCCTGCCAGCTTACAGCAGCTTTTCTGCAGCCAGAACCTCTGCCCGCCGAGGCTGCAGCGCAGGGAGCGGATGCTCGCCCAGAGAACAGGGGTGGGCTCTGCCATCCCACCCTCTGGAGTCACTGCAAAGCGGGGCTTTGGCACCGGGACCGCAACACTGACACACGGGGACGAGCAGCAGGAGGGCAGGGAAGTGGAACAGAGCATTTCATCACACGGAGGTGGGCTCGAGGAGCGCTCTGAGCATCAGCTTTGTATGAGAGCTGCAGCCCAGCCCCACAGGGCAGCACAACTTGAGTATCGAGGCCTTTCTGTGCATCCTGCAGTCGTTACCCCTCCACCCAAACCCCGTCTGCCTGCACTTGAACGATTATATTTTCTAAACAGCACAACTTTACACTAAGGTCATTTTCCAGAGACAGAGGTTTTGCTTTCTCCTGAGCTGTGATTGTTTCTCCCTCAGCTCTATATGAGGTGTGGTACTCTATTTAATACACTATTAAATGCTTCATTGAGACAAAAATGGTTAATCTTTTCCACTAATATTTGTTCTGTGAATAAAACAAAAAATTAGTAAATGGAATGTGCTGTATAATAAGTAAAAGAAAGAGCAGGTGATAGGCAAGGCACACATTTCAGGAAGGGTATGGAGTGTGGGGGCTTGCACGTGGCACTACACGTTCCACTTGAGCAAAGTCAGAAATTCAGTAATACAATGCTCACTCCATTTATGTGGCATGCCTAAGAAGGAAGGAAGGAGAGGGAAAACCATGAAAGTATTTAGCTACCTGTAATTTGTTGGAAGTGATTCCAATTAAGTTGTACAGCATTTTAAAGACCAAATGCATTTGAAATTGTGGCACTCACGTCCCATCAGCCTGAAGATGGTGACACAGTATGTTAAACACTCTCCATTTTAAAACAAAAATAATTGATCACCAATTAATTTTGTAAAAAAAAATCAGGCATCATCTAATCCTGAGTGAATGTGTTATACAGGGTTTAGTCTTCAAAACCGCCATGTATGCCAGGATATAACTTAAAAAAGGAAATATTTTACTTATTTTACTGGTTTTTATTAAAAAAAAACCCAAACCACCTTTCATATCTTCATATAACTTTATGTTCTTTTTTCCACTATTTTATGTGTGATTTTGCTGCTAAGACTATACCCAAAATAATTAAGGCAAGTGAAACAGCTCTGTTGCAGACTCACTTTAAGCAATTATTCAGTCATACTTTCATTGCAGCTTAGAAATGTTCTGGATAAATGTAAAGTACATGAGACAAGACTGCTGAGGGCCATTTCACATCATCTCTTCAGAATTCTGGAGGGAAACCCTGCAGGCCCCTCCAGAGCACTGAAATTACACCCCTGGCATTTGGAGCTCTGGTCTGTAATGATGCTGTGTAACCACCTCCAGCAGCAACACCGACCTCTGAAAGGAGAAAAGGAAAACCTCCACGGGAGAGATAGCTAAATGTAAACTTAACACTTCAAACAAACACATCAAGCGTAACAATATCATTAGCTGAGAGGCTGAAATGGCTGGGATATAGGACAATCTGTATTGTACCCTATTGCTATGGAACATGTTGCTTAGAAACAAGCCAGAACGTACACAACCTCCAAACAATTACCGGGATGTCTGCTGGGGTGAATACAGATATACCCACATATATCTAAAAAGCAAAATCTACTCTTTTCCCAATTCTGTTTACATCTTTAAAACGAGACAAATCATGACCACCTTGGGTGAAAAGCCTGAATAAACTAAAGCTTATATTTCCCATTTCTTTAAAATTGCATACTTTTAGTATACAATTTGAGTATACAATAACATTTTCTAAATCTTCAAGTATTCCTCTGCTAAGTACAATCTTCTGATTTTTAATGCAGAAGTTATTCTTTAAAAATAATTTGCATTTCCTCAAATGCTACTATCAGCCAAGAACTGTACTGTCAATGGACTCATGGAACTTGAGTCAGAATTCTACATCTACTATGACTTGCTTTGTGATAATCTGGAGTGTATTACATCGAATGATGACATGATTTCTAGTCAAGCTCCCTCCATTTTCCATGCTATTCCCATGGAACAGACAGCAGAGCCAGCAAACACAATACAGACCCAAGCAGATTCTCCAGCTCAGGTGATTCCCCATCATTTGAAAGCACCGAGGAAGGTGGATCTACACTGAGATGCCTGGCTGCAAACCAGGATGGGAGTGAGCACCAGCCCTGTGCCAGCTCTGCTCCAGAGACACCCCCAGAGTCCTGGGGATAATCAGGGGAGGAGTCCAACTGCACACAGGGACAGCAAAGCTGCTGCATTAACCAGCCCTGGCACAGAGAGGCTGAGGCACACACGTGGTGCTGGATGGGAGGGGAAGAAGAAGCCCCCAGCAGAGCAGCAAAGCAGACAGTGGTTTGTTTCATGTGGTTCCATAACTCAGGATGATCTAAGCCAGGATTCCTGAAGAAAGGCCAGTGGTCACTTCCTCCCTCCAGGCCCAGCTGCTCCTGCTGCACCAGCACTGCAGGGCAGTGCTCTGGGCAGGAGGAATAAGTGCTCTCCAGTAGTACCTGTTCCCTGACCCCTCTCACTCCGGGGCTGCACAGTTACTAATGCCAGCAAGAAAGGAGCTGGCAGGAAGCAGGGCAAGGCTGGCTGAGACTACACCTACTTTGGGCAGCAGCAGGCTTAATCCTGACCTTTTATAACACCCTCAAGAAATCTTGTCATTGCCATAGCAAGTTTTCTTTAAACTCTTGGTTAGCCAAGTATCTTCTAACTGTACACAGATTACACACAATATCAAATGAATCCATCGTGGTCTTGGTTTATCCATGTATTTCAGCTTGTCTTTATTATAATGGTATTACAACATATTTGTTATTTATTTAAGTGCTACACTTAAATTTTACCTGAGACTATTAAAATAACAATGATGATACTCGATAGAAATGTGGTATGAAGAAAAATGAGGGATTAAGATACTTTTCAGAGTATCATTAAGAAGAAAATTTTGTGGAATAAGTGGTGCTTTACTTTTAAGACATACAATTATCCCACTGACATTAAAGACACTGCTTATGGTAATTTTAATACAGCCTCAGAAGATCCTGACACTGAACTTACAGTGCCTCCTTTATTAAATAAGATGACAGGAATACTTTTTTTTCCTCCAGTATTTTTTTCATTATCTATGTCTCAAGAAACATACCTGAATGACTGCCACTGATAAGGGGTCATAAAAACACCTCTAAACCAGATAATACAATTTAAAAGCTTTTTCTTTATAAAAAATCCAAACCAACCAACCAAAACCAACAAACCAACAGCAGAATCTGTAAGTCTGACATGCCACCATAGGAGAGGTCAAGAGTATCATCAGCATTCATCATACCAGCAATAGCAGGAAGTCTGTTGAATAAACAATTCCCATGCAGTATGGATTTGATTGCAAGGGATGAAGGGAAGAAATCCTTCCTGACTACACCTGGTAATCTGTTAACCAGACAGCGTGAACACAATTCCAGTGCACACCTGAGAAATCCACTCATTCCACCCTGTATCCTGTTTCCAGCACTTGCCAGTCTCCAGTTCCTCACAAAACAGTAAATTTAAAATGCAAAACAAATCCAGGAAAGAAATTATGTTTCAAGGTGGAAAGAATTTCCTTCCTGGTTAGTCTTTTTTTTTCCTTTAAAGTAGTTGGTAGGCAATTAGTGACTTTGAAGCCAAGATCATTACACGAAAAATATGGTGCAAACAAACTGGGATCCAACGTCCTTTTGAATCCCACCTAAGGCAGCACCACACTGATTTGATGCACCAATTTAATACTATGTCTTCAAGAGTTCTGCATGGTCTTGCAGGAGCTCATCCCTCTTTATATTAAAGCAATTTAGGGTACAAGGCAAGACTCTCTGCACTGCTCAGTTAAGAATCTTTCCTTCTGCAGCCTGAATTTGTTCCTAGTTCCTCACAGAGGCACTGGTGACACTGTGCCCAGTGATGGCCTGACTTCATGGAAGGCTTTTCACTTGACCTTTCCACATGTTTTGGTTCTTACTTGACGCTGCTCCAGGACACCACAGGAGGCACAGTCACTGCTTCGGCACCTCCTGCAAAGCTGTTGAGTTATCACTGGGTGGGGGCCTCGGGGTCAAAAACTATTTCTGCTCCTTGCTCATACAAAAGGTGATTCTGATAAAACAGATGAAAGTAAGAACTCTTTTCACAGAACAGACAATATGCAACAATAACATTTACAAGAAAGTAGGGTAATTAAGAGGATTTCCTCCCATGCTACAGGATGCTTTAATGTGCATCATTAGCCTAAGCAAAGGAAAAAATTCATCCCTGTAATCTAACCTGCCAGTGCCCTTAATAATAATTTGCTGAAGACACTCCTGGGGTTTTTGTTTCCAGCAAAAGTCTCTTTCCTTACACAGAAATAGGAAGTAAAAAACGCTCTGCACCCAACAAATCTCTGGAGGTACTCACTGCTGAAACAAGCCCTGTACTATCTCAGGATTTTTAGGTTTATCAAACCTGTGCAAAACAGATTATGAAACAAAGGCAGCTTCTGAATTACTGGATCTCTACATACTTCACCTGGGTTTGCCAATAGAATTACATTTTTAATTTTTGCAGGTTTAACCATTTCCATGTGGTATTTTTAAGTATTTTTGTGTCTTAACAAAAAAAAACCATTTGATGATTCAGGTGGCAAAACCAGCCACATCATATGAACTAAAGGAGGAAAGAGGAGGAGGGGAAAAAAATGAGACAGAATGGCACAAGTTAATTTAGAATATATTCTTCTGTAAAATATGTAATCTGTAATTTTTTTAAGTAAAATGTCATCTGCAGTATTATTTAAATAGGATTAAATTAACAACTGCAATTGAATTTTTAAAAGTCTATAAAATACTTGAACTACATATTTCATAACACTATAAAGTGAAAAGGTGAAGTTCTGTTTTAGTCTCTCTAGAAGCAAATCAAGCAGATTTGGAATGTTTTCAATAATTCATTCTATATACTACAAGAAAGAAAATGCTTGTTTTTCTAAGCTTTAGAAGGAGGGAAGGCTGGAAGAGGAGATCCTGTAGTCAATCAAACTCTCAAAAAGAGGTGCATTATTTTAATCATTATGTTGCCAAACTTCAGGGAGATAAAGGGATGAGCAACATTCACCAGGGGAAAGTGAAAATGGAGAGCAGGTACTAAAACAGAGAAAAGGAAGCAAAGAGAGTGACTGCGGAAAACAGTTATATCTTCTTTTATGCACTGAATAATTTAAGCTCTAAAATATTCATTAATTTAGACTGGAAGAGTGTCCCATAATTGCAGGGTTTTCACTACTCTGACAGACCATCATTATTGGAACGTACATCCTTTCATCCACCTTCTGCATAACTGACGTGCTCAAAGATGACTGAGGATCATTATTACCGTGGTTACTCATTAGCCCACCTACACTACCCACATATTAGTTTTTTCCATGTTTTTCTCCCCTTTATTTCTCAGTAGCTCAGCTTGGATAGGTTTTGGTTTGTCCCCATCAGTCCCCTCACTCCTCTGTCCCTCTCAGCTCCCTCCTTCCGTTCTTCCTTGCTGTTGCCCCCAGAGCCTCAGAGGCAGCAGCAGCAGCTTTACCTGGGTCTGGTTGGAGCTGCAAGGCAAAAACACCATGAAAAAGCCTCCACTGGTGGCCCTTTCTTTCAATCCCTGTCTTCCAGTCAGTACTTTCCTGCTGCAAAGGAAGCAGAACTGCTCTGCTCTCAGCCACTGCCACAGGCAGCAACACTCAACTTCTTATCTTTCTATCAATAACAGACCTTCGGTGTCAGTACATTACATAAACCCAGCATTTTCTCTAGCTCCAACTTAGAGCTAACTAATGGGGTTTTTAAACTCAACTGTCAGGTACTGAATTTAATAATGAATATGGGCTATCTTTTTGCTACTGCAAACATTATTAAGGTACAAATTTAAAAATAAATGAACAAAACCCCAAAACAAACCCAGCATTTAAATTCTGAGAAAGGCATGATCTCATGCAGCAGTCTTGCCACAACACCAGGGACGAAATCTCTGAATCACCAAACAATCCTGAGGTATCTGGAGGAAAAGCCAAGGCAGAGTGCTGTAAAGGAAAGCAGGGATTTTGTCTACTCCACATCCAGTGTGTGTGTGGTTGAGAAGCTGGAGGTTGAGCCCAGAGCTGCAGCAGCCGGGTGTGTAACTCACACCAGTCCCAGCCTGCTCTGGGCAGGGCTGGCAGAGACCTCCAGAGGTCTCCTCCTTCTCCCCCTTCTCCCAGGCCAGCTGGAAGAAACCCCCATTTCCCTGTCTCAGCAGCATTAACAAATCTGCCTAACAAATACCACTTACAATGAGTCTCAAACACTACTATTTGTTGGCTCTAAATAACGCTCCAAATATTCTCAGACTATTGCTATTTTACAAACTAATGCCTGTGCATTGTATCAATTTCATGGCCAGTCTAAATCCAATCACTTAAGATGATATAATGTAGCTTGAAAACCACGCATTTCAAAAGCAGAGTCAAATCTAATTCAAAGTGTGAGGGGAGAAGGGAATTCCAAAGAAAGACAAGAGCTGAGAAAAGCACTGTTGAAAATGAGGTAGTAATATGTCTGATACTAAAGGTTTGTGGAGTTTTATTTTGACATGTCATATTTAATGGCATTTATTTCAATTGTGGCATTTTGAAGCATTTTGTGCAATATTTACAGGACAATTTCAGAGTATTTCATTAATTTGGCACTAAATGATACTCTGAAAAGTATCTTAATCCCTCATTTTTCTTCATACCACATTTCTATCGAGTTTCATCATTGTTATTTTAATAGTCTCAGGTAAAATTTAAATGTAGCTTTTAGATTTATTTTTTTTTAGAGGGAAAACAATACCTCACTTCACGTACAAAAATTCTGCCTGACCTAGAGCATCACACCACACATGCTGGATCTGCCCAGGAGTTCTGCATTCCGTGTCCCCAACCAGCAAGTGACTGACCTTCCTTGAGGGTTTTCTGGCTGTTCACCTCAAGGCATTCCTTCTCCTTCAGTGGCTTAAGATCTCCTGCGGATAAAATCTCGGAAAAGCCCTGCTGCTGTTTCTTGGAGCTATCGATCATGATGAGAATCCTTTAGAGTGGCAACATCCAACACAGGAAAAAAAATATGCCTTTGTGGCCAGGCGGTCCCTGGTGTCCCAAGCAGCGCTGCCAGTGCCGTGCCTATGGAAGGGGCTCTCCCGCCGCGGTGCAGCCCAGCGCAGCCTCCATCCTTCCCTCTCCCTTTCCCTTTCCAGGCTGCCCCCGCTCGCTGCCGGCTCTGGAGCTGAACTCACTCACACAGCAGGCACGGAGCATGTGAAGCACAACTCCCAAATCCCACCTCTCTTCCCAGACAACCACTCCCCCTTTTCCTTTGGTTCCGCTCGCTGCCCCTGCCCATTCGTGTTCCACCGTGCAGCTCGGTGGTCAATCATCTGACAAAGAATGACTCAAGCGGTTAAAAATAAATCCAGCAGTTGCTGAAGGAGCAGCATTCGCTGCTGCCCAAGACAAACTGCTGCTGAGGACTCTTTGCCTTTCCCCTTCCCTGTCCCTTCCCCCTCTCCCGCCGCAGGCAGCAGCAATCCTTCATCCCTGCCCGCCCGGCGCAGTCACCGCTCATTGGGTTTCACCAGGACCCAAAGCTGCGCGCTGGCATTTGGAAAAGTTATGGGAAGGAACCCTCCCACCCACCCCAGCCCCACGTCTTGTTTCAGAGACATTTATCTAGCAGAGGTAACTGGGAAAACCAGGGATTATTTCCATGCCTTTCCTTGCAGTGTCAGAGATTCTGTTCCTTGCTGTAAATACCTAAACTCCAAGTACTTTATTACTTTCCTCTTCGCATTAGTTACACATCTCATTATTCCCAGCAGTTTCGGGAATATTTCCTCCCACAGCTTCTGATCTGCCATTCTCTCCAGCATATCCCATTTATCTTACATGAGTCATCAACTTCAGTGTCAACCTGGAAGATTTCAGGGAAATGGATCCCCTCTAATTATCTGGCACCGGCCATGAGGGAACAGCAAACGAGTTTGCATTTAATTTCATGTACTTAGAGAAAATAAGCTGTACATAATGTTAAGTAGTCACTACATGTCAACAAGTAACTCCAGCAGGTGTATTTTGCCTCCAACCTAAAAACACCATCGCTGCATGTATTTTTCACACCCCTACTTCATATTTTAAATCTTTCAGCCAGAAATTATAAAGGACATATCCCATCAGAAAAACTGTTTCACTTGCATAGAATCAGATTTGAACAGATCTACACAGAATTACAAATCCCCGACAGAGAATTTTTAAAAGTGGAAACTAGAAAGAAAACCATTTTTTGCCTCTGGGGATCTTTGTACACAACAATCACTGAGCGCTGACTCTTCACCTTGACGGTCACTCCCGGGCAAGCAACTGATACCACGGGGTGTGAAGCTGCCTGTCCCAGCCAGCAGGGTTTGGAAGCCTCTCCCTGTTTTCCTACTGCTGGAGAAGGGAGACCTAGATCTGCTCAGAGGAGGCGTGAGCTCACCAGGCTTTATCAACTTCTTGACATGCAAGGAGCTGACAATACAGGCAAAAGGAAAACTTTGCAGCATGAATGATTTGAGGCCACTCTCCCAAGCCTGAAGATTTGTTGTCTGCACATCATTTATATAAAAATTATCAGCTCAAATTAGGTTTTGCTTAAATACCAACTACAGGCTGTTCCAGTACCATTGCTTTTGCAGTGATTTTTACTGAACAGAGGAAAAAATACTGTGGAAGAAGTCCATAAATCAAATGCACTCCCTCAGTGCCTGCAGCTGAACACTTACTGTGCATAAGAAACGAAATTACTGGTGAGAAACTCCACACATTCAGAAAATAAAAACTCAGGCTAACAGAATACAAACACACACTGCTTAGAAAGTCCCCACTAAAATCTGACGCAGACAATGAACAGAATCTCACACAGTTATGGATGAACCGCGTTACTCCACATTTTTCTTATACCAAGAGAGAAGTTACCTGTTTGGATGGATGAATTATATTCTAACAGTGTAACAATATGTAACAGCAGAAATTGTTTTATGGGAAGGGTACAGTGCACTTCACACACCTACTGAAAAACTGGTACTTTGGTCTGAACTGAAATGTTTCAGAAAACAGAGCATTTTGACATTTAAAAAATTCAATGTACTAATGAGGAAGTGTGGGAAGAACCCAAAGAGTCAAATGTCATATTTCCAAAGGTAGTGCTATCCTTTCCTATCTGTTTATAGTGCTTTATATAACTGAGAGTGTCCAGTGCTCAGGTGAGTGCTGATACACAGGCACAGCACTTGGGTAGGAGCAGTTCAAGCCTTCATGAACGTTTCTCTTGCTCAGAAAGATGAGCTTTAGCAGCAGGGAGTTCCTGCTATCCAATTCCTCCCCCTTTTCCAGGGAACCCATCCCACAGCAGATGAATGTGCTTATGCTTCAGCCACTTGGAGTTATGCCTAATATTTTGCTTCAAGTTCACCTCATAGTTCAATACAAGCTTAACATGCAGATGAATATTTTAAAAGACCTTTAAGAAGCCTGGTCAAAATCTCACCAGTAATTTGCAAAGAACTGTACTAAGAAAGGCAGGAATGACAAAATTTATGGGAAATAAGAATGCAGAAGTTCTTATCCAGACTAGGAGAGAGGAATGGTCAAAATGACACTGTGTATTTTTCATGTAACCATATACTGCAATTGCCAATAAATGCTACAGAATATTGACTAGCTGGGTGGGGGCAGACAGAACAAGCTAAGAGGAAGAAAAGATACCTTGGAAGAAGAAAATGGTTTTGGTTCAGATTCAGTTATAATGTGAATATTGAGAATATCTGGATATTCTGCTCAGGGAAAAGTTTCTCTTAAATCCCTGCATGAAGAAGAACATTTATCCCACATATAATGAAAAAATCCACTCCTATTCCAACAATCTCTTGTTTTCCCAGCAGTCCTGAATATACATTAATCCAAGCTCAACTGATAATTTGGATATACTGGTTACTTGAGTGACCAACAGTATAGTTCTACTATTTTAGTGATATGGCTTCAAAGAAAAACAAATCATCAGGTCTCAACACCTCTGTTAGAAAAGCCCCAAATTCTGAGACAGTTTCACAGGCACCTGGGGGCACTTCCCAGCTGCTGCTCCTCAGCTGTACCTGCAGCACTGCAACGTGGAAAAAGTGCATGTTCCTACCGCTGACTTCCTCAGCATTCCTAAGGACTGGACTGGAAGGCACAGAAACCCTGTTCACATGTTCAAATCCACATGCTAAATACCAACATTGCTGTTCAGAGTGTCAGCAGCAGGTCCCCCCGGTGAAGTGAGTTTGGAACTCCCCTGGGAGGCTTCACTTGTTCTTCCCCGTGCCTGCAGCAGCCCCACACCTCCTGCTCACACTGACTGATGCAGCTCACATCTGAGAGTCGTTTTTTAAGCTCTTACAAAAGAGCAGGAGCCCTGTCATCAGCCACCCCCACACACTGATACATTAAACACACTTCCTATGTTTGGGCAGTATCTTTGGCCTTGAAGGTCACTGTTTTGACAGATAAAACTGCTTTGTACTGCAGTTACTTTGGCTGTTGGTTTTAAAGGAGGCCGATTCCACATTTATCTTACACCAAATGGTGAAAGACTTCCCAGGTGGAAACTTCCCACTCTTCTATTCAAATTACTCATTTTGGCCTACAGCAAAAAATCCTCTAGAATAAGTATTAGGGAAACAATAGCAACTTGTTTGTTCTTTGACTACTCTTTATTTTAGCAGTAATATAGTTAATAGAACACAACCCATGAAATGTGAAATATAAAACAGGTCCAATGCTTTTCTGTTCAGTTTCTTAAAGGCAGGTGGAATTTGGATTTTCATTTGAAATCAGTGGCATTGTTAAAAAACAGGCAAAACTCCCTTAAAATTGCAAAATTTTCATCTTCTCTTTCTGCTGCTGACTGTATTTAAATAAAGAAGGTTTTGTAATAAAAAGAACTACTCATTTCAAAAGTAAACACTGGACATAAAGCCTCTCTGATTTGAACATGTACCTGTTTCAAAAGAGCTATTTTTACCAGTACAAATAGCAAAATGACTCTGAGGATCATACAGAAACCCATAGTGAGCCAGAAACAAAACTGTGGCTGAAAGACCAGTTTCTATCAAACAGCAAAACATTTCTTTCAGCTGAAAGAAAAATCTCAAGTCATGCATGTTGTATTTTTCAACTACGGGTTTAAACCAATTACAAACAACCTCAGTGTATCAAAACCAGACACTGAAGTAACAATATACAACAAGCTTTATATTCCTATGCAAGTTAAATCTGTTCGAATTTGCATCACCTTCAGATGCAAGTACCTCTCATTTGAATTTCAGTTTATTTAACTTGTATATATTGTATACAAGTGGGTGAAAGGCAGAACAAGAGCCTCAGAATGGAATGTCAGCTCCATAAAGCAGGATCCAGGAACACCTCATTCAATGCTCTGTGTCGCACCAGTTTTTCATAAACCTCTGCTTTTCATCTAAGGTCATCACTGTTTGTTGCTCCCATTCTTCTCCAACACAGACTTAAGTGTTCTGCAAACCTTCAGCTTGTGGGAAAAGTGTCATTTAAAAGGTGAAGTGTCTAACAGATTTCACCAAAGCCCCAAAGCCCAGGAGGAAACAATGCAGCAGCATCTTCCCCTTGCCAGTGCCTGTGTGCCCTGAGAACAGCCCCGTTATCTCCCCCAGTATCGGCGCTGGGCTGGGTGAGATCACTGGGAGCCACTTCCCAGCCCCATTAAACATGAAGTAACTAAGCAACAACTGCTTTAACAGTACATTCCAACTCTTCTCATCATATGGAGCTCATTCCCTTGCAATCCCATTAAAAAGAAAAACAAAACCAAACAGAACCCCCTTAGGGATTTAAACTCTTTCACTACCACAGTAACATTTTACAGTGGGAATAAAAGCTTAATTACTCAAATACCTCTTTCACCTTGGCTTTACACACACCGTGATGGATTCCTTGGTCCTTTATACTGTGTTAGGATAATCTAGTCCTTGATCATGGTGTAGGTTTCTTCACGTGGGAAAATAGTGCACTGACTACACAAACTAAAATGTTAATTATTATATACATTCATTATCATTTATTCTGTTAATTCTTTAAACAGTGAGACTGTTACCTCAAATTGTTAACTCAAGGGGTTTTGTTCTGGGGGTTTTGTTCTGCCTATATTCTCCACTGTTACTGTAACAGAGACCCAAACAACCCAAATTATGGTCACCATCCACCTCAGTCACTCTTCCCAGAAAAATTCCAAACACTCATAGTGATGTCAAATTTATAAGTCTGCATGTTCTACTTCTCCCACTAAAACCCACACAAATTCCTTTTAGGGGAGGACATATGCTGGCAGAGCTCACTGCTTAAATGAAAGTTACCTTCCATTTGGTCTCGCACATATACACATCTAAATTAATAAGGATTTTTAAAGTAGATATATAAAATGCATAAAAATATGTATTTTATATATGTTTTACTATACCTAGATACATTTAACTGCACACATATAAATTCTTTAAAGGACAGTATTTAGTCATCCACCATGATTTGCAAAAGGTGCATGTAAAAGTACTGCACACCATTTACCAGTTCTGTTTGCACTGTGTTACCTTCCTGTAGTGGCTCTATCACAAGCTGACACTTCAACAATAACATCTGCAAGGACGATTTAGTTCTAACAATTTGAAACAATTATACAGTGGAATTTAAAATTAACATTCTTTTCTAGCTATGCATTCAGTTATGCACAAGGAATTTCAAGGAAAAAAGGTCAGAATCAGACAGTTTGATCAAGTGATCTCTTTAAAGGAAAACATACTTTCTGTATCTCCTGTAATCACTCAAATGCCAAGCTCTCAAACAGGATCTTTTCATATATACCAGATGCCTTAAATTGAGTCTGTCACAGGTCATGTCTCCCATGTTAATCTCTTCACAATAAGCAGATAATTAAAAAAAAATAATATCTATAAATCAAACTAAAATGATGGAATGTTTGTTTAGAAGTTTACCAAATGGAATGACCCTGCTGGAATTCTTTCATGTAGCCTGTGAAAATGTCAGAATATATTCCATTTAAGAGGTCACAGTCCCTAGAGATCTCTGAGTTTTGGCCTGTATGTCTTTTCACATGCTTTAATATTTGAAAATTGTTCCTTGTAGACACTGACTGATGCCCTGGGAATGCTAGGATTGTGGGAACTGGCAGTACCAATGACAAAGACAGACTTACTGGGAAATCAGTACCTACTCCGTTTGCACTCTCATCTCCTGCAGGACAGGACAACATTCACATTTACAGGAGACCAAAAGAGTCCACACATTAAAACACATTTGTTTTTCCTACAGATACCCAAAACCAAACTTCCCAAAAACCCCACAAAACACAGAGACAAATATATATCAATTGTATTATGCTGTGTGTTCTTACAAAGGATTTTTTAGTAGACTATTTGCATTGGACATTTCAAGGACTATTAAAACCTTGAAGCAGATTGAAAGCAAGAGGTTGGAAGCAACCTCTTGACATCACCTGGCCCAACCCCTGCTGGAGCAGGGTCAGCTGGACAGGCTGCCCAGGACACTGCCCAGTCAAGATTTTTTACATCTCCATGGATGGAGATTCCACAACCTCCTTGGGCAACCATTCTACACACACACAGTATTTATACACTACACTATATATAGGCACACACATTTCTATTGTAAACTTACATAAGTTGTATACTTCTCTATCTAGATAGGTCTTCCAGAATATACTTAGACTGAGGTTTGGTTTTGTTGGGTTTTTTTGGCTGGTTTGCTGTAGTTGGGGGGGGTGTAGTTAATCAGAATATCTGCATGCTGCTTCCCAGCTCTCACTGCTTTCAGCTTAGTGACTATGAAATTGCTGAATTTAAGATGACATTTCCAATTATCATCTGTGCCAATCTACTACTTTAATCAGAACTAAGTTTTCCATTTGTTGTTCTCTAGTCTTCCCACTCCAGCCATCTTCTCTACACTGTCTCTCTCCCAGCTCTCTCAAGAAAATAAATTCTAAGCACAGTAACTTTTGTATCATTATGAGAGGAAAAAACATACCTTATAGCTGATCTTAAAGAAGAGGAGAAAAACCTGTCCTGCACAGATGCAAGGAGAATGTCCCAAATCCCACTTGATTCCCTAATATCAAACTTGCAGTTCAAATCTATTAACTGCACAGAGGATTAAGAATTTGTCCAGAAGCCATAAAACTATGCCAAGAATGCATATTACCAGTGCTACATACTGAGGGAGCGGAAGATAAGAGATAACAGGCAAACTAATATACCAGGACTCTTTTAGATGCCAGAAAAATTCCCTTGGATCATCACATTTCTTTAAGTACTATCATTAGGTTAAGTGTGATGTGGATCTCATTCAGTTATTTTAAGAACTGCCTTGTCTCCCAGCTGACTCGACTGGTCCCTCGGGAGGACCCAACATACACCATGTGGAGTATTTGTTTTTATTTTGGTTTGTGTTGGGTTTTTTTGGTGTCTGTGTTCCATCTTCCCCTGAATTCCCTACAGCTCCCCACAAGCTCTCGGGCCCCACAGGAAGCTGCCACTCTCCTCTGACCTTCAGTGCCTCAGGGTCTCTGCACAGAGGTGTTCCTGTTCTTATGCAGCCAGAGGCACTGCTTTCTTTGGGATAACTTCTAATCGAGACTTTACCAGTCTTGTTTTTACTTTAATACATTCATTGTCCCAAGGCTTTTTTCCCCAACAAAATATCCAGGAAGACTCTTGGCTCTCTTCTCGATTAGCTCAATTCTGCTGCAGAATAGCAGCTGCCAGCCACCAGTGAGCCATAGGAGGCTCAGCACCCCCTTCTCCACCCTCCTCCACTACAAGATACACAATCCCACACAGGACCAGAAGGCAATCCCAGACCTGCTCTGGTTCTGAGTCTGGAGAAGCAGACCCCTCTCAGCTGCCACTGCCTGGAACAACAGGGTTTCTCCACACCAGGCAGAGGACAGAGAACGGGCACAGTCACCATGTGAGAAGGTTTACAGCCAAGATGCAGAGCTGCAGCCGCCCCCAGAGTGCTGTAGGTCAGTCAGGACCTGGGAGGAGCCAGCCTGTTACCTGTCCAGTACAGGAATATAACCAGACTCCCATCCAGGGATGACAACTGCACAGGAGCAGCTCACAGGTCTCTCAGAAACTAGTAGCCACTGCCACAGGGAGATCCTGGCACAGTGAGACAGTCAGGGAAGCCACCAGAGAGCCAAGAGACGTTGCTGTAAAACACAAGCTAAGACCTTTCCATTTTAATTGTACCTTGAAATAACGAAATAACCCAGACCTTCACACCTCCCTCTACCACCCAAAGTGGCATGCTCACCAGTTCTGCAAAGGTACTAATTCAACATGCAAAAACCTTTGCTCGTGCACTGCTTCCTTTTTTTGATGGTATCTCCATGTGTAATCTCTTTCCATCCTTTGGCTCTGACACAGAAGGTTGGAAAGCTGCAGGCAGCATCATTCCCATCCACCCTCCTGCTGTCAGCAGCAGACAGCGGATCCTTCCCTCCCTTGCCACCTCCTGGCTCTCAGACAGAAGCTCCTGAAGCTGTGGCACAGTGTGTGGGCAGCACATTGTTCTGACTGGTACTTCAGCTGTGCCACACTGCCTGCCACTCTTGGCACTCTTCCTCCACTGCAGCCCAACCCAGCAACACTCAGTCACCAGGTTTCTCCCTCCTGCTCCCAAAGAGCCTCATCTGTGTCACTCTTCTCCTCCCCCAAGCTGTCCTTCCTAAGGACACAGCACATACAGCCCACAAACCAGCATCCTCCAGGCAGGGATGCAAATGGGAGCCTGTTTCCCAAATTCCCTTTCTGTGAGCACCCCAACTGCTCACATGACAGACAGGGACTGTACACCCCTGGCTGTCATGAGACTGCCAGAATCACAGACACATCTCCATGTCCACGCAGGAGGTGACAACTGTGAAAAGCAGAACCCACAAAATGGTAACTTTTGCTGCTTTTCAGCAAGTGGAACAAGAGTTGGGCTCCAGAGAACAGGCAAGACAAAATGCTGCAATGCACAGGGTTACATGATCAGTGCACTGCATGTGTTGCCTAATTATCCAGGAAGATGCAGACTAATGAGAAACTGAAATTAGTTTCGCTACTAAGCCAGTATTGCCCACAGCCATTAACTTGAAACCACCTCAAATGAAAAAGAACCTTAAAATTGTGACAGTTCAGAAGACCAACATACAACATCCACCACCAAAATCATCCATTTGTCTTTATTCAGGGAGTAAACACCTCATGTAATAAGTGACTGGAAAAGCTTAAGACCCTAATACACTCCAACTGTTTTGTTATTGATCTTCTGCTGGAAGTTAAAACCTCTTCAACAGAGTTGGCACAGCATGTAAGTGTTCCTTTGTGAACTCGAGGGGCATCAGTTCCACCGGAGCTTCGGCTCAGCCGTGAGAATCTGCACCAAACCCACCAGCTCTGCTCACCTGGACTCTCACAGCTCCTCTGCTCTGCGACTGGGATCTCTGGGGACACAGGGCAGGGAACAGGAGCACAGTGTATAAAAGGAGAAGGGAATGCCATCTCTGGTGACTCTTGGCTCACCAGGCACACACCTGCCACTTCACCACACTTCTGTTACCCTCCATGCTAAACAAAACCAAAGCACGAGCCTCCCGCCCTTCCAGTGTCATTGGAAAAGCTGGAAACACAGTTTCTGTACTAACTTGTGCAAGTCAGCTTAACAACACTGTGCAGAGGAACACTGGAATTGCTCAGCCTTCTGCTGGAATACTGCCAAAAGACTCACTCCAGTAAACAAAAGGTTTAAAGGATCACTACCAAAGCTCCCAGTAAGCACAGTGCTTCCTGCACAAAAATATCCAACCAAAAAAACCCCTTTTTATTAAGTGCCACTGTATTTCTGGGTACTGAAATCTCTTATGCTCATAGAGTTTATAAAATAGCGACATGCTAAAATACTCCTGCAGAAATCCAGTTTTTGGTAAAAAGTAAAAACAAAGAGTAATTCATATGAATCCATCATATTCAAATGTGGCTTTTACAAATTTTCTTCTGACTTTCATTGCTTCCACAAAAAAAAAAATTACTTTTAACCAAATCAGCCAAAATCCCTTAATCAGCTGAGTGACAGTTTGGCTGCTCTGGAGGTTTGACTTATTTAAACTCAACACTTGATATATGACACAGATACCTGTGTCATGCATTGTGGTTTTACAGGCAATTAGGAAAAAAGAAGTTTTCCAGAGGTATATCTACACAAACACACACATATATATAATTCTAAATATAAAATTATATATGATCATGTTATAATAGTATAATTATAAAATAAATAAACAGAAATTAAATAAATTAATAATAAATAAATTAATAACCCCAGAACCCACCCCAGGACCCCCAAAACCCATCCAGTACTCCAAAAGCTGCAAGGACTCCCCCTAAAGCCAGAGGGACCCCACAAATCCCCACCAGGGACCCCCTCAAAGTCCTCTGTCCTGCACCAGCTCCTGGGGGGCACCTGGGGGGGCTTTGAGACCCTCCCCCCCCGGACCCTCCAAAATGCATCTAGAGACCCCAAAATCCATCTGGGACCCCAAAAAACTACCCTGAGGCCTTTAAACTCCCCCTGGACCCCCAAAACCTACCCAGGACCCCAAACACATAAAATTTTATATATATTATGTTTGGGGTTTGTTTTCAACATCTAATATCGAACTGAGCTTTGTGGGATACAACGTGAAGCATCAATTCTGTATTACTTTGGCAGAAAAACCCCCGTTTCTCGAGAATGGTCTTTTTTTGTCTGACACTGAGCCAAGTGACCCCAGCCCTTCCCAGGCAGCTGTGGCCACAGCAGCTGGGGCTCTGCACTCACCATTCTTGCGCTCGGTGAGGGGGGGCAGGCACTGGCTGGGCTGCAGCGACAGCTCCCGGAACTCGTGCGCCACGGCCTCGCTGTGCGGGCTGGGGGCCAGCCGGGGAGGGGGCCCCGAGTCCTCCTCGGCATCCACGGGCCCCAGGTGATCCATGCTGGGCAATCCTCTGCGCTCTGGGAAAACAAGGGCACTCTTAATCACGCTGTACTTGAGTAACAAATGTAAATCACACTGGCACGTTTTCGGTTCGGGTTCGGGGTTTGGTCGCTTCCTTCACACGCAAAATTCAACCTTAGAATTACAGGGATGTTATTACTGATTCTCCACAGATACTACGGGTTTGCAAAAACAGAGTTAAGCAATGTATTGACAGGCAACTGAACAGTGGACTGGTTCTGAGGAGCAGGACAGTGTCCCTGCTCACCTGGCACAGCAGTTCCACTGTGGACCCTCAGGATCTCCTGTGCCTGACCCCGTGACACGGCCCCGTTGTCAGCACAACATCCCTTTTTTCAGTAACTTATACCACAGAATGCTGAATTAATATATGATAACATACAAATGGCTTTGAGTACTTTTAAGCACTGCAGGACTTTCCTTTGTACCCAAAATCAACTTCAGTATTAATCCAGGACTTCACACTGCCTCAGGACTATGTTAGAACTAATTGCTCCTCCAGCTCTCCAGCAGGGAAGACTTTTAGGCATGAATGTTTTACAATGAATTTTACTGCACACTAGCTACTTATTGTAGAATACAGAGTGGAATAACCCCCCCAATTTATTATTTCTTTCCTTCCTATCATTAATGTGGTACTTAATCTACAGTGAGGACAGACAGAATATGAATTACTGGTGCAGGCTTTTCATAGCTCACAGAACTGTCAAGTCATTAAAATTTCAATCAATCAATATGGATTTCAGTGAAGTCCATCCCTGGATTTTTGGAAACTGGAACAATATTACCAATTCAAGAAGATTCATAAAAATGTAGAAATATTACCGTTAGACTGTTTGTTAATTTTTAATTCTTTTGCTTAAGAAACACTACTGCTTGCCCATACTCAGCCTTCCATTTCAAACTTCAAGTATGCTGCACAGAAATACCACACATGTTGGGGGGTGTATTCCAAGGTTTTTAAAATGCAGTTTCAATGACCAAACTCAAAATATTTCAACTGTTACGTATTTTAAAAAAATAAAAATGACAAAAAATTATCATGAGCACCAAAGAATGGCCTACACTAGAAAAAGAGGTAGAGGATCCTGTTCTGAAGGTGTCAATTGAAAAATAAGAAATATAAGCAAGTACTGCTTGATATATACACCTCAGCAGAACAATTAGGATGGTTAAATGCATATTTTTCATTATTTTCCCAAGTTACCAATTGGTGCTTTCACATTAAATGAAGACACATTAACTTACTCTTATGCAAGATTTTTTTTCTTTGTTCTTAGCTTTCAGAAGCACAATTCACCCAGCTCTCACTTGATTTCCTGACATTACACTCTCCTCAAACTCCCACTCACTCATACAAATTAAGTACATTATTAACTAAGCAAGTCTCTTCAGAGCAGAATTTAAGAGAAAATTTAGCTGCTTATCTGCTCATATTCACAGCATTTGATCCACAATTTATTAGCTATAAGTTGCCTTGGAGTCAGCTCTCAAAGAGATTAAGCCACATGAGCTGTACTCATGCTTTCAAATCCATGTGAAATCACAGAAACACCTTCTTGTACTGAAGGTTTAACATTCATTATGCTGTACATTAGCCTTGATTAATTATTTTCCCCATGACAGATAACTAAATATCATGCTTTAAATTAAACCAGCTTAACTCTGATCACTTTACAACACACTGCTGGACTAGTTACACATCCACTTCTTATGGTTTGTTTGAGGAATGTAGGTAAATGTGGGTTTATTGTCCAGATTCCCCTCAGAAGAGGGCATGCAATGCAATGGGACTGACTGCAGCACTGCAGCACAATTCAAAACAAGCCTGACTTCCCCCACAAAATGAGCTTCATCTGCAGCTTGAACGTGAGTAAATCAGGCTCAGAGGGACCTTCTGGAGGTCACTGAGTCCATCCCCAGTCCCGTGGAGTCACCCCCTGCTCAGGACCTCATCCTGTCAGGGTCTGAAACCTCCCCAGCGGTGATTTCACCCCCCGGGGAGCCTGGCTGGGAATGCCCTGCCCACCCCTCCCCACAGGACTGCTCTGCTGCTCATGGCACTCTCAGGTCCCAGTCTGCACTGTGCTTTCACACAGTACATGAACTTCATCCTTAGCAAAACTCTAAAGCCAAAGTTCTCCAATGCAGAACTCTAACCCTAATTTCAGAGTTTCTAGTTCACAGTAAAGTCTCAGATATTGCAATTACCCTCTGTTAAAAATCCAGATATTTTCCCAAGTGATCCTTTAAGAGTAGAACAACCCTCCTGCTATGACTGGAACCCTATTGCAACGTTGCTACATAATCTCAGAATGAAAGACGCTCTAGAATTCCCAGAAAGCCTAAATCCCTCAAATTCCTCAGTCAGATCTCAAATCACATTTTGCTCTCATTCTTTTCATTATTGCTGATGAACTGCTACTGTATCAAACTACGGAAATATTTCTGAGCTTAGAACAACAAATTCTCTTGACCTTCCCCTAAAAAAGAAAACACACCTCCACACAACGTTTATAAGGGCTTTTTGTAGCAGGGAAAAAATGTCTATAAAGCAGTATCCTTACAGCTCCTTACTGAATCACTGATCAGAACATCTAAAAAATATTATGATGATACACTGAAGACTTGCAATAATAAAATATAAATAATTAATTTGATGCTTTTCTCTTGGTCGATTAGACTCTAAAGAAGAATTCAGCTCTTCAGCTTTCTGAAGAGAACTCCTAAACTTGGGATCTGTGAAATTCCTAGTTTGTCTTAGGCATAAGGTTTTCCTTATTGATTGACAAAGTAATTGGGAAACTTAAAAACCATTTTGATAAATAACTTTCCAAACAAAGAAACAGACAAAGAAATAGGGAGGAAAGGAGCCGTGTCTCTGTAAACAACATCTTTTTACACTGCTGCACTGCCACACTACTGCTTTTCAGCACGTTCATCTGAACTGCTCAGGAAGATGAGTACAATGGCTTTTTCACCAAGTGGGTGCTACGAGCAGCAGCATTTACTCCACATGAAATGAGTCTCAAGATACGCAGAACATCTCCCATTCTTTTCAATCTTCCAAAGCCATATTCCATTCTGACATTTCCAATGTAACTGATTGGACATCAGCAATTCAAAGACAAAACCCAGTAGTAGAAAACATTAGTCCACCTTGTTTAAAATCAAACCTTGTACAAGAAAGACTTCATCCAGTAACCATGTGCAAAAGTGAGAAATCCCTCTGATTTAGAATGCAATATACCATGATACCATCATATTTTATATTAAAGATAACACTTAGCCTCCTGTTTCTCATTTATTTGAAGCCTCCTCAATCTTGAAGAATTATTTTATATTTGCCATCTGCATTTACAGATGGTAACCATTATCTGTGGAACCCCTGACTTTTAAGCAGACCTATACACAAAGTGTATTTATAACATAACTGAATCTCAACAGTAAAAACACGTACAGGAGAAATACAATGAAAAAAAATCTGTACTATTAAGGTTTCAGCATTCTACTCTGCACAGTCCAAGAAAGCACCTTTTGTACAAGGCTGGTCTGACAGAATTCCACTCCCTTGCTTGAAACTAAGAAATCTAAAGGTTGAGCTGTATGAACCATCATTACATTTGGTATCAAAAACTGCTGGAAAGCACAATACCAACTTACTTGTGGCAACTGAAATAAAAATACTCCACTGTTCCCAAAAGATTTCAGGTGGTTGCTTTTTGGTTTGGGATTTTTTTTTAAACGCAGAATTCAGCGAAACGTTTGAGAGTAGTAAAGTGAAAACTAGAAAAAAATTATTTTCCTACTTAACCTTTAGAATAGATTATCAAAATAGAACCTGCAGCAGCACTGCAAGGAGGGCTGTGGTTCACATTTCTCTGACAAGTACACAGAAACAGTGTTCCAGCCCTGGCAAAGGAGAGCTCTGTACAATGCATGAGCCTTATGTAAGTGTTCTCACAGATTGTAGGTGGTTGCTATCTTCTTAACTGCTGAAGACAAACGCTTCCTTTATTTTTAAACATTTTATCTTCAAAAGACAAAGTATATTTCCTTAGAAAAACCTTATAAGGGAGGGAAACACATACTTCCCTGCTACTTGAGACATTAGAACTGGTATTTTATTCAGCACAAACTGTGAAATCTGGATGACACTGAGGTAGGAAATCAGCTTTTACTTTAGAAATCTACTGGAAAAAAACAGTTCAAGAATCACAGTGCATTGCAACTCTGGCCAAGTCCCATGGCTGACCTTAGCACTGCTCCCTCATTCACACCTGCAAGGGACCTGGGGCACCATGCACAGGGCAGGATTTAACTGAATTACCAGCCACCAGGTTAGACACCAGGCTCCAGAACAGGATTTGCACAATCATGGTGGGAACACAAGCAATCAGTTTCTACATTTATAAAACTCAGTAAAATTTAACTGTAGCTTGCAGTCTGTAATACACCAGAGTCTTCAGAGAATACTAGAATTGCAAAATGTTGAGTGTGGTTTGGTTTTCTTACTTTTTTTTCTTCCAAGTGCCAGAAAACACTAAACACTAATTAAGACACTTCAAAAGTAAGTGGAGATCCAGCAGGTTCCCAACAGCTGCCAAGGAAGGCCATTTGCATTAAACTCTTCAATCTTCCTGTCAATGCCTGGAAAGACCTGGAAATCTGTGCAGTGGGGCTGGAGATCACAATAAGCATTTTGGGACTGCTACAGTTTCCTTCCATGTGAGCAGTGAGCATTAGTAACATGCACCTGAGATAATGTGCCAAGTCACACTGAGACCAACCTGCAATTCCTCTCTCCTAAAGCAGGGCCAGGGCTCTGCACTCAGAGCTCTGCTGGTCCCACCAGAGCACAGACACGCCCTCAGCAAACTTCCCTTCTCATCTCCAAAGGAGCTCAGTGCCCGTGGTCAGACCCCTGGAATGCTCAGTTCCCCCTCTCTTCCCAGGATCAACGCAAGGCGGGCTTGGACATAAACACTCCAAGTCCACGGGAACATTCAGCTCCCTGAACAATCCGGGAACTGGAAGCCTGGAGAGTCACTTCCCAGAGACAGGCCCTGGGGATGAAATACCCACTTCGAGGAGAGGAAAAGGCACAGAGTTTCTAGAGGATGACTCCTCTGGGCACGCTGCCCACCAGCAAGGGGTAACACGAAAATAAAAACAGCTCCCGGGGCTGGCTGCAGGAAATCCATCTCCAGGCAGTTCCTGGAGCAACCCCAAATCCACGTGTCTGCTCCCACGGCAGGAACGCTCCTCAGGCCAGGACACAGGTTCCTGGGACCTCTGGAATGCCCCGTGCTCTGTTGGAGACACACCCTGTATATGCACAATTTCATTGCAGCTGGGCTTACATCCCATCATACAGCTGAGATCTTATTAAATTCCTGCAGCAAAAAGGGTCCTGAGTAACCAAACTGAAAGATAAATAACAGTAATTAAAAAAAAAGCTTTGGCAATACTTACAAAGTATCTAAAACCCATTTACAGGTATTTTTCCAAATCACTGACCTGTCTTTTGCACTGCGTCAAATATTGGTGCTTTTAAAATAGTAAAGATGTAAAATCTAAAAAGTAACCTTTTGCACTTAGCACTACAATTTTAACAATAAACTGGTGCAGAATAGGTTTTTAGTTGTTTTTTCTTTTTCATTTTTTTCAGTAGGTTTCAAATCCACTTTCTGATAGAGCACTTAGAACCACTGAATTTATGACTGAGTACAAAAAATAACAGACATGGAAAGTACTTGCTATTAATAATCATCTAGATTATCAGTAAATTAACTGAATATGTTGTTCTATTTCATTTTTGTCATCTATAATTCCACTGATTGGAGAAAATGTCTCAAATTACGTTTGCCTCAGTTGCATAAACAATGCTTATTTTGTTGAGGTTTCTGCTCTAATTTCATGTATTTCACACTGGATTAAAAGACCAGAAGACAATTTTAATGAAAAAAATCTTGAGAATATTCAACCATTTTAGATTCCCCTTCACACAGTACAAGGCTGTTCCTTTTCCCAGAGTGGAGCCTCAGTAGTGACAGTCTGGTGACACTTCAACTCCTGCACTTGGCTTCTTATCCAGCCTCTCTCATTAGAAGTATTTTGGATACAGTATGGAAACTCTGACACGAAAACTGACATTAAATTATTATATTGAAAGAGAAATTGCAATCCTACAGTTAAAACAGTGTCGAGATATTAATTAATTAAGTTGATCTCTGTGGTAAAATACAAAGCAACAAGGATTTAAATCATACAGCTATTTTTACTGAGGTAATTATACAAAAGTAGAAAAACATGAGAAATATCAGCGCTGACTAACCATGAGTAATCATCTTGGATTATTCATTATGCAAAACTCACTGTTACTAGTAATTTCTTTAAAAAAACAATGTGCAGAAGTATTTGACAGAGCTGAGGTTCTGTCACGCTTCCCATCATAGCAGTGCCTGGAATGCCATCCTCCTTCCAGGAACACACAGTTCACACTGGGCTGGTCAGCACTGCAGAAAAATTTCCCCTTTCACTAAATCACTTATTGAGATTAAATTTTGTAACTGTGTGCTCTGGTTAAATTAATACCACTGAGCAGACACCAGAAGACCTCCAGAAACTCATTTTAACACTTTTGCACATTTTGATGACAATGCTACACTGAGATTCTCTTTGCTAATTCTTTGAAGGAGATCTTTAAGTCTGACTGAAGTCTGAAAAATAAGTAAGCTCCACTTGCAAATGCACATCATAAACTAGGTAATGTATAGCAAATGACTTGTATGTGGACAGGGGCAGGGGATGAGTCAGGAGAACCCTTGGTGATCCATTCTCTCCCGTGCTACCTGCAGGCAAAAAACCCAACACAGGCCGGGCCCTGGTGCTGAGCCGGGCCCTGCTGAGAGCTCATTAATTAGCAGCACAGAGGGGGGCTGTGTGAACAAAGGCAGCCTCCCACAGCTCCCCTGAGCCTGGGCAAACTGCAGCCTGCCCTGGGTCTGCAGGGCCAGCCAGATGATTTCTCTGTCCTTCTCTCACACTGCTGCCTTCTCCAACCAATCCCTGCAAACAGCAGGGGGGCAAATCTGGGCTTCACATAACCCTGCACTGGAAAGGATCAGCCTCTGAGCAGTGTTGGGAAACGTAGTGTTTAAATACCTTAAGGTCCATGAAAATGTTGTAAGGAGGTGTAAATATTACAATTATCTTCTGTGCTCACACTTCACGGGCTTTAAAATGATAATTAATAATAGAATTTATCCAAGATGCTAAACTACTTACAGATATTTTAAGTAAATATCTGTAAGTAAATATCTTGAAGCCAAGGTTCAATATGCACAATATTCATCACTAAAACAAAATCACTACCTTCAGGTGAAACAAATGTTTAAATTGTTTACTGATTACATAAAACTTTTCAAACATATCTTCTTTTAAGAAAGTTATGAAACTAACTCTGCAACTCAACAACTTTTTACTTTTAATCACCTTTTGAGCAGGCACAATTTGATTTCATCCCATCTTTTCTGTGGATATTCTTGATCAGCAGTGCTCATATTATGGCAGTGTAAATCATTCAGGTGGATTAACTGGATCAAACAAACACAAAGCTGCTATAGCACACATCCTCACCAGTTCTATTGAAATAAACAGCTTCATAAAAAATACTTTAAACTAGAAAGGTAAAACAAAGTAGTACCTTGTTTAGATGTTGCACACACAGTGCATGGAAATATGTCATTTGCAAATGGTCAGAAAAATCTAAATGTGACATTCCTATTTTTCAGTCTATGAAGATGATGTTGATTGTAAATATTTTACATTTGCTTTAATATTCTACTTTAAAATGCCTATATTAACACTGGCAGCAAATTAATTTGGAGTCAGCTTAGAAAGCAACACAAGGTCAGTTTTATAATACCTAAATTTAGCAAGACAAAGAAACAAAGAAACCAACCAAACAAAAAAGAAACCATGTGCATTACTGGGGTGCAAACAAATGATGCTTCCAGTTTCTCATCCTCATAAGTCTCTGCACATTTAAATTAGAATATTTTTTACAATAAAACAAATAAAACCTAGTGACATATGATTTCAGAAGCAACTTACTCAAATTCCAATTAACAAAAATTCCTAAGTCCTTAATATCAGCTTTAATGTGAAGCACTTAGCAGCAGTGTTCAAATAATTGCAAGATCAACTCAGATTAACCTGCCAAAAAGCAAGTTCAGTTCTTCTGCTCTATGACAGAACTTTGTGGAAGGAATTAGTAAGATCCCATGTGCTCCATGATTTTCTGTGGCCAGCAAACATAAAGTGTAGCCAGCAGAATCTATTTATGTGATTGAAGTTGACAACATATGAAAAAATCTAAACCCAAGTGTTCATTTTGGTATTATAAAAGCACTTGATAGCTCAAGTCTGGAGTAAGGGTCAAATATTTATATGAACACATCATAGGATTGCTACACATTTTAGTGTCATGTCCTACAAGTGGGCATTTATTGAAAAAAAGGGAAGAGAGCCTACACAGAGCTTTTTACAAGTTCAGGCAATAATTAATAACTTTTATCAATAAACTGGATCATAGCCTTTCACAAATCCTGTATGTGTTCAGAGTCCTTTGATAACTAAAATACTGACCTATCTTAAAAATGAATGTTGGTAAAGTTGTTAAGGCATTTCAGGAAAGGCTGGACGACTCCATGATTTCATTTGTTGGCTACTGCGAGATGTTCCCATTTATGACTAAGCTGCAGGTGCTATTCTGTTTATTTGACTGCCTGTAAACCAAGCCCTTGAACTGAACAAAGCAAGGAAAGCACAAGGACTGAAGTCAAGGAGGAAGGAAGTGCAGGACTGCTTCCCGCTGACCGTGCTGCCCTCTGCTCCTGCCACAGATGGGACAGAGCCTGGCACAACCACATCTGTTAACTGGAACTTCTGGAAAAATAGATACTTTGCTTCTTTTTATTTCTGTACACTGTTACAGAGACTAGCAAAGCCTTATTATTATAATATTTGCTGTTCTCTTAAAAAACACAACCAACTTCTATTGGACAGAATTCAACATACTATTCACATTCAACAATAAACTAAATACTAATTAAACATGAATTCAAAATAAGGTAGGCATAATTAGAGATTACTAGCAACTTCCATTTAGAGGGTCTCAAAAAGATCAAAATGATTATATCTGACCTGAAATTCAGTGCACTCATGCAGGTGGTTCCCAGTTAAGCAGGCCCTACTCAGAGCCTTAGAGCAATTTAGAAAACCCTCTTTCACAGACCTTTTGCTGCATATTGACTTGCACCAACACATCTACTTTCAGATATTAACAATGCAAACAATAACTTGAATTAGCTCCCATGGAAACCAGTCAACTTGTTCCTCTTAACTTCTGAAAGCAAAACTTTTAAAATTTAACCCACTAATGGACAAAAGAAAAATTTAGAAGGTGACAGATTAATGTTTAATTAAAAAAAAAAAACAAACAACCTGCTGTACATCCTAGAGCAGAGCTATTTACCGTGCAGTCTTTACTTGATTTACACTATAAGTGCTTAGAGTTCTACAATATTCTTTTGTTCCCTATTTCCAATCATGTACCCACCACGTAAAATCATGGCAGAGCTTTGTGACACGTATTTGTCTCAAACAACTGGTTTTACTTCAAAGTTATTAGAAGTATTTAATCTTCTCATCCATTCTATTTCCTTTAACTAGAAAGAAAAGAGAGGCCTGGTCCAAAACCAGTGTCTGCTTTACAAGTCCATGGGACTGGCTCTTCAACACTTCACTTGACATTTTGAATAGCAACAAAAGCACAATTAAGGGTTAATTAAAGGTGGTGGGGTAAGTACTGAGATGATTTTTTATAGTGCTGCTGTCCTGCTTAGACAAAACCACTGGGTGAGCTACAACCCTGGATTCTGAAGGCTCTGCTGGCATTCCCAAAGGTACCTCACAGCTCCCCCCTGAAATAGTGCACTCCTCACATGTGCTGTGGTACCACTGCTCAGCTCCCTTAACTAAACACGGGCAGTGACACCACGTTTTGGCAATCCCATAATACCACTCTGGGCTCTTGCCAGCTCTTGTAACACACATAAATTATTCTCCACTGATGTGTCATTATTCTACGGTCAGAGTGAGGTCCAGCCTTCCAGCAAAAGCTGCCTCTGCAACTGGGCACAGATGTGTAATTGCTTGGCTTAAAAGCATTCCTTTCTATTACAAACTCTAAAGAGCACGGGAGGAGCACAGTTGTTTCATCACTTCTGTATCAGCTGTTCCTCAGATTCATGGCTCCAGGGGGATGACCCCCTCCCTCCAAGTTACACCTCCTGGTAAAGCAGGGAGAAGGAAAAGTTTTCCCACTTTCCCGGAGGGAGAACAGTGTCACGCTGCACTGCTCACCTGCTTACAGCCCACTTTGCATTGTCACCTGATTTTTGATACAACAGTGACAAAAGATCCCAATGTGAATGCAATTACATCAGCTGTAATAGATTTACATCTTGCAGGATCTTCCCCAGAATTGAAGTGTTTTGGGTTTGGTTTTTTTAATAGAAACACCAAAGCTGCATACTGAAAGAATGCTGAATTCCATGCATTTAAGCACAGACTTTCAGGAAGAAAAATTCCTCAGCAAACCACAAAATATCAACCCCAAGATTCCTAAATATTGGAAATTAAGCATGAAGATACACCACATACATGGTATTATGGCTGTAACACAAAAATAAATAAATTGGTTAAAGATGAAATTACTCTTTACTAAACAAAAGCCAAACTTTAACTTCTCAAATCAAGCACATTTCTTCTGACAAGGACATTAATACTCCCTGTGAACAGGGTAAGAGCACAGGAAGGAATATCACTTATTATTTTTATAAATACAGATCCAAGAGTATAAGTGATGTAGTTTAATCTCCAGATCAACACCCATATTCTAAAATAACCAGAAAAATGATGTTATTAGTATGCTGCCTGAAAACTCTGATGTTCTAAACAGTTTAATGCTATAATCCCCAGTCCATGCCCTTGCTGCTTTAAGAACCAATTTCTCACGATCTCCAAAGCTAAAATGAACTGGAATTCCATTTTCCATACTGAAATTAGCTAAAGACTAACAGGGCAGAAACTCTGGGTCAGGAGAGTTTATGTTGCCTAAGGGCACTTTCAAAGAAGTCTTATCTGTTAAACTATTGTGTTCCAATATTTCATTCCTTACAAAGCTGTTTGTTTAAAAATAAATAAATAAGAAATAGAACATTGTTTACAGTAGATTTCAGCACAAATTGCTACACTTAGCAGCTGTAACACTGCATTTCTGCATTTCTTGGGATCTTTCTTGTAATACAAATTGAAGTAAAAAAAAGCCAGTAAACCTTCCCCTTAAAAAACAATCATCATTCTCATTTTCCTCAGTTATAAAGGAGATGGAAAAGTCCTCTGTTTATGCAGAAATGGCAGTAACCAAGAATAAGCTGATCAAGGAAGAAACATAATGGCCCTTAGAAATACTTAAAATCTCAAGAACCACTTAACAGAAATTTATTAAACAGAGAAAAAGGCCTCATGTATTAAAAGATATAAATGTCATAAGTGTAGACTTAAAAATGAGAAAACCTGACTGCAACACCTTCATTCATTCCACCAATTATTTCCAAATATCATATTAATTTAGGAAAATAATGTTCATAAATGTATGATTAAAATAATAACACAACACCACCAGAGCATCTACTCCAAGGGTTTAGCAAAGCTAAATCAGTTACTGGCAAATTAGGTCCAGTGGCACAGAGATTAAATACAGGGTTCTGTCAGAACAACCAAGTGGCTGAATAATTCTCTCCCCTCAGCTGAAAATGTTCTTCAGTCATGGAGTAAACTTCATGAGCTTCAGAATGCAAAAAAAATCTTTAAAACACATAATATGTCCTCCTCTATCTCTCCACAGTTCTCTAATGAAAAAGCTCTTACTGACCATTTCTTCTCCTGAACACATCACAACTAGAGTAGCAGTCAATTTATGAACTCATTAGCCTAAAAACACTTGGAGCCATAATTTCTCTCCTACATAACACTTTTATCTGTATAGCAGACATTTCTGGTCTTCAGCAGCATAACAGAAAATATCTTGCTTTAGCATGTCTTCTGATCTGTAGCATTTCCATCATTTAACAGTTATCCAATGTCATTTATTAGGGTATGTTTCAAAACACTTTGGTTTGATCTATTTACTAACACTAAAACACACAGTGTTTTTAATCATGAATAAATCAGTAAAAACAGGCTGGAAAACCTAAGCAATCCCACTCTTTCCTCAAAGATACATTTTTGAGCAGCACTCAAAATATAAAAAAAAAAAATACTACAAAGCTTGGTTAGAAACTCTGTTGGAAAATACTGATTTCTCATGAAAACAAGATATTCCTTAAATATAATCTGGTCAGATATAAATACTACAGCCCAGGTTTCTTTTGCTCTTGCCTTTTTTTCATAATTCCTTTTCTAGATCAGATCATAGTTCCTTTCTTCCCCAGACCACTTTAGTACCATTCCTGATTCCTCTCCCTGAATTCTCAATTTGTTTCTATCCTCCATGTATCACTAAATCACCTCTCAACTCAGCTTCCACTTTCCCCATCACAAATGCTCTGTATACCATCCTTCCTTGATAACCTGTTCCTCTCCTGACCATGTTCCTCAGCCAGCCAGGAGAAGGCTTGGATTAGGCTTTCAAAAGTCTGGCTACAGATGCCAAGAAGCCCCAGGCAGCTGAGAGATGCTTATGGAACTGTATCTTTTGGAATACCTTCTGGCTCCACCTGCCCCAGATATTTGAGAAACAGCAGAATTTCGCCCCGTGTGTGTGTCCAGGAGTCTCCCTGTGCTTAGTCTGCATGAAAGGGCAGCACCTTCCCGTGATTTATCCACACTCCATGTCTGATGGCTGGCTGGGCTCCACATTCCCCCCCTGCTCCTGCTCAGGGCATTCTCAAAGCAGAGAAAGACGAACTGTGGGCTGGAATAGGTTGAAACCATCTGCATTTCACCCTTTCCCAGAGATTCCACCTTTCTGTTTTCCCAATTCCCAGCTTTTAAAATCAGGCACATTGTACAGGACCTGGTGAAAGAGCCATCAAATGGTTCAACTGGCAGAACAGAGGAAGGGTGGAACATCTGGCAGAGGAGGGAGGATCTCATTCCAAAAATCACAAATTACACTGTTATTCACAGAAGCAAAGAAAGTTGGTTGAAACCATCTACAGCTGTAGAGTGAATTATTTAAGGCTTGATTCACATTGGAAGATTTATAATCCCCATAAAGATGGTTTATATTTTGCAAACACTGACAGTGTTTGCTCAGTACTTCGTATGCAAGTGCTGCTGTATTATTTGACAATAACGTAAAGAAACATTACTGTAAATAACCCATACAAATTCAGAAATAATAAAGACTGCAACATAAAGCAGCAACTTCTCTTGAATTAAATATTTACTAGAAATACAGTCAGTGAGCTCTACCCTCATAAACTGTGAACTGAAATCAGACACTGCAAATGAAATTAGTGTTGAATACATTAAGGAGAAAATGGTGAGGTTTTGTCTTTTCTGGAGCTTCACACACAGTTGTGAAGTTGTGTTGTAACAGCTCTCAGTACTTACCTAAAACACACGAGCCAAACTACAGAAACATTGGAAAAAAATTACTGATCTGAATAACAGCAAATCTGACACATCAGTACTAAATGGTGTCAAGAGCTGATTAAAAAAAGGATTTTTTTAAACTATTTCCTAATTCACACAGGTTACAAGGCTTTAACAAAAACCTTATAAACACACTAAGGATATTTATACAGAGTATGGCTGTACAAAGAGTACAAGTTACATACTGGAAATCATTAGCAAAACACTGAGGCATTTCTTCTTGGGTACCTGTCTTGAGCTGTACTTTCCATAGAAAAATACGTTTAAAATGATATTTTTTAAAGAGAATATCCTAAAAAATAACATCCCAAGTGACATATCATAATGAAAAACCACACTCAAAAATAGTTCAGAGAGATTTATTACTCCACTCAAAACCTCCTAAAATACTGCAGAAATGGTGCAGTTCAGACCAACCATAATGCACATAAAGACAGTGATACCATAATTCCCTCTGAACACCCCCGTGTAAGGGATTACTCACACACAGAATTGCATCTGTAGCACTGTGGGGTGAGGAGACCCCACCACAGACACAGTTACACACCCATTTCCCTGCTTATGTTACATCCCAACTCTTCCTTTCCTAAAGCTTTGCTGACATGTGGCTCTAAATCCTGAAGAGCTTTAAGCACGTGTTCAACTTTGTGCACCCCATTTAGTCTCAGAAACACATGCTTAAAGCTTTGCTGGATTGCAACTTTATCAAGCAACACATCTTCATTTTTAAAATTAGTCAGAATGCCAGTAGCTGGAATTCTACCTCTCTTCTATTTATTTTTTCTATAGGAAATACTGAAAAAGTTGCCACTCACAAGATATAAGAAACATTTATGGGTATTAACTGGACTTGACTGGAATACACTAACAACTTCAACTCATTTTAATGAGTTTCTCTGCTGAATTTTTATGAACTACCTCTTTTACATTTAGAGTAAAGAATGACTGGCACACTAATTTTAATGTCTCTAGAATTTTTATTCACATTTTTAGCAACTGTTCCCCAGCCTTCCAGCAGGCTTCTAGTATTAGAAACAAAATGTGGGAATAAAAACACATGTGTGTGTGTATATATATATATATAGGTATATAAACTAGGGCTAATCATCTCACAAATTCAGTCTTAGAAGGGTAGAAAAGCAGCGCGTTTTCTTTCTGTCTTTTAGTGTTTTGTTCATTGGTGTTTCACTAGTTGGTGTGAAGATCAAAAATCAGTTTAACTGTGACTTCTCTCTCACTCTGTTGCTCTTGGCATCCTGCCCAGCTTGAAGCCCGTCTTCAAACATTTAATTAATGGCTTTAGCCAAGTACCCAAATATGAAATCTTAAAATACTGTCTACTGAGTCAACAATCACAGAGACCCAGTTTATTGCACAAGTGCAAAACTGTTACATTAACATCTGGATTTAATAACAGGAATGTGAATACTTTAATAAATTCTGTAACGTGCATTTGCTTTGGAGTTTCAGGATATGGAAGATTTTTGTGGCTGTGGCTTCGACAGAGCCTCAACAACCACAAGGAGCAGTTCTACAGAAGCCATCAATCTTCACCACAGAAGGAGAGTTTGGAAATGTTGTATGCCATAACTAATACAATGCAATTTTGGCTCTTGAACTTCAGGTGCTAAAAAGGCTTAAACAAGGCCAGGAATACGGGTTCCCTGTCCACAGTGCAGCATGGAATAGTTTCATTTCAAGAAGCAATCATGAAACATTCATGGCTGTCAAGTGCAAATAGGCCTAATTTCAGTTGTTGATCTCTTTTTTTGGGCACTCTGCTAGGAGAGCAGCAGATACACTCCCAGTCAGAAACTGGGTTAGTAAATCTACAACAAGGGTTGTAGATTTACTACCCAGCACACCAAGTGAACTGGTTTGCCAAGTCTAACCAACCTGCTCTGCTCTGTGCAGCCCCAACACAACCCTCCACACACCTTGCCTTCAGGTTAAAGGAAGCTCCCCTCTCTGCAAGTGTATCCAGTTGCTCTTTTCTTGCCTAACACCACATTTTTCGGGTTTGTTGGAATACATCAATGCTCCAGATACAAAACTGGGTATACACAGAAGGTGGTTTGTATGTCTTGCTGTCCTTCCAGTCTCTGGAGCAGTTCTTAGCCATCAAAGTCATGTGCAGTGTCTGTCTTCTTCTGCAGAGGTGGAACCAATGCTCTGGTCCATCTAAGGGGGCCTCAGTAGAAATTATCAAGATTTTAAGCTTGGTGGTCTGTCTCAGTTACTCTGAAAATCAGGCAACCCCTCTCATCCCCCCAACAAAGCCCTTTTTCCCCATGCAAGAGGAGGAGCAGGATCAGAATTGTCACCGTTTGGGGACCAGCAGAACACAGAGGCACACAGTTCCAAAACTGAGAATGTTTTAGCTGAAACAACCTAAATTCCTTGTTTTACTGAGCTGCTTGATTTCCCTCCCTAACACCTCCTGAGACAGCACTATCAGCAGCCATTAAACTCCTTGGTTACTCCCTCTGAAACAGAAGCTTCCTCATCTCTACCAGGACTGATTTAACCAAAGGACACTGGGTCTGGTGGCCCTTTGCAAGTGCTGGGCTGGGATGAGCCTGAATCACTGCAGAAAAACAGTTAAAAACAAACAAAATGCTCCATAGGCCAAAGTTTTACCTACCAATAGCAAAACTATTCACATCTGGAAAAAGTCTAATATAATCTCTGAAGGCTTGCAAGCATGACAGTCCTTTAAAAAGAGAAAATATTGTTCAATCAGCATACAAATATTTAATTCAAAATTCTAAGAGGTAATTAAAAATGACTTGTATCAAATGCCAAAGCATATAATCACAGAAACTTGCTCTTAGTTCATGTAACACAGGTACTACATATCTCCAAATTTCTGTTTGTATAGGAACATATCTCTTGGAAAACCTGCCATTTTAACAGGATTATAAAAGCAGCACAATTTAAAGGGATACACTTCTCACTAAAAAAATAGCTTTATTTACAAAATGGATTTAGAAAGTTTTAATTACTTTAAGCTACAGCACTTACCTTGTATCTCTTGCTCCCCTCTAAAGTGTCCGTTTCAGCACATTTCTGGTCAGTTGGAAAGTAAAGAAGAAAAACAGAAGTCACAAAAATGTCACAAGGATTCATTATTTTCAAAGTTACATATTCTAGTCCATTTAAGAAATTAAAGCCCTAAGAATATTAATTCCCCTTTCTCAGTTTTTGCAGGTTTGTGATGATAAAGTATGTTACTAGGCTAAACTCCTGAGAGTAAACTGATTCTAATGTGCTCTAAGCAAATCTTTTAGCACCTTTTCTGTTACTACTCAAATTCTAAGACCTTATTTGTCCTTCCAGTTACCTCTGGCAAGAATAACAGTGGTAAACCCCTCTTCTTTTAACTCGACTACAACATATGAGATCAGTTCCAGCTCCTTTAAGTCCATCTTGCATAATTTCTTACAGCTGGAATGTCTTCACACTTGGAAGTTTAAGTGCCAGTTATATCTAAGCACTATAACTTCATTTAATAACAGAAATATATTCTAGTTTTCTACAGATTCCAATGCAATGGACCCTTTATAAAGAAAAAGAAACTGCTCACACAACATTCTGTCTTTTTGCTGTGACAACTCAAACATATTTGTTCCTTCAGCTACATTTAATTTATTAGTACATTTTAGAGTATGTGTGTACAAATATACATATACAGACACATATGATGATGTCAACAGAAACCTAATGCATATTAAATTTAGAAAAGTTCAAGAAGCCAGTTATTTTTAAGGCTGGAATTTATCACATGCTGTTTCATATAACATTAATGAGGTTTTCCTGTTTTGGGTTTGAAGCCAAAGGTATCAGCCTTAAAACATCCCATGCATTGCCCAGCCACACAATGTTCCATTTGTTCCCAGGGGTGAATCCTACAGATTGGCTTTTTCTTCTTTTAATGGATTCCATGCCCAAAGGCTGAAGCTGATGTTGTGGTTTCCTCACGTATCAGTGACAGAGGTTAAAAACTAAACATATAAAAAACCAAACTAAACCACTCACAAGGAAGAGGTTATAAGAGGGAAATGGCAAAAAGGCAAAAATGGCAAAAAGGCCTAAAAAAAAAAAGACACGGCCAATGAAAAAATATATTCCTTCTTCCTTCCAATATTTATTTCATCAGTAATCCTGACATTGTTTAAATAACTGTAAACCACAACCAAGCACATTCCCTACCCGATATCATATTAATCCATCATTTCACCAATTATCTAATTTGATTGCTTGACTAACAAGCCAAGGCTCCAATTTACTAAGCATTTTATGCATATAAATACTAAATTTGTCTGAATATCCATGTATTAACCTCCACTTTTGAAGCTTTTTTATACTGACTCATTCAACAGAATCCCACAAATAAAAAAGATAAATATTAAGGTGATTTTCGTGTTGTTGGATGACTGCATCAAGTTGTTTTCTACGCTCCTCTAAATACTGCCAAATCCTCAAAGCTGTTCTGCACTTCCAGTAACATACCAGGGATCTTCAGCTTCCAGATGTGTTTATTTGCTTAGTAACCAGTGTCATTACCAGACAGCACTCTGTCAAGTTTTAAATGCAAGTTATACCACAAAAATCACAATTTGCCCTAACTAATTAAACAGGAAAGAAAAGTTCAGAAAGGAACAAGAAAAAATGTCAAACATTAAGAGAGTAATTTTATCAAATGCCAGCTGTGTCTTTGTTGAGAGCTTTAAAACCTCAATTAATTGAAAAACTGTCCATTTTTCCAGCATAAAGGAAAAGAGGGAGTGTCAGAAGTGTGATCACCTGCCATAAACAAGAACTTTGGAACGTGCCATACTCACAGGACAGTGCAAGCTTGGTTTTTTTCTTAAGAGGTGAGTGATGTTTAAGTCTTAAGTATTTTAGACATATTGACACATGAGATTTCATGGTGCTCTGTGCTGAACACGCATGAAAAGATAATTTTCTAATGTTTACTTTGGGACTAAATAAATTATTCCCTTTAAATCTTGGAAGTTTTATTTCAGGTAATTGCCTGCTGCAGCCAGGAAATCATGGTTTTCCTCTCAACTGCACTAAGATAGACCAACAGCAGTTTTCTGCACTGCACACTTGGACACCAACGCAAAACCCAGATAAATGGAATAAAGGCAAAGGCAGAAAGGACGGCACTGCAGCACAGCTCTGCACCTCGTTCCCTACATCCCGAAGAACGCCAGGGACACGAGTGCCACCCGAGTGCTGTGGCCCTGGGATGCAGATCTGTGCGAACAGGGACTGTGGGTACACGTGTGAACAGAGCTGATGATACAATCACAGAATCGTCAAGGCTGGAAGAGACCTTTAAAATCATCCAGTCCAACCACCAACGCAGCGCTGCCACTGTAACCCCTAAACCACTGAACCACCTCCAGCGATGGTGACTCCACCGCCTCCTGGGCAACCTGTTCCTGCCTGACCACTCTAAAACGGATTAACCAAGTGCCACCTAAACCCCGTGTGTCACAGACAACAAACCGAGCTCGGTAACAGCCGCTGCTCTTCCCACAGCTCGGTGACCCCGCGCTGGGTCACGGCGTGCAGAGGTTTCCCCCGCGGCTCCCACGGCCGGGCTCGGGCCGTGCCCGCACTGCCGCCCCGCTGCCCAGGGCCCCGCGCGTCCCCCGGGAGCGTGTGCTCCTCTCCAGCAAATACCGATACAACAACGGGGCACATCCACCCGCGGCCGGGCCGCGGCAGCCGCGTCCCAGGGCGCGGTGCGGGCGCTGCGGGCACCGGCAGCTCCACCTGCGCGGGGCCCGGAGCGGCCGGCGGAGCTGCGGGGCCGCCCCATCACCACCCCCGCGCCCCTCCAGGGCCCCTGCCCGCCCCCGGCGCTCCCGCAGAGGCGCAGCCCACCCCGGGGCCGGGCGGCGGAGCAGCTCCCGGGTGGCCCCACCAGCCTGGCCCGGTCCGGCCCGCGGCCCCGCTGCCGCCCGTGAGGCGCGGTCCCCGCGCGGTGCCGCCCCGGCGGTGCCCCCCGCCCGCCCCGGCTCACCCCGGCCCGGCGCGGCCGCGGCCATGTCCGTGTCCATGTTCCTCTCGCGAGCGCTGCGCCGGAACCGCCCCTCCCGCGGGGGCCGCGCGCGGGGGCGCGCGCGTGTGGGAGGCGGGGGGCGGGCGAGGGGGCGGGGTCGCACATCCGGGCACTCGCGCCCCTCAGAGCGGGGCTGAGGGCTTCGTGTGTATCGAGCCCTGAGCGGAACGGCAGAGTCAAAACTGGGTCAAAAAAGCCCAACGTGTGACCCAACACCACCTTGTCAACCAGACCAGGGAACTGAGTGCCACGGCCAGTCGTCCCTTAAACACCTCCAGGGACGGTGACTTCACCACCATCTCGGGCAGCCCATTCCAATGTCTGATCACCCCTTCTGTGAAGAAATTCTTCCTAATGTCCAGGCGCAGCTTGAGCCTGTGTCCTCTCATGCTGTCACGAGTTCCCTGGGAGCAGAGCCCGACCTCCACCTGGCCACAGCCTCCTTTCAGGTAATTGTAGAGAGCGATGAGGGCCCCCCTGAGCCTCCTCCAGGGCAAACAGCCCCAGCTCCCTCAGCCGCCCCTCATCACACCTGTGCTCCACACCCTGCCCCACATCCACTGCCCTTCTCTGGATCCTCTCCAGCCCCTCAATGTCCTTCCTGAGCTGAGGGGCCCAGAACTGGACACAGCACTCGAGGTGCGGCCTCACGAATGTGTCCCCCTCACAGGGGTACAACCCCTGCCCTGGTCCTGCTGCCACACTGTTCCTCATACAGGTAATTTCTGAACGTTTGGGGGTCCCGCCCCGGGCAAACCGGCCTGTCCCTCACAGCCACTCCCTGGCCGAGTGGCCCCCAGGGCTGTGGCCGCCCCTGCCCAGGTGGCCCTGGGTGCTCTGGCCGGGCCCGGGGATCGGGCCCGGGGCGGGCGGAGGCTGAGGGGAGCCGGGGTAAACATCGCTCAGGCCCTCAGCGCACCCCTCCAGGTGCTGCAGCAGCACGCGTTTGAAATTCGAAGCAAAACTCAGGGCATGGCTTCAAATGTCGGCTGCGCAAACACTCATAAACAAGATGGGACTCATACCTCGTGCGTTTTACCTTCAGGCTTAGCTGTCAGTGTCTGAGGTGACTGAACTTGATTCAACATCAAACCAATCACGAGGAAAAAAAAAATCCCTCAAAGAGGTTTTGGAAAGCTGATGATTTATGTTTGAGAACGTGCAATAGGGAACACCGGTGCTTATTCTGCAAGCAGAATGTGACCATGCATGCACACAATAATTTATTGCACATGTTGAGCAACACTGTGCTTACAGCAGTGAATATCTAACAAATTGACTTTTACTAATACCGAGCCAGTCCTGTTCTGTCTGTACACTGCACCAGGCCCGTTATTATGCAACCCTGATGCTTTTGGTTGGTGTTTTTTTTTTTTTTTTTGCTCACAGCTTAAGGACCAAGCTGCCACTTGGTGCAATGGTCTAATACAGCTTTTTTATTATTTACCATTTCCTAATGTCTAGGAGCCTGTTGGGAGACTGTGTCATGCTGACCAAGCAAAACAAGGTTCTCTGCTCCAAAGAGTTTTTTGGTGCATCTGTTAAGCAGTGACACCATAGGCACAAAAAAAAAGGTCATGTTTTAATTTCTTATAGTTTTAAGACAACATTGCAATATGCTTCACCATAAACAAATGCTTTGACATTTAAAGAATTACTTGTTCAAATTGTTTTAGATGGATTGGAAGGGTTATTAT
Organism: Pseudopipra pipra; assembly: GCF_036250125.1. NCBI lineage: Eukaryota > Metazoa > Chordata > Aves > Passeriformes > Pipridae > Pseudopipra > Pseudopipra pipra. The sequence goes on from NC_087564.1 coordinate 6,881,954, forward strand.
TTGTTTGGCTTTTCAAAACAGGGTACATATCTCCTTTCTCTAGATTACAGTCAGCTAATCAGATTTTATCCAATTTCAGAACAAACTAAAAACAGTGACCTGGAAACTTAGCAATGAACTATGTAAAGATCTCATTAAAACCAGTAATTTGCTCCAGATTTACTTCTGTCCCTCTTCAAATGAAATAGTTCAAATGTGAGCCTGCTTTTAAAACCAGAATGCAAACAACCACCGATAAGTGCTCAGTTTACTGTGTAGCATCTAATCAATCAAATTAGGGTTACAAAGCAGTTAAGGTGTCCTGCTGTGCTATTACCTTACTTGGAGACAGTCCTAAAACGTTGGAAATTAAGGCAGAGAAATGGATACAAATTCAGTGGATGTCTGTTGTGTCCAAACATCGTTTTCTCAAACTGGCAGAAACAATACTCTAAATTCAGGACAGATTATTCTGTAACACAAGCAGGTATTGCTGCTAACAAAAACAGCAGGAAAAGTAACAGAGATGTATGTAAGTGGGTGAGACTGATACAGTTAAACAGAGCTGTGCAGTGGAACAACTACTGGAATGCCTTTAGTTCAGTGCATTTGGCAGGGACAAGTGCATTTAACATGGTCAGAATTTGTTGAGAGTAAAGACATTTATAAATAAATTCTTATCAGCAATACTACTCTGTTTTTCACATTTAGTCTCAATGGACATTTAGTCTCAATGCCTGGAACATATATATTATCCTTTAAAATTACCTAATATTTGCTGTTACCCTTTTCTATGAAATCTTCTAATTTTTTAATATTTTGGGAGTAAAAATCTTTGTGGAATGGTTTCTATTCACAAAGAATTCTTTATTTTGTCTTTTCCTAAAAGAATGAGACAACCCTTTGCTACAGAGAGATTATGTTGACAAAGTCCAGTCTTCCTCTTTACCTTTCCTTCCTTTAAGTTAGCCAACATGTTGGAAAAACAGAACCACAAAAAGATTATCTGTGATTTCAGGGGATGGTCGCTTATAGATTGTATTTCTATCTTTATGTAAGAACTGAAATTCCATCCTTATTCCAGAAATGCAGATTGGAATCTGAGGAAACAAGCACATCCAAGAGCATTGTGTAAGAAATGTAAATCCCCTCAATGTCACAATGCAGCCTGGAGCATTCCACTTATTTCAACACCTGCATGGGTGAAGGCACTGCCCCTTAGTTGATTAGAGGGGTAGAGATGTGGTTCCTGTTACAGAACACATGGAGTATGCCATGGGAAGGAATACTGTAGGATACTAAAAGCCTGAAAAGGAGATATCTGAGACAAAGGTGTGTTAAAGGGTTGACATTAAACACCATTGGTGCTCATTTCTTGAAGGCATTTGTGCTTTTTGAAACAACATGGTGATGTGAACTGGTGAAACAGAAGACACAGCAAATCACTACTTAAAAATGGTTTCTTCCATAAAATCACTGTATGGAAATTGTCTGGCTCCACACAATAGTTCTTGTCTTTTGAACACCACCTTTCCTGTCTTGGGCATGGACATGTACAACACTTCCTTATTACAGAATAGTTCAATGAGAGCCCTCCAAGAATAACAGTGAATTCTCTGTTCCCTTTCTTACAGCAGGATCAGGATAGGGAACAGCAGTGCAGTGGTTTGGGCTGCCAGAGCAGTGCTGCTGTGTGAAAAGGTGCACCCAACATTCCCTCTCTTGCTTTCAAACCAGTGTCCTGCTGTTAGAAACAGGGGAACATGAGAAGCACACAAATGACACAGTGTCAGTATTTTAATATCCAAACTAATGCCCAAATAAAAACATTTGTTGTGATTTATAACAAAAATGTATTTCATCATGCAGTTGCAAGCTGTATACTTAAGGGAAGGACTGTTTATTTAGTAAGACAAACCTTTTTAGGAATGATTTAGAAACTATAGATGCTTCTCAGTTCTAGTACAGGCTTTATATAAAGAATTTCTTCTCAAGATGTCTACACTGTGTTCAGATTTGTTAATAAAGACAATTCATTATTTCAAACATACAATAAAACTATTCTGTAATTAATTTTAAATAAGCACAGGACTTACCAAAATCACCCGTGTCATTTTACATGTCCAAGTCATATCAAATACAAGCAGCAGCAGTAAAATCATCAGTGTACTTGTCTTAGTTATGTCTGTAACAATCTTTGAGGACACCTCAAAGTCGTTTGCCCTTTTTTTCAAGCTCTTTCCATCAGTTCTTTTCTTGAGGACGTTAGAAAAGAGAGGACTTACTGCATTTCTTCTCGACCAACAAGTCCATATCTGTGTTGATCAAAAGAAGACACTGTTGTCCAGTAATATTAAGAATCCCTTGCTGGCACTCCAGCCTGGATATGGAGCTTCCCAGGAACATGGAATTGCCCTGCTGTTGGTGCAATAACCACTGCATCTGACTGCCTCATTATCAATAACAACTTGCTACTGCTGCTTAGAAAAAGATTGTCTTACAATGATTGTCTTACAGTGCAGGTCTTCCAGTCTATTTTTCTTTTTCTGATATATAAATGTCTGAAAAGTGTATACAAGAATCACACCAGCTTTCAATGGAGGAAATCCAATGTCACTCAATAAAACCACATTCTCTGTAAACTCTAGTGGGGAATTTTAAAAAACATGAGCATAAATTTTCAAGTAGGGTTTTTTTTGTTATCCTAATCTTGAGACATTGTGATTTGTAACATCCTTCCCAAGAAAGCACTCGAAGCCTGTGTCTGCTAACACAAATAGCTGGAGCACTTAGTTTAAAACAGAACCAAATTTATGCTATTTCAGAGACAAGCTTAGCACCTACTCAGATGAAGTGTATCATAGTTCCACCTCTCTCCAAATAGAAATGCCATGTAAATGAATTATATTAAACATCAGAATTTCTAGTTCTTGTTATTTATAGGCATAAGAATGTTTTTTGAAGCTGTTAAGTTTTTTAATTCTGCTTTAGAACATGTTGGAAATGTACCTTCATTGAAGCACTGAAAATTCATATAAATCAATTTCTGCACATTACAATTTAAGCATTTCCCAGAATTTCTGTAAATCTGCTTTTACACCAGAGCCCCGGTGAACCACTTGGGGTTTTCTCTGTTCAGGTTGCAATTAGTACATAGTGTGTGAGGCTTTTTGCTCAATGGGACTGTTTATTGAATGATTAACCTCTAAGAGGTTTAATTACACATTGTAAGAATTCAGATGCTGAGAAAAGCATTTTGTGATCCTTGTTCTCTGTGCCTGATATTTTCGTTAGAAAGTACTTGCAGTTTTTCCAGCACAGTCCACAAAAGAACAATTAACATGGGAGCTCAAGAGAAGTTCCAGTACAGAAATTGCAGAAATTGCTGCTTATTAGGATATTTTGATCAGGTCTGAGCTAGAGGGCAGAGGAACATGCAGAGGAAACTTTCTAGTAACAATGCAGATGTGGTTACCTTATTCTTATTTTCTAGAGAGTTAAATCCCTATTCCTTTGATATCTTAGCTTTTGCAATATCTGTCATCTGTGCTCTTTCATCATTTTAGGCAGGTTATATCCTCAAAGACTTGGACTACCTGCAGAAAAAGAAATTCAGTTGTTAGCCTTGGCTCCCAAAGCCAAGTGCCAGCTCCATATTTGATGGCAGATACTGCATTTCATGTTAGAATTCACTGAGTAAAGACCACAATTTTGCCACATAACTTGCTGGATTACAGAATAATAGGGCAGTTAGTTTACAGCTGAGCAAGCTACTTTGAAACTAGGGCAAGAACTACTATGGCTTCTCTTAGTGCCCTATAAATTGTAATTATTACGTTCCAATATATTCCTTAAAGGCCTGAGATCAAAGATTGACAAAACATGCTATGCAAGGACAAAATAACTACTTCTGCAAAGAGCTTTCTCCAAAGGATCTTTAGAGCTATTCAAATAACTGAGGGGGAAGAGGATAAGTTGTTGATACAGTGTTACTTGGATTTGAACAACCTTTTAACACTCTGGTTGCACAGGCCCTCACAAAATGGCAGAATAGTTAAAAAGGGGTGGTTCTCTCACAGGAGGACAACTCCTGGAGTTCAATAGGAAACAAAGGACGGGTTGTTTATGTGGAGTGTCTCATTGTGGCTGCTCTTAGAGAGAGGATGCTGGACTAGATGGACTTTTTGTGTAAACCACAGAACCAATTCTTAGTTCTGCTGGACAAGGAGACTGAAAGAGAAGACAGAGTTTATCAGTGTAATAGTGAAGAACTAGGGCAAAAAATATGAAAACCTCTCACCAGCTTACTGGTTAAAGAAGCAATATAAACCAGTATTAATTGAAACAGCCCTGTTACAGAAACAGTAGGCTGACCTTATCTCTGCCATGAGTTTTTTGTATTCTCTAGAGAAACTTCCAATGGTTTGAACCCAGTGATTATCCAGAAGGGCCCCGATGTCTGGAAGCAATGATCCTGTAGGTTTAGTCTCCATTGCCAACTGTAGTCATGCTGACCTTACTGAATGGAGCTCACTGCAGGTCAGCAGTGGCTTCTTGTGCAAGAAAACAGGGTTACACTTGGGGTTATATCTCAGAAAGTACTCAGGAACATCGGCTGGTACTGCATTGGGGTTTGCAGCACTACCAAACAGTAGTTGTTTTTATTAATTGTAAATTCAGTCTTGTACTGAAGCTTTAGTAGTCTGTCACAAGAAATGGATATATCTACTGATGGCATTTAAATTCTATTTTTTCATTTTTGTTTGATCCTTCCAGTGGCTTATTTTCTCTAATTCTCCCAATGGCTTCCCTGTTTTGGCTGTTTTTTCCTGGAGTACCTGTATCCCCTCTATCAGCCCATTTTGCCTGCATTAGACTTTTCTGCCTGTTTTTCCTGTTGTGTGGATGCAGCCCCACCTTTGAACACGTGTGTATTCCATCTCTGCAGCCTCCATGCCTCTTTTCTCCTCATCTGCCTGTTCCCTTAAGCAACAGGACACATGCCAGGGACTGCTGTTCTTTCATGTCTCAGCCACAGTCCTGCAGTTTTGCAGGAATTGGAGGCTTGCAGGGATGAGACTGAGTTGGCAACAGGTCTGCCTACTTACCTACCCCTAGGCTGCAGGTTTGGTTACCTGCTTCCTGTCCTTCTGCTCAGCTGGGGGAGAAAAAAAAGAGACGAACAAAGATTAAAAATGACAGTCTCTGCTTCTCTTTCCTCCAGGTAAAGTGTAGGTCCCCAGCTATTCCTGGGCAGTCAGTGGATATAAGTGCTATTAAAGTGTTATAAGTGTTATTAAAGCTATTCTGTTGATATATTAATTTATATGAAACAAAAATCTTCCCTAAGCAATGCTCCTTGCCAAGACAGTGATGGCCTAATCAGTGGCCATGCAGCTGCTCCAAGGCTGGGGGGTGTAGCTGGGTATGGGGCCAAGGTGAGTTGTTGCTTCTGTGGGTGCTGAGGCACCTGGGAGGGTATGAAAAGTCATGGACTAATTATCATGTGTGGATTTGGGCCAGGGGCTGTGTGAGAAACAGTTGTTAGCTGGGTGGCTCTAAATGCTGCTACAGTTAGACAGGGAGGGTTGGGAAGCTTTCAGGGTATCCCTTTGGGAAATGCTTTTCTAGAGAGCTGAGGGTACATCCTGTGGTTCGGCAGAGGACCCCAGAATCTCCAGGCAGTCTCTTGCTAGTGCTTAAAAACACCTTCACAGGAAAGAAGCCTGTGTGATGGTGGCTGTGGTCTTATTTACTGCTACCCTGGGGAGAGGCTGGCAAGAAAAGGTATCATTTATCACCTTGGAGCTGGTTTAGCAGACCGTGCAAAAACCTTCTGCCTTTCCTGTAGAAGGGTAGGAAAAGACCTGCTGTAATGTGAATATTCCCTCTCCTTGGAAGGCACCTCCAGACCACAGACTGCACAGGATGGCCCGTGTTATTCTAGTTAATGATTTATTCTCTCCATGGATATCAAAGATGGAGCTGATGGTCAGTTTGCACTTTCAAATGATTGCTCATTTTGTTTAGCTGAGTTACCAGTGTAGTGTGGTTAAACTGCAGACTCATGGGCTCTAAGTGTGAGGAATTAACAGCCCACCGTTTGTGAAAGATCCTGAGCTCTTTGTTGCTTGCTTCTTGAGGATTTCTGAAATTTCTGGGAGCACATCAAAGCGTTTGTGGAGAGGGTGTTTGCAGTGGGGATGTTTGGTATTAGTTTTGGAATGTTGGCAGCCAGCCCTTTACTTCTAATTAAATGAGAGAGAATTTCTAGCAGAGGGAGCTAGTTAATTTAATTTTAATTTTTGTCAGAATGCCCAGAGCATCGAATGGGAGTCTCATTGGAACATCTTTAACACAGATTGAAAGAATTAATACAATTAATTCACTACCACCACAGGAAAAATTCTGAGATTTTGTTTATACAGTTTGAAATTGATAATGAATATACAAAACCAAATGTATCATGCTCTTGCCTTTTCCATGATGCAGGTTCAATTTCTCATGGAAAGCTCACAGCTGAGAGGCAGAAAGTGCTTCGTGGGAGATGGAGGCTCTTGTAATTCCTTTTTGGAGACTGGAGAGTTCACGGGCTACTTGTCCCAGGTAGTAACTGAAACCTTTTCCCAAGGGATGCAGCTATCTTAGTGCTTGTCTTGTTTTGTTTTAGAGCCTTTTGAAAAATACAGTTATAATGAAAACTTGGCAAAAGAACAGTTTAAAATGTAAAAATAGCAAAATGTGTGGAGGCTGCTGTTCATTTTGTAAGGCAAAGCTTGTGACTTAAGAATGCTGCTTAGCAACAGATGGGGGGAATCTGAAGGTGATCACATAATTTTGCAGTCCCTGAAAATTAATTATTCCTGTTTATTCTGCCTTTTAAGTACCGTCCTTTTCACGGCCCTGTTCTGCTTGGGCTGAGGGTGTGAGGTGGCTGGGCCATGTCCCCCAGCCCTGGTGTCCCCATCCTCACCCTGATGCAGCAGTGATTGGGCTGCAGGGCTCTGCTCAGGCTTCTCCAGTTCTCTGTCCCACTGTGCTGGATGTAACGTGTCCTGATCCATATGGAACAGGGCCCCAGGTGTCCTAGAGGGAAGGAAGGACAGAGCCAGGCTGTGCAGTGTCTGCAGAGGGTGTCCCTTCAGCACACACTCCTGGCTCTGCAGCACCATCCACCCCCACCCTTGGGGTAACCCCTCCTCCGCAACTCCTTCTCACACCTCGGCCACCAAGAGCTGTTCTTCATTTGTCTTTTTCTGACTTTCAAAGAGCACAAGGTGGCTTTTCTCTCTAAGTTTGATTTCCTTAAGAAATGATTCAGATTCCAGATTGAAAACTTTATTTTATGGTATTGCTAATGAAATCTTGGCAGATTGTGGCATTTGGGAATCTGTGAAGTTCCCATTTGATTCATGTGCCACTGCCATCATTCAGCATGCACGGGGTAGAAGCATAAATACTATGTTATAAATTGGCAAGTAGTGTTTGATTTACTTATCTGCAGATGCTTTCCCTGTGAACCAAGACTTATGTTGACCAAGTCATTAATCAACTTGGTGGGCTTAAAGTATAAACATCTCATGCCCAACTGGAAAATTAATTTGCATAAATACTTAAGGAAGCAGTGATTTGCATTCATATTTAGCTGGTATCTGCCACCAGGGACGTTTGTGCTGTTCCCTGGGTGAGTTTGAACTCTTAAAATGCAGTTTTGACACAATGTAGCACATGAATTATTTGGAACAGTTACATTTTTCTTTCTTTTTTGTTGGCCCTAAAGCAAGGCACTTTCAATGAGGGATGCTGGTTTTTCTCTGCATATAGGAGTGAGAAGATTTCAGGGTGAATTATTCAAGGTATCGATCAGGACCAGCAGATTATAAGATGATAAAACCAGCAGTTTATAAGAAGTTTTTTTGTAAAGCCTATCACCATATATTGATTATTCTTATTACTTCATAAAAACGTATTTAAAGGCTTGGGTTTTCAAAACTTTGAAGCTACTTCCTCCCTCACTGTATGCCTTGGGGACGTATAAATCCATTTAAACAAACAGAAAGGATAATCCTTTTATAAAGAAAGTAGAACAGTATTTCCCAGTATGTAAACAGGCACTAATAAAACTAAGGAATATTTAGTATTTAAACCTTCTGAAAGGAAGATCATCTTGCTGCCTGGTTTGTAAGAAGGATATACTTTACCTCCCATGGCATAATTATTTACAACAATGCATACAGTGGCCTTTAAGTTTTCTTGTGGTTTTTTCTTACCAACTGGCATAATAATGTCGGGTAGCAGAGACAGGTGACTGTGTGCTTTACAGAGCTCCTAAAAAGTGCAGCTGGGAGAAGTGCAATCTGTTCACACATCTGCTCCATGATTCTATTTTAAGAGATCCAGGATGAAAAGCAGCATAATGAAGGTGCTGATTATGACTTTCCAATAAATGTACGTGTGAGGAGCCATGGTGCAGGATCTGGCTCGCCTGATCCTGCTTCTCTGAGACTGGCCAGAAAAGAGGATGCAGAGAGAAGCCTGGATGATGTATTCCCAGCTCCACCAGTTTGTACCTTAGGGACTTTCTGAACCAGATGTGGGGTGAAAGCACAGACAGTGCACAGGGTGAGCTATTGGTGATCAAATATTGGTTCCAATGAGGGATCTGTCTTGGAGATTGTGCAGGACCATGTTAAGGTTTTTAGGCCTCTCTGGCATAGTGCTAATTGGGAACTAAGGGGGATTTGTAGTTATAGAAGTTGGGATAGTGTCCCTGAGCAGGTAGTCTGATACATGAGTATATTGTGGAGTGCTATTGCCTGTTACCATGAGTGCCAGCTGTGTGTGCTACGTTTGGAAACTGTTTAGATATTTGAATGCTATTTTAATAGAAATGAATTAATTTTTTGTACCTATGGGAAATCTTTTGGTGTTAGCAAATATTTTTTTCTCTCCCCATGTTAACAGATGCCTTGAAAGGCAGGACAGATGTTAATAAACACAGTTACAGAAGTAGGTTTAACCACTGGGACTGTTCAGCCTGGAGAAGAGGTGACTGAAAGGGCACCTCCTCAATGTCTGTCAGATCTGCAGGGAGGGGGCAGAGGAGGGACCGGGCTCTGCTCGGGGGTGCCCAGCAATGGGACAAGAGGGAATGGGCAGGAACTGATGCTCAGGAAGTTCCACCTGAACATGAGGAAGAACTTCTTCCCTGTGCAGTGACCGAGCACTGGAACAGATTGCCCAGAGAGGGTGTGGAGTCTCCTCACTGGAGATATTCCAGAACTGTCTGGACACAATCCTGTGCCATGTGCTCTGGGATGACCCTGTTGGAGCAGGAGCAGGAGGTGGGACCAGATGCCCCACTGTGGTCCCTTCCTTCCAACTTTATGCAGTCTGTGATTCTGTTACAAGCAAGGAAAAAGGCCTGGGAAATACTAATTGTTCTTAAGTCTATTAGTCCTACAATGCACTCTCATAAAACGAAACAGAGCTCGAATCTAAGCTGCTGATTTGTACTTAATGGAATATCTAATTTACTGTTTATTTTATTTGCTAACAATCTTGTTTACTGGCATTTGAACTAAGTTTCTAGCCTTATTCTTTCTTTTTTTTCTTCCAGTTAGAATGAAATAGGCTGGTGTATGGATTATTTGCCTGCATTGAAGAAAGACTTGTCTCCCAAAAGGTACATTATGAGAACTGCTAAGGAGTTAAATAAAGATAGCTGGTACAGAAAGCATAAGTTTTTACATATTCTCAAAGGCAAAGAGGCAAAGTGTTGATGTGAGAGTAGGGGATAGGACATGGATCTCCTCTGCAGACAAGACTGAGGTTGCATAACCGGTGCTTCCCCACAGATTCCCCTCTACCTTGGCTAAAGTTGATTAAAGAGTTCTAATTTCTATCTCAATCTATTTTATAGATTTTTATAGATTTTATAGATTTTACAGTACTTATAAGATGCCTAGATCCTCCAGTTGGCATCTACACACAACTGGGAAAAAAAGCACCATCACATAGCTGCTAATTTGAGCTTCCAAATTGAAGGTTTCGATGTTCAGTTAAGACGCAATTAGTTGAAAATGAGGCATTATGTACCAAAATCTCCATGTCAGCTTTGAAACTTAAGCTTATGATGAAGTAAGACATTTCAGAATTGAAGTTATGGCTGCATTTTCTCTTCCTCTCCAGGCCAAACATGTGTTCATAATCCCTTCTACTTACTCATTATTTCTTAACACACAATAGTAAATTAGGTCCACATGAGCCTTTCAGATAAATAAAACCAGATCATAACTGATTTGGTCTGGAGCCCATTTTGAAATCTGCCAGTTTAAGCAACGTGGCCCTAAAAATGAGGGTCAAGCTAATTACAGCTGCTCAGAAATCCAGATTTTCTAGGTCTGAAGTGGGTCCTGCCTGCCAGCCTGAATTTCTCTGTAGTATTTAAAACTCACTCTTTGAACCAGGACTTGAACTGAGAAAGTCTAGCAGCAAAACAGTAACTTCTTGGTTCTTGACTCCATGCTACCACTTAATCCCCAGCTTCCCTCTCTTACAGGGGAGTTAGAGATGACCAGAAGGCAAGATTAACCTGGCTTCTAGAGGGGTTTTATTGGTGAGTTCATGCCATAGCATAGGTGTCATACTGGGGCCCAAAGCTGTACTGGAGGTGGCAGAACATGTCTGCGTGTGGCCCAGGGTGGATCTGGGCATCAGTCCTAGGAATAAAGGGAAACCTCAGTGTATCTTACTCAGGGGATCACCAGACACTTACTGCAATGAGGACTTTTACCTTAAACTGGTAATAAGCACCAGCACATCAGAACTGCAAAAGCCTCTGGAAGGGTATGAAAGACAAGCCCTGTGAGGTGTGAACTGCCCCGGGAGTCAGGGCTGAGTTTCAGTTTCACATTTTGTCGCTGCTTTGTCAGCTCGGCCATATCCCTTTGCCTTCTGTTTTTCTGGCTCCCTATTTGTGAGATTAAATAAACACATCACCAAGTGCAGGACAGAACTAAAGCTCTTAATTTTATAGCCTAGCAAAGAGACACAGTACTCTCCTTGTAGAGTCTCTGTATTTGACTAGAGGTTGTATTCTTTCAACCACAGAGGGTCAAGTTAAATGAGTTCCTCTTATGTCCACAGTCATTAAACAGGACAATTACTGTATTAATATAAGAAATCACCAGCAAGTCCATGAGCAAGCCTACTCTGCTACTGGACAGTCCTTCTACTTCCCTCTGAACTCTGTGGGCTGCTTTGTACCTCATCTATTTGTCAGTGCACACACTGAGACATAGAGTCATGTATGATACTGATACATTAAAAGCAAAATACATAAAAAGGGATTTAAAAAAATATTATTAAGCCTTTATAACCTATTACAGCTTAAGATTTAATGAAAAAGTTGAAAAAGTAATTACTATACCTGTTTAAGTCTTTTTTAATTTTTTTTTTTCTTCTAAGATAAAATTTGTAGTTAAGTTCATCATTTTTAACTGTTATTAAGCAGGTAAATATGGTCTGGAAAAAATATGATGGTAGTCTTCCCTAATCGATTGAGAGTACTTGGAAGCTTTTCTTTTTCTTTCTTTCTTTAATTTTTTCCTTATATTTTCCATGGAAGAAACTTCATCTTTAATCTGGTTAAAATCCTTGATCCAGTTTTAGAATTTGAACTTTCAACTACTTTTATATTCAGCAAACAAACTCTCCAAAACTTCACTTATGTGCAGAATGCTTAATTCTTGAAATATTGCACTGTTCCTAAAACTGCATTTAGATAAAGCTGTTCACCTTAATATGATATAAAAAACCAAACAAAGGAGAGGAGAAAGTTCTGACTTGCAGAAACAATCCTAGCTGGCTGTTCTGGGAATGATCTTCAGAATTAGCTCATTATTTATTCTTGGTGCACTCCACCAATTAAACAAACAGTTTTATATATAGAAACAGGGAAAGGCTTAGCTTACTTTTCCAGGGTCATTTCCAGAGCCTTGGACACTGAGGATGTGCAGGCTCATGTTACCCAGCCCAGCAGGTTGTGTGTCTGTGTGGGGATGTGCCAATGCCCAGTGTGATGTTACACAGTACAGCTGATAATGAAAGGAAAGGCAGAGATTCCTGGGAGATATCAGCTGAAACTCCTCGCTTTGGGTAATAATAAATGACTTATTCAAGCCTCTAGAAATATGGCAGGGATCCCTAAGGAGGTGCTGGGGCTGAGAACCCACCCCCCAACCACTTTATTTTAATATCAATGTCAGTTTAATAACTACAGTCTTTGATAGGAGATGATTAAGGTGAAAGAAAAAAGAAATACCACTGAGGGACAGAGGACCCTAGAAATGGAATCCAAGCATTTGTTTACAGAGGGAAGCTCTTACAAACAAATACAAGGTAAAATGCAAGCTGAGAGAATAGTATCTATTTAACTAATATTCCTAGGAAGGCTGCTTTATAGCAGTTGTGGATCGAGGTAATTTTGCCATGCTTTAAAAGAAAAATCACACTAAAATTAGCCCATTTTGATATATTGCAGCAACATCTTCTGTTTAGACAACAAATCATAGCAGTGTAGCAGCCCTGGTTACCCTTACTAAGTTCAGGAAGACTAAGGAATTCATCTCTCAGCTAAATATTGGCTGGCCAAGCTACTGAACAGTTCTTCCCTGTTTTCAAGGTCATGGCTGAGAATATTTCTTCCTCTTTATTTATTGCAGAGAAGCTTGCAAAATACACATCAAAACTCAAGGAAAAAAATGGTCCTCCTGTTTGTTTTGAAGTGTGGGAGATGAACTCCTAACATTTCGTACTCAAAATAAAAAATGGCACTGAAACTTTAAAACCCTTGAATATTTCCATGTACAGCCTTATCAAAACACTTGGTCAGTCATGTACATTCTCTCTCTCTGGCTTTTGGAGTAAATTCCCACCCCAAACCTGCTGGCTGATTTCAAGAATAAAATACAAGGGGAGATAGTAGTGCTAAAATGATCCTCTTAGTTCCTCTTCTGTAGTACCATTTTTGATGGACAATGCCAGTGTTTCCTCTGGAGCCAAGGGGAGGAGAGTAGCTCTGAATTACCTCTGAATTACCTCTGAATTACCTCTCAGCTACACTCTGGGTCAAGTTTGGCAGTGACTTCCTCTGATCCCATTTGTAGTGGCTGGTGGGGAGCGGGAACATTTAAAGGTTTTTTTTCTTACTTAGAGGCTTTGGCATCATTCTGTGCCACATGAATCACACCCCCTTTCACTTGTTAGAACTTCAGCCTTGATTTAAAATAAACAAAGGAGCAACTCCAGAGTACAGGGGATGTAACATTTATACATTACTAACCTCACCAAACCTGCTGTTATCACAGCTAAGTCATTTTTGATAGATAAACATCGAGAAAGATTCTTGGTGTTTAATTCTTCCCCCCTCATCTTGTAGGTGAGAGATATTATTTCTTGTGGCTTCAAGCTGAACTTAGAATGAACTGGAAATAAAAGAAGCAAGAAATACAATTGACAAATAGGTACAACAGTTATGTCTTACTGTTGCCTAGGCTGCCAGCCCCCTGTGAAACTGGGTATTAGAAATATTGAGAGGAAGCTTTGGAGAGGATGACTATAGAAAAAACCTGAAAACTTCGGTGAAAAAAGTTGCAAATTAAGAAAAATTCGTGCCTATACTGTCAGTGAGTATATTTTCAATGCAAGAAGGTACCTCAGAGTTAAGCAGATATTAACCATTTCATATGAAGCACATAAAGGGCTTACTCTTAGTTTGATTCTGCAAATATCCAAAATTCTTTTATGTCAAGGAAGAATGAACATGTGAAACAAGTTATAAATGCAAAGTGTTACAAAATCCTGCAGCAATGGTTTCTGATCTTTTTGATTTATGACCCTACTTGCATTTCTTAAAATCATGTACTTTAGAAAACAGATCAACTGAATATTAATGTAATTTAGGTTATCCTGGAAAAAGGGCTAAGGAGAACCTTATCCTAAAACAGTCCTTATGAAAGGATTGCAGACCTCACTCCTCCTGGAGCCCAAACTACAGAGTGTCTCTTGCTGAGCCCACACAGGACAAGTTTCTTTAATGACCCTCAGTTACACTTTTTTATGCTGTTTGGCATATAAATGTATCTGTTTAATAACAGTTTTTTTGGCAGACGTTTGCTTTTGGATTCTATTCTACAGTAATAGAACTGGAATTCTGGATGACTAAGGAAAGCTTTAGAGACAAGTGTTTTTATATTTAAAAATTATGTTGTTTGTGGTTGTACTATCACTCTGCAAATGAGAAAGCCTCACAACCACAACAATCTGCACATTTAAACTCCTCTACCTTCTCAAAGAGCCACTGTTTTTTACAGTGTATCTGCATATTTTATAAGCAGCATGGATTTTGGGTCAACTGGTATACATTTAAGTTCTGAAAGCAATCAAGCCAGATGGTCCTAGAAAAGCCCGACTTTACACATTGATGCAGAAGAAGTAATTTGAAAAGCAGAGTTAGTTTTGGTTTGGAGCTGCACAGTGACATTGCCAGCAAAAGGGTTCCTTTGCAGTTGCAGCTGGAAACTTAGTTCCCAATATCATGTGAACCCCACAGGCCTCACATATTGAGTGACCTGGAAACAGAGCCTTGGTTTGGGGATAAGAAAGAGACACTCACAGCCTGAAGGCAGCGGGGTTTTGTTTGCCTTTTTAATAGAAAAGCACAGGCTTAAAAACATCAAGCCATGCCAAGACATACAATATTCCATGACTGTTGCAAAGGAGCTAAAGAACCCCCCAAGGGCAGGATTTCCATCAGTCACCCACCCCTGTGCTGTGACTCCAGCCAGGCAGAGCCCTGGCTGGGTTCCTTCAGGGGTAAGTGCTGGCAGGACACATGTCCTGTTCCACCTTGGGGCACAATGGGGACCTACTGCCCAGGAGGGGACACAGCTGAACCCAGCACAGAGACTGCCAGAGCACAGAGAGCAATAAGAACATGCAACAATGTTACTGGTGGGTGTTTAAAGAAAAAGACAAATCCTGCACAGAGAAAGAAAAGGAAGAAGCTTTACAAAAATTCCACGTATATAAGCAAAAGGTAATTGCATCAAAATATTTAGCAAATAATTATTTGTAGCTTCATGTAGCATCCAACACAAAGCTACTACTTTATCACCTCTTCATATACCCTTCATTTTCACCCATAAAATCTATGCAAAACCCCCCAAACCTCACTGCCAAAGTCGAGGCAGTACATGTGAAAAAACCCAAACCCACAGCTCCTGGAGCATCCCATGGCTGTTCTCAAAGGTTGGTCACCTCCCCTTTTCTAACACACTCAGGTCAGTCATGAACTTACTTTGATTTTCTGCTCTCTTAGCACCATTTATGGGTATTCTCAACCCTGAGCATTTCCAACAATATTGGTTTAAATAAGCAAAAGTCTCATGAAAAGCTTCGTTTTATATTAAATAAATTAGAATATAGGGCAATATAAAATCACACACTAAAAATAAAAATGTTCTGATATCAACACAGCCAAATGAGAAACGAGATAATTAACAAATTTTAATCTTCTTATGGATGTATTTAATACTGAAATTTGCATCTGCAGAATTCATTTGGAAATTTGTCACAGCTCAGCTCTAGAATATAAGTTAACAATTCATAGTTCATACTTAAAATGCACAGTAAACAAACCTGAAAGTACACAGAACAGTTTTTACTGAACATGAACATAAAAAAAATATTTTCTCCTTTCATGAAGGAGATACTTTTGATCTGTTGTTCCCATTAGAATCGTATAAATACATGTACAAATCACAGATAAGGGTTTGTAAATAGCAAATGTAAATACATAACCATGGAATGACACTGGACCAACCCTTTTGGCAATGGCAGTTTGTTACCCAGTATCAAAGTTCAGTGCAGAATATATAATTTAACAATGAACACATTCACAAACTGTCAAAAGAAGAATAACTTTTCCCTCTTTTATGCTACACAGAATGCTGAAAGTTTTATCTTCTAGATGACAATGGACAATTTGAGACATTAAAATGCAAGTGCAATTGGACACAGAAAGAAGTCAATATTGAAAGAATTGTCCACACTTTTAAAAAACCTTGCTTAGAAAACTACTGCATTTTACAAGAGGAAGTATGGCCTGGTATATCTAAAAGAACAGTGCCAATGGTATCCCCAGATTTTTCACTTGCCAGTGAATGACGTGAAAGAACTATCAAAACTGATTAAAAAATAAAGCATCTCCAAAGTATAAGTAAGGCACACTGAGAATTCAGAATCGCTGTCCAGTCCAGCCCAAAGGAATGCACTTGGCAAAACCCAGCAAGGCAGAGCTGTACTGACTTTGGAATGGCAAAAAATATAACTTGCAGTAAAGTAAGCAAGTAGAATGTAAAGCATAGCACAGAACTGTATCTTACTGTGACAAAGGCTTATGGTGGTAATTCTAAAATTTAGGATTGAGTCCAAGTATATTCTCCTAAAAAAACTCCTGAGCAAAGAGTATGATATAGCTCATCACTGTCAATCAAAAACTGGCTGTTTCCAGAGAGCAAGACATTGAAAATGGCAAAAGCAAGGTGATGTTTCGTGCAGCAAGTCACACACACTAATCAAGACATGGTACATTTTTAGCTTTAACAAGACATCATAACTTCCATGTGAAAACACCTTTATCAATTAGTCTTAGCACTTAATTCCTTTGGAATTGGTGAAAAAATTTAGTTAATTCAGTGGTAATTCAGTAATTCATTACAGAATTGGTTAAAGTGCTTTAAAACAAATAAATATAATTCACATATCTCTGTTAGAAATACTTTTTCCTTTTGAAACTTGCCTTCAGTAATAATTAACTCACATTTTCAAGCTGATGGAACAGCATTAGCAAGAAAGAGCTGGTTATCTGAGAGGGGGCATTTATCAAAATATTTCATGTATTTGCCGAAGTCCTGTGCCAGAAGAGTTTATCTGTGCTCCACGTTGAACTATGGCATTAGTCACCTTTTGCTTTTCCCTTTGGCCAGTGCCTCTCCGTAGGTGAGGTGAATGAAGTCGAAGAGTTGCGTGGCATTGGCAGCATTCCCCAAAATCCCGGCGAGCTCGTCCTTGGACAGCGTCGCCAGCTCTGCGATGCTCCTCACGTGGTTCATCAGGGCCCGGCAGTTCTTGGCATTAACACCTGGCATCTTTAAGAGGAAGTCCTGGGGCCCAGGGTTGTACTTGTCGGACTCGGGCAGGATTTCGGAGTCGGCGGTCACGGCCATCGCCGTCTCTGCGTCGGGCTGGGGGTGGTTCTGTTTCAGCTCCTCGAACAGCTCCGCGGTGGCGTGGGGAGAGGGACACCACAGGATCCGCAGCTTCGGGAAGTGCAGCGTAAGGAGGGTCAGTTTAGAAGTAACATCATTACTGGAAATTTCCTGCTGTAGAGAGCCCCGGGGGATCAGGGAGAACGGTTTGTTGGGATCAAACTCAATCAGGAGGACTGGTCGCTTGTAGTAGCGGCACATGGAAATGCACTGGGAATACAGCCTCCCATTGTTTAGGGAGCCAATCAGATCGCTGATGCTTTTCCGCTCCACACAGATATCAGGAGTCAAAATATAATCTCCAACTTCCAGAGTAACGGGCTCAATGTCAATGCCACGGCGATGAATCAGCGATGGGAGCTCACTACGGAATTCCCGCATATCCACGATTATAGTTTGCTGAACATCCTTCTGCTCCTGTCCCCCTAAAGAGCAAAATAAACACAGTTATCCCCATACTTGGGACCTGCAGCTGTAGAGCTTTCATGTGTGCTGCCAGTGCTTCTGTAATGGATGGACTTCACATACTTCACATCCCAAATTATACCTCGAATTCAGCATTTAATAAATCCAGACTTCATTTAATTTTCAGTTGCCCAATTATGTACTGTAGTTTATGGAGTACACTCTGCAGTTTCACAGAACTCCCATGCTACCTGCTGTAAGCTTTGTGCATGTGACAATGAAATACATTCAACTGTAGATGAAAGTTATTTAAATAAATCTTTAAAAAGTTGCCTGTAAAACAAGACAGTGAAGCTGATCCTTTTTATTTCCAGCTGTTTCCCACAGAAATATGGCATTTTATTGTAGGACTTACGTGTTGGCCTCTATAGGTCTGCAAAAAGACACATAAAGAGACTGCAGCACCAAGGCCACAAAAGACATAAAAGCAAAGATTAGAGAGCACATGGTAAAGGAGAGCAGGATTACAGACATGACAGCAATGAAAAATGGGCAGAGCTGTGAAGATAAAGGCACAGTATAGATGTCAGAGGAAAGCAACAAAAATGTGGTTAGAACTGCAAAAAAAGAAAAAGGATGTTTTTATTACAAAGAAGGTAATCAAAAACACAATTTGCAGTCGTTTACCCAGGCAATCTGTTCTGCCAAGATGAAAAGATGTCCCCAACATTTACTACCTCAAGGACAACTTGACTTCCTTTGACTATCTGCAGACTTCAGTTTCAATGTTTTAATTTCTCTCCCTACAAACAGCACTAGAAAGTCTTATAACCAACAAGCAGCCCAGAAACTATGCAAATTGTATCTGTCTCAATGGTAAAACCCTTCTTTAGTCTGTACTGTCAGAGAAAACCACAAGTCACCGTCACTGGGAAATCCTGTTTCTTTCCCATGAAGACTGCAGAGCCAGTGTGGGTGTCTCTGGCCCTGGTGCTGGGTCCCTGGTGGCATTTCCAGGGCAGCAGTGATGGGGCTTCCCAGAAGGTCAGAGCTCAGCCTGAGCTCAGGCCCCGCTCACCTGCTTTGCGAGTGTCGGCAGCCACACCGGGGGGTTTGGCGTCTCGGATCAGGTCCAAGTTTGTCTCATCTCTTCCTTCTCTCTCTTCAGGAACAACCATGCTGGCCTTCTCTCTAAGGAACCACAAACAAACACACACTAAAAACTGCAAATCTATGAGAAAAATACACCCAAATAGTTTAACAGCCTTCATCCAGATGTAAAACATATACAGTCTAATCCTAACTGCAGACCCGATCAGAACTGCACTTTACCAGGTTTTCCACATTGTTGGCCTAGATGCTGTATTTCTGTTTCAACTACCAGCACTTTTTAGCAGCTGATTATTTTTTTATTTCTAGAACTTCTCAGAGCATAATAAACAAAGGAACTAATAACTAGTAATAGCACTATAACCTGATGAGAAGATACTGTCAGTAAAAATACTGTCTTATATAGTCTAAGGAAATAATTATTTTGTTTCCCCAACTGACTTAGGTTATAAAAGCCTTAGGAATTATCTAACAAGAAATGCTACTTGCAGACAAAAAGACAATTACAAAAATGAAATTCACAGAGACAATTAGGGGAAAATCCAAGTGGTGCTGTTCAGCCTTAGAAGTTTAATATGATATCCTGCTAAAATTAATAAATAAAATGGGGTTTGACTTTTTGTTGATTCTCAGTGGGAATTGAAATTAAAAGTTTATTTAAAGCCTTCACACAGTTAAGAACTTCACTCTGTTTGAAGTGTAAGCATGTAAGGGAATGCCATGGAACACTAATAATAAAGGTGGTTAAACTAATTGTGTTACCGAATGAGTTTTTCAAAGGCCTCCTTCTCTTTCCTCAGAGCTGTGAGATAACGCTGCTCTTCTGTGGAGCCCCCATATATGAGGAAATAAACTCTGTAGGTATGAAAGAGGAAAAAAAAATCCTTACAGAACTTCATATTAACTTAAAAACACCCACAACCAATATTTAAGATTAGTAGCCTGACAAGTCAGTCAATAGTATATTGAAGTTTTCTATATTTTTAATTAGTTTGTGAAATTTATTCATAAAAGTGAGTTTGGCAATTTACAGGTGTATCAAATACCTATACACAGTGTGGTGATCTTTCTGTCAGCCAGAACAAAGTATAACTGCAAATACTTCTCATTTTCTTTATTGTGTTTTCCTATACTTGTTTTTCTGTTACAGTTTCTGAATTACTGGTCTTCAGCATTGCCAACATCAGGAAATGTGAACATGAATTAAACCCAAAATGAATCTTATTGTGTAAAAATCATACCCACAGAAATGGTTTAAAATGAGACTACACCACCTCAAAATGGTCTACTGCCCCTAAGATCATCGAAGCAGAAGTCTTGAAGAAGATGGAATGAACTTTGGGGATTTTAACAGGTATGTTTCTGCCCTAAGAGACTAAACACCCTCTGGAAAGTAAAAATTATCTTTTGGTTACTCCAGACATTTTGCTTTTGTTTAAAATTAGGAAGAGGGCTAAACAGGAATTAAAGGGTAGCTAAAGAAAATGAACAGCTGCACGTTCTGCCTTGACTGCTGACAGTGCACTTTTTAGTTTGTAAGACTAGAATTACCACGTGAACTTGCCTCAGAGGCTTCCCAGGCCTGCTGGCCTTGTAGATCTCCAGCTGGCGGACGAAGGTGAGCTCTGCATCGTACAACACCACATATCTGGGCTCCACCTCGTGCAGGACGCGGGTCAGGGCGTAGGGGTCCCCACAGCTCTGCAGCGGGTGGATGATGGTCAGCGGGTCCTTGAAAATCCCATAGTAACAATCGGAGGGCAGGTTCACATCAAAATCCTCAGGAATGGCCTCTTCACCACTGCTTTCTTGGCTACTGCTTAATTCTTTGTTCTCTTCCACCTCTAACTCCTCTCTCTTTTCCTCCTCGGGTTTCCCCATCATTTGGATTATAGTCCGGTCTTGTTGCTTCTTGTGTTTCTTTTGTTTTGAAGAAGCTGCAAGTTTGCCTTTTTTGGCTTGAGGCCCTGGGTCTGGTTTGGCATTTTTTTTGGACTTGATGGCTTTTCTGTCTGTAATCCATACTTCTGCAGCTTTCTCATCCTTTCCGAAGGTTTTGTTATACAGCCTTGTTAAAAAAGCTTCTGCCCCAGCAATAATAAACTCCCTGAGCTGGGCACAGGCTCGGTCATCGCTGGCACAAATGAGCACTTGCCCTGCAGTCAAGAAACAATATCATGTTTACAGGCTGTAATGCTGTGCTTCTTTTCCACCTACAAGGCATCTCCTGAGCAAATTGGTTTTACTGATCCTGGAAGTAATGCCTGCCAAAGACTTTTGTATTTGGTTGTCACAGTTGCTCTGGACTTTGAGAGAAATATGAAGTGCATGGGCATTTTGTACCAAACAAGATTAGAGGAGATTAATGGAAGTTCAGCCTTCCTTATTCTCACAACGTCTAAATTTGTGAGGTTTTCCTTCTGGCCATCTGAAACATAGTATGTATTGAAACACACTCACAACTACTTCTTTTTAAGAGGTGGAATAAGAGAGAACTTAATTTAGACCAGTCTAATTTTCAGCCTTTGTCAGCTGTGATAGAAAGTCAAAAAATACATATTTCACACAGTATTATTGACATTTGTGGTCTTGAATAACAATTCTCCACAAGCTGACTCAGATAAACTCCTACAACACTAGGTGAGAGAGCCAGTTCTTATGCAGTCAGAACACTGTGGGTGGGAGAAAAGAGCACTTTTTTACCCTTACTATTTCCTAAAATAAAACTTGCTGAAATTTAAGGGGCTGAACAGCCCTAAAATAGGAAAGGCAGCAAAGCAGTTAGACTCTCTACCCTGCCTTCTAATCTCTACCCCATTTATATGCATCTCCTGGAGAGGCAAATTTTCAGGTGCAGGAGAAGAATGTGTGAGTTAGAAAGGGCACTTTTTTTGAAGTTGAACTTAAGAAATGAGTGAATGGTACCTTGATTATTATAAATTTCCACATCAGTTTTATTGGGCTTGGAACTAAACTATCAGTCTAATATTGAAATGTAAGTTAAAAAAATTCTCTTTCCTAAACTGTATTGCATAGTAACCAACACAAATTATTAAATTTAAACTATCTCTTTGATAAAACTGCAGTAAAGAGTTAGGTTCCCTCTCTCCAAAGACAAGCAGAAGTGCAAACCAGCCATGGTTTTACTGTGAAAACTTTCATCATTTAGTATTCTCTCACCTGGACCACCAAGGTTGTCACTGTTCTTATTCTCATCTTCAATCTCTTTCAGTACTTCTCTCAAAGCTTCCCATTTTGGGTTACTTTCGAGAACCAATTCCCTTTTCAGTTCTGAAACACAGTAAGATTGAACATAGCAGCTCTTACAGCCAAAATCTCCCTCAGACTTTAAATTAGTGGTTAGATGTCAATAGCGTGATGGCTGTTGGCAAATATGATATTCAACAGCCTACATAGGCAATGTGTTATGTTACTGGGTTGGAGAACACTCTTAACTTTAAAAATGGGGATAAGTGCTCTAGTGAAGCAAAAAGTTGCAATATTCACTTATTCTTCAATTCTGAAACTCCTGGGTATATTTTTTTTAAAAAAGCAACCCCAGCCTCCTACCCGTTCAAGTAAAATCATAAAGAGCAAGTTAAACAGCAGTGTAACACAAGAATTCCATAAAAGCTCTCCCAGTGATCAGCTGAGCAAGCTTAGGAGAACCCCTTATTTCTTCATGACTCTTGTATGTTGTTTATTATATGCTTTTTGAACTAAGATTATGTCTCAGCTTATCCCAGCTAACAGATTGAGATCCTGAGCTGGGTTAAGTTCACGTAGGGAACCAGAGCCCCAGTAATAACATGCAAAGCACTTGAAATCGTGACACTCCCAAACTTAAAATTAGGAATGCTCAGTACCATTTTCCTTCTTCACATCACGTTTTTCAGAGCCTTTGCCTTTCTGACTCAGCTTCTCCTCTGCAATGCGATAAACTCGAGCCCGAGCGTTCACAAACATCGAGGTGCTGGCGTCGAGGAACAGCCAACCTGAGGGCAGAGGAGAGGGAAGCAGCACTAGTTTGACATCTGCAATGGGGATGTGTTTCAACCCTTTGCAGCACCAGCCCCAAACCTCTCATCTGGAATACCTGTGCTACCTGCTTGCTGTGCAATCACCAGCTTAGTAAGAGACAAATGTGATGCAAATCTGCCCCTGTTAAGTAACAGCAGTTAGGTGGGAAGATGAAAGCATTATCTGTCAATAAAAACCTACGTCCTTATGGCTGGTTATGTAAAGCCTAATTAGGTACCTTCAAATGTTTGGGAATGCTAATTAAAAACATCAACATTTCGCTGTTTCATGCATTGACTTGTATGGATCTTGAGTGTTTACCTGAATTCTCACCAAAAGCTTTTTCACTTGCTTTCAGTGACTCCAGAAGATTAAGGAAGGTGACACAATCATACTGAGTGAGATAGAGGAGCAAAGTACGGAGTATCTTCAAATCCTGGACCAAAGATTTTGTCTTAGCTCCAAGCTGATGCCAGAGAGGATCTAAATAGTGACGTATTGTCTAGAAATATAAATTGGAAAGTTCAGGCTGTCAAATATATAGTACACTAACCATGCTAAAAATGCACTTTTTTTTTTTCCTTTATAGGGGATGCCATTAGTTTCCTGAAGTTATTAAGGATACCAAATTAAAGACCTGATGGTAAGGTATTTTTTTTTACATAAGTTATCATTTTTTAGCAAAGTTAACATAATATAGATGCCTTTATGTAAAATACTCCAGCAATTAGCAGATGTGTATCAATTAATGCTTTCAGTACACTTTTTCCTTTCCATCTAATAATAAAACACTGGTACAATACTCCCCCCCACCCTTAATTTACTGGCACTGGCCTGTAAAGCAGAAACCATTCTAATGGCATTTAATTTCCAAAATAAGGTTGGTACCATGCAGATGTGCAACCTGTAAAGCTTAAGAAAAAAACCTCCAGATATTAAAAGTACAGAAAGCCTTACATCAGGATTAAATAGTAGTTAAGAAATAACTGTGTTTCACTATGATGGTTGAAGTTTATGGTTTCACCTTACAGAAAGCACATGTATGCCAAACATTGCACATCTGCCACAAACAGCAATGAACACACAATTACTGACATATATAATGATTAAAGATACAGCAGATGCATGCATGTGCATGTTGTCTACTATATTCTTGTGCTTCTCCTACTAGAGGAAATGGAAACACAAATAGGAAAGAAAACCTTGAATCAGGATGTTCGTGCTGTAAGACTTGGGAAATGAAGGAAGAACAATAACACCTATACACCAAAAACCCTACTGGCAACTGTCACATCACTATTACATCACCTGGTACCACTAATAAACATGTCATGGGAGAACACTCAGCTGCTGAAGGTTATTAATTTTACAAATAAAATTTCTGTTTGCATGGCAGTTTGAAGATCTACATCCTGTTAGTTAGACACTACAAAACAATCAGAATGGTTACCTTGTCAAAAGCTTTTCCAATAGCATTTTCTAAAGAGAGGTCTTCTACTTCAAGAACTGGATTATAACGTTTGAGTTCTCTCAGACAGGCATTTAAAATGTCCAGGATTGAGGTCTGGATAGCAAGCATAGCAGGGGTCATTGCCACATGTATTTCCACCACTTCAGGTTTATGCTTCTCTAAAAATGAGTTCACTGCTATATGAAATCTAAGAGGAAAACAGCTTATTAAGATTTACATGGAAAGTTTTCTTGACCCACAATTACTCAAAAGTTTGTATAAACTACAATTACAATTGTTTTAAATGTGAACAAGTAAGTTAATTCCAAAGTAAATCAGATTCTAGTGATGTGAAGACTGCAATCTTATGAACAGCCTCAGAAAACCATCTGTTCCACAATGATGACTGTAGGCATTCTAGTCATGTGAGCCTATAGGGCTGGTGAATGAGCCATGGAAAATTCCTGCACTAGATTCTCCATCACCAATACACAAACAAATACTAAAGTAAACCCCAAAAATCTCATAAGGGGGAAACAGAACAGGCTCATGAATTCTTTGAAATCAGACACTGCACCAGCAGGTTCTGTGACATTCCCGGCTTGCAGGGATGAGCAGCAGGTCCTTGTTGGAACCCTCCCCTGCAGCCCCTCAGCTGCACAGGCACAGACATGTCACTGCCTTTCCCTAACAGGGAGGCTCAGAGAGCCCAGTGCCTGCCAACCTCTGGAACTCCCTGGGCATCTCCCTTCCCACACACTGCACCCCCAGGCCTTGCTGTGGCTCAGAAGCCAAGGAAGAAAACAGAGAGAGCTTTTATCCAACCTTTCTTGCCCTAGTTATGTCCACTTCACTGGGATACTGGAAGAAAGACTGTTAAAAAAAGAGTTTACAAGGCAGAGTGACAGTTCATTAAGATGGAGTGAAACACATTCTTAGCCTGGAACAAATGGGCAGAGCTCCTGCCCAAGGCAAGAGCACTGAACGGGTCAGCAGATAAAGGGTCCAGTTCCATTTGTGGCTCTGCTTCTGAATGACTTAACACGTGCCACAAACCTGGCAATTTGCTTTTTATCAGTCATCAGGAAATATTCTTCATACACAACATACATGTAAAAGAAGATTAAAAAAATCAACATGTAGAAAGATCCATGGAGTTTCATCACAGCTGGAAACAAATACCTCCCTGAATGGAGAACTGAGAGACTGTGTTCTTGTTACTTCATGGCTTATATACTCTGTTTTGTAAGGGAAGTTTTTCTTGAGCTATTAGGAGTGTCACCTTCTGCTGTGATTTCTGTTGGCTAAAAGGCCAGCTCTGCCATAAGGTTCAGCCCCTTACAGAGTTAATTTGAGTCTATTTTCAAAAATACATACAGAAATTTAGCATCTTCAAGACCACTTCAGTCAAAACCTGACTGAAATTTGTTTGGGGATGTGAGGGAACACCCCTAAGCAGTGTGACTGCATACACCTCATTTTCTGAGGAACCCATCTAACATCCCTCACCTTCTTTTAAGTTTAACTCTCCAGTGGAGTAAAGAAGTGCCTCACCTTGGCCACAGATAAAGCTTACTGACAAAAAGGTTTTTCATCACTCTTTCCACGTGGCAAAAGCCAGTGTTAAATGCAACAGCATTATCTGTAAAAGCTTTAATGAAGCCTTGCTTGTTCTTCTGGCGATACAGTCGCAGGATAAACGCTTCCTGGCAGGACTCGATGATTCTGTGTGCTTTGTACACCAAAATGCCTGGCAAAATAAAACATTTTCAAGTTACAAGAAGTTAAGAAAGGTCCAACTTTGTATAGAATTTTCCTCATAACTGTCTTATTCTTTGGATTATAGGAATTTAAATCTTCTAAAATGAGTGTTGAACAAACTTTCTGGGGTTCAAACAAGTGACTCCTCAGTTTCAGTACCACAGAACTGCCAAATAACAGAACTGGGTTAATGATGCATCTTTAATAAAAAAAAAATTTAAAAAAATCTTGTTCTTGAGTGGCAGGACTTATTAGCTTAGAAAATTCTTTACTCCTGAGGCATAACTTGAACTTGAGCCTTTGAAAAGGAGGAAAAGCAAATGCACGACAGAACACACTGTTACAGCACAGCAAGTTTGACACTTTCAAGTCTGTGATATTTGCATTCTTTTGTTAGAGAAATTCTGGAATTAGTCTGGTCAAGTATGTTTCATTGGTAACAGTTCAAGTGTTTACACATTCAAAGAACATCTGAAAACATTTGTTTTGCTTTTCTCCTCCTTCTGATAAGTCATGTTCACTCTTAAGGACAGCAAATACTATCAACTGTATGAGTCCACCCCCAGTTTTATTCAGGGCTATGGGGGTATTAGGAATAAAAGATTTATCAAGCACATTTTAGTAAAGAGAAATGAAACAACAATTTAATTTAATTAGGTGTTCGAGACAAATACTTCTGGGATTCACAGTTCACTCAGCCAAGACCTGTTAAACTCAGGCTTATTTTTTCCTCCCACTTAATCATGTTAAATAGCACACTGCATTCTTCCCTCTCCCCTGCTGAAGTGAGGCCTGTGTGGTAACTCTTATCTGTTCACAGCTTGCAGTGGAATCATAAATGCCTTTCTGAAATGGAAGCAAAGGACATCAAACATCACAGGTTTTACCTTGTACCTACATAAGCTCATAAATTTACAGTGCATTTAATTCTGCAACAAGTTTCTTCAACTCAGCACCTAGACATTGATTTTAATATGCCTTTGCTTGGTAAATGAGAAAGCATCTAGAAAAAAAAGGCTTCCATATAACTGCTAGCCATTCATGATTAAGTCATGGAATAATCCACTACAAGGTATTTTTCTATCTAGACATTGTTAGATCTGTCCCACGAAGCAAATTTTTCAGGACATAACAATGATCACACACATTTCTGAACAACTTCCAGTTTGTCAAGATGTGACTCGGAATGGACATGAGAGGGGACAACCAATTTGTGCTGGACCAGTAAGACTGTGTGTTTATCATAATACCTTCCAACTTTCACTCAATATATGTCTGCTTATGGAGTGAGTTTGTACCTGCTCTGTAAGCCCTTTTATCACCACTTTTTATTAAACCCACTTGCATCAGTCTTACTGTGCTGCCAAGTACATCATTTTTACCTGGCTAAAACTACCAGGAATAATTCTTCTTTACTGCAGTGATAATTTCTTATCTCCATTTAGCTGGACTTTATGAGTTCATCAGATGTTAATTCACATGTGATTCCACACTGATTTTATAAACAACATTTATAAAACCTAGAAACACTTTTTCTGTGTTACCTCCTTAAGAAACACTATCACAAGTTTTTGGTGGTTTGGCTGTACAGTCTCACACACAGGTAAGGTACATGGAACCAGGTGTTGGGGAAGCTGGAAATGAAGCAGCTGGTCTATCACAGCTGCTCTGGCACTGACCTCTGGTGGCAATGCAAAACCTGTAAAAATAGCTCTGTAAAAATAATGTGCATGTTTTCAAATGGTTTGATTAAATACGACAAACAAGTTTGGAGCAAAGAAAACGATTAAAAATATGAAAGAACTACACATTTGCTCTTTTTACCTCAGTCTTGGGGGGAAGGAAAGGAAAAGTTCTTTGATAGTGGTTAGTAGAACTCTTCATATAGAATTAAGCTTTATGTATGTTCAAACAGAACACTTTTACCTTCATTCCATTAA
Source organism: Pseudopipra pipra (assembly GCF_036250125.1). Lineage (NCBI taxonomy): Eukaryota > Metazoa > Chordata > Aves > Passeriformes > Pipridae > Pseudopipra > Pseudopipra pipra. The sequence continues at coordinate 6,909,952 of NC_087564.1, forward strand.
ACTCTTACCAGTAATGAGGTTGGCAGGGATTCTGTCAGTAAGGAAATCCACCACCAGGATCCGACTTGTTGCAAAGATGACTCCTCCTTGTGTGTAAAATTCGTACCGAGTGTTATTTGCAATTTCATTGGTAACACGCCGGGGAAGGTGAACAGCTCCATCTGACCTCAGCTGGTCAATAAAATACTCCTAAACCGAATCCAATAAAAAGAAAGACATAATCGTGGTAACTTATGAAACAAACACATTTATTGGATGCAATAAACACCTTTATTATGCATACCCTGCCAATTTTGAGGAGCAGTCCAAAACAAATTAAAACATGACAGTATAACATACTAAAGGAAGTCATAATTATCATGATTTTTTTCTTCTTTGATATACCTTGTTCAGTTTCAAACTCATCTGGGTGATTTAAAATCTACGTATTGTCAGTAGTAGCTAGAAAATACTTAAGTAAATATGAGCAACTGACACTCAAAAGAGTTTACACTTTCCTGTATTTCCATTTTCAGAGAACATGCAATTTTAATACTGCTTTAAGAACAGAGAATTGGGAAGAGTTCATCTTCTGGTGCCCTCACCTGCTATCAGACAACTACAGCAGGTAGGCCCTATACATGAAGTTTAATCTTACAAACTAGAGCTGTGATATTTATTCCCCTATGGCCACTATAAAAAGTCCCCAGGACCTCACTTCCCTGATGGTGGGAAATCTCCCTGGTTCCAGGGAAAAAAGAGCAGCTATTTTTTGTACAAGGAGGGTCAAACCTTCAGCAAGTTCATCCCTTTCTGCTCAGTGGTTACTTACAATTATGTACATACGCTTGTTTTAGCTCAGTATTGGTTTTGGGGCTTTACTGTGCTGCAGGAGTAGGAATTCAGCTAATGGATCCCAAGTGTGTCTGGTCTGACAGCTTTCCCTGGGACGTGGGGTCCTGGGGGACAACCAGCTGTCCCTGAGCCAGCAGTGCCCTCATGGCCAAGGCGGCCAACAGTGTCCTGGGGTGCATTAGGAAGAGCATTGCCAGCAGGTCGAGGGAGGTGATCCTGCCCCTCTACTCAGCCCTGGTGAGGCCCATCTGGAGTGTTGTGTCCAGTTCTGGGATCCTCAGGACAAAAGAGACACGGAGCTCCTGGAGTGGGTCCAGCGCAGGGTGACAAAGAGGATGGGGGGACTCTCCTCTGAGGACAGGCTGAGGAGCTGGCCCTGAGAAGAGACAGCTGAGAGGGCACCTCCTCAATGTCTCTCATATCTGCAGGGAGGGGGCAAAGGATGGACCGGGCTCTGCTCGGGGGTGCCCAGCAATGGGATGACAGGGAATGGGCAGGAACTGATGCTCAGGAAGTTCCACCTGAACATGAGGAAGAACTTCTTCCTTGTGCAGTGACTGAGCACTGGAACAGATTGCCCAGAGAGAGTGTGGGGTCTCCTCACTGGGGATACTCCAGAACTGTCTGGACACAGGATTCTGTGCCGTGTGCTCTGGGATGACCCTGCAGGAGCAGGGAGGTGGGACCAGATGATCCACTGTGGTCCCTTCCAGCCTGCCCCACTCAGTGATTCTGTGACAGCGCCCGGCCCGGCCCCGGATCCCGCACACCCACCCCCGGCCCGCCCCCGGCCCCAGGAGCCGCTCCCGCCCGGGGCACTGCGGGGCCGCGCCGGGCGCTGACAGCCCCCTCACCTCCTCGGCGGGGCCGGTGTTGAGCACGAGCACGAGGCTGGCGGGCTCGCAGTAGAGGCGCAGGAAGCGCAGGAGCAGGCGGTCGATGCCGAGCCCGCGGGCGCACACCACGAGCCCGTCCCGGTGGAACAGGTCCAGGAAGATCTGGCTCTCGTGCTCCAGCAGCGCCGCCATCGCCGCGCGCGACCGCGCACGCGCCCACGGCACACCCCTGACGCGCGGCGGCGCCCCCTGGCGGGCACGTGAGAGCGGTCCTCCAGCGGCGGCTGAGGGAGAGCGGGGACAGCGGGGACAGGAGAGAGAGCTGGGACAGGAGAGGGAGCTGGGACAGGAGGGACAGGAGGGAGAGCTGGGACAGGAGGGAGAGCGGGGACAGCGGGGACAGGAGAGAGAGCTGGGACAGGAGAGAGAGCTGGGACAGGAGAGAGAGCTGGGACAGGAGAGAGAGCGGGGACAGGACAGAGAGCGGGGACAGGACAGAGAGCGGGGACAGGAGAGGGAGCTGGGACAGGAGAGAGAGCGGGGACAGGAGAGAGAGCGGGGACAGGAGAGAGAGCTGGGACAGGACAGAGAGCTGGGACAGGAGGGACAGGAGGGAGAGCTGGGACAGGAGGGACAGCTGGGACAGGAGGGACAGGAAGGACTGGAGGATCCAGAGCCCCCGGCGTGGAAAGCGATGGGGGACAGGCCCCACCTGCTCCCCACAGGAGCTGCGCCCCCGATCCTCCTCGTGTGGGCCGCGTGAGCGCCGAGTGTCAGTGTGAGGTAGCCGGTCTTCGCCTTTTTTATTAGGTGTTTATCATGGCCCGAGGGAATGGCCCGAAGTTGTGTCAGGGGAGGTTTAAGTTGGATCTTAGGAAAGGTTCATCGCCCCAGAAGGTGGTTGGGCACTGAACAGGCTCCCCGGGGCAGTGGTCACGGCACCAAGGCTGACAGAGCTCAAGGAGTGTTTGGACAACGCTCTCAGGGACATGGTGAGATTTGGGGTTGTCCTGTGCAGGGCTAAGAGATGGGATTTGATGATCCTTGTGGGTCCTGTCTGCCTCAGGATATTCTGTGACTCTGTTACTTCTTACCTGGCACCTGTAAGCTAATTTCTTAAGCAGCAAAACAACACTTGACTGAACTTATCCCGCATTCCTCACACAATCCATCAGTTCCTCACTGTTTCCGTGGTCCCCAAGGGGTTCGTTTGTTTTGTTTGTGCCCATAGGGGTGAGGGACTCCTTGGACCAGCTTCCAGAGGCAGCTGGAGGTGAAGGACACTGCTCAGAGTTCCCCTGCAGTTCAGCTGAGCATCACAGAATCATAAAATCACAGAAGGGTTTGGGTTGGAAGGGACCTATTTACACTGGGTGTTGATTCCAGTTACTTCTCTCAGTATTCTATTGGTAAAATGCGATTATCGGGGCATTGAGTCAACTGTCAAATACATTCAAATAAATGGTTTCAGTTCTTTGTTTCACACTGTCACGTGTTGGCAGCCGCAGAGGGTTTGCTTTTGGGTTTTGGTGTTTTTCTAAGTAAGGGTGTACAGCTGCCAGCATGTTCTTTTGCTGCAGACTTGTTCCAGCTGACACCGTTAATGAAGATGCACTTTGCCATGCCTTCTTTGTGAATTTGCCACATGGTCAGAATTATGCTACAGAATATTTTAAATTAACATAGGAAAAGTTCAAATTATTTACTATCTATCTATCTATGTGTTTTAAAAGGCAGTACAGAGCCTCAGGGCAAAGTAGAAAACAAGTTTTTAGAAATCGGAAAAAAATTAATAAAATACGGGGACTATTCTTAATTTTTCTCATACATGTGTCATATTTCTGAATTTTATGCTGATACCTGCAAACTGGATCACATTGCTGACTGTTGTACCAAATACCATGCTTTGGTACTCATTTTTAGCTGGCTGCTAGTAAGCTCTGTGATGTTTGCTTTTAAAACTTATTTTAGACCACAAAAATGTCAGAAAAGCAGTGTTTTTATTTGAACAATATTTCATTTTTATGGATTTTACCCACCAAAACAAAGCCTTACACAATAACACGATGATTACCATTAACATTTCTTACTATTTTTGAATCCTGTATGGAAATCTGTAGCCCAGTAAGGTTACTTCTTTGAGGAATTCCAGTACTCTATAGAATTGTTTATATAATTTAGGAACCAGCCATTTCCTTGACCTCCTGTTTCCTACATGAATTAGAAAGAATATGTTTTCTAATGGTCCAGCTAAAATATTTCAGGCATCTCTGTAGTATAATTTTATTTTGTACTATATATAGATTTTTATATATTTTCACTTTGGCTAAATATAGTATTAATATAAAGCTGTTGAGAAATGTACTTCTTGTGGGTACACAATTATTAACCAGCAGAGGGCTGTCATTTGTTACCTTAGAAGACCAGAATTTAGACCTAAATCTTGCAATTCAATTTTGTGGAATTTTTCTTTCCAAAACATTAGAGTAGTATTTAAAAAGCATTCATGTACCCACAAGAAATAACTTGTGTAGGAAAAGGATAAATAAAATTTGTCTACAAATTAGATATGTAATTTCTGAGTTGGGAATAATAAGCCAGGAGAATGATATTGAGGGGAGTGCATGAATACATTTCTGTATTCAACAATCAAGGTTTGCTTTTAATTTTAAGCAGATTAAAACTCGTGTTATATGTATATGTAATGAACACCTGGAGTAACTTTAGGAGTTTATTCCATATAGAATTACAAACACACACAAATTATAGGCTGCTTTCAAGCTGATGGATGGTATGAGATGGTCAGTGCAGCCCATTAGCAACCTCAAGACATTTACTTGATCTTTTAAAAAGGCATTAACAGACCTATTTATTTCATCACATTCACAGGAGATGGAAGTCAGGTTAATTGTCTGGTAGTGCAATAGAACAGATCCCTGGAGGGGGGATGATTATTTGCCTCACTCGTTATTGGGATCACCAATATTAATGATCTTTATGATACACTTTGGACAACTACTTTTTTTTTTTTATTTTAATTTTGACAAGCTATTAGCTCTTACTCTGAAAGAGAAAAATGCAAAAATCGTGACTAAGTCATTAATCTGCCCATTTGTGTAATGACAACAGCCTTATCTGAAAACTAGTGAAGTTCCTTTGTGTGATATTAATTAACTTTTGTTACTGATCATGTAAAGAGCTGAGGACTCCCTGTGAGAGGAAAACCAATATTTAGATAAGTTATGTAAAACATATTTTGTATTTAAGTGAAACTCCATATTTTCATGTGTGAAAACGTGGTGAGATTTCCTACTCTGTGGATTTTTTTATTGGGTCTTTGATTTCATTTGTTGTTTGAAATACTAGTAATTGTCTGTATATATAAATACACATAAGAAATTGAAAAAATGTGTTCCATAATCTCGGAATTTTTTATAATCCATTTTTTAGCCACATTTATTCATGTTCTTAGAGCATGTAGTTCTGAGGGGGGCACTTTCTGAAACAGATTTTTCTCCAGCAGTCTCCACACAGGACATTCTTTATATGTTCAAAAATATTACCCCTAGAAAAGAAAACCTAATTACTCTTCTTCAGTGAAGCTATTGTAAAAATTAAATATGACATGTTTTTGCTGGGTTAAAAATGGACTCCAATAAAAGACCTGATGTGGGCTCTGCTCTGATGGATAGGGGACATTAGTAAGGGAAAGGTGAGTTCTCATCCCACGCTGGCTCTGCACAGACCAGGAGCCCCTGGAATGACTGACTCCTTCCCATTCCTTTCCCCCTGAGGTGTAATTGCCATACAAGTGTGTTTGTTCAGTGTGCTTTGTCTTAAGTAAATCAGAATTGAATTTAGCAGCTGTAATTAGTTCCACAGTCTTTTTTTTTTTTTTAATTCACAGTTACAAGGCTGGGTTTAAAGCTTTAAAGATACATACATACAGTTTGTACTTCAGTACCCTGAACAACTTTAGTTTTGATTCCCCCCCTCTATTTGTGCATCTTATACAAATAATACACATGCTGTCTGGGTAGAACATCCCACTTTAATAGTTTCTAGAAGAAAAAGTTATGAACTGCAATGAGGTTTCTTTATTGTGGCAATATATAAAAATGACAGATAGATGAAGTGTTTTAATATGTTACTTAAATTCAACTCTGTCATACATTTCTAAGGGCCATGGTCATATTCACTCAGCTATGTTTAGCTTTGCATGTAAAAGAAGGAATTTTACAAATGTCCTCCTTTGCTATGAACAAAAGAAGCAGCAGTTGATGATGCAAGGGGGAATATTTCAACCTGCAAGCATTTGCACCATTGTGAGCAGTGTAGATCTGTTGTACAGTAGTGGCAATGCAGATCTGGTTTTGCAATTTTAGTTGAAGATTTGTGTTTCCTGACCATAAGTGAAAAACATATTGATGAAAAGCAGAATGTTCTAAGTGGTACCAGAAGTGTGTGTGGGTTTTTTTGCAATTTTTTTTTAATACATTAGTTTGGTAACTTTGGTGATATCCCAGGGGAGGATTTTAGAGAAGCAAAATCAATATCCTTGCTATATTGGTGCTAAATTTTTTATGTTTTATACACAAATCTTTTCTTCTTCTGAAATAATTTTTAGAACCAAACATTATTTTGGGTTGTGCACAATGAGTTCAATCATGTGTGTAACTTGCTGTCTGTTTTGGTCCCCTTTTCTCCAGAAAGCCCAGGGTGTGGTCGGGCAGGGTGATAAACTGAGCTTTGTGACTGACAACAGCTCTCAAGAAAGGGCTGTGATCACAGGGCACAACTGTCTGGAGGGTTCACATCCTGCCTGGTCACAGTCAGCAAAGAAATGGTGGTGGATTAATGCTAAAGCAAATGGCATTATGTGAGAAGAGTTGTTGTTTGCCTCCTGGTTATAAGAAACGTGATAGAGCAAAATTTGCATCCTGTGCTTTGCTTGACCACATGTGGTTGTTTGCTCACATCTGACTGGTTGTAACGTGGAAAACAGGTGTTTCCTAGAGTTTGTTTTTCATGGGAAGTTGGTTGGTCTCTATGGCTTAGAAGACCCTGAGTAAAAAAAAAAAGGTAGGAAAGGCAAAGTTCACATGACCATAAACCAAAATCCTTGTCACAATTGTTCACAGGCAGGTGTGTGGAATTTTCAGTTCAGTAACTTTTTAAAAAACGTAAATTGATGCTTATAAACAACTCCAATAATGGCTTATTACTTTAAGATTTAATAACTCAAATGTTTGTAGAATTTTGCTTTATGGACTTATAATGGGATGGGACGTACCTGAAAAAAAGCAAAATGAGTGTTTAGTGTTTGACATGCAGTGTACCTCTGAAACAATATCTGAGTTGGTTTCTTTCTTGGAGTTATGTACCCAGAGAGAATCAAGGCTAGTGCATCTGCAGTAATGACTTTGGACATAATTTGGACTAGTAGGTGTAGGCATATTGCATTTACTAATTTTATTCTGCAAACACATTGAAAATTGGTATGATGAAACTCAGAAATAGGTGTTGGGGTTGATTAGGAACAGTAGTGGGATAAGCTCTGGTGTATCAGTGGGCAACCTGCTGCAAAGAATAGTAAAATTACAATTACTTATAGGCTGAAGAAACAGTTTCCTTTTCCTGTAACAACTGTAGTGATGCTGCCAGCCCTCAGTGCTACTTCAGCAGCAATTTGGGAAGCCCAGGCAGAAAACAAACCAAAGAGCTCATCCCCATAAATATGCTCCAAAAAGAACCTGGAAGATGGGAGAACATGAAGGCTTTTCCTTCACAGTGGTTTAATTCCCCTCAGTTTTGGACTTTGAAGTCTCAGGCAGTATTACACTTTGTTTTGCTGTCATTTTATTCTGATTTGCCTCTGATGCTCTGAAGCAAGACTCTATTAGTGGAGATGGTTTCCATAGCAATTACAACTCTGTGAATATGCACGGGACTGCTTCCTCATTGTTTCCAAGGGGTTTGATTTACCAGATGAATGGTGCAAGCTAACTTTATTAAGGAGCTGCAGGGGGTATTTGTTGATATACTGGGGGGAAGGGAGCAGCTACCTTAGCCATGCCTTTGCTGTGTTTGTCAAAGCCATAGTGAATAATTTGGCAGTGTTAAAAACCACCATTATCATGGCCCCACTTTGGAGCTGAGTGGCACATGGAAGTGTGCCAGGGCCATTTCAGTTCCCAGGGCATTGTCCTCGTGCAGCCAGACCACACTTTGAGCTGGGAGTGGTTGGGATGTGTGGACATTTTTAATTTTGCTGGCTGTTCTTCAGAGTGGAGTCAAATGGAGTGGTGTCACAGCTTGTAAAATCCTTCGTGTTTGTGCACTACCAAAACAGGACCAAGTGCTAGTTGTGGTCTCTGAACTCTACTGTGATATCAAAAGCAAGTAGTGACAAGTAGATTTGGTCCAGTTCCTGCTGCCTTTTACCTGTGAATGATCTATTCACAGGATTTGTGAGTTATGACAAAATTCTCCATTATTTCTACTATCTCTGTATCATTTTCTGAATTGTACTCTAGTGATATTGCCACAGTTAATAGTTCCACTCAGTAAGTTTTACAAATCACAAAAGCACACTTCCTTTGTAAGTTAAATTCATTCAGCGCCAGGAATTGCCCAGTAGTTCACTGGGAAGTTATGAAAGCAAGACCCCAAGAGCATGTGTCAGACATGGGAACTATTAGAGTTCTTTAGCAGAAACAAATGTCTGTCTTGACTCTTCTCATACTGCCCAATTTAATTCAGAGGGTGACTTGTTGTGTTACTCACTATTTCCTGGCAGATCTTCTACTGGGGAGTCTCTCTTAGTTCCCTTCGTTCTTATATTTTGTCTCTTCCCTGTCCCAGCCTCTGCTGACACTTGATCTGTGGTTTGTCCTCACCAAAGTAGGGCTATAATTTTCTTCTAGAGAGTTGCATCTTGTGTCTGATTATTTGCAGGTTGTTTTGTGACAAGTTCTTTTGTGCTCCCACAGCCCAAAGCGAGCGAGCTGCGCAGATTTGTTGTGAGAGGAAGTGTCTGACTCTAGAGCTGCACAGATGGAACGGTGCTGCTTTCACAGGGGATGTGCTACTCAAATTTCAAAGGAACAGCATGGAAAACATCTTATCTGTAAGCTAAGATTCTCCTTGAAGTGTCTGTATTTGGTACACTAAAATGGTGGCTGAGTGCATAAGGTTTTTGTTAAGAAATTACCTCAAGCTGTTCAACTCTTTTCCAAACTTTACTGTCATGGATATACTAAATTTTCCCTGGATTTTTTTAGAAAGTTTTTTTCTTATGAGAAATTTAACTACCATTATGGCCTTAGATCTCTGTAGAATTTCTGCTGGAGTTTCCCAGCACTTTTCAAAGTATCCACTTGCTTTGCACAAGCACTTCAGACAAGAATTTAGAGTTGAATTCTAGATTCTGCCACAAGACGTGGATATGCTTCTGCTGTGGATCCTAAGGAATCAAAGTTAATTGCAGTAATTTACTGCTGAGCTGTGTGGTGCATATAATCAAAATATATAGACTGACAAGAAAATCTACAGTCAAGCATACTCATTTTAACAAATGAATGGTACAATTTCAGTACCATTAATAACTCATTATGGGTAAGTAGTTTTTCTTCTGCTATGCCTTCTTTGTCATGCTCTGAATGTACCAAATCTGCCTTCCCATCTTTCTTCTGCTGTTACCAACCACTCTCTCCCCTCTGGAGACTTTTCACAGAACTTCTCACTCTTCTCCACCCTGTACAAGTCTATATATACAATATATAAATATGTATAAAATATACCTGAACACTGAATACATTTACCTGTGCAAAATACTGAGTGACCCACCATACACAAATTTAGAAAACTGAAGTTGTAACTCTAAGATACTTTTATAAATCTATGAAGTCCCTGTTGATCCAGCTTTGGGTTTTTTTGGTTCCTCTAATAAACACAAAACTCCTTGGAAAGGATAGTTACAAAACTGCCATAGAGGTGCTCAACCATAATATAATTATATTTATTAATCCTTGCACACTCTTGCTTAGTAAATTAAATTAAATTCATCAGCTCAGTCTTTAGTATATGGAGCTTTTTGTACCTTTATTTTAATTTTATTTAAATTAAACTCTTACTGCTTACTTTTGGATAAAATGGTGCAAATGTAATCATCATCATAGGAAAACAATGAGGCAGGGGGAAGAGTAATATATATATTAGAAAAAATGTTGCTAAAATTCAAAGAGAATGCTGACACTTTGAATGTGAAAATGTATATTGGGCAGCACTTCTGATTTTGAAATATTTTGAAGAGTTTTAGAAAATATATCTTGATCTAACTTTTTAGCCTTTGAAGCTTTACTACGTGACCTCATTTGCAAATATTCATAATCCTGCAAAAGAGATATATAATGAGGTTCTTAAAAACCCTTGAACATTGATTAAAGTACTTTAGAATCCAAAGAATCATACTCCATGCATAATAAAACAAGAGCCTTTATACTAAAACTGCTTACCTGCAAAGTCTTCTAGGCATTTTACTTTTTATTTCTCTCTGCCCTAAAGCTGAGGTTTGATTTCTCCTGCAGCCAAATCTCCCATTTAGATTACCAGGGAAATCAGGATTACACTTTTAATGCCTTATTCAAAATACACATGGATTGGAAAAGGAATGGATAAATAGACAACTGGGAAACAAGCAGATTCGGGTGCTTGTGCTGTACTTTGTCCTCTTTTTAACTAGAATGACCTTCCTCATAGGTAGCACTTAATCATCTATTTTTTTTGGTCTGAAATAGGAAATACTAAATTATTTCCAATGCCATGTTTTGATAACATTTCAATTTTAATGGTGTGCACCAAAGTAATGAAAATACATAGGTTAAGGATGAATAAATGTGTGTAATTATGCAGCTTCTAAGCACCATATGCAGCACAGAGTATCACTATAAAGTATTTAAGGAGCAGTTGTAATAGTCAGCAACTCTTTTGTTGCTTAGTTTGTCTTGTAGTAATGCTTTAATACTTTCTCAATATTTATCCTAATTAACATAATTTTTAATCTCCTACTTTTGGGGAATGAAATAATTGTAGCCCTATTGGACAATTGACTTTGTGTTTCTGGCAGTGTCTCTTGGCACTTCCTTGAAAAAACCAAGAGTACTTCCAGCTAAAAACCGCACAAGGGTTTATTTGATGAAGGAATATGTTGTCAGTGGCTCTGTGGCTAATCTTGGGAGTAACTGAAGGTTACAAAGTCACACAAAGGGTCTTTAGATACTGGTGCAAAGTGGTTTGATAGGATCAGCCCAGTATCTCCTGCCTGGGTGTCCATATCACAGCCCAGCCTGTCCTGATTGGCACTAATTGCCAACCTTCTTGGCAGGTTGTGCAGCACAGCCCAAGGGCTGCCTGGATACAGATGAGCTGGGGCATCCACCCACGGGCACAGGGAGCTGGTCCTTGTCAGGACTGGCAGCTCTTGCTGGGGTGGGGTGTGAACCTTGAAAGGCCTTTTCCTTTGGTTCTTTTTCTTCATCCTTTCTGTAGCTTTTGGTTTTCAGTGTTTCAGAGAAATACTAATGCTTCTCAGGGAAACAAAAATCACTTCAAGACTTAATAAAAAGAAATCAAGTCAACACTGTTCCTGAAATTTCAAAAAATAAAGAAGTGTTAGCAGAAGAGATGAGGTATTTTTTCTTGTCACTCATATCTAGAGAGTTGCTATTTTGACTTCTACCAGAAGGGAGAAATGCCATAATGTTTCTCAGTATGGAAGATGAATTCAGGGGAGTGAAGTGGTGATGAATCATCTCAATAGGGGCATGGAATATCCTTTGTAGGGAAACAATCAAGATGCTATTCTGTTTTTTCCCCCTTAAGTCCCAGCATGTTAGTTAAAAACACAGGGTCTGGATTATTTTAAGGAGGTTTTTCTCTACTGCATTCTTTTTGCCTATATGTGTTAATTCAGGCAGTCTCTGACTGTTGTAGTCCAAACCAGTATTTTAATAAGCAGCTGGTTTTGGTTATTGTGTTGACATTCATCATGCAGATCTGGTAGAAGCTCCTATGAGCAATTCCTTACTTTCTCTCTTAGGACTTCTGGCTCTCACACTGAAAATTAATTTAAAACTAATTAAAAAGATGAAAATACTTAGGATCATTTATCCTTTTAATTAAATTAGAAGACTTGAGGGAATGTTTGCGGTCATTTTTGAACCCTCACACATTTCAGTCATAAATTAATGGGAAATAAGTTCCAAGAGACACCTGAGAGCAGTCCCAGCAGTCACATGACTTGCTGCTTTTTCATAAAACTTCTTGAATGTAGGCTGGGAGAATCTGATAGAGGAGTGTTACATCAGACTTTTGAGAAATACCTTCTGCTCCAAGCAAACGTAGGCTTCGGAACATCAGAATATCCCGGGAAGCCTTTACAGTGAGTTACTTGCTGTTACCTTGGGGAGTTGCAGTTTGGAGACCTCTGGTGATGAACTTGTTTTAATATGCTCTCCTTAAGTAAAATGTACAATCAAAAATATAAAAATTAAAGTTTTCTTGATAGCATGGCACAGCTATGGTTTGTGTGGAGTGTCTGTGGTGACATGGATGTTTCTGGGGTCTGATCCCTTCAGAAGCTCTTGGTAGGACACTGATTGTCTCCAGAATCCAGGAGGGCATTTTTTGTTGTGGAAAGTTACCTGGTTCCTCTGACATGGTTTGCTTTAATAGCACTGGATTATGGAAACAGTACAGATTAGGGTTCTGTGTTCCATGAATAAGACAAACTCTGCTGCTCTGCAGTTTTGTGTCATCTAAACTGCATTGCAAATGCTTCCTGCTAAGAAGGACCACTAGGCTGAAAATCAAACATTTTTAGTACTAATGTATGGTGTGTTCACTGAGGACACTCCTGCAAGGTATTCAACCTCTTACAGGAGAACAGGAAAAAATTAAATAGCTGTTTCTGCACCACTTGGTGCAAACATGAACCATTGAAGCACGGACCTGTTTGGGAGAATGTTATGGGAAAATAAAATGAAACGGAAGACTATAAGTAAAAACACTGTGCAGGTTGTTCCTGCTCTTGGTGAAGGTGTGTAAACTGCACGTGAAAGAAAATTTCTGCAGTAAGTAAAACCCTATGGCAAAACACCTAAGGCTAAATCATTACCAAAGGCAGAAGTTGAACGGAGCTGTGACATTACACAAGGAATCTCATCCTCCACAAGATGGAGCTGTGTGATTTCTGCTTTTGGAAGCGATTCAGTCTATTAGTAAATGATTCTTTGATTCTGTACAAGGACAGGAGAATCACAGTGATCTATCATTGCTTTCTTACTCAGATGCTAAGGAACTGCTGCAATTTAATTCTAGATGGTCGTGTGGGTGCTAAAAATATTGAATTTAACATGAAAGCTTCTGAATCTAGAAGAAAAGCTGTGTTAAAAAGAAAAGAAGAAAAAGAAATCCTTCACCTTTCTCTGTGAAGATCACAGTGATTTGCTTTCTGTGAGAGGTCCTGTCAGCTTTTCTTTATTTACTCACTTTGATGATGACTGCAATGCAGATTTCTTTGGAATGGTTTCTTATTATTTATGTTCTGCAACATCTGAATGAGGGAGGGATATGACTGCTTAAATGATAATTCAAACAAGTATTTTCAGCAACATTGATGGACCTCCAGTTCTGGGGTGTTTATTAGGTCTGAGCAGATGTAAGTGAAGTACTTCATCAGCAGAATGGAATACTGTCTTTGAAAGCAATGACTGGAAAAGATCAAGGATTCATAGTAGTAGAAAAATAGCAGAACATGAGGTCCTGGTGTGATGCCTTTGCATAAAAAAGTAGTGTAATCCTTTTCCTGAATAAGCAGAGAACCTAAATGGGAGTAAGGACCAGGGGGAACTTGTTTTTCCTCATTGTGTGACATTGGTGCAACTGGCTGAGGAGACCAGAAGGAAACACAGCATATCCAGAACTCCCAGAGCCAGGGACTGGCACCTGCAGGACTGGACAGAACCAAAGGGACTCTCTCAGTTAATGTGGGCTGAGAATCACCCAGACAAAGGCCTGGAAAGGTAAAAGAGTCCTTTCACAACATTCCAAGAATTCTAAAAGATTCAGGCTCCTGAGGTGTTATCCTGGGATGTGTCCCCAGCAACCCCAGAGCCAACTGTGCCATTACCAGCAGGGCTCGTGTGGACTTGCCTGTGGCCTCCTGGAGCACGTGCTGGCTGGAGGAAGCAGCCAGGAGCCCCCTGCAGTGCTGGGCTGCTGCAAGGAACAGAGTGAAAAGAGAACTTGTCTGCAGCATTCCTGAATCACAGTCAGCATGACCTTTTGGGATCCGCTCCTGGTTTTTATTGGTTTGGATTCTGGTGGATCAATGATTATAAACACTCTGCAAGCTTTAAAGAATTCCTCTGATAACAGTGGATATGCTGATGTTTGGTTTCAAGTGAGATTATGTCCAATCAAACTACAGCTTCCTTCTTCATTCACTTTTTATTGCTAAATCCTAACTTCTCCACTGATTCCAAAATTTACTGCCAACCACTCCTCTGTTCTCCAGCTTGTGGCTGGCAGGGAAATGGAGACCCATGATTGCTTCCAAATTACACAAGTGGATGGTGTGGCTGATACACACAATGAGTGACTGGTGGGGATGTCAGGCATAATAGATAATTGCTGAGCTTACACAGCAATATTTGCCTCACTGGGAAGACTCATGTCAGTCTTTATCTCCTACTCAACTGTCAGTTCTCATGGAAACTTGTTGGAACTTCATATTTTTGAGACCAGGTCCTTTCATCAAATTTGATCAAAATTAGCCAATTCATTGAAAAGTTGTGAGGGAGGGGATGAGAAGTGACAGGCTGGCAGTGCATCTGTGTAATTTATTTCCTTGCAAAACTAGCATGGAAAGCAAAGTTTTCTAGTTTTCAAAACAGGCAGTCAGAATTCAGTAACCTGCATTTAACGGAGCTCACACAACATCACGTGACCAAGCTGATGTAAGTGTTGGGGTTTGTGTGCTTATGGATATATATAAATTGAAATGCAAACCACAATCACTCCAGTAGTACCTGAGGATAAAAACTAGAGCATCTGGCAGTCTTTCAGTTTGTTTACCTAACAAAAACCAATCTCAAAAAACCCAAACCCAAACCAAACACAAACCCGCCCCTTGTTCCAGCACTGTTGATTATCCACCTTTTTTTTTCCTGTGGCAAACATTTTACCAAGAGAGGAAAGCTAACAGAAATAGCTGATAACAGATGATAACTATGTTTTTACATAACCCTAAGATCTAATATGCTCTCTGTTACAGTGAACAAACCTATCTAATTTTTAAAACGGCACTAAAGAAAAATACTGCTTCTCTGAACATTACATGAACAAGGGGAATCATATAGTTACTCAGTTTGCAGTCTGTGCATAAGAACTCTGATACAGAGTTAGACAACTTACAAGAGTTGTCTCCTCTTTAATTACACATTTCTGAAAGCAGGTAAAGTGAATGATTTATTTTTAAAAGAAATTAAAATATTGTATGCACAATATAAGTAATAGTAAAAAAGCCTTTTGAGGTGTAAAAGTCATTAGTTTGTAAAAAACAACCTTACATTTGAAGAAGCCATGAGAGATGATCCTGTGATCTTGTGGTAGCAAAACAGATTTTGGCTTGGCACAGATTTTAACTTCAACAGTATCTGTGGAGAAAGATGATTATGTATGTTCTGTCATTAAATCATATATATGAAAGGATGGGAAATCTGTAATATGATTCTTCCACTCTTTCTGAGGGTAGAAAACATTGGAACCTGCTTGGTTCAGACCTACTTGAAAGATTTGCAGAAATGAATAATTCACATCAGTAATGGGAGTTGAATTGCATCCCATGAGGGAAAGCATGAAAAGAAAAAGGCAGACAGCACCAGTCAAGCTTTGCTTTTGTGCCACCAATAAACAAGACTTTAAATGAAACACAAAAGCAGTGAAGTGTGTGAAATTCATAATTTGTACAGGAGGCATGTAATAACAGGGAGAGCTTCTGAAGTAACTTAAGAACCAAATGAAGGTGCTTTATTTGCAGGTAAGTATAGTGCAACCTACACACTTCAATCAAGCCAACAGTAGGCTTTAGTAAGAGATAATAAAGTGTGAAAGGTGGTTTTGTGAGGAGGATGGAGAGATGCCTGTACTCCCTGCTTGTATTTATGTATCCAGTAAACACACCAAAATAGACACGCTGTGTTGCCTGGCACTGTGGAACCCAAACATAGTGTTAGCCATGGGTTCAGTTTAAGCTGAATTTGCATTTTGGATATGGTGAAGTCAAAGTTCATGGGTAGCAAATGCCAGCTATGACAATCAGGCTAAGAAAAAGATACCTGTGTGTGCTTTGCAGGTACCTTGGCAGTTGTCAGGCTGTACAATTGAATGAGGCAAAGTGCTTGAACATGGTGTATTGGAATGGAATGGTTTGTGTAACCAGAATGAAGTATCTTGCTTATTCACTAGTAAATGACAATTCATTTTGGGACTCTGCTGTAGAATTCCCATACTTTTGAGGTCTGCTGACACGTTCTTATGTGGAGATAAATCTTTAAGTGTCTCTGGCCTATTTCTGCTTGTTCACATGCAGATTATTCCTGAAATTCTGTAGGAACAGAGGCAAAGAGCTCCTAGTGTGAATGTAGATAATCTGTAATAACTCCTGATCCGAGACAAGATGAAATGTATTCCTAATCAATTTAGGGCAAGTCTGATGTGTTGTGGAACAACTTTTTTTCTGCAGCCAGGCTCCACCTGCAATAAAACCATGACTGAGTAGTGCCTTCTGTTCTCTCTGTAGGCTCCCCAGGGATCTCTGTTTTCACTGACTAACACACACTTTGTATGTCTGCAACTCCTTTACTTCAAAAGAGCATTTGAGAAAATGTCATGACACAAAAAGAGTCAATGGTTTTCTAAGTCACTTCTTCCAGGAGTCTGAGGGAGCTTTTACCTGAAGTATGATCCTTTTCTTTTTTTTTTTTTCTTAAAAGAATATATTTGATTTACAATATTCTGCCCAGTGGACACTGAGGTTGGATAACTATTCTTAACATTAGTTGTAATGAGAATGTCTGGATTGGGGTAAATACTAGAGGGAGAAGGGACCATTGAGAAGGAATAAAATGGCACCTTATTAATTGTTACACGTATTCTAGAGAATGTAATTTTTCTGTAGTCCTTCAGTGGGACTAATTTTTTACTTACATTGACCCCACAGGAATGGTGGAATTTTCAGGCTAATGGATAAAATAACTTCTAAGGACTCTCTGTTCTATTTTTTATTGTGTGTTTACCACTGTGAATTCTGTGAACACTGAGAGTTCCTTTTCTGCTGGCTGAGACTTTGAGAATGTCTCTGTCCCACATGTTCCTCTGTTCCTAGAATTTACTCTTCTTTCACACTTTGTAGGAACTCTTTAGAATCCATGTAGTGCACCAAGTCTGCCCCCTTCCACAAAGCCCAGCTGTAAAATACATATTCCTTGATCAGCTTGGGAGCTGAGCCCTTGATGTGCCCAAACCCGTGTGTGGGTACAATGAAGCCGTAATGGAAGGTGTCAGCTTGGACTGGAATGTCCAGGACCAGGGCTCTGGGAATCACTGGGGGGTTGTGTTAGTACTGCAGGCTCATGAATGTTTTACTTTGAGTAAATGCAAAAATCCTTCAAAGTCCATCCTTTATAGATGTGGTTGGCAGGAGAATCTGCTGCAGGGCTCGTGAGCCCTGTGCTGTGACTCACAGATGTGCTTTCTCATCTCTATTATTCTCTCATGCAGTGAGTGTTGCTGTGTTCCCCTTTCTTTGAAATGAAATGCCTGTTGTTTAGAGCTTAGATATTTTGAAAAGTATAATTAATTGTCATCACAAGAATATCTGACTGTTTGTCAGGGGCGATCCCTGCTCAGCAGTACCTGTTTGCCTGTACACTCAACATGAATTGGAGCTTTGTCTTCTTTCCTTCCTTTCTGTGTTTTATCCTCCTCTTTGTAGAAAGGCAAAAGCTCAGCCTCAGAGATCCAGCTGAAATCCAGATCCAGGTCTCCTCACATATAGACAAATGATGGCCCTGAGGTATAGAACAGGAGGGAGAATAGGAGGAAAAAGGAAGACAAAATATACTTTACTCAGATAATATGTTTACCAAACAAGAGATGCAGGTCTATAAAACTAAAGGAAAAGAAAAAAAGACATGCACAGGCTGTCTCCTGCAGACATTTCAGCTGTATATTATGATAAACTCTTTTCTGACTTTTTAGGTGCACCCTCATTTTCTGTACTATGGCAATGGCTCAGGAAACACTTGACAAGATATTTCTGTCAAGAAACATTATTTTATTCCAGAAATAGAAAATAGCACATGCACAAAATTCTGGTACTTCTAGGTATATCTTGATAAGAACTTATGTGGAGGTCAATATTTTAAATAACAAGTACTTTGAAGTACTCCTGACAGACTCTTTGTAGGGTTAATTATGGTTAAAGAGGAAAGAATGACATATAGACATCAGTACGAAACACTCAGCTAAGAAGAAGAGAAATGAAGTAAATAATAATAATATGTATTTCTTTGTCTTTGCTACATGAAAGGATTTTCCTGATCTGAGTGTTGCACATGTTTTTTTCTTTTACTTCTTCTGACATCAGTGTGATGAGTTTGTGTGATGGGTTTGGTTTGGAGCCTGTGTGGCTCACGGGTGTGAAGGAAGCCCAAGTGGCTGCAAAAACAATGGAAACCAAGGGAACTGTTTAAAGGCTGCTTAAAAAGGAGGTGCTTCTGCAGCTGAATGTATTTTTGTATGTTTTCAACTGCTGTAAGGAGAAAGGTGCCATCCATATTTATGCTTCATTAAATAAGCATAAGGAGACCTGAAAAATAAAAAGTGAAACTTTCTTCCTTGGCAGCATGAAGGAATTTGTCAGTGAGGGATGCATTTTTAAATTGTGCCACCCCAAAATGGGGATCAGGAACAAAGCAGGTGAATAGAGCTTGTTTCACAGATTCCAGAAGAAAAAAAAACCTCAATTATTCTAAGTCAACAAATACCAAATTGTTTTCTCCATGGTTCTGAATTCTGACATGAAAGATTAAAACCACGAGCTACCAGGTTGGTTTGATATTTCTAGTACTTCAGAAAATGGAATAATTGATTGTTTCTTCATTTCTGCAATTGGGAGCTTTTCTTAAATACTGGCTCTAGAAGCTCTGTTTTTGTCTTACTTTATAAACACTATTGCTAGAAATGTTTGCAGTTACACCAAAGCATGGACAATGCTCCTTATTACATCCTATCACAAATAATATTCTAATATTTTTCTGATTCCATCACACACATTTTCCTGTGACTTTCAGTTCTTTAAATATGATGAAAATTCATAAAGGAGATGCTTGAATTTTATGATTTTATAGGGTAAAAATATTATTACTACCTATTTGCTCTAGAAAGAATATTTTCCTCACACGTAGAAAGAAATTGCAGTGATGGTCACTATTGATGTTCTTTCCTGGTGAGAAATTAGGGGGTGGGGAAGCAGAAGATCAGAAACATTCATGAATGCTAAAGCTAAATCTCTTTTGTTACGTGTTCTGACTTCTGCAACATTATACCTTTCTCTTACAGTGCTGGAGTCCTGCTGCCAGCTGAGGAGTGTGACTGGAGCTCTGAAAACTTCTGCAGTGGCCCTGGGGTGTGTGCTGGGCAACAGCAGGGATTCCACATGACCTGGCAGTCCTAACTTAGCTGCTCTGGCAGCCTTTGTTATTTTACTGGTTTGCTACACTTTTACTGCATGGTGGGATGCTTCAGCACCTTAATAATAATAACTAGAAGCTATAAAATATATATAACAAGAATATAGGCTTGAAATGGGAAGTAGCCTTGAGGTGTGTTTGACTGGCATTTTATGCCACTGAACTCCCCTGGTGTGTTATGCACCGTGCAGGAAACATCAGTTTCCCAGACACTGGGGTCAACTTAATTTCAAGATTTCTTTCAAATGAACTTTTTGTGGTATTCACATTATTCTCAGAGAAAGATATCAGCTCTTTGTAGAAATGTGGAAATCCTCCAGGGAGCCACCTTCTCTCCGTGCAGTTTCCTTTGCAAAATGATGATCACATGAAAAACAAAAGTTTCAGTTGCTGTAACACCTGAATTGTAGATAGCCACAACACTGTTTCAGTGTTGTATATTTTGATCTAAACTGTTCAGATTACATTATTCTTTCAGTCATGATAATACTCTTTTATTTTCATTAAAAAAAATAAACAATTTTTCATAAAAAAGGAAGAAAATAGGTAGTTTTAGCTAATATATATTACCAATGCCATATGTGCTTGAATGTTATACAATATCTTAACAGCTTGTATTAGGAAATTAGAATTCAGTAGTTAACTGGCTAAGTAATGGGGAAACCTTTCACTAGGAGGTGATATCAACTTCTTAAATTTATGTTTCCCTGCCAACATCATTTGAAAGGACAAAATCCTTGTGCTGTGATAAAGGGCAATACTTTGTGACATATCAAAAAGGGTTATTTAAAAAATAAGAAGCGGCTGGTATGTTGCCTTTTTCTTCTCTCATTAGCAGGATCAGTTCCAGGAATATAGATTGAAGCATTTTAAATAGAACTTAAGATAGTTTGGGATTCCTGTGAATGTGACCTCTTTCCTCTTTTCCTTTGCCAATGCCCCGTATGTTGCTGTCTCCTGAGCTATTCCAGGAAACCACAGCAGTGAAGAACATGCATGTGGTGCACCATATTGGGAGAAAAATTCCCTTGCCAGCTTGGAGTAGGAGGGATGCACATCCAAGAAGGCAGGCTATAGCCAGCTCCTGACTCTCTTTAACTTTGCCTTTCATTGTAGTACCTTCTCATGCTCAGAGTTTCCCTGGTTTGCTGGGATCAAGGATTGCCTTTCTACCATGTCTGCCTTTCTACCACTGCACCGGGGACAGCCCAGTGGGATCCAGCTCCTGCCCTGGCCACTTATGGCAACTTAAGTCTTTTCCCTGTTCCCAGGCAAGCTGAAATGCCTGTCTTAGAGAACCAGTGCATTTATTTTCCCTCCTGTGATGACAAATACGTGCATATTTGTTATCTAACTCTGTAGTCACTTATAAATACACTCCACAATGTGTCACAAGCAGCCGCTCTCTGGAAAACAAGCACTTGGGGCTGAGGAACCTCAGAAAAGTTGATGGCAAACAGCAAAAGTTCATGAAAGGCTCGGTGAGTTTTTCTTATTGGTTCTTCCCAGGCAGGAGAAAGGCACATCTTATGTTAATTATAAAAAGACCCCTATAGTATCTGCCAACATATTACAAGCTGCCATCTATACCATTATTTGGAGGGTTCTTTCCCAAATTAAAAAATGTCACCTTTTTTTTTTTTTTTATATAAAGTTCTCTATTCCTTGTATATGATGATTTTTGTGTGTGAGACAGTTTCTCAGGTGTGATGACCTGCCAACATTGGAATTTATTTATTTGGACAGTATTTCCCTTCTTGATAGATCTCTTACATCATTTCAACATCTGATAAGAAGAAAACCAGATGCTGACAAGACCTATCCTTGTACCTTGTGAGGCATTGTCTGTTCTCACCATTTCAGCTTCATAATCTCAGATGTCTCTTGGGATGTTTTTTTTCAGTTGTTGCTTTGACAGTTAACTAGAAAATAATAGACAAAGCTCATATAATTCTGATTTTTAATAAAAAATATTTTATCTCTTCAGTAGGCATCATTTCTATATGAGACTATAATTTCCATCATTTCACACAGTAAAACTGACATAGCAAAAAGGGACTTGGAAAACTTGGAACTTTCTGAATTAAGGAACATGTAAATGCCATAAGATGAAAGATTATTCTGTGTTGCATCTTGTGTATGTGCAGGCAATAAGAAAGGATTATCTCACTAAAGCTTGCAACAGAGTAAGTGAAATATATTGCTTACCCTCAGATTGCTTTTTGATGGCCAGGCAGCTCCACATTTTTGCCTTTGCATCAACACTTGGTGCCTGGTTTACTGCTACAATTAATGTCAGACTGGGAAATCTGCACTCTGGGCAGTTTGGGAGGTCCGTTGGCACTGCAGAAACGTGATTACTGCAATTGTGGCAGCAAAACAGATGATGGGCATGAGAGGAAAGAGGTTAATGATTTATCTGAGGTCTGCCTAGCCCTAGAAATAGGATCCAAGCATTCTGCTTCCCAGTGCAGCATCTGCTTTGATGAATTGTTGCGTGACTTCAAAATTTTGTTCACAGTCTGCTGAAAAATTGCCCAGCACAAGTTGTGCTATGAACTACCCTTCTGCAGAAGTTTCTCATGGTTGTAAAACCAGGCTAAACTTTTGATTACTCTTCAAGAAGCTGACTGGTTGTATTTGGGAAGTTTTTACATCTTTCTGTATCTTTCTGGTTGGCTGGAAAATGTTGCGATACGTCGTGAGCTGTATTCTGGGCAGTTGTTTATATACTAGTTTTATAAGAATTTTTAAAAATTGCCAGAATATATGTATGAAATACTGTATTTGTGAGTTTTCATGTTTGCTCAGTTACCAATTTTAAGACACATTTTTATCCATCTCCAAAACCTACAGTTGTCATAAATCTAGACTGAAATTAGCAGGAGTTTCACACAGTGCCTCAAAAGCTCATGGTTTTTGTTTGATCATGTATGACAGTAAGAACAGGAAAATAAGCAGATGGTCAGACAAATCAGGGTCTTGACTGACAGCAACATGGAAACCACTTCAATTCAAAGGGCTTATCATTAAAATATTTAATATAATTTTGAACTCTTGCCCAGAAACCTAGAAGGTTTTCCATTTCCTTGTAGCTCAGAAATAAGCCCTTTTTCCAGGGTTGCAACAGTAAGGTGAGGATTTGCAATAGCAGAAGAGGCAAAAAGGAACTACAGTAAAATATCAATTTAGAAATACAGAGAAAAGGCCAAAAAAAGCCAAGTTTCCTGTGAAATGCCCTTGAAAGCCATGCTCCCTGCTAGTTATCCTCCCTTGCTTTGACTGCATTCCCCCAGTGCAGCTAATGGCTCCATCTGCTCGGCAGCCAGCAGCCTTCCCTTTGCTCTCTGCTCCCTCTGCTCTGCTTGGCTGTAGTTCACAGCAGCCTCTACAGCTCTTCACTGAGTTCAGAATAAGATAAATTACAAAGGAAGCCTTTGCTAAAGAAAATGTGACTACTGGTTTGGTGTATTTTCCTTACCTTTCTTTAAAATAAAAACCGAAGTGAGCCCATTTTGCCTTCTAATTTCTCAAAGATCTGTATTTAGGCAGGATGGCTTCTTTCTGATGGCACTTTACTGCTGCAAAAACAGGGGCATTTTAGTTCTTCATCCTTGAGTGGTTGTGTGCTGCATTTCCCTCTGCTCTGCAATTTAGCTGTGATTTAAAGAAAGGCTCCAAAATACAGCAGGCATCAGTTGGGCCTGCTCTGACCTGCTCCTTTGTCCCACTCTAGTCAATGAGAAATCTTACATGGCTTGAAAACATGGAATATTCCTACTTTTTGGAAATCCTCCCATGGTTTTCAGCGATGGATGGGATGCACCTTCTAGTGTTGTGTCCCCAAACATACACTGCCAAGGCAATTAGTGTTTGCACAATGGGAGAGGGTGGGATAGTAAATAGTGACAACTAGACCATGTAAATGTTTTAAAAGTTTCAAGCATTTTTATGTTTTTATTTAATGTTTATATCTTTTTAAAATCAAGACTCCAAACACTTGAAAAACTGAATCACTGAGGATTTGGATTTGGTTTGTATCCTTACCTTTGTTTTCATTTCTAAATTATTTTGTCTGAAAGCCCTCATTTCCCACAAAAAAATCCTCCTTCCAACCTGTGTCTGTAAGAGATTTGGCATTATAAAATGTATATAACTACTATGTGGGACTTTATTTGTCTTGATTTATGGAGGTGATTATCTCTTGGAGAGTGCAGACAATCCATTTAAGTTGGTGAGAGCAGCAGGTGGAGTGGGGGAGTGTGGGCAGTGCTTGCAGGGCAGGGCTGAGGAGTGAGTGCTGGGAATTGCTGTGCTCCTGACAGAGCAGGGCTTCTCCTCACATTTCCTCCAGCCTGAGGGATTTCCATGACCAGATTTGAATTGTACTTTTATATCTGTTGGCCTCATGCTGAAGTCCTTTCCTCTAATCATATTCAAACAAGTTCTCCTTCACATTTTTAATATCTTTACATGCATTTAAAATTATGTTGTCAGGTGGAAAAAAATTATAGTAGAATCTTTCCAGGTGTCTTTCATGTGGATTTTCAATTTTCTTCTGACTGTGAAGAATACACATTGTAAGTTAGTCAGCTTCTTTTTTTTTAAAACCTTATTCTGAACCGATCTTTCTGTCCTCTCAGTTGGTGGAAGTTGTCTGTTTCTACCTATCAAAGATGACTTGTTCATAATTTATGAATTAAATATATTATATAAATAACTAAGAAAAATATGACAATGAATATATTTTTGTATAGATGAGAATATATTTTGAGAACAGCCCAAAGGATAGTGTAGGAAGTTAATACAAGCTGTTTTAAGCTTGTGCTTTTTTACCAACTGTGGGTTTTTTTAAGGGTCCAGAATTCAGAAAAATAACTGTAAAACAACAACCCAAAATTCCACATACATGAAGAAATAAATGAAATAAGAGGAGAGGAGTGGCTTGCTGAGTGGGCAAGGTCTCATTTACTTTTATGCATGAGAAGGGAGAGGCTGATGCTCTCTACCTGGATATGCATTTGCAGCCACTGAAATAACTGTGTGGTGACTACCTTATGGAGGGTACTCAGAATTTGATTTATTGCTCAGTAGCAAAACCAATAAAAATCTGGTGTCTGCACTCACCTCTTTGTTTCTTTGGGAGGTTCCATGTATCCATGGGC
The DNA here is from genome assembly GCF_036250125.1 of Pseudopipra pipra. Classification (NCBI taxonomy): domain Eukaryota; kingdom Metazoa; phylum Chordata; class Aves; order Passeriformes; family Pipridae; genus Pseudopipra; species Pseudopipra pipra. The sequence goes on from NC_087564.1 coordinate 6,934,603, forward strand.
AGCAAACACATCCCGTGGCTGGTTGCATAAGGTGGCTGTTGTCGAACTTGGGTGTCCCAGTCAGGATCAATTATTCTGATTCCACGTATTTCCAACTATTATAATTTTTAATTGGGGATGGGAGGAATAGAAAATTGATTTATTTGTTGTTATATCACAGCCTGCATTAAACCTACGTGAAGCCTGCATTAAAAATGTTCATGGAAAAGTGCATAACAAAGAATTAGATTATTCAAACAACATGATACTGCCTCTTTTCCACCCTCCTCACCTCCAGTCTAGCAGAAGAGGCTACATTTTTTTTCTAATGGTTTCCTCTGTTTATTCAACAGTTTTAATTTCTCTTTAACTGTGATGTAGTTTTCAGAATTGATCCCACTTCTCTTTTCAGCTGTACATCTGGTGACTGCAGGACTTAATTGTAATATTTTTAATTATTGGCTCTGTCATTTCTTCTTACAATATACAGAAAAAAATCAAGATATGGATGCCAAAAAGACTTTTTGTTACTTCTTTTTCTGTCACTCAGTAGTAGTGAAGCAGAACATTGCAGAAGTGAAATATTAAGCCAGAGATCATGTTAAAAACTGGAGGTTTTTTTATTTTCTTTTGCAGTTTTGTCAAAAGACTCCTTTCAAGATGACTTTTTAATCTTCTACCACTTGGTCTCAGGAGTTTTTTTCTGTGGATGCTCAAAAATGAAGGGAACACACAACCCATGCCCTGCAATGTGAAATCACAATGTGAGCTTCTTTTCAGGTTTCCTTCATTCCTACAATATTTCCTTTGTAAAATAGCTTTAGACATATTGGTCATCTGAAGATTTATAAGGGTTATATGAATTTTTCTTTTAATTACTGGCAGGTTCTGTCTGCTGTCATGGCACAGAAATATTCCACTGTCTGTTGAAGTACAGCTGAAGCACAATGAGAAAGGCACCAGCAACAGGCCCTTCAACACAGAGGATGGTGGTTGTGGCTCCCCAGCTGCTCCTCTGGGGCCATGCTGAGAGCAGTGACAGTGTAACAACACTTACAGACTCTGCTACAATATGTTAGTCCCTGATTATATGTGTGTTTGGGAGGACTTTATTTTCTAGATGGGGATATTATAAATTACATGATATATCTGACAAATTATCTTCACTAGCAAGGTCATTAAGTTCACTGGTTCTTCAAATAAGCATAGCAAAGTTGTAGTTATTCTTGTCTCTCTCTCATTCATAGAAGTAGAATTACTTTATAGCTGGATTTTTGGTCTGGAAAAGCAAACATCACTCCTGGAGACTATGGAGTGCCTGTATATCTACAAAAACCACTGTAGAGCAGCAAATGTTTACTTAGGGTGCTGAAACTTTATGAGTAGCAGGACCCTTATAAATATATCTAGTTGGGCACTGAGAATGACTGATATTCTGGAAAGCTTTGCTAGAAGGTTCTAAATGATGTTTTACTGAAGTTTTCATTTCTCAAAATAACAAAGAAAATGTCAATATTCCTTATGCTTTTTCCTTTTCCTGCTTCTTTCTCTGTAGAAATACTTGTTTAGAAACAAATGTTCTTGTTTCTAAATCTAATTTCCCAATTATATGGAATGTCTCTTTCTTGTTCCAACGTTATTGGTATCCAGCTGAGTCTGTGGCAACTTCAATAACTCTCTCTGAACTCTGTATCTTTTTTTTTTTCAGTTCCAGTCATTCCCCTTCATCTGTCTCAGTTCAAGTTAACTGGAGGAAAAAACCTTTTCATCTTTGCAATCTGGTAATATGAAATTTCTTTGAAAGTTGGTTTAAGGTCATCCTTTCTCAGTTTTATTGTTTGCCTGATGATGTTTTGGTTATTGATGACATTTGCTGCTGCTTCCATTTCGTGCTGGTGACCCGAATCCTGAATTCATAGAACTTGATCTGTCTTTGGTTTTATGTCCTCTAAATGTTGCCATTTGAACTCCTCTGTTCCTATGTGGATAATGCTTCCAAATCAAAGGGGGTTACAGAAGTTGCTGAAACAAAAACGTAACAGTACAGTTTGAAGTGTTGTTTTATCATTTGGGGCAGAGTTTCTCCTTTGCTGTTTTTCTTTCCTGATGTTTTTAATCTCTTTGCAATTGATTATGAAGAATGATACAGAGCAATTATTATCTCTGTCATTGAGTAGCACTTAAATATGTTTCTTTATTTTCACCAGTCAGCCTTGCACCAGGACTTACGTCTGCAGTTTCGTAGGTGTGTTTCTCTATTTCTGACTTTCAACTGAAATAAGGAGGTGGCAGTATTCTTTTCATTACACTTATGGGGTTTATGTTAGACTTTAAAATGTTTAGTTATTGTACTTACACTTTATCTCGGCTTTGGACTGGTAACTGATTGCATAAAGGTGTTGGGGATGACTTTATTAAGAATATTTGTTTTTATATGAAAGCATCATCTTTTGATTGCTGAAATGATGTTTCCTATCTCTGGCCTAATCTTAAGAATTGCATGCTGGATTTTGAAAGAAAAGAAACATTTCAATGTTAAAGTGACTGGTAGGCATTTGGAAGAGCTGCATGTTTTCTTCCCAAAGGAACAGAATGCTTCTGATCTGCTATCTGGTGCTATCTCAGTATTTTTGCCATGAGTCAGTTCCTGTTGGATTCTGCTGTGGATCCCTGTGATGCTGGAGCTCAGCTGAAGTGCTGCCCTGCCCCTGGGATGGGCTCCACGCTCCACTTACCCCCCAGTGTGCTGGGCAGAGAGGCACATGGACAGACCCCAGCCCCAGCAACAGGAGCACTCCTTACTCAAATCCCTGCAGGGGCACAGGCAGGCCAACCCTTCTGCACAGGGAACAGCAAAGTTTGTTTCTGGTAAAGGAGAAATAAAAATAAGAAGTTTCTTCCTAATAGAAATTAGTGAGTTACAATAGCTATTACATACTGATGTAGCCTTTCAAATCTGCTGTGGTTATCTATTATATATACTATGGTTGAAGGATGACTGTCATGGTTTTCTTGCACTTGCTACAGTTCTGTGGTAATTCTCTCACTGACTCGGGATGATTGCTGTGAGCTTAGAGCTGGTTGTGCAGTATTGTCTGGCTGGGTTTACAAACAGGGGAGATAATAGCAACAATTCCTTGTTATCCCAGTTAACAATTCTTTGTGATTGCAGGTAAGGGCTCAGGCTCAGCCAGAAGGTGCAGGTTTTACAGCCTCTCAGAAGCTGATGGCCCCACTTGCCAGGCTCTGCACCATGCAGGTTCTCAGGGTAAGTGAAGGGCTCCCTCACACAAACACGAGTAGAACCTGGGCTGAGTTTGTGCAGTGCTGCTGGTTCTCCTCCTGCAACACTCCAATGACCTCAGCAGAGGCATTTCCTACCTCAGTTCTGTCAGTGCTGAGGTTGGATGGTGCTGACATGGTGAGTGAACTGTAATACAGCCTTTGGTGTTATTATTCCTGGTGTGACATCACGCCTCAGACACCCTTTGGAAATTGGGTCCTGTGGAAAACCTTCTGGAGCACGTGCCTTGGACAGTTCTGGGATGCAGGGGGCCAATAGATCTGACACACAGTTGTACAGGGGCATGGCTTTCATTACATTTTTCCCCCCATAAGATATCTTTGCTTATATTTTCTAATACTTAAAAAGGAGTTCCCTTTTAACCACTCAGATTGGATGGAGTACATATTTTCACTTACCGTGTGTTTGAGCACAGAACCATTGCAAAAAGCCTTTGCTGCTGGAGCTCCTGAAGCAGCAGCAAGCAGTGGTTTCCTTTGGCCAGCAGTCTGGGTGAGGTGAGACTTGCATTGTGGTGCTGATTTCATCAGTCACTGTTGAGAGCAGAGAGTGTTAACTGGGGCATTTTGCTCACAGTCTGTACCATTATGAGACTTTTCTAACCTGTTTTAAGTGTCTCTCTCCCTGACACTCTGGTCCTCATACTGGGTCTCCTCTGCTCTCTTGAATTCTTTCTCCCTTTTGCTGAACCCTGAACCCTCTTTCCAAGACCATGAGCAACCCTGGCATAAGCAAGAGCAAAAAATTAAACCCATTGCAATAGGAAACATTGGTAAAGAGTCCACCAAACTTTTGCTGTCTGCAAGTTGCATCAAGTTCTGGCATTTTCCAAATGCCAATAAAAACTAAATAAAGTTTGCTGCATGCCTGGAAGGTCAACACACACTGGCTGTTTTGAACAGAGTGGGTAAGAAAAAAACTGAGTTTTCTTCTTTTTCAGATTAAGTGTTTTTAAATTCCTTTTTGTCTTCTTCTTTGTTAATATATTTATTATATCAGATGCAGAACATTTGGTATCTTCTCTACTGACTCATTTTTCAGTGAATATGGCAGTGGACTAGAAAATACCCCAAAGACAAAAACATTTTAACTACTAACTGTGTGCTTGATGTGTACACTTGGTGACTGTTCAGTGTTGTTTACTAAAAACCAGACCAAACTACTTATAATACAGCTTCTCAGTCTGTCTATTTTAGCAAAACATTAACTAGCAAGAGAACATCAGTTACATTTTTTCTCCTGTGAATTATGGTGTTAATTGTTACTGATTTCAGTAGCTGCTGACACTTCTGAGAGCTCTTATTTAGAACACTTGTAACTGGTGTTTTCTGCTGTATGTCCATTTCAGACATTTTAAACATTAGCAGTATTTAAAATTAAAATGCAATCCATCTTTTTTTCAGAAGACCTGTGATTTTATTGTGGAGGGAAATGGTGCATGCTCATCAGACCTCATTGTTTATTTATCTATACTCAAAATCTTCAAAATCATGGTCACAGTTGTTATTACTCAGCTACAGAAGAGATTTATTGGATAAAAAAATGTCTCTACTGTTGTGAAATTCTTTAAGAATATGAAACAGAAGATTCAGGATTAAAAATTTATTGAATTACAAATAACAAATCCATATTTATTTTTCTGGTATTTGTTTTCCTGCATGTGGTGTTTCCAAGGTGATGAAAATAAGGAGAGCTACTGATGCTGTGTAACTTGTGAGCTAATACAAGAAAATCTTCAAAGTCTAAATACAGTCATTTTAACTAAAGAGTTACAATGGCACAAGTTTTTGTCATTTGACATATATGTTGGACTTCAAGTTATACTGTTTGTTTTGCTGTATAGTGAAGGTGAGATAAATTAATACTTACACCTATATGATACTCCTTCAGAAAAAGTGGATTTGGGGAACATTTTGGAAATATTTAACACTGTTTTCCTATGTGGAAGGACTTGTCTTCTGCTTCAACAAAGCTGGTGTGTAATTCTAGGGAGCATGGTCTTGTATAATTAATCTTTCTGGCTTCAGAAAATTTAATCTATAATTTTAGGCTCTTCAGGGTGTTTTGTAGACTGCTCTGAAGCCTAGTTGTAGAGTGCTCTGAAATCCTTGTTTGGGAGATGCTGGGAAATATAAATGTGTATCATAATCGATTTGGAAGAGCAGTTTGCTGCTGCTGCTGCCTCACCAGGGGCACTCTGACAATAATCCAGATACAATTGTGCACTAACGTGGGCTGTTTACAGGTCTGCGAGGAACCTTCTCTCTGCAACTGTTTGCAGGGAGCAGAGTCAGTGCCAGATGCCCCAGAAAGAACCAAGCACAGAGTGTGTGTGTTGCTATGGAAGCTGTTCTGCTGCCTGATGCTCACTGTATCATCCGATTTAGAAGAGCTTTGGAGCCAATCAAATAGCTTTTTTTTCCCCCTAAAATTTGCCTTTGGGGGCAGATCCTGAGAAGCAGAGCACAGTGGAAGCAAGTTGAGAATTCCTCAAGCCAAAGAACAGTGAAGTGATGTTTGGTGCAGCTCCTCAGCTCCTTTGCAGGCACTGTGCCCCTTCCCCAGGCAGTGTGAGTGCTCCTTGGGTCTGTGTGTGCTGAGTGCTAAATTGCAGTTTTGTGGCACTTGAGTTTCCAGCTCTGGTGCAGAGTTACAGAGAAGTCTTGTGCTACTGAGGGAAACTTCTCTGTGTCATTTTCCCAGGTACAAATTAATGGTTTCTTTCTCCCACACACTGTCTAATCTTTTTAGACTGTAAGTGCTGCTATGCAAAACTTCTTTTGGTGTCTTTGTACATCTGCTATGATGGGATTCCGTTCCTAAAGCTACTGGAACATGACTAGTCAGAGCCAGTGCCACTCCTTAGCCTCCTACCCACTGCCCCGAGACTCGTGCAAGATGGGAGAGAAGCATTTTTCCATTTTTAAAGATGGGCTTTTGCATATTCTACTCTGATTTTTAATGCAGCAGAACTGCCACTTTCCAGTGTACTGGGGGTGGAGAATAGAATTGATTACTGCCTTGCAGCTAAGGGAGAAAAAACAACATAATTTGGTTGTTAAACATTTATGTTCATTTTTTTTTAAAGGCTGTGTAATCTTAACTATGTTCTCTTTCTCACCATTTTTTTTCCTTTGTGCTGGTTCAGAGACAAATGTGATAAATTCCCATTAGAAAGTTTACATTCTCATGATGCTGAGTACCTGCTGTTTTTCCTGAGCAGGGAATATTTGGAACTTCCCAGCAGAGGCTAGGACCAGCTTCTAATGAAACTTTAAAGTAGCTGAAGCAGTTCTGTTTTAAGTATTTGGAAGGATATTTACAGTATCTAAATAATTACTTGTGCCATATAGGAGATATTGTTGTGATGTATGTGGAGCAGACCTTATAATTAGTTCCCTAGGGAACTGAATGAAAATGTGACTCCATTCTGCACTTTCAAATAAAATGTGGCCTTGCTAATTAATCAAGTTTAAGAATACCACGAACAGTCACATAAACCTCACCATTAATGCTGGGACAAAGGGTGACAACTTTTGCTAAGAATACAAACGAAGGAGAGAACAGCAATGATTAATCATTCCCCTGCTTGAAAGTGATTTTTATTTAAACCCATCCTCCCTATTATACATAACTGCAAGCTTGTAAATGGCTTAAAACTTCTTACTGTGTGCTGTTAAGTAGTTTGGCAGATCACAAATGTTAGTTTAAATGAGCACTTAATAACTCTGAGTGACTTTTTAAGGTGGTTAGCACAGTACAAATGCTTCCAGCATAAAGTAACATCGTGTGAGACCTTGGCATGGACAAAAAGAAAGATTTATTTTCATCAGAGCACAAATCCAAAGGCACAGCACAGCAAAGTGTTCCCTCTCTATCATTACTCCTGGCAAATTCAGCTGCACGGGGAGGACATCTGTATCTCCCTTCTTGAAAATGTGTGAAATATCATCTCAACATTCTCTTGCTCACACTTAAACTCTGTGGATGAATTGTGGTTTGCAGCACAAGCAGAGGGGAAGGGAATGATTGTAACTGCAATTCCAGTTCTTCACTGAGCCACAACAGATTTATTACCCTGTAGCAGTAATAACCTTGCACACTGGATACAAAGGTTGTAACTCTGTAATAAGCATCCACTCTAATTCAAGAAGGGTATTTTGTTTTCTAACTGGAGCTCTGGTGGCAGAACAAACATACTGTAAGTGCTACCCATGTTCCCCACACCTTTACCACGTCAGACCAATGTTTCAGGACACCAAACTGATGTCTCGTGTCATCAAGAGATTTTTCTATACCCCTAGCAAACCAACACAAACTAAAAGACAAAAATTATTTTAATGTTATACATTTAAATCTATAGCAGCAAGAGAAAACTGGGTGCTCCACAGTCTATATGTGTGGGGTGGTCTGTGAGTGTAGATATAATTCACACATTGTCTCTAAGATGCACTATGTCAGATCAGAAAGAACTGTCAAAAAAAAATCTAATGACATTTTAAATTGTGCAGCTCCAATCAGTTCCTCGGGATCTTCAGAGCCTCTGTGCTCGTGGCTTCACAATTCTCTGCATCTTAGCAGACACTCTGGTGTTCTCAGTGCTGTAAAAGCATTTCAAAATTTGTCATCTTCCATAAGCTCGAGCTAATTAAGAACCAGGTGAGTAGATGTAGTAACAGTCAAGGACTTGGTGCTGCCAACTTAAATTGCATTCAGTAACACATCTGCTTTCAATTAGTAGGCTCCAGGCCTCAGTTCCAAACCCCTCCCACTCCTCAGGCTTTGGCTGCCTGTATTTAAGGCCAGTTTGATGGGGGGCAGCTGTGTCCCCATACAGCAGGTTGCTGTGGGAAGGATGCTGGCAAGTTGTGCTGGAGACTTCCCTGCTTGGTTGCAAGTTGCTTGAGCTTTGTTTCCTGTTCTGGATCGTTTCTCTTGCTCATCCTGATCTTGACCCACTGACTTGACTCCCTGGCTTGACCCTGACCTGCTGCATTGGTAAGGATGTGGTGGCAGTCCCTGGGCCGTGCCCGCCCCTGGCTCCCGTCCCTGGGGGGTGCCCATGTCGGCCAGGGGACACTGCCTGTGCCTCCCTTGTCCCACTCAGGGCTGGGACCCCACTTCTCCTGCTCCCTAAAGGCCTTTTTGAGCAGTTTGTGATGGAAATGTTGTGATGGGAATTAACAACTGTTTATTTCTTACCGTTTTGGAGACCTTGCACGTGTGTTAGAGATGCTGTGTTATCCATTTCCTAGGAAGGAGTTTTATAAGATGTGTTTTGCCTCCCAAAGCTTTTGGAACCTCTTTGTGTGTATAATCCTCCTGCAATAAGCACTGCAAAGCCCACTTCTTCCTGCCCCCTCCCTGCCCCAGTCTCTGTTATATTCAAATGGTGTGCTTTTGAAGTTATAGGGAAGCTGTACCTCTTAGGGCAAGATTTTGAGTACAAAATGACAGCTATTCAGAGATGCTTGGAGAGGTAGAGGATATAAAGAAATTACTGGGGAGTTAGGCATTGGGAATGCTGTGCAGTGTGGTCCTGTATATGCACATCTTTACAATATATGCACATGGCTAAGTCATGTCAGTCTCCCACTATTTTCTTGTATTTATAATGTGCATTTCAAACATCAGTTTTGAATTTAGCTGTTTTAACTTCCTCTTTGAATAGAAGCTCTCAGGGCACATAAATTCATGCCATATTTCTAAACGGTACCAGTTAAATGATTTCTTAATGTTGGTGACTCTAAATAGGATTTCTGTTGGTAGATGACTGAGGACTTGGATTCCAACATCCAGCAGAAGTCTATGGATGTTGATGGCCCAGTGCTGTGACAATTTGAAAGTTCTTCTATATTCATTATGAACAACATTATTCTGATTACAGTATCCTTTGTTGCAAGGGAATGTGCTGCAGAAGCAATGCTTACTTAATATGGGATTGAATTACTGTAGTTACAAAAGATGAAAAGAAAAAATCTCAGATTAGAATAATTTGTCATTTTATTCTCTGCAGTAAAATGAATGTTTATTTTTCCTATGCAAATTTAACTTGGTAGTGTATGTCAGTTAAATGAAGGAAAAAATTTTGACAAAAAAGGGAGAATTCTGTGTGATATACCACTGCTTGAGATGAACAGGAATTTGTAATTGTGTGTTTGTTTGTTTGTTTTTTAAATTTAAAGCTATGAGGACTGTGTGTGCATGTGGACACAAACTTTGAAATAAATGCACGAGGGTACAACAAAGAGCTATTTCTGAGAACTGGAGCCAAGCTTGGCTGAGCAGACTCACTGGCTTAAACTTAATTCAGTGCAGGGAGCAGATGCTGAGCAGCAAAAGGGCAGGGAATGGACAGGAGACTGAGCAGGCAGGTGAACAGGGCTGAGGAGACACCCTGGGAGAGGCTGCATTTGAACAGAGCCTCGAACACACGTGTCCTGACTGGGAGGGCTGAGTGCCCTCTGAGGTGGAAGGGCTTTACACATTCTGACATCCCATCCCAAAGCAAAACTAATGCCTGTTTGTTTTGATGGCACTGGGTCTGCCTCATCTGAGGCTTTTTCCACTTGACAGAGAACATTAATCTCCTGTGTGGGGTGTCCTGTGTCCACTCATTTACTCAGGAGAACAGGCAGTGTCTGACTCTGTAAAATCACTTTGCCATGAAGCAGTGCTCAGGTAGTGATTGCTGCTCTGTTGTCCCTCTTTAATGTTTTCTGTTGTCTGAAATGTGTGTTTACAGCAAGGAAATATGGAGAGGAGAAAAAAGGTGGAAAGAAGGCGGCCAAGGCTTTATCTAGTTGAACAAGAATAAAACTTTTAGAAAGGAATTTCACTGAAGGAGAAAGGGCTGTGTAAAGCCTTTGCTGAACCATTTGAGGGGTTGTAGTCTCCATTAAACTGCTCTTTAAAAGGAGTGTCTTTATTAAAACTGAACTCCTGTGCTTCAGATCTTTTTGTTTGTTTGTATCTGCTGAATTACTGACTCAAAAAGCTGTTCTTAAAAATTTATTTATTTTATTTTTACTCTTCTTGGCACACACAAGTGCTACAGCTGCAGAAGAGCTAACCAGAGTTTTTTGACTGCTGGTGCCAGAATCTTCCTCCTGAGTTTCAGTGCAGAACAATGTACTAGTTTTCTATTGCACCTCTGAACTGCCTGGAAAGTACTATACCTGCACAGGAGTCCAGGAGGAGCAATACTGAGAAAACTCTCATTTTCTGTGTGTTTCTTAAAGAGAGTGAATTTGCAGAAGGGCCTCGTTGAGACTCAGACCTTTGCTGTTGGTGAGGGGGGGTATGAGAGAAGTCAGTGTGGCTGTTTCATCCACTGTGAGTTGGCAGGGCTGGCAATAGGTGTCGTAAAATAAGACAAAATACAGCTAAATTTGAGGTCACCAGTGTAGAGAGTATTTGAATCTCAGATGTTTTGAGTCTATTTGCAGATAAAATGTTCATGTGAGGCTTGTATGGGATCCAATTCAGTATTACTGTCAAGTACCTGAGGAGCTCCCACTACAAGCCAGGCCACTGTTTTGGGCCATCCCAGATTCCTTGGGCTGTTAAATTAGTGTAAATGCCTAACAATATTTCCCAGTCTAATTCAGCAATTTTCTCTTGACGTCATTCTTTTCGTCCTTGTTGCCATATAACAAGTGTTTTGGTTTTTTATTTTTTTATTTATTTATTTATTTTAAATTAAATTCTATTTAGGGTGGCGCTCTCTCTAACCATGATTACTGTCACTGAGAAATAAATGCTTACCACAAGAGGACCACAAGAGGTTGTTTTGGTTTTTTTTTTTTTAAATAAACGTGTTGGGTAATTCATAGGTTATTTTAGTCTTTTGTGTAACCAGAGGGTATAATTAGGGCCTGTTTGTGGCACTATATTGGATAGTCAGGGAAAAATCATTACCTATGCTGTAAAAAATTTAAAATCTCCATAACAAGCAAAGGTGGCTTGCATGGGATTTTTGTTTTCTAAATTGAAATGAACCTACATCAACAAAGTATTTTTCCCTATATCTTTTCAAGCATGGAGAGTATGCACAGTGCTGGCAAGATTAGCAGTGGAAATTTATGTATCCCAAGTTAGCAATCTTCTTTCTTCCCTCCATTAAGAAAAGCTGAATTTCTCTTGCAGAGTTTCTAAAGATAAATGCAGTCTTTCATGCCAGGTTTCAGCCCCTGAAAAACTTTTTATTTAGTAATAAATCCACTGGATAAGAGGTTTACAAGGGAAGTGCTGACACAACCTTAACCATCATGGCACAATTAGTTTAGCTGTAGGTTTGTTGTAATCCCCAAACAATAACAGAAAATTGTCATGTCAAACAAACTCTGTCTTTCCTTTGTATTGTGCAGTCCCTGGCTCAGAACTCCTTCCATATGATTAGGTGCTCTTTAGCCAAGCTGAAGAGTATCCAGCTTTTTAAGTATTTCAGTACAGATGCTCTGAGGAGAGAGTGAGTTAGCCAAGACAATGCCCAGAATAAAGACTTTTTAAAGGAGATACCCCAGTCATGTATTTTCTGCTCTAAGTGGTATGTAGACTTTCTCTGTTTTTCTCTTTTTTTTTTTTTTTAACTTCTTTCAGGGTTGAGAAAACAGTTGTATACTTCAGATAAATGTTGACCAGACTCAGTCCTTTTATATCCTTGTTATAATAACATGATGTAATAAATGGGCAGCAGTGACTCTTCTGTCTTTGACTTGCACTAAGAACAGATAGAAATATTGCATTTAATTCTGGTGTAATGGTTTGAGCTGTTCATCACCACCATGAGCAGAAACCAAAAGGGGCACTAAAATCTCTTTGCTGGAAAAGTGCTGAACATCTGCTGAATGTGTATATGACTGTTTCACTTCATCAGTCTCAGATATTACCATTTAATATCTCTTGATACACTGGGACCCATATTTCTGAAGGACTTGTAGAGGGAATATCTTTGTGATAGAGCAACACACTGAGGTTGAATTGAACTGGAAGGGGTATATTTTTTACTGTTGTTTTGTAGAGGCAGCATAAAAAACTGTGATAAAAAAGGCAGAAAATAGTATACTATTGTAGAAATTTAAACCCTGTTCTGTGAGAGGAAATGGAGTCCTTCTGTCTGCAAAATTTCTTGGCTTACCATTCCCATAGATATAAATCATAGGAAAAGTTTGTTTTTCTGTGAGAGAAGACATAAACAAATCGATCCTTTGAGTACTTAGTTAAATGTCTTCTCAAGAGTTCAGGTGTTGCTCAGATGCTATAAACTGTAAGCCAGCTAAAGAGGGGAGTTGAGAAATCTGCATTTTCATTGCCATTCTGAGCACTGAGATCCACAATTCTGCTGGGTGTCTGTGGCTGTGACAGTCTCAGCTTGGCAGCAGTGGGATGGTTTCTTTCCAGTTAGACCAGGACTGTTTCTGTCCCTGCAAGACTGAAAATTAAATTCTAGCAATGATTTCAGTAAGAAGACAGTGACAGTTCCATGAAAGGTTAATGTCTGGGAGCATCTGTTCAGAATATCTGGCATAAAGAGATTTAAAATTTTTGAAGTGTTCTGGACTTTAATGCCATTGTCACCTGGAAGGACACAGAACCACATATATGCTTGGAGTGTGTAGACCCTGTCTTTTGTCTGCTTTGTTACTGGCTCCTTTACTACCCTAAGCATAAAAGAACTCAAGCAAACCAATCAATATCTGTAAGTATGAATTTCCACACTAAAGTCAAAGGAATCACATTTTTATAAATGTGTTCAATTGAACTAAATTTTTTTTGGATTTTGAGGCCTTTCTTTTTATCCAAAGTGAAATCATTTAGCAGTAGCTAAGTGATTGATAGATAATGATACCCCCTAGAAAGGAATAGGATGTTCCCTTGTTCTGACCATGGTGTGTTCACGTTTCTCTCACATAGAAACATTTCTTTACACAGAGCATATAGTGTAGAGTTTCCCTTCTATCTTTTAAAAGTGGGTGCTGTGCTCTAAGAGAATGAACTCTATCTCAGTGCAACCCCCCCCTTTCTGTCCTCAGCCACGGGGACAGGCAGCATGTGCCCTGTGGGCAGCACTAGGGAACACCTCCCCCAGAGGGCTTTTGTTTGAGTGTTTGGCAGAAACAAAAGAGCAGTTTCCATTACGGAATGTGCTTTTTGGAGAATGAACTGTGCTTGGGCAGAGCTCAGAACCCAAGCTCAAATACTGACTTGTTGCTGATACATTTCTCATGTGAGGTTCCCTCACTTGTGCTATCTGTGATCTGCCCCCTTGTTACAGACCATAAGAACGGAAAAAATGAGTGCTAAACCAGAGGACTTGGAGAAGCTGAGTTGCTGAAGAGGGTACATGACTGGAATACGTGACTCTTACAAAAACCCTTGAGAATATTGCTTCCCTTCCCCAGCATATCATCCTATTTTATTTACCTTGGTTTGAGAGTTTGGACAATTCTGACTGTATCCTCTTTGTGTAAATGACTGTTGATGTGAAATGAGGCCAGGAATCAACTTGTTGAGTTTTCTTCTGTGAGTCAGAGTTACTACACAATTCTTACAAAGGTAAAAGCATTTTTACACAAGGTACCAGTGACACAGCTACATAATAAAGGCTGAGTTTTAAGAACCATCATGAATAAAATATTGAGTTCTCAGAGCTAACGTAAGGAATAGGTGAGTTTAGGTAAAAAAAAAAGGTTTGCTGAAACTGTTATGTGTTAATTTCCTTCAACCTTTAAATTAATGGGAAGATGAATTAACAGCTGTCCCCAGGAGTTTCTTTGGGAGGATACTGAGAGGCAGTTGAAGGTGGTAAAACCAGAAGCAGCACCTGTTGAAAACAGCATTTTTAATTTTTCTCTTGCAGCTACAGAAGTTTTGCTCTACAATTGGAAAAGTGTCAATGGGTTATTCAGAGGAAAATACAGGGGCCAGTTCTGGTACCTATAGCAATTCTTCTCTAGTACTGCAGACCAGAGGAGGTTTGGGCAGTCAGCACAGGGGCACCACTGCCTGGGATTGCCTTACTTCTCCTGCCTGTGTGACCTGTGTTCTGGGTACATCATTTCCCCCCTACTGAGCCCGTGTGGTTATCACAGGGAGCAGTTCCCTGTGTGCAAAGAGCTTGCTCTGCCTGCAGTATGTCACTCCCAGGCCTGCTGGAAGACACTTCCTTCTCAACTAATCAGTAGCCTGCAAAGCAGCAGCACATAAATTGTTCACAAGCATCATTTGTTTGTATTAGTTGCCTCTCCTTATCTGGGAAGCACAATTCATCAGTCCTTTGCTCCAGTAGCTGCTGCCAGGCTTGGCTTGCCTGCCATCACTTATTCCTGTTGCTGGTAAATGTGTTTACAGGCTGAGTGCACTTGACTGAAGGCAGGGAAGCCAAGCCAAAGCTGCTGGTGCCACAGGTACCTCTCCTGCAGCAGAGGACTGGAGTCTCTCACATAACTGAGTGTGAATGGCTGTTCAGGGCTTTGGATGTGAACAGCTGGAAATCAATAGTTCTGTTTTGCTGGGTAAAGCAGCAGGGTTGAGCTCAAGCTTTAGGGATGGTAGTTCAGAGGGAAAAAGAAAAAGGCTTAAGAGCAGACAAGTACCTTTAGCTTCAGTGGTAGTTATGTGCTAAATTCCTTAGTGGGGCTTGAGATCCTCAATCCCTACAATCTTTAAAAAAAAACCCACCTCATACCAAAACCAGAGATTTAAGAGCTCTTCAAATGTAGAATTTTTTTCTCAGTTCTCTCTGCCCAAATGCTATGGGAAAGCCTATAATTTTTTTTCTATTTGTTTTAAATTTAAGCATAGGTATTAGAATTCATCAGTGCCTAGTGAATGCTATCAGGAACCACTAAAAAATCTCATGGGCTGTATATGTCTATAAGAAACACCAAAAAAGCCTCTCTGGCTCTGTGCGCTCCACAGAGGGCCAGAAGCTGAGGAGAGAGAGTCTGAGAAAATAATGGTGTGGAAAAGCCTGGAGTAAAATGGATTGGGCACATATAACACTGTATCCAGTGGGAGGTTTGGTACAAGTGCCTGAGGGAAGGTCTGTAGGCATTAGCTGAGTGCAGGAACAGGCAGGGGCAGTGCATCCCTCTGGAAGACAGCATTCCACCTCTGGATGTGCACGTATGGAATGACAGTTCTGGAATGCACATATAATTTTATTGATCAAATGGCTCTTTATTCACTTCTGTGACTAGATACGAGTAAAAGTTATGCCACATGTGAGGTAGGAACTCTTGGTGGTGGAATATCACCTTTTCAGGCATTTCCTCAATCCTTAGGGAGAGCAGAGCAGTTCTGCTGTGCTTGGACCAGCTTATTTTTGAAAGAAACAAGACAAAAATTCTGTTCTGGGTGCACAGGAACCCTGCTTTGACATTTAGTGAAGATGTAAGAGTCTAAACCAAGGACTTGCTGTTTGGACAGCTTTTGAATTGTGCCCATGATGGGAACATTCAGTCCAGAGAATGAGACTAAGTAAACTTTGAAATAAAACCCTCAAATGTCATATAATGTGGATTGATACATGGACCTCTTGATTGGCTGCTTTGATCTCCTGATTAGGTCCTATTTTATCAAGCTGTTCTTTCCTCTTGGGTGAATGGATGGCTGTTTGGACACATGTGTACTTGGCAATATGTGGTCCAGGGTGTGGGCAGTGAATTACCTGGAGAACTGGGAATAAAGGCAGCTAGAGCCAATTCCACATAGTAACACTTATTTTAAACTCCCAATGATTTCCCAGGAGAACATGCTCATCTCCACTGATCCTGGGGCTGCTTATCTTGCTGTGATTTGACTGGGAGATTTTAGGCCCGTGGCTTTACTGAATGTTTGACTTTATATCAAGGGGAATGTGCCTTGTCCTGCTGCACTGTTGTTTCACTGTAGATTTCATTCCTTTGGCCAATTCCAATAGAAAGCTTTTCTTCCATTGCATGCAAATACTGTAATTAGTTCATGCACATCTCAGTAAAGGAAGTATCAATGCTGAAAAAACTTATAAAATTTTATTATGGCTGGGGAAGATGGAAGTTTGAAAAACAAACTGTTTTTCTTGGGGGGCTGAAGGATCAGGGGTCCAGGATGTACATACAAATGTTTTTCCAACTCTTTTGATAGCTGGAAGGGTGGGAAGACTTTCTAGTGCTTAGGACAATTGTTTTAGTGTTCTTTGACTCATCACTTATTTCAAGCTTTTCTGTATCCCTTGTTTCCTTTCAGACATCCCATTAATATTTGTCTGTATTCAGTAGGATCTGAGCTGGAATCACTGGTGCCCTGATTCCTGCCTGAGTAATCCCACCTGTCTCATTAGCAATGAATAAATGAACCTTCAGGGCTGGTCTTATATCCCAAAGTAGCTTTCATAAAAAAGAAGCTCAAAATATGTTTTGAGTTGAATTAACTCCTTTCAAACAGTAGTCTTTTTTCTTATATGTTGCTCATGAATGTGCCATTTTGGGATTAGAACAGTGTTTTATCTTAATCTTAGATGATCAAAATGTTACAGGGGTTTATATACATGTATTTATGTATATGTATATATGCAAGTTTCCAAATGGTCAGAACTTTTAAAAGCACTCTCTGCAGACTCAGAAATGTGTGGCTGTTTTGAACTATTACTTTGTTGTCATTTTGGGTCAGATTCTCCAGTGATCCCGAATCAGACCATTAAGTTGACTCCAGTGAATCTGCACTGGCTTATAACAGCTGAAGATTGCCTGGTTTTGTACTAATAGTGTTGCCAGTAAAACCTGAGCTCCCTTCTAATGCTTGTAAAAAAACTCTGTTTTTTCTCTGATGGTGGGGCTCTGCAAATCTGTAAGAAAACAAACTAAGCAGCCAAAGAACTGTGCTGACTGACACTGATTTATGGATTCCCATCCAAGTTTTCCTTGAGCAATGATCCTCTGTTCTCAAAGGAAAATTCCCTTACTAACTTCTGCTTCTTTTGTGGGGATGGGGGGAAGGATATATTGTCTAGGCACAGGAGGAATTTCTAGATGGATAAGGTCTTATATTTCTTTTAAAAAGTGGATGCAATTGTGTGGTCTGAGAAAAATGTGGGACACTTTGGGTTTATTCAGAAATAAATTTATCTCTGAACTCTTCTGTGTCTGTCACAGAAATGCCAGGTTTGCAAACCAGCAGAGCCAGCAGAATTTTGTACTTATTTGCACTCATCCCTCATTTTTCTCCCAGGAGTGTAATTTTCCAAGTGGCCAGTATCCTTTTAGATGAGTGGTGTAAGAGTGTGAAAGTGTCCATCTAGAAATTTTAGCCAGTATGGGAAAGTCTTGGTCCTTCAAGTGTATGAGCAAGTTCAAAGAAAACCCTATGGAAAGGAAATGCTTTTCTGCAATAAGGCAATTTTAAAGGCCAGTATCTTGACCAAGCCTCCAGTAGCTCCTTGCCTACTTAGACTGCTTTCAAAAATAAGGAAAGTGAAAATTACTTTGTTCTGGTTTTGCTTCTGGAGCAAAATTGTATTCCAGTGCATGGCTGTGCTTCATTAAACTGCTGCTCTGTTTTACCCTGGAGATAGTTTTGTGTCTGTACTCTGTGAAATGATCCCTGGTTATTATAGAGCAATTTAACAAAGATTTGTAACTGTTACCTCTAGTTTACTGTTAGAGAAACTAATGTGCAGGGCTTTATCTGCCCAATTGCAGGATTTACTGGGGGCTTTTCTTTCCCTTTCTCTAAAACTTTTCTTTCCCTGCTTCCTGCATATGAAAGATACTGAATTTGATAACTGAAAAAACACCTTTGGAAAGAGCTGGAGGAGCTCATCTCTTATTTCAAATTATATGTGCCAAATACACAGCTCTCAAGTTCGTGGCCAGATAGTGGCCATCGATGTTGAGGAAGATTTATTTAATGCAATATTGTTGGCATTTTCTGCAGCTTTGCAAATCTGTCACTCCTAAACTATTTTGTAGTGTCTAGCTGTAAGGTTTTTTTTATGGAAAATGATGTGGAGATTCCTTTTGCTGTAGCCATATTTTAAAGAAGAACCTGTGCCTCCTGCCCCATGTTCAAGTATCCAGTTATAAAAAATATAGATGATGACGTTTTTATAGTTAGAGAGGTAATAATTAAGGGCCAAAGTCAAGAGTTGTGAGATTAATTAGAAAGTAAAAGCAGTGATTCTGTTATGCCTGCATGTTCTCCTTCTGTTGCTTGTATAGTAGGTGGCAAATTTACACTGTTTTTCATTCTTGAAGAGAAGTTGCAGATAACTATTATCCTGCCCAAATCTGAGTGCTTTTAGCAACAGCTATGTCCCATACACTGAAATGACAGGTTGATGAAGGAAAAATATCTGTAATTTCTAATCACTCACTTTAAAATAGCTGAATGCTTTTTATATGTAGACTTCAAAATCTTTAATGTTTTAAGAGTTTATTCACATTTTTCTTGACTTCTGGCTTCCTTGCCCCTGGAATGGAGCATTGATATGCTAGAGATAATACTCTAAAATTGCACAGTTATCATGTTTTAAAAAGTAATTCTACACCTACTGGGTGTATTTTTTGCACTTTTTCCAAATGACAACGGAGTGTTATGACTGTAGGGGAAACAAAAAAACAACAGTGATTCTTCTTCAGTAATGCAGGTGAAGGTCACCCAGAGTTCTCCCCTGCATTTTGAGTAACCACACAATTCACAGAATAACTCAGAGCGGAAGAAACCTCAGGGTTTAAAATAATTTTGGTCTTGGATAAGAAAAAGGTGTCTCGGAACTGATTCAGGAGGCTGTTGGTGTTTTCAGTTGTTTCCTACTTATCCCATTTAACAAACCCTCCCCTCTAGTCTATGGATTTGAGCAAACAGCCCTTTAAAACAAAGCTCCCTTTTTAATTGCACAAAGGAATGCAAAGAAGCAGGTGGGCAGGCAGGTGTTTCCCTGCTATCAATTTTCCTGGTGTGGGTGATTCCCTGGCACTTCTCTCCCTGTCAGTAATGGATGCTGACAGAGGGACACCTGCCTCGGAGCCACTGTGTCTCGTGGAATGTATCCTACAAACACATCCACCTCTTGCAGCAAAACTGCAATTCACTGCCTCAGGTTTATTACTTAAACCCAAAGATTCTCAGTGTTTGGGATATATGTAAGTTTATAAATGAATCCATCATTAGTGCCACACAGACAGTGACCTAAATTCAGCTCAGAGTGTGATCCTGTGCTGTATAGTTTCTCAGAATTTCCATTAGATTGAATTGGAAAAGGGTAAAACAATATGATATACATGATAGAATGACTGCTTAAGATTAATTGATATGCTACTTGAAAGTGTATTTTCTATATCTAAAAAAATGTAATTGAATCTAAATGGTAGTTGAAGTTTAAATGGGCATGCTGTCAAAGGGGATTTGCAAGCAGTCACAGCTGAGGAGCCACTTTTTTTGCCAGAACTGAGAGAAGAATGAAGTGCTGAGGAGTTTCTGGCCATCCTTTACAGCACCTCAGTTCTGGGAGTCATCCCACTGTGCTTCCTTGGTGGCCACTATCACAGTTTGCCTGGTGTGTGATGGCTTTCAGCTCCTCCCGTCTGCTGCCCTTCTGTGCCCTGTGTCCCCTGAGAGGGCAGAGTGAGGCACCTCACCAGCACATCATGCCCCAGATGCTGGCCTGCTGCCCCCAGCCGTGCCTCCAGTGAGCCTGTTTTCATCCCTCTGCCCCCTCAAGTCTAGTTTAAAGCTCTGGCAGTGATCCCTGCCAAGCCTTGGGCACACATCCTTTTCCCCTTGCACACAGGAGCACCCTGTGTGCTGCCAGCAGAGCTGTCCTGGGAACTGACCCCAGATCACAAACCCCGAAGTTCTGCTGCTCACGCCAGGCTTAGAGCCAGGTATTGATCTGCTGGCTCTACCTATTTCTTCCCTCAGCATTTCCAGCAACTGGAAGGAGAGTAGATAAGATGATATTACTACTTTATTTCCATAGGTGTTCTGAGGCCTAAATCTCTGATGTTTGAAAAGTGCTTTTTGATTTGCCTTTGAAAGAATTAAACTCTCACATGGTAAGAGTGAAGTTTGAAAAGTTCTTTGATTCTGCCAGTTGCCCTCCTACTGAGGACTCAGCCAAGCCTGGTGCAGAGCACCACTACTCAAACTGTTGAAACTCTTTTCATTGTTACTCTTAGTGAATCACAATTTTGTCTCATGCTTCTTTTTGCAGGAGCACTGGCAGAATTTAAAGCAACAAGTACTTTAATGGGATGTAATAAGCAATTAATGAGCAAAATAATATCTGTGTTGTACATGGTAACAGCATGTCACTGCTCCTTTGTTCCTGTTCTCATCTTCTTCAGCACCTGACCTACAATCAGGGTTTTTTCATGCTTATCCACGGTACTATTATTTCAGGCAAAGCCTCATTGTCCCTTTCAGCACAGAGAAAATTGATTGCATGAAGAGTTACTTGAAAAGAGAATAATATGCTTTCTTGAGAGAAGTGGTTTCCTTTGCTCTCCACCTGTGTTGGCAGCAATGACATCCTTAACTGACTTTTTCAGTCTCGTTTTCCTCAGAGGTGTCTTTCAGAAACTGAATGTTTCCTTTCCAGCTGGAATGTCCTGGATTCTGCAGGAGCGTTTGCAAATGTGTGTGGTCCTGAACCTTCTTTAAGTCTTGTTGGCTTTCAGAGTATTCCATAGGGCTCCATAGGGCCCCATGTTCCAGGGCACTTTTGAGTTTCCCTTTCCTAGAGAGCTCTGCTGGTGACAGCTGGTGTGGCTGTGCCAGCACGTTCCCATGGGAGGAGGTGGCACTGATCCACCTCCACTCCTTGGCTTTCCATGGCAGCTGCTTGCTCCCCGCTGAGCTGGGCAAGGAAAAAGGCACCTGCCTGGTTTTATGTGGAGTAAGAGTCAGAAAAGTCTTTTCCATCACCAGAAAACTCTGAAGAAGAAAAATAGAAGCTGGGAAGAAATGTTTCAGATGTAACTTTGTTTCAATAATTCAAGATTCTCAGAGCTATTTATTCTCATTCCCCAAATGATGTTTGTCTTGAGAACTCAGGGGAATCAGCCAACTTCACTGTAGCCTCAAGGTGTATTAAGGATGGTATTCAAGAGCAGTTACTGCACTGGAAATCAGGAAGCAATAAGCACAACTTATTCTAGAATGTTTTTTTTAATTTGCATTTCTACAACGTGAGAAGTTTGTTTTTAACAGGGACGAAACCATATTCAGTCATGAACTTTAACATTGCTGAGAATTCCACTTTAGTAAAAGATGTAAAAATTAGTCCATTATGAGTACATACACTCTATTTCTGTACCCAGGACAATAATGTGAAATCTCTTTCATAGATGATTGATCTTACAGTGCTCAGATACTAACAAAGTTGTAATTTAGAACACAGAGTAATCTATAACACAGAGAAAAAAAAAATCTTCCCAAATAAACTCAAGGAGCTGAACAGGTAGAGGCATTTGGAGGAAAACTGTCAGTCCTTTATTCCAAGGAAAGTTTGCTGCCATTTGCATGTTTATATTTTGCCTGTTCTCACTGTGTGGCTTTGCTTATTGTAGTTTAGTTGTGTGTGTCTGGAGGGTCGGAAACCTGTGAGCCTGGAGAGCTGATATTCTTTGGGAAAGGATTTGGCCAGTCTTGAGTTTGCTTATCAGACACGATGGGAGAACACTGAAAAGGTGGTGAGAATGAGCAACAGGCCATGCAGGTTTGCAGGAGCTGAGTTTAAACTAGAGGAGCCTGTTTGTATGAAGTGTTGCTCTCAGGGAACACGTGGGCAATGGGAACTAAAGTAAACTGAAATCTCGGTGTCCTGCTACCCACAAGTTCTAAGTCTGAAGCATTTCCTCCTGTGTCTCTTCAGCACACCAAAGTTTAGTTTAATTGTTTGTTTCAAGCTTTCTGTGCTTACCATATGCTTTTGTCAATCCTCTGCTGATATAATTATAGAAAACAGTGCTATTTTGCTTTTCCTATTGGGAAGGTGAAGCAGTGAAAGAAGCCTGTGTGGAGACAGGGTTTATGTCCCTAATCCACAATAGACAGCTGGCTTTCTATACATTAAGAAATTGCAGGAAAAGATTTGTGGCAGTTCAAGCCATTCTGCCTCCTCTAATTTCCCTGTTCCCATTCCTCATTTTTGAGTACCATGAAAACCTCTGGTGTTTTTCCTTGCAGAAGCAGCCATATCTTATTTTGAGCCAATCTGTTCTCAGTAAAGTCCTCTTTCAGATCTGATAAAATTTTCCTACTGTGTTGATCTATGGAGCTGAATTGCTGATTTGATAAACTGTGATGAAAAAGTAATTTGTCTCTCTGAAATAAAGGTTAACTGTCTGCCAGATTTCACTGTTCCAAACAACTGTTCTTTGCCTAGAGAAAAATGAGTTAGGGGAAAATTGAAACCTGTTAAAAGCATCTTTCCCTCCCGTTAATCATAAGGCTTAACAGGTTTTGCTAAATGTGAGTTGTTTCTTTCCCAGGTGAGGTCAAATCTGAGTGCACAGATTCAAATCAAGAATGATCTCCCTTTAGTGACTCTGCCAAAAGGAGCACAGAGTTGGTGTTTCCTCCTGAAGTGTGTGTTGGTTGAGTGTCTGAACTGCTGCATTGCTTGGAGAAGCTCAAAGGCACACTCTGAACTCCTCCTTGGCCCCGGGTGGGCTGGTCCTGCCCCCCTGGTGCCAGGCAGGTCATGCAGACACCCCAGCTGACCTTCCTGAGGCTTGAAACAACAGCACTTGCTGTTCCCAGTAATTGCCCTGGAGATGAGGGACTTGCCCAGGTCCCAGGGGCAGGTCAAACAGTGCTCAGGAAGCAGTTTATTGACTTACTGCCATAGCTGAAGGTGTGTCCTAAATGTATTCTTTGAAACTAATAGCACTTGGAAGTCATTCAGCACTTGATGCATTGCTTGATTTCATGCAGAGAAAATATTCTTACAATTTAGTCAGGGATATAGTTTTGGAAGGTTGTTTATTTTTCTGATAAACACAGGTAAAGAACTACTTATTAAATTCCCCTGCAAGGGGAATATGCAGAGGTGTGCTGATAGGGAAGGACTTATAATGTTATAATTTTTTGGAAGTTTGCATATAGAATATTAAATAGTATTCCTATTGCAATACATTATTTTTAGCTTCAGCTGTACGTTGAATAATGGCCAGTAGTTGTCATATATTTGTCACTTTATAGTAATAACCTGGGTTTCTTAGGCACTAGTGTGTGTTTCATTTAAAGACAAATAATTCCTACAATATTTTGAACACTTTTCTTTTTGAGCAGGAATTAAATGCTGACATTTAAAACCCCCATTTCAGCACAGATCAGGGGCACACAAGGTAAAGGTCATTGGTCAACACAGACAACTTTTGATTCATTAGAAACTTGAAGGCGGAAAAACAACCGCTAGTATTTGTCAAGTAATCGATTAATTTCTGTGATAAACATGAAGGAAAATCTTTATGCCACAAGCAGTTTTGTCAAGTAGCTTGGAAAGGCTGTGTTTGATAGATAGAGCCTTCAGGGAGAACCTGAGGGGAATCAATTGTTGTCCTGGCTGGAACTTAGCGGGAGCTCCTCGTCAGGCAACTCCACTGATCCTTAGTTCTCAGCACTCCATCTGCCCTTGGTCCATGTTCGTGTGGCACCTGTTTTTCACTCTGATCACCTACAAAAGTTTGAACTGAGTATTTAATATCAAAAATAATTGTCCCTATAGATAATAGGTTTAGGGTTTTGTTTCAGAAATATGTATTTGTCAGCCAGAAGCAAACAGATTTTAGGCTGGGAAGGGAAAAGGATTGTTTCCACTTTAACAAAGACTTCTCTTATTGTGTCACTAGTGAGTCACCACTTCCACTTTGTCACAGCTGCTCTCAGGGGAACACCAAATCTCTCACAGCAGATTGAAGGGGGACAAGCCTTGGTTTTGTCTGGTGGTACCATAAGGACAGAAAGATTTGCTGCATTTTCTTGTCATGCACCTTTCTGTAAAGGACCTTAGAAAGTAATCATGTTTTTCTGACCCTTTGGGTTCAGCTTCTTGTCCAGAAACAATTTGGGATTCAGAGTAAGTGATTATGACTATCTAGGCTGGGAATATCAAAAGCAAACAAATGAAGACAACCAGTTGCTGGTAAAAATATGCAAAGCTCTAATTGCCTTAATTGTACACAAGATAAGGTTTACAAATATCCTTCTCTTCTGTGAACTTAAATGTTTTGTTATTTGGGCATTTTTATTTTTTTAAAGACATAGGCTGAATTATACAACAGTACTTTGGTTTTTCTTTACTAGACAATTCTTTTGGCTTAGGACTCTCAGCTGCCTTGGCCTTTTTAGTTTACCAAATAGATACTGAGGAAAATTTTGCATTTGTCAACAGTAACTGTGAGATTGAAGTTCCCAGATAATATAAATCACCTCTTTATTTTGAGCTTGGCTTGGAAATTTTCCCTAATCTTTACATTTCACGTTATTGTCTGTGCATTAGCAACCATTGATTTTTCAAATAAAATCTTCCTATTGATAACAACACGTCAGGCATCTCTGGAAAAATGTAAAATCCTTGGTTTTTTTTTTTTTAGTGTTCATCAGAGTCTCTAATGCAGCAATCAGGAATGATGAACTTGATTTACTTGGAATTGCTGACAGAAGCTCTTGGGGGGACAGGAGGAGGAGAAAATGTTTTCAGTTTTTTTGTACAAAATGTTCAGTGTCAGTTTAGCAAGGGGGGGGACAAATGCAAGGCACAGCTTGGAGCAGTGCCAGCACATGTGCTCTGCTCTCCTCTCCTGTGGGCAGCAGGAGTCCCAGAGCTCGGCAATTTGGCTCTTAAATTGCAGCCTGACTGCTCAGGGTACCCACCAGTGTAGCAAATCAAGGCCAACCCTGCACAGCACAGCTCCTTTGGGAGAGAAGGATCATCCCTCAGTGTGAGACTGTGCCAGGCTTAGCTGGTGGAGGTAACATAGGAAGGATCATTAGATCAATTTTTAATGTCAGTTGGGATGGAAAGCTTGGAGTAAATTTCTGATAATACCTCGTTATTTTGAGAAGTAGAACTCTGAAAATTTTGTGTCACAGATAATATTTTGTAACTTTTTGCTTAAGTGGCCACAGCTATAGAAGGTTTTGTGGAGACCATTTGTCTTGTTCCTCATTCTCTGTCCATAACTCTAGAAATGCTGGAGAGGCAGCAGATGTATCTGAGGAGGGGAATAGGAAGAAAAATACGAAGAAAAACTTCAGGCTGCCATTTCTTGGTGAGCCATTTGACTGAGATCTGTGAGAGATGATTAGCATTTACCCACTGTTAGCAGTAAGCAGTGGAACACCAGCTAAGATCACCAGATGCTCCTGTTATGCTTTGGTGTAAATCAAAACTAGCTCAGCTAAAGACAGTTTGAGTTGTGCCATGAAAAGAAGATATTATCTTACCTGAACACATTATGTCTGTGAAACATCCATTCCACACTGACAATTCACCAGCACAGCTACTCTTGTCCCATTTATTTTCCAGGAGTTCTTTCACTCTCTGAATTGGGAAGGGTTATCAGTGTACTTACACATAGTTCATCAGTCTCCTTTTGCATTCATCTGTATTTAATGCAGCAGGAGATCTACAGCAATAATCAAACTCTCCCTCTTTCTAGCATTTCTGTTGTTTTTAAGAGGAATGTAAAAAAAAAAAAATCCGCAGTTTTATTTGGGGGGAAAAAAAGTAAAATCTCCCAATCCTTTAATGAGGAATCCACATAAGAGGAGTTCATTTTAAGTTGTCTACCCTGGTGTGCATTTTCTGTATGGATGCTAAAAAGATATCATATATATAAGTTTCAACTTTATGTTCAGATTTTAATTTTATGTTCAGAAGTTACATCACAAAGCAGTTAAACAGAAGTTAAAGAGGCAGAAAGGTGGTGGTGTCACCTCCTTATACCTGGCCTCCAGAATCTGGATGTAACAGGGAGCAATTTTATGTCTGGCTATAAACTAGCTGGGCTGTCAATCTCCAGAAATGTGGTATAAGGTTATTAGGAGCTAGCCTTACTTTTGGATTCCTTTTTTTTTTTTCTAGGAGTTTCCTCTCTTTTGCTTTTTCTGCTGGCCACAGATTTCACAGCAGTGTTTGTGACTTTATAAGGACTGTACTTGAGAGTGGTGACTTATTACAAAACTTACTAAAGTAAGAGTTAGGAATGAGCTGGAAAGGTCCAAGAGCTCCTGAGTGATCAGTAAGGGGAACATGAGCAGACTATCTGTAAGATACTGGAGGGGATTTGAAGCAGCATCTGTGTGGCTGCACTGTTAAAATTACAGCTCATAAAATACCTGTTATGGCCAAAAAGAGTCCAGTAAGCATTCTGAAAGTACAGATGATTTCTCAGTGGCAATTACATGTTGTGTAAATTGAACACAAACTTTGGAGAGATTTTGATGTTTGTAGTCCCATGGTGCAGCACACTTGAGATAAGGATGCTGAAGCCAAGTCCACAGCTGGTCTTTGTAGGTGACAATTTTGTGGCAATAAAGAAATGAAAACACCTTCTGGGCTCAGGTGAGGAGTGACCTACATTGCCATTACTAGCTAAGTGCCCACTGAAGAAAAAACTCTGGAATGGTTGTTCAGCACCTGGAAGACCTCAGTAAAGAACTGAGACACTTTATATGGGCCTCAAATGCACAGGGGTGCTGCTGAGACTGCTCTGCCTCATATTATGTGCAGGAAATCCAGGGCAGGCTGAACAAAACTGTCCAGTGTTGGGAGCTGAAATAAGAATAACAAAGCAGGTGTATGTTCACCTAGACTGGAAGCCATAATGCAGTCTGTGTAGATTAATACTTAGCAAGAGGTTCCCAAAGTCCCTGTACCTTTTCCAGGACCCAACTTCCCTTCTCTTTTAGTTCTCCCTGGCACAATGAATCTCCTGTCAAACCTTTTAATTTACTGCCTCCAGATCCTTAGTTTCTTCCAGCAGTTTTACAAACTCACCACTACTTCTACAAGCTCACCTGCTGCGTTTCCAGGCTTCAATCATAATTCGCATTTTTCAGTTCTGGCACCACTACCCCCCCCCACTCTGTGTTGGAACATGGGCCGAGCTTCTGGGTTCTGTGGTGGTAGTTTTTGTCATTTGCTTGTTCAAAGAACAAAATCTTTGATATTGGGAGTGGTTATTGGAAACTCACCTGAGCAGAAATGCAAGGTGTGCACAGGAGTGAAGGTGGAGTAATGGCATATTCCTGAATATCTTGGGCAAAGTTTTTCCCTAAGTGAATGAGTGTAGAGGAGATTTTCTAGGTGCTGTTTACTGAAATCTCTGCTCACTCTTCATCTATGCAGGAAGCTGCAGGTGGAGTTGGTTCTGTTGTCCATCAGTGCTGCAGCAGGCACGAACAGCAGCAGCACTCAGCACTTGTGTTCTCTGCAGGGTTCAGGGGTTACTGCATCAGGATGGGAAATTCATGATTTGTAATAATTCACAAGTTGCAGTGATACTTTCCTATTTCATTCATGCCCTCTAATTTATATGAAGACTGAAATTCTGCTTTTGTAACTTATTTTGTTTTCAGTTTGTGCACCTAATTTTGTTATTTTGATTTTTCGTATTTTTTTAGCAACAAAGTCATCAAAATATTCTTTCTAATGAAATACAGTTATAAAAAAAAAGAGTATAGAAAAAATACCAACATGATTTAAGTCAAATACATGCAACTATGTTATAGTGTAAATGTAACTTTTAATTTAGTGTGACAGTACCGTGGCTGCTCTGATCAAGATTTGGAAGTACTTTTTGGGAGAAATATTTTGTTTCTCAGCAGAAGCTGGCAGAATCCAATTCAGAAAGTTGTAATTGGCCTTCCAGTATAAAATACCAGTTTCCTTCACTCTCTCCTCAATATAGGGCAAGATTGTGTTTTTATGTGCCTGCCAAGCTGAAGTCTCAAGGAATAGATTTACATGGAGCATTAACTGCAATATGTAGCTAGGAAGCTGTGCAATAAAAGAAAGACATGCTGAAATTCCTGCAAATTACAGACCTAATCCACTTCCTGGGTGACTCCAGGGAGCTCAGTTATAAAGGATATATCCTCATCTTAGCAAAAAATAGATGAGCCCCTATGTATCTCTTGTAATTAATGAGCAGAAAAAACCCTGAAGGTTCAACTGAAAGAAGGCAAAATTGCAGAGAGCAGAGTGGGGAAAGCAGGATTTCATATGTAGAATGGAACAACTAATTAGCTTTTATTTTCCATAGAAAATAGGACTGTTTAATCTTGCAGGGGAGTCCTTAAGTGGTAGCTGGCCATTGATACGAGAGAGGAATTGGTTTGTTACTCCTGAGTCCCAGAGTGTTTGTTACCCACCCTGGAATTGTTGAGAGCTACACTGAAGGAATTAATCCTGTCCTGAGGGGAAACCAGGCTGGGGTGAGCAAAGCCAGCTGAGAGGCACCAGGGAAACCACTGAGCTGAGGGAGCCTTGAAGGGAGCTTTAGAAGTTCCCCCCCTCTCCTCAAGCTGTTTTCAGTCCTGCAGAGTGACAGTGGATATATTTGGCATCTCAGGATACTCCTTATTAAAAAAGGTTTGGTTTGCCTGGGCTCCCTCTTGGGAATGGCCACCAAGGTCCATCAGGCAAGAAAGGAGACCCACAACGTTTTTTGCAGTGGTGGTTCCAAGTGTAAAAGAATGGGAGCAATTCCAAGTCATGCATTAAAGAATGCACTGGAATAAGGCATTAATGGGTTGTGCTGGGGGTATTCAGATTAATGGAACTTTACAGTGGTTTTGTGACAAGATACTTGTGAACGTGTGTGCACATTTAGACATATTTTATTTCGTTTCAGTAATATTTGCTGTGATGCAGTGACTACTTTCCTAAGAAATATACATATGAAAGAGAACACTCATTGTTCCTCATTCAGTAAACTTTGTCTACAACCTATTGCAGTGTTATGAGAAAGTCCTCTCATACCACTATAAATATTTGCATCTTCAAGAAGAGCTTGTTTTTTTTTGTTTGTTTGTTTTTGGTTTTTTTTTGTTTGTTTGGGTTTTTTTATTTATACTGATGGAGAGACTGGCAGCTTTGTTCCATATTTTAAACTTGTAATGAATTCTTCAAATTCTGGACCTAGTAAGTGATCAGATTATTTATTTACCAATCAATCTGTCAATGTTTTCCCAGAATTATGTGTCTCAATTTTATGTTATTAGTGGAATGCATGGGATATTGCCATGGCTGGACAGTTTGTATAAACACTTGCCAGACCAGACTAATGATGTTTTTTGGTTTGTTTTGAAGCAATGCCATTAGTCTTGGGGTGAGAGGCCATTTCAAAGTATATTGTTAGGCTTAAATCTTCAAAAATAGGTTTAATTGTGGTTTTGTGTAGGTAGTTTTCAAATTAAATTTCAGGTTGACATGTTGTTATTTCTTTAAAGCTTTAAAACTTCAGCTTATATTAAAGAAAAATAAATTCAGCAGAATATGACTTAAACATGTGTGTGTTACCTAAAGATGTCAGAAGTGCTATAATTATATTTCATCCAGTGTAGCTTAACATTTTAATAGGTAATGTCTGGGGCTGATCTGTCAACGGATCTTTAAAATTTTGAAATGAATGCTCAAAATAAGAAAACATGCCACTTAAAGCTAATGAACCATTTCTATAAGGCAGGGGCTTGCTAGGAATGCCAGAGAAGTATTTCACTTAGAAGGCCCTCTATTATATTCTGGAGTAGGTGGTTTTGATTTCAATGAAAAAAAACCCCCACACTTTCCTTTGACCTCCCGTTGGGGCAGAGCAAGGCCAGCCCTTTGCTAGCAGTCTCTGGCATGACTTTAGGCTGAATCAGTGCAAATTCTGCAGAAATATAATTAATTGTGTTACATTAGTTATCCAGCAAGTCCTTCAAGTGTATAATCAACAGCAGTGATTTGACAAGTTTATCAATCACTTTACAAGACAAATCCCGATTAAATAAGAAAGGGAGCTAATCTTTGTAATACAACATAAATCATGTGTCCTGCTCACCAAGAGATAGGATCCATTTAATTTCCTGTGCCACTGCCAGCCATTGTTTATAAACCAACACAGCACTGATGCATTGAATGCAGGACTTGGCTGGAAGCTGCACCTCAGCTTGTCTGGGCCAGGAGAGCCAGGGGAGCCCCTTGTGCCTGGGTTCATTCCTTCTGCCAGGGGGGTTCCACTGGGGGACAGGGAGTGAGCAGAGCTGACTGGCCAGGGGAGCCTCCTCTGCTCTGGGAGCAAGGGAGCCAGGGAGATGTTCTGCCCTGCCCAGGGAGGGACTGGCCATGAGTATGGTGAGAGCACAGCTCACACAGCCCACGGGCAGGGCACGGGCCTGTTTGTGTGGGTTTGTGGCACACAACAGATCTACACCAGGGATGTCTTTTTAAACCCTAGTGCAAAGATTCACTCTAGAGAGGAACCCATAATGATTAGACCCTCTTACCTTTTTGTTCCTCCCTCTTTCAGGCCTTTCTTTCTCTTGATTGTGTTAATTGTCCCTTTTTGTTTCTAATTTGGTTACTGAATTCTCATTGTGGATCCAATCCTGGTGTCCAACATTGCAACTTAATGGCTTCATTCCTATGGGATTAGACTTAAAGAAGCTTTGACTCCACCACATACAGGTGCTAAATTCTTGTGTTTTGAACAGCATATTTGCAAAAGGTATCAAGAAAATGCTTAGCATCTGACTGAATCTACAAAATTGAATGAAACAAGTGAAAACAAAGCTGAGAGACAATTCTTGTGCTCCAGTACATGGATGAAGCTTCCAACAAAAACCAGAGTCTTCCAATGAAGAGAAGTTGCTTATATTTTAGAGGGGAGTACTTTCAGTGCTGGCATCTGGCTTGTTTCTGAAGAGAGGGAGGCCCAAACTGTTAAAATTTATGTGCTGTACATTGTCAGCAGGGTGCATGAGGAATATATTTTTTTTTAATGTAAAATCTCATTTCTTTTAAATGTATTCCTCTTGGCTGTAGCTGTAATTTACTGAATATTTCTGAATACATTATTGTGTTTTTATTAAAGAATAGAAAACAGTTTCCTGCTGTTTGTGCATTACTTCTGGTGGATTAATTAATTGTCTAGACTAAAGGTATGATGTACTTCTTAGTTCAGACATCTCCTGTAGCTAAAGGCATGCATTTCTTGAAGGGATTAAGTAGCTATGAATGCTGGGGAATGAACGGACTTTGGAAACCTCCCAAAAATTTCTTGTGTAATGATTTTTGTCATGGTGAAAGCTGCAGTGGGTTCCAGGCAGAAAAATTAATCTCTATTTCAGCACAGCCAAACAATTCCTGAATAGTTCTGTTGATGTTCCTCTTCAAGAGCAAATTCCTTGTAAATATTTGTTTTATTCTCAAAGTTTGGAGCACATTCTAGTGAGCATAGCCCTAGTCACTCTGCCAAAAGCAGGGAATTATGGACTTCTCAGATCACTTGGGGCACTAATGGAAATATTCTACTCCTCATATGAACTGCACATGTTGCTGTATAAACACAGTCAGGCTTGGACCTCCCTGTGAGGTTGGGTACTGATGTGCAGTGGGAGGGTCCCATTACTGAAAAGTTTGTGATTGAGTAAATGAGACTCAGTGATAAAATACAAAAAGTACTAATATCTTCTATATAAAAGAAAGAGATATATGGAAATCAAATCTGTATTTGGGGTTTTAAGCTGGGAGGCTGCCTGCAGTGAAATGAATCATTTATTGTTTTGATGTGCTGTTGTATGAAACAAGATGTGTTAGAAATGTTTTCCTCAGTATGGGTGAAAAGTGAGAGTCTGGGGGCCAGCCTTGGTGCCCTCAGTTTTATTGTCCCTGTGTGTTGCTCTTTGATTTCCTGCAGCAGCTTTGACTCCCTGGTTCTGTGCTGTTCTCCCTCACTGCTCAGGGCAGTGGAACTGGGCTCACTGGGAGGTGCTGGCTGGAGAGTTTGTAAACCCAGGGGTGCACAGAGACACTGGCTGGGCTGCCCTGCCTGTCAGTGCTGCTGCCTCCTGGCTCTCCTGGATTTTATGGACAAAGAACAAATTTTAAGAGCTCTCCTGTGGTCCCCCTGCTCTCCTTCTTCCCCCATTCCAGGCAAGCAAGCAGATCAAATATTGC
Source organism: Pseudopipra pipra (assembly GCF_036250125.1). Taxonomy (NCBI): domain Eukaryota; kingdom Metazoa; phylum Chordata; class Aves; order Passeriformes; family Pipridae; genus Pseudopipra; species Pseudopipra pipra. Next base: position 6,967,041 of record NC_087564.1, read on the forward strand.
AGAACCAATCCTTCCATACTCGTTGGGTATTTCCAAATACATTTTGGACATTCTGAGTGATAAAGTCATGCTGAGTTGTAGTTACAGGTAGTGCTTATTCTAAACTTTCAGTGCTGTTGTTGAGATACCTTGTTCTGAATCTTCAGTGAAAAATGTGGAAGATGCTCTTTTTGTGGTTTTGGAGCCTGCATTCCTGAGCACTCTGGAATGTCACCACTGCCCTCTGCATTGCCACTGACATGCTTTCCCAAGAACGGTAAATGGTGATGTTTTTGCAGGCTCTGAAATGCTCAGTAGAATATTCAAATGTCTTTTGATTGCCAAGCTGTGACATTTGTTATAAATCCTGACGATGATTCATTACACGGTTGCTCAGAGGTGACAGTGACTTTTTAGTGCATATTGAGTGAAAATTGGGTGTGAGAAGTTGCCCTGGCAGCATTAGTTGTTACAGTCATCAGTCCTGATCTGACTGTGAATTGTTTTAATTAATATGCACTTCACATTGTCATGCAAACCACCTTGGAAATCTAAGCTTTTGTAAAGATAAATGCACAACTTGAGTAGCATCCACACAAACACTTGAAATGTTATTGATGATTCCAGCTCTCTCTTGCCTTGGAGTTAAAAGAAGAGAACAGAATTTAATTCATTGGAATTCACCTGGTCTGCTCTTTCAAGATTTTCAGCAAAAATGTAATTATTGTACCAGGGTATTTTTTTTGTTTGGATTTTTTGTTTGTTTGGGGTTTTTGCTTGGAGTGGGGTTTTTTATTGTTTTGTTCAGATTCCTTCTTGGTAGCTGAGCTCAGTTCTTGAATTGTCTTCTGAGCTTTGTGAGCACATGGTCCTTCCCTGTTGTCTTCAGGCCTTCTCCCATTGCAGGGGTTCACTGGTGGGTCACTCCAGGCTGCTCCAAGCAGTGTGAGCAGTCCAGGGCAGCAGCACTACACCTCCTTTCAATCCTCTTCTTTAGAGGAGAGACACACTTGGGAGATTATTTTCAAGGGCTGTAGAACTTGGTGTGGGACCACAAATTGTCAGTAATCTTCAGAAGACTTTCCTGGAACTCTCTCAGTGCAGTGTACTTTTTTTAGAGGAAATCTTTTATACTGACTTGGGAACTTCCAAGTTGCTCATGTGTGCAAATGGTTTCTGTGGACAGTTGCAGGATTAAAAGCTGCTTTCATGCTTCTCATCCTGTTTCGATGTTTTCCATTGAGTGTAGGAATGTAAAACATGGAGGCTCAGAATGAAAGGATGTCTTGAAAGAGCTGTCACTTTAATGAGAAATGCTCCTGGTGAAGATAGTGCCAGCATTTTAATTGAATAATTCCATAGATTGTCTTATTTTGTTCATGATGTTCCTGTTTCAAACAGAAATGACAAACACAAAAACCCAAGTACTGCAGGAACTTCATTTATACTTTTGCTTGAAAAGAAATATCAAAAGGCATCATTGCACTTTGCTTATGTAAGTTCACACATTTTATTTGTACATATCTGTTTTCGCTTCTAGATGTCACTACTCAGGAAAATACCTGATATCAACCTTAGGTTGAAAAAGAAATGCATTAAAGGAGCCCAGCCATGTTGCCTCTGTGGATCAAAGGCAGGTATATCCATTTGGGATAGATGTTAAAGTAGGGAAAATCTTGAAGGATCTTCAGTTGGGTTCTTTATGTACTTTGAGAGAGACAGAGAAGTGTGATTTTGGGAGTAACAGAGCTCTGGGGCTGTCAGGAGCACGTCAGAATCTTTCTGATTTTGAAAATGAATTGATCTTTAAAAATAGACCCCTGTATCCACATTTAGATATACAAAAAAAAAATCTGAGTGTAATTAAGTTTGTATGTCAAAACTCATCAGATTTTTTTTAGCACTTCTTTTTTAAGGCTCAACACAGCTATTTTTATTTCATGGGATGAATTAAATCCTTCATTGCTACTTCCTTTTCATTCCTGAATCTCTGCTAATCTCTATTTGAAGTATATGCAAGAATATTTTATCTATTCATTGTATTTTCTTTTTCTGGCAGCAAAAAATTGCCATTTCATAGCTGAACACTAGAAACATCCCAAGTATCAGTGATCTTTGCATTTATTATTTTTCTGTAGAGTTGTTGTTTCAGAAAGTCAAAGAACTTGAAATATGTTATATTCTCAAATAGACATGAAGGATATAGATGGTCCTTGAGAAAGGAGTTATAAAGAATTCTGAAAAGGCTGACATCAATCACTTGTAAAGCTCACATTTTTCAGCTTTCCTTTATAGTTCACATTTTGATGAATGCACTTTTGGCCAGAAATAATAATTTTGATAGTTATTTCTATTTTATCAATAAAAAGTATTGATTTTTTTTTTAAAATTGAGACTAGCATTATTGTAGTTTTTGGAGTTAGAAGCTTGCCTTGAGATTCTGTGTAGCCGGTGCATCTTCTGTTGTCCTCCCTTCTGGGCTGGTGCTGCCAAAAGGCTCCAGTGTTTTGGGTGGCAGGCTGTGTGCCAGTTTGTCAGGAGACTGAGGCTGTGTTTCATAAAACCCCATCTTGCTCCAAGACTTGTTAGCAACAGTTTTGTATGTAAGAAACAGGAGGTAATTAGTCTGTGCTATTTGGAGCTAACGAGGCAGAAACATTGCTCAGCTCTGGACATCATGCTGATGGTGTCTGACACGGGGATGTCAAACACGCTGACAAGTTCCAAAGGAGAGCAAACTGCAAATCATGACCTGTGAAGGATGAAGGGCAGGATTGTTTAGTCAGAAGGGTGGGGAGAGCAGGACAGTGAGATCCTCAGTTGCTCCTTGCTCCATGCTTGGAGGAAGCTGTGGAACAGACAGTTGTGCTGCTGCCCACAGAACCAGCCAGCGGCTCAGGAGAGTGCTCCAAAGCAGCTCCTGGATTAGGGAATGCTGCCTTCATGGCAATGTCTGATGTGAGGGGTGACTGTTACCCAGTTCTGTGTCACCCCATGGCCATTGCAGGAGTAAACCAAAGCTGTCAGGAACAAAGCCCACCTTGTGAGGAGTCAGGGTCAGACTGCTGGAAAAATGGAGCAGTGACAGTTCCTCACTCAGTGACAGCAGGACCAGCCACCAAACATTCCCCATGGGACAGATAGTTGTGGCTGTCTGTGTGGATGTAATGAGGGACTTTCTTTTCAGTGGTTTAAAAATGGATTTCCAAAAACTTAAGACCTCTTTGAAAAATTATATTACCAAAAAAAAAGTGGTTTTTTTTTTTTTGTGTGCTGTGTTTGTGAAGTCAAAGTCCTTACGGATGCAGGCAAATAACTTAGATTGTATATTTTTCAGTAAGAGTAAGAGCAGGAAAGCACTACCACAGGTTAACTATAGAGGCTAAAGAATTTCCTTTGTTTCTTGCTAAAATGGATTTGATAAATATCTATCATAGATTACATCAATATTCTTCAGCCCTTAATGGAAAGGATCTATTAGTCTTTTGCCATCTGTTCCAAACCTCTCTTTCACTGATGCTATGAAAAATAGAGAAACCCCTACATGTTTTTTTCCAACATCATCTTTCAAATCACTTGATTTTTTTTGTTTTGGTCATCTTGTATGATTTCTTCTCTGATCACACATATTTGTCTCAAGAAAATAAGTGCAACGAGTGGTTAAAAGGGAAAAATACTAAGCAGTAAAGAGAGGTAAAAAGATTAGAGACAGGAAGGAGAAGTGTAATTACAGTATTGTGTGTGCAGAATCCAAAGGGAATGCTCTTGCTGTGATAGAGTGAACTGGTGCAGGAAGCAGTAGGTGTAATAGAGAGGAAAGCATGAATAAAGCAGGACAACAGAGCAGGTAAGGGGAAATTCAGAAAGCTTGTGGGAGCTGAAAGAAGGATGAAAACAGCCAAGGGAACTAAGAGAGAACAGCTGACAAATGGAGAGAGAAGCTGAAAGGGGACTGGAGGGGAGCAGATGGTGGGTGGGGTGGGCAAAGCAAGAAAGTGGAATAGGTGAAAAACTAGTTCAGAGTAGTAGAGACGGAAAACAGCAACATCCAGGGAGAGCTCAGTGTAAGGGCTGGAGCTGGGGAGTGCTGAGAGGTGCTGAAGGAAGCTGAGAGGGAATCAAGTGATCAGAGACAACAAAGAATTAGTGTTTGAGAAGAGCAATGTAATGTCAAGCAGAAGAGCCCTATAAGAGGTTTTCAAATCCTTTAGCTAAGTCCTGTTTCGGAGCTGCTCTTGCCACCAGCTCTACAGGTTCCTTTTCCAGGTGCTAGTTACTTATTCCACTGTTTTTATTCTTGGCAAAGCTGAAAAGAACAGGAAAAATGGGAAAATAAGTAAAAATTTAATCACAGAGTAGCAAATCTGCAGTCTGATGGGTAAACACTTCCACTGTGTTACTCTCAGAAAAGGGGAGTTTTAAGTGTTCTGGTTAAATAGCCTGAAATACTTGGTGGAACAGGAACAGATTTGTTCCCCAGCTTTGTTGCAGACTCAGAGCCTGTTTGGAACTGACAGTACAGTGCCTTAGCTGTGCAAAAATCAAGCCCTGCAGGTACCAGTTGTTCCAGTGCTGGAAATTATAACTATGGATCTTATGTCTAATGGGAGTGAAAACCTATAAGGAAAAGCCTGATGGAGTGGAGGAAGAGTCCAGCCTCTGCTGCAAACAGCTATCCTCCATTTCACTTAGTGGAAGATTGAAGAGGTAAAGCTGTGCATTCCCTGTGGACTACTGGGATTTAACTTCACGATACAGAAATGCAAATATTCTCAGAAGTTCTTGTAGGGTCCTTTTCTTTGCCTCCCATGAGAGTCAAATTGAGGTTCTATTCCATTAGGGGAAGAATGGGATAGTCTTTCTTTCAGATCTTCCTTATATAATTTTTGCCCATGTTTTCATGCATGGGGATGTAATTATTAACACTGATTTTTAAAGTATTCCTGACTAAATCTTGTATGTTCGTATGAATACAGTAAGTCTTTTTTCTTAGAATTATTATTCACGGTCCAACAATTCCAGGCAGCTGTCCTGGTACTCACATCACTTAGTTCAGGTTTCAAGGATGCCCCAGGAACTGCAGGAGGCAAACACTTCTCCCACTGGGACCTGAGACAGGTGGGGGCCCAGCTCCAACTGCAAAGGCTGTGACTGTCCATACCCAGAAAGGAAAACTGAAAATAGAAAGGAGGCAGGAAAGGCTTCCAGACAACCAGGACACACATGGAGAGTCTCACCCCAACTTCCTGTGAAGATTTGTCCAGTGTAGTTCATAAAACTTGTATAAGCAAGCAAGTTTATTCTCAGATGCACATGATGGATTGGAAAAACTTACATTTTGAAATAAGTATTTTAGCCCTGCCTTAGCAAAGATCTGTACCTACTTTTCTTAATTTCCTTTTCAACCTGTATCTTTGGACCTGTTGGCAAATTTTAGCTTTTTTGGGGCTAGACATCTCAAACATACTTATTTTCTTTTTTTTTTCCTTACAATTTATTTTATTTTGTGAGATGGGAGATAGACCATGAGAATGCCACCCACTGAAAGCAATAAAACAAAGTTGTTTAATTTTATATGAGAGAATATATATGAAATGAAACACTGGAAATCAGCCTGTATTATATCACTGCTCAGAGACTTATTTCTAGTACTTTGTCTGCTGTTGTAGGAGGATCAGTTGAACTTCTGGGGCAGCAGAGTTCATGACTTTTCAGATGATATTTGCATTCATTTAATTAAGTTATTTTGCAGTCAACCTCATGACTCTGGATTTCAGTGGTCAAACAGTTAATGGCATGTATGCTTAGGCACTGTTTAATTTATAATTTGGCTATGCAGTGGAAAGAAATAAGGGGTGCATGATCAGATTCTTTAATAATATATATAGTGGCTCTGACACATAATTTGTATTAGAAATCAGATTAGGAAAAAAGTTTTGGATGTTCCTGTTTCTGAAGTCAGAAGTAGAAATTGTTATGAAAAATCTCTCAGTCCCTGAAATGTGTCTTAATAAGAGAAAATAAATCCTGACAGAGACCAACTTGGAGCCTCTCTCTGGGCATGGAAGCTGTATGAAAACAGTCTTTTTCTTCCCTCAAATCCTTGAGCAGCAGAGTTAAATCAGCTCTGGCTGCCAGAGCTTCTGTTCCATGAGCAGCCCTGGGTGCCAACTGGCCCATGGAACCATCTGAGGGGGGTTGGAGGCTTTTTAAGCAATTATCATTTTGATCTGGAGTATAAATGATCCAAATCCTTATAAATGTTTAATATATATGTAAAATGCTGCATGCTTTATTCAGGCAAGGTATTTTATAAAATTCTTGTGAAATATTTCATATAGGAAACATTTCATTTAGGATTTTGCCAAAGAAAGCAATTCCTGGTTGCAAACACTACAACATGTACATGGCTGTTTTCAATGATTTATTTAGCTTTCAGGGTATTATATATCTAAATAGAATGGGAAGTTAAGGTTGGGTTTTTTTTAATTTACTGAAGTCATCTTGAAAATCAGAATCCAAAGATTCTGGCAAACACTAGGAAGACTTGAGTATTGAGTCCTGCGTGGTTGTTGAAGATCTAATGCACATCTGGGCAGGTTTTGGACAATGTTTGCAGCTCCTCAGAGAGGTAGAATCATAAAGAGGGTGTGAATTGAACTTTTCACTGCATCCCTTCTTTTGAAATATCCCAGAAGGTATTTGTTCCAAATAAGATTGTGTAAAGAACAATTATTGTAAAGAGAGAGTCCCATATTTTTTAACGTCAGTAAGGCAAAAATCATAAATCTGGGATAAATTGAAACAAAGAGTGCAGGTACTTCCCCAGATAGTGGCATATTTCTCCTGCATTACTGAGCTGAAGTGCAAGGCAGAGGTGATTTACAGCTACAGAATCCCATTGCAAGTCAGAGACTTCACACAGAATGCAAATAAGAGAACTTTTTGGCGTTGGTCACCATGTGAAAAAGTAACATGTACTTGTTTGGATCAAACAAATATAAATTTGCTGTTTCTCTCCTTAAAATATTTTTATTTCAACACCAGCCATTGTTTTGGTTTGACCTGAAAAAATCCTATTCAATCCATGGTTGGGATCTAGAGTGGAAGTCACTTACTGCACTAAGTTTCTAATGTGTCTAAACAGTGTTGTTGAAACACTTTACATTTGGCAGAAAAAAAACTCTCAAAAACTGGCACAATGGTGTAATTATTGATGCATACAAGCTAATTATCTGTGCAGAGTTTTCATCCAAGGACACTACTGAAGTGGTTATTGACAAAATGTTTGTTAAAATCAGTATTGAGGCAATTCTGCTGAAGTGTTTTTGTTTCCAGTGCTGTTTCCCTGTGCACACACTTCACAAAACACAGGGCAGTGGGTACATCTAACAAGCCTGTGGAAAAAATCTGGTCCTTGGCCTTCTCATTGACTGTTTAGCTGAGATTCCCCAAGGAATCCAATGGAATTAGCACTCAGGATTTGTGTCTAAGGGGTAGCACAGTGCCTGATTCCTTTGACATATTTTTATCTGAGGAAAGTTTTCAGGTTTCTTTAATCCGGGTCTTCCTTAAGATTTATTCTGTGACTGTTCTGTGCCTGGAACTTGGTCTGCACTGCTGAGAGCAGCACAACAATGTGAGAAAGAGAGAGAAGTAGAATTAAACAAGCAAATTGCAGATGTATTGGGTAATAAGATCTACTGAATTCATACTCTTCTGATCTAAACAAGGCCATCTAATTTTCTAATTGCAAACCAGATTTTGGGGCAGGTAACTTTAAGTTGGGGAAAAAAATTCTTATTTCAGGTTAAAAGCATCCATGTGGTAAAGGGAGAGATATGAAAGAGCTTGTTGAATTTCCAGCCGTTGCTCTTTAAAATAAGGAGCTTCTCAAAGAACTGTTTTCTGCAAGTTCAAAGCAGAACATTTTACTTTCCAATTCTGTTTGCTAGAACTTGGATTTTCACCTTTGATTTCTTGTCTCAAAACTAAAAAATGAGATATATTGACAGTACCCCCTTTGTGAGTTGGAGGTGAGCAGTCGGGCTGGCCTCTGGGTGGCATTGCTGTCTCCAGGCTGTGGTGCAGTTGGAGCTGCTTTTCTCGCTCATCCTTCTCCTTTCAGTCCTACCACAGTAAGCCCAGAGTCCTTAATGAAACTTGAGTCCTGTGCTGCCTTTCCTGAAGGGAGAGATGTTCAGGTTGGAACAAGAGTCAGCTGTGAACCCATCCAGCTCTGTACTACCCTGTTATTTTCCAGTCCTGCTTCTCGGAGCAGCACAGGGGCAGTGTGGTGTCACAGCCAGTGCTTTGGGGAAGATTCCAGGCAGGCTGCTCTGCACAGGCCTGTCCAGCCTTGACCAGGCACCTCACCCTGCTCTCCTGTTTTCCCAAAGCCTCCCATAGTTTTCTAGCCAGAGGGTGCATTTCCATGGCTTCCAGCCCACTGTACAAGTCACCCTTTTTCTTGCTGTCGAGGTTGAACAGGCTCAGACGTGGGCTCCCCAAGTTGCAGTTGAGCACTGTGTGACTTGGGGGTGAAGGGTCCCTTGGCTCCCCTGAGCTGCAGCAGCTGCTGTGACATCAGTGATCAGCAGTGATGACCTGGCTGGGCAGTGGTTGCTTGTGCATAAGTGTCACAATTTTTCCTCCTCCACTAATCCTCCTACCTCCAGTAAACCATTTATTTGACAGCAGTGTAGTAGCTCTTCATTTTTAGCCTGATATATTGCTAATAAGTGTATCAAAGTGTGTTGTTTAATCTAAGAACTGGGGAATAGTGTTAACTTAATGTGCAATTACTGTGTGGTGGTTAATAACATTTACATATTAAACATCAAAAAGTGATTTTGCCTGTAGCAAACAGAACTAATCTTAATCATTTTTGGGATGCTCTTGCAATGCAGTGACCCAGCTTTATTGCAGTGCTAGTGCCATTAACAACGAGATCTGGGTTCTGGAAGTTGGTAAGGTCTGTGAAACATTATCACTTTCACATTTGAACTTTGTGTTAGTAGAAAATCTCATTTCATTCTGTCCATGTTTTCTGTGTGGTCCTGTGGATGGTGCTTGGGGCATCTCTCACAGGGTGCTTTGTTGCTCCCAAGTGCTGTAGTACCAGTGATTGTGGTACACTCCAAATGTCCTCTTTTATTCAGCTCCTGCTACATCAGGCTTCCCAAAATGCTCACTTGGGGATGAAATGCCTGTGATAATTTTGGGACAGAGAAGGGCTCACTGACATGGTTGGCTCCATTGTTGCTGTCTCTAATGAAGCTAATGCCAATGGCTTATAAAGAAATCAGCAGCGTTCGCTTCCAGGGATATTCCACATTTTCCACCTGTCTGTGCTTATCAGTGGGCAAAGATCCTGATCTCAGTGGCTAATTTCTTGTGGATTTGTGTGTTTTGGTCAGAAGCAATCCTGTTTACCTAATCCAAATGCCACTTAATTCCTCCCCCCCGGCCCATCAATTGTTATGAGCCTATAGTATTCATTCCACCACTGATAATTAACTGCATGAAAGTTGACATAGCCTTGAATTTTAAAACAGATTTTCTAACATTTGTAAACAACAGTTAGCAGGAAAAAAGGTAAAATTGTATGTGTCATTCTGTTTTCTACCATACACAATTTGCAGTTCAAAGTGAATATATTGAAATGAACTCCCCTGCAGCTACTGTTTACAGTAGCCTTCAAAGAATGATGAAAGCTTTTAAATAATGTAGAATATTACATGACTTATTTTTCAAAACACATGCACTGAATGTTTCAGAGTGAAATGCCTGTGTTTCAGATTAGATGGATTGCAGACAGCTGCTGTGTTTGCTGAGTGCTACAGATGGAATGGAAAATAAGTGTAGGGAGAAGACTGAGAAAATGAAGGATTCTTAGGAGTGCCTTATGACTCAACAGCAGTAACTTAAAGGTGGATTAGATTATCTCAGGCATCATCTTGATAGCTAAGGAAATCTCACTCTCTCTTCCTCTTAAAGGCAAAACCAAATGTGGTCTCTGCTGTTTTATATGTGTATTTGCTCCAAGTTTTCTGGGAGAGAGATGTGCTGCTGCTTGTATTCTCTTCCCCAACTTCTCCTTGTTACCTATTCTGCTTGTTGTCACCTCTTACTTGCACTTCTTGTCTGAGCTGTTCTATCTGGGAAACCCTTTGATGTTCTTGTCATGGAAGTTATTACAGAGTTTAAGATGCAGATGGACATTTCTCCATTAGATCATATTTGAGTCTTTTTAGCCTGGAATTCTTTCTCTTGATACATTTGTAATGAATTAAGTGCTGCTCATGTGCATGTATCTTGACTAGGTGCAAGATAAGTACTGAGAAGACTGACTTGACTTCACACTGGCTAATCAGCCACATATCTACCCACCTTTTTCTTTTTTGCATTTTAAACTAAGCCTTAGGCTGTCAAAAGTGCATAGCTTACACTGTGAAAGACTGCTTAAATTTAACAGAAGGTATATCTACACAGACCACAAGAATTACTGCTTGTAAAAGTGTGGTAAAAGATTCAAACAGAAATACAACTGTGTATTTATGGGATAATTAGGATAATTTTTTATTTGACCTCACCTCAGCCAGTAAATGAGTTATGCCCCGAGCAGAAAGATACCTCACATCTTTTCAAGTTGAAATTCCCTTGTGGATTTTGTGAACTCACTGGTTTTATACTCTTTTTTAGTTTGTTTGTGCTGCTAGCATGTTATAAATAACCTCTTTGACTGATCACACAGGTTGAGACCTACCAGTTCTAGAAACTGTGCTGCATCTCTAAACAACAGAGCACGAGATTTATTTCCCAAGAGGAGTAGGGTTGAGGTGTAGCCCTGTTTCTGCCTTCCCATCCAAAAAAACTTACAAGAGAAAAAATCATTCCTATCATAAGGATTATAATCTGCAGTAACCTCCTGCAGTAGCAGTAGCTTTGCTGCTAATTGATGACCATTGGTGCAAGAAGAGGAGAGCTTTCTTCTCGAGGAAAAACCAATACTGTGGGAGCTTTGAGGTGTCTAAGAAAAAATGATATTTGTGTTAGAAATAGCAAACAACAGAGAGGCATTCTATAAACATAAAGGTGGGGTTTTTGTTGGTTTGTTGATTTGTTGGGTCTTTTTGGGCATTTGCACTCTCCATGTTAGCTCTTGCTGGTTGTTCCTCACTCTGTATCCTCTGATGGCTTCTGATCTTCAGTGCTTTCCTGCTGCTTTTTCCTTTTGTTTTTCATGTTATGGTGGCTCTTGGAATTCAGAGCCTTGTTCAAAGCCTTGTTTTAAACAGAATTGGAAGGTGTCCCCAGCTCTATCTGTATCCAATAACCCTGACAATCTCTGATCTAAACCAAGCTTCTATTACAAATGGCTCAGTGCCAGTAGAGAGAGCAAGAGCCCATCGGACAAGATTTTCCTTCTTTGTAGGAATTTAGTTGCTACTTGGCAAAAATCAGGTGGGTGACAGACATGAGGTAATGCCCTGGGTGGTACTTGCACATCATCTGGTTCCAACTCCCCTCTCCTTGGGCAGGGACACCTTCCACACCTTCCACTTGCTCAGAGCCCCATCCAATACTTCCAGGGATGGGGCATCCACACCTTCTATGGGCAACCTGTTCCTCACCAACCTCCTAGGAAAAAATTGCCTCCTGAAAATACTTTATTATATGATGTATATCACATATATGTATATCAGTATAAATTTTTCATTTCTTTTAATAAAAATTAGTTGTTCAAAACTAGTGACTATCTAGTATTCTCTAGACTCAGAATTGAAAGTGGGTAGATAACTTTGTCCTCCCTCAAGAGTGAAACTACAGTAAATATGAGTTATTCCATCACTATATTATTTATGACACCTTCATAAATGCCGTGTTTTGCAGAAGCAGAGTAAAAGAAATGAATCTTTAATATTTGTATCACCGTGAGAGTTAATGAGAGGCAAAGAAATGTAGTTTCTTGCAATAGGAGGCAACATTATTAAAATCTTTCCCCTAATTGGGCAGAAAGAAGTATTCTGATGAATATGCAGAAAACACCTATTTTTCATAACACATGTTACAGTAGCTGGAAACAACATTCCCCTGTAATATTCTTCTAAAAATTCAGTTGGAGTTTAGAAATATGCTTCCCAACAGGGTAAAATAACCTACCTGGAACTCTGTTCTGCAGTGGTTTGGTTGTTTCCTTATTCCTTAATGTCAGTAGTTTGAAGGAAAAAAAATAAGAATAATGGCATGGAAGCCTTGGGGCACATGGCTGCTAATCTGTGCAGCTGAGAGGTGAAATGAAGAGGAGGAAAAGGGTTTTTTCAGCTATGAATTATTTTGCTTCTCTTCCTTGAAGAGCAATATTTAAAACCAAAGCCCCCGGTTGTTTATTATGTGAAACTGGTCCTCATGAGTGTATCTCTGTCTCTCTTGCAAGTGTATTCCTTAATGTGAGTGAGCTGGATGGCTGTGCCTTAACAGCCTGGCTCTCTGCCAGTGGCTGCACTGCCCAGCTTTGCCTCCCAGCATCCCCTCAGCCCTCTGGGATACCCCGGGACACCGGGATCTCTCATGGCATTGTGCTGCCTTAGGTGAGGGCTCAAAGTCTGGACAGCTTTTGGGGCATACCCTGAGTATAAACTTGGCCATTTGACAAAAAATGTGTTCATGTACTTAGGATTTTAGAATTTAGGTTGGCACATATTGTCTTACATGGCCATGGAGAAAATTCCTTTTCCTTCTGAGATTCAGTTGAGGCTTTCTAGACTAGGGGTAACAGTGTTGTACTAATTTGAGAAATATTCTGCAGCAACTTATACTAGAGATATTAAAACAAGAATAGTGAGATCCTTCACGTGTGCCCTCCTGGGCTATAGGTTTTGTTACCAAAGGCAGGGAGATAGGGCATGATCCCTTGTCCAAGAAACAAACCAGCAAAAGAATTCACAGAATTGCCCAGGGAAAAGGCATGCACTGTTTGGCTCCTGCAGTACAGTCACCTTTAAAAATAAGTCTAGTTTTTTAAAAAAAAGATTCCAAAAGTAACATTTTTTTATTGTAGTATTTATATTATTAGGTACACCCATATCCATATATATATTCACATCTTGATGGTCTGTGTAAATAAAGTCAAGATTATCCATGTTTATGCTTTTAGGTTTTGATGGACTTTATTAATCAAGCAAATGATATGAAGGGAATGTGCACTCCTCTGAGGCTGCAGGTCTGTTTGATTGCTTCTTTTGGTAAAAAAGCAAATACTGACATTTTTTCTGTTATACAGTGTGGTGTACCTGTGATTTAAGGACTGTAATCCATCATTTTCAACTGTTCTACTGGCATACATAAGTAGTGGGGGAAACACATCCTGGGGAGTGAAAAATTGAGTCAGACAAAATAGGTTTGTGTTTAATATCAATGAAATGTTTTCCTTCCAAAGTGGAAGTTTCAGCCAAGAAAACTTGAATACAAGTCTATTTAATTTTGTAATACCTATTGATTTGTGTACTATGATAAAGCTTTAAGCTGAACAATTACACTATATTTCATGTTGTTCCAAGTCTGAGTTATTTTATAGATAACTATGCCAAGTGTGCAAAAAGCTTTTTATTATTTGCATAATTATTCCAGAACTCTGCTTTAACTGCTCAGAGTGTGAGTCTCAGATGCAAGATGCTTTATGGTTATAAAGTGTGTTTCTTGGCAATGCTGTGGAGTCAGTGGTAGGGCAGCTGAAACCTTTGTGTGCTGTAAGAGGATATTTTGGAGTTGGGTGCTAAAGCAGTGCAAGGAAATGTGTTCTGAGGTGCAACAAGGCCAAGTGCCAGGTCCTACACTTTGGCCACAACAACCCCACACAGTGCTGCAGTGTGGGGGAAGAGCGGTTGGAAAGGAACCCCGTGGAAAAGGACCTCGAGGTGCTGGTCCAGTGTGGCTGAACATGAGCCAGGTGTGCCCAGGTGGCCAAGAAGGCCAGTGGCATCTCTGCCTGTGGCAGCAGGACCAGGGCAGGGTTGTCCCCCTGTACTGGGCACTGCTGAGGCCACACCTCGAGTGCTGTGTCCAGTTCTGGGCCCCTCAGTTCAGGAAGGACATTGAGGGGCTGGAGAGGATCCAGAGAAGGGCAGTGGATGTGGGGTAGGGTGTGGAGCACAGGTGTGATGAGGAGCAGCTGAGGGAGCTGGGGCTGTTTGCCCTGGAGGAGGCTCAGGGGGGCCCTCATCGCTCTCTACAATTACCTGAAAGGAGGCTGTGGCCAGGTGAGCTCGGGCTCTGCTCCCAGGGAACTCGTGACAGCATGAGAGGATGTGGTCTTAAGCTGCACCAGGGGCAGTTTAGGTTGGACATGAGGAGGAAATTCTTCACAGAAAGGGTTGTTAAACTTTGGAATGGGCTGCCTGGGAAGGTGGTGGAGTCACTGTCCCTGGAGGTGTTTAAGGGAGGACAAGATGTGGCACTTGGTGCCGTGGTCTTGTTGACATGGTGGTGTTGGGTCACACGTTGGACTCGATGATCTCAGAGGTCTTTTCCAACCCAATTGATTCTGTGATTCTGTGAAAGGTGCAGAAATCAGTAGGGCAGAATTGATGCAAACAAAGTAATTGGAGAATATGATAATATTTTCATCTGAAATGGCAAAAGTTTTTTGAAGTGATTCCTTTATTTGCTTCTGAATGTTTTTACATGCTTTTCATTAGCTGGTAAAAAAAGGTAGTAGCTATTGCTGTAGAGCTGTGTCCTTCCTCCTTTTCAAAGAAGCTCTTTGTGCTTGTTCTCAGAATAACCAACTAGGGGTATAGATTTTTATAGTGGAATGGGAAGAAATTGTTCTGTGTTTTTCAGTATCAGGCCCATGATAATTTCTCCTTAAGTCACTTTTTCTTTTCAAAAAATATGAGGAAGTTTGGGGGAGGTCTGCAGGCAACTTCTTGACTGAACCAGGCTATCCTTGTTCTTTCCTATTTTATTCAGGAGCTCTTGTATTCTGCCTAGTTGAAAACAATTATTTCCATCATGATTTAAATGGGAAACATGTATGTGTTTATATGAGGCTTTGTTTTATAAAAAGATTAAAAATAGATAACAAACCCCAAAACCACCAAACCACAAAAAGCCAAAACCGCCACAAAACAAAACCCAAAACCTGAACCTGTCCTAAATAGTTATTCAGTGTGTCTGCATTGTCTTCTGTAATTTCAATTACACTATCCCAGGGATGACTATGAAACTTCTGCTGGCTCAGAAGTTCCTTTATTCAGTTCACTCTGTCAAACAATAGTAGAAATTATGTCTTGATAATTTCTTTTGTATCTCCTGATACAAAAGGTATCATGAATAAACATCCCTGTGCATAGTTGAATTAAATGTTTAATGTATTTATAAATATATCAGGAAAATATGAATTATATAAGGAAAATGTGGTGACTGGGACTGAAAAGTGCAGTATGTTTTAATGGGAACTGAATTGCTATCAAAGCATATTATTAATCTGAGGTCAACTGAGCCTAAAGATGTCTTCATTGAGCAACTGATGTGTTTTTTCCCAGATTTGAACCTCCTCAAGAGGAGGTGTAATACTATGTGTACACGCCCACACACCATCTTTTTGCTTTACTGAGCGTTTCCTGAATTAAATCCAGGCAAATTGAACCCTGGAGGAGAAACTCTTCATCTGTTCCACAGTTCATTCTTCTCCCACTATCTTCATCCAGAATGAGATATTTTCATTTAGTGTTTCTTAAAGTGAAGACCAGAATTCCCCCCCAGGACTGTGTTGTGAGGGACTTGCAGAGTGGGAGACCAGCTGGGAAGAGGAGACTGAGGAGAGCAATAGTCCTGGGAGAAATGTCAGCAAGGGCAGGGAGCAGGAGAGCCTGTGGGAAGCCACAGTGCTGCTTCTGACTGGGACTTCTGGGCTGGGGGCTGATGTAAGGGAAGGGTGGGATACGGCTCCTGGTGCTCCTGTGCTCTCTGTGCTGCTCCTCCCTGTGCAATCCATGAGCCTGAAGGTTGTCTTTGGCACTCAATATTCTTCTGACACGGCCATCTCCTCCCAGTGCCTCCTTCAGGCAGAAAAGAGTGGCAATATTCCTCTGTACTCACAGCATGCCCATCTCCTGGGCTTGATGCAGTTGTCCAGGAAACAACTCCAAAAATCATCAGCATATGAACCCCTGAAACCTGCTTGCAGTGCCTTGCAGAAGTGGGGAGGCATCATGATGGGTGTTTAACTTTGCTGTTGGAGTAATCACTCCATCCTTAGACTAAACCAGCTCCCAGAATGATCAGGAAAGATGTTTGATACTCTGCTAATGCTTTATATGCTGAATGAGCCATGATCTCAAAGTGTTTTGTGCCTCATCTACCACTAAGTGCACTTCCAAGTGCTTTTAAAGGATTGTCGCTCTCATTCATCCAGCAGAATGACCCTGAAAATTGATTTCATTATCTAGGCAAGTTGTTACTGTGTCTTGGTCTGAATTAACTGCAACTCTGGAACTCATAATGTGTTCTTAATTTGAAATAATGTTTTCACCTTGTGGTTGCTGAAGCCAATCAAATGAGAAACAGGAAACCTGCAGAAATTGCCAGGTTGTTTTCAGCACTTCTCTGTAAGTGTTTAGTTCCATTCATACCAAAGTTGTGTTATGTTCTTTCTTCTGGGTTTACCCCATCACACTTGACATCAAAATAACAAGGTGAACAGACAGTGCTGTAATTTAGCATTGTATGGAATTGTATGAAATGTCCTTATGTGTATCACTGAACAGCTGGACATCCAGACTTTCCTGATCCTGGATAACATCCCTAATTAGTTGCTCTAGTAGTGGTATGTTGTGGGGATTTTGGGAAGTTCTTACCACAGTTCTTGGATGCTGAGCAGGATCTGGTATGGCTTTTTTGAGGCCTATACAGCCTGTTCAGGGAGAAACTCTTTGGATCCAGGAGAATTTAGATCAAGTTATGTTGTACACTAAGGTTACACAAAACAAAATTGATAAAAGATCAAATTAGAAATTCTCTAACACAGGCTCCCAGGCAGAGGCTTACCTGTCCTGGTGTCTGGTTTCTTACAATGTGACTATCACCCAATGGAGCAGTTTGGAAATTATTATTTTATTGTAATCTTATCAATTGACTTTTTCAATTCTGAATTATCAAGATTCCTGATGACAGCCCTGGATCTACAGTGCTTGTCATTTTCTAATCTGGGTAAGGTTTTATCTATTCTTTAGCAGATTCCTATCTTTAACCTTCAGTGATCTCTAAGGGGAGTCCTTTGATTCAAAGCTTTGTTTGGATGTCTCAAAGTGGCACCAAGATTGTTGCATTTACCTAATGAGTTTCTCTGGAACACTGTACAGTCCCTCTCCTGTAACCTTTCACTGCCAGTGCCTGCTAAACCTTGAGTTTCATGGTAATTGCTTCTTATTTTTCACAGCAGTTAATAAACTGACACATCAGGGAAGGGAAGTGGGAGTGAAAGTCACTGTTCTGTGACATCAGCAAAGGGGCAGCATTCTCAGTTCTCCATCTAATGTGATATATTTTTAATAGTTCTAGTTAAATTATGATCAGGTTGAAAGAGGAGTTCAGCTCTTCAGTGTTACCAGGGTCATCCCTATGTGCACCAGGCAGAGAAGTGCATTTCAATAATGTGTGAACAGAGCCCTGTGTTATGATGAAAAGGAAACATTGGGTTTTGTGTCAGATAACTAGGGCCATGTAAAATAGATATTATGATTAAATATGTAAATGTCTTCCATTATTTGAATTTTCCTAGTCTGTCTCCTGTTAACATCTTTTGTGAAGTTTTGTTATTAAAAAGGTGGGTTAGACCAGACAATTTCCAGAGGTAGCTTGCAACCTGAAAGGTACTAAGATTCTATGAAAGCAGACACTAATACTGCTGAAAATCTTCCCTGCAGTTTGATTTTTGAGTTCAGTAGTACCAAACAGAGAGACTACAGTCACACAAGGCTGCTGGCAGTCAATCATCAGTATGCAGGACTGTGGTGTGGAGTGAGAAGTGGAGCACTCACTACCACGAGCTGTGTGTACAACAACTGTTATAAACCAGCCCATCAATACTCTAAAGATTGGCTGCAATAAAGTGTCAGTGCAATTATCTGGTTGTGACCCACTTGAGCACCCTGCAGGAAGATCTGCATTAAATACTCCTCATTAAGTAGAATGCATATCATGATCCAATTCACTTTTTCTTAGAGAGTTAGGATTGGAAATGGCTTGGTTTGCAATTGAATTGCAGCAGCCATTCAGTACGGGTAGAGGTTCATTAGTACTTTGCTAATTGGCATCAGTAAGTTTAAGGATCAAGAAGACACTAGAAAGTAATGTGTCTGAACTAGTTTCCTGACCTCATTCCTGTTGCTAGATAACATTAGACTCTGCAAATGTTGGCACCAAACTGCATAGTATATAACCACTAGCTGTTAATTGCCAGTGGAGAAATGAGAGAGGTAGTGAACTTTGAATGTCTTCAGCCTCACACTCAAAAGTCAAATTCTCTTGCCAGGAAAGGCAGTCTGATGAGTCTCTGCACAACCATTAAGCAAAAGGAATTGATCAAAGGTATTAAACAAGGTTTCTTAGGGACTTGTTGCACCATTGGCAATCACAGCTGAAATACCTCTTCCTATCCAGCCTTGAATGCTGGCTCTATTCATGAATGCATTTATTTTTTAAGAGAAAGCTGTCAAATACTTAAGGTAGGTAGTTTTCTCTAGTGATGCTTGTGTTTAAAAACATTTCAATTTCTCAGTTGGCCATTAAATTGGAAAGAAAAATCACACTGAAAATCCGTATGCCTCAAGTATATTATCTTGGGGGGTCCCTGAAAGCCTTGGGGCTGGGCTGGGTGACCTGTTTGCCCGGGGAGGGCAGGCAGTGCCTGCCAGTGGCACAGCACAGTCCTGGCTGCCTCCCTGCCAGGAGTGGGTGTGGAGTCTGCCACCAGGCAGGGTGTGGGCTGCCAGGCAGGCAGTCCCCTCTCTCTGCACACGCTGTCAGCTCTTGTCTCATTTAAAGTGGATTCTTGGCCCCTCCCCTGCTATCTAAAGAGGATTTGTTCGTTGCATGGAATAGCATGGGCTTGAAAGAATTAAGTCCAGCCCATGCTTAAAGCAGAGCAGGACGAACTTTAAAATGAGATTTGGTTGCTCGGTCTTGCTCAGTGGAGACTGAAAGTCTCAAAAAGCTCTTCTGAGCCGGAGGGAGGCACATGGGGAAGAACGAGCTCGTACATCCAGTCAAGTGCTCACTTTTGAAATCCTTGGGGAAGAGAAGTGCTGGGAATGAGCTGTGGTGCACTCTAGTGGTTCCAGAAGCTGTGCACAGTGCTGGGCAGCGTCACCGCTGGGGCTGAGGGTCAGGAAGGTGACCAGGAACTGAGCTGTGGTCTGACTGGGAGTGTGTGGGGGTGACTGTAGAGTTTAACGATCTAGTGACCCAGTGAAAGGCAACCTGGAATTCAGGGGCAAAATATTCCTCGAGGAAAGGGGTGCAGATCCTAGGCGGCTATAGCAAAAAAATTAAAGTAGTAGGAAAACAATTGACTTCTTCCTTATTCAGTATGGAATTGCCCTGGTTGTTTTAAAATCATCAGTTCAGAACAGGGAATATTCACCTGTAAGTCTTTACACTGTATTCCTAGGCCACACGATTTTGCAAGGAAAACATTCCTATGAAAAATAGAAGACAGGAGATAGAGCCTTGAATAGCAGCACTGGTTGGTTTGGCCAACTCCTGGCTCTGCAGGTTGAAGCTGTTCCTCAGGACGTTGCCTATCAGAGGTGGTGACTCACTTGGCTCTGCTGCCGCTGTGTGAGCAGTTCTGACAGGAACAGCTCCTGCATTGGGGGCTGCCTGGAAGAGAACTCTCATTGCTGCAAGTCCATGTAACTCCTGGTGGAGTGACACACCTCCTTTGAACACATGGCAAGGTAAAGGACAGCCGGTGCTGCTGCCATAATCCATGTGAAATGGAGGACAAGGAGAGAGGGGGAAGGTTGTTCCTCCTCCTGCCACTCCAAGGCTTCTGTTTTCTCCAAACATCTGCTCTGTTGCTTAGTGCTAAAGCTGGCTTTTGCATTGTTGAACACTTAAGGAAAAGATGGCACTGTTTAAATTGAATCTAAAGTAAATCAAATATATATATTTAAAAGGATAAGCAACTGAATCTTGCATCAGAAACAGGTGTCAGTGAAGGCTGTTTATTCCTGTGATCACAGTTTAGTGGATTAAGTTGGAGGCATTTATTGTGACCTTCATTAGTGAGCTTATTTTCTTAACAAATAAAGCAACACAAAGGGTAGTAAGTGTGTTAAATAAATGTAGTTTGTTATTGAGCAGTTCTTATTTTCAGGAGCTTCTGCAGTTGCATATTCATGTCCTCTCATGTGCAAATATGCAAATGAGGTTATTATACATGATTAAAATTTTCAAGTTTTCCTTCTCACATGGTTTTTAGTTTTGTTGGTTTGTTTGGATTGTTTGAATTTTTTTGTGTTTGGGATTGTGGTTTTGGTTTTTGTTTTAGAATATCTAAAATTTCATTCTCAAAAAGTGTCATCTGCTTTTGTCTTGATAACAGCGAATAAAGAAAAAGTATTTATTCATAATTTAAACAAATGAAAACTTTCTGAATTTGATGGGTGTCTTGGTTCATGTGTAAATTTTACTGTTGCCAAAATGGTTGCAGGGAAATTTAATAATCTGAGTATCTAAAATTTTCTGAGTAACCACCTGTATCTGTTCTCAGAACTTGCAAACGGAATTTGGAGCTAAGAGAAGGAACATGTTACGTTTGGCTCTTGGAACCAACTAAACCAACATAAAAGATAAAAGCACCCTTAATTTAGTGGAGGTGTATTCATTGAAGATGTTAAAAAGTATGTGTGCAAACATTACCCCATCCTCAGCAGCACGTATGAATCTGGGTTTGTCAGCTGAGGACCTTGACCGATTTTGACAGTGAGAAATGTTCTTTCTGAGTACTCAGGAAAATGCCTTCTGTAAGAAGCCTCCCAGCAGGACTGGCTGAAACAGCTTTGGAGCCAAATAATGCAGAACTATTTTGTAACACCTTTCATTTGTAAAGGCCTTTAGAAACATCATCTATTTCCTCTGTAAGGTAACTGCATAAAGTGTATCAATTACTGATTTTGCAGACAGAGAGCAGAAACAAGACAGGTTTAAATAATGTTATTTATGTACTTGGTTGTTTTGCTCCCAAGCCCTTGAAGGTCTGTGTGTCTGCATACTTTGGAAATTAAAGTACCATACAAAGTTATGCCATAATAAAAATATCTGAGTTTGAATTAGAAAGAAAATAATTTTCTCTAACATTTCATGCAATATTAAACATCAGTGTGAAGGAAAGCAGCACTGTCTCGTGAAAGGAGCTGAGGAAGGAGCGGTGATTTGGAGGAGGGGGATCTCTGTTCATTCTGCCTTCTGTGCCTGGGACTGCTCTGCTGTAGACAGGTGCAAAGCAGTGCAAAGACACGGGTGTGGGCTGTGGTAAGTGGATGGGTTAGTGAGGCAGGTATTTTTGGACAAATACAGTAGAAAAATCGAAACAAACAGATCTTCCCACTTGTGACTGGTTCCCGGTAGGACAGGCGCTGTGAAGGTCAGCAGTGCCCGGGCAGCGGTGCTGGAGAGAGGCCGTGCAGGAGCTTTGCCGGCTCTGCAGCTGCCTGGATGTGCCTGTGTGGGGAGGGAGAGCTCAGCGAGGTCAGTGACACGCGAGGAAGGGCTGAATCACCAGCACAGATTTTGGGAACACTCTCTCCTGGAAAGTTGCACTGAAATATATACCACGAAGCTAATCAATAATGTTGCTGGTCTTCACCAACTGCTTTAGGCTACTGGCACTCTGAAAGGCTGGGCTGGGAATTGCTGTCTCTGTAGCATTCCTTTCCAGATGAGGCAGCTCACATTCACACAATTTAGTTCTTGAAGAGCAGCTCACTTTGCATTTTTGCAGACTCTCCTGGGCTGATCCTGGCCATGTTACCCAGCAAGTTATCTGGAAATAGCAACACAAAACAAGGTCTTCTGTTATAAAGAAACTTGTAAAAATCCTCCTAGTCCCGTTAGTATCTGGAAAGGTATGCTAGCCTGCCTTTGCAGGTGCTCTGACTCCCTGTGGTTTACTCCAGACATTACTTTGCAGTGGGTGGAGTTTGTCAAGTGCTGGGAAACAATAGCACTTTGGAACTGCCAAACCATTAGCATGTCCCTGTGCTTTGAGCGAAAGTTTGGCTTGCAACCTCAAACCTTGCTTAGTTTAGCGAGGTCAGCAGGTTATGAGTATAGGGAGTTTCAGTTAAAAGTTTGTACGTGCCTAGTTGTAGTAATTGTTTTAAAGAACTCAGATCTGTGAAGTGAATGTGAATTCACTGGGATAGGGTGCTGGTTTTAGGGAGATATTGGAGGTTTTATTCTTCTTTCTGCCCCTAATTACTGAAAACTGTAGTGCTGCCTGGTGGCTGTGCTCATCAGCCCAAGTGAGATATTATTCTTATGCCTCAGCCCACCAACATCCTGCCACTGACTTATGCCAGAGCAGCAGCCAACAGTTCCTCAGTTCATAATCACTACCAGATTTGTTAGTGCTTCTGCCAGTGACCAATGCTGAAGCCCAGAAACAGCTTTCTCATTTAGCTCATGGCTCCCATTAACTTCCAGGTTTTTGTCTCCTCCCTGGCACGCCGGGGCACGTGCAAACCTCCTGAATTTTGTTTATTCTGGATCTGTGGGTTGAAGGGAGCATAACTGGTTCTTAGTCTGGGCCATGGGGAGAAGGTTTATCTGAGCACCATCTGTGCTTATATGTAAAAATGCATTAGGGTTTAAAATGTCAACAATAAATTAAGCCAGGTGCTATAACATAAAATGTTTACTGCTGTTCTCCTGTGAGAAATCTAATTAGGATGTCTTAGCTGGTAAAACAGTAGATGCTCATGTACAGTGTGCTCGCAGCCCTCTTAGCAATGATATCTTCCTTTCTCCACAGTTTATCATGGAAAGCTAATTTTCGTCTATTTGTCTTACAAGTACAACAGTGTACCCATCTTGATATTTGCACTGTCTTGTCCCTGCAGTATGAGATTTTCATGACTTTCCGATCAGGTTTGCTGCAATATCTTTTGTGATGGGAATCAGCTTCACCTGCACTGTTCCCAAGCAACCCAGTTCCTCTGAGGCTGGTTTTTCCTGTGTCCACAGGGAATGGGTGCTCTGAGAGACAAAGCCATCACTCTATTTGCCTCAGTCTGGGCTGTGCTGCTGAAATAGAAGCTTGGCCATCATGTGAAGATGAACTCTTTCATAGTGATGCATGATGTTGCAGAAGATACAGACCATCTTTAGCCAAGTGGGACACTTTAAATGCTCTTTTTAAAGGGGATACGAGTGCACATGTGGGTGAGGTGTTAGAAACTGATAGTAGAAAGAGTCAGATGAACAGTGAGAACAGAAACTTTCAGTTGTCCTTTTGTATTCCTGAAGAACTATGTAGAGTAAGTGACTGACTAAATAGAAAAATATATAAGAAGGGCAGAAGAAGGCAGATAATGTTGGGTTAATGCTATATCTTGGCTGAGCATCGTCTCTGTGGTGTTCTTGATCAAAAGCAAGAAACTAAAGTTGAGAAGCCTGAGGGTGTCTTTCAGTGGCCTTGGTGACTTCATAAAATGCCAGATAATGTTGGAAGAATGAGTCTGGTAGGTTTGGTGCATTCATTTTGAAATGTGTGGGGAAAAAGAATCTGAAAGGCCTACGACTCACTAGCACGAGGCAAACCTGGTGTCCTTGCACCCGAAGGCAGCGTTAGTCCCAGGTGGGGTCAGTGGGGCACTGTTTGAAAGTGTTCATTGCAGGATGGAGTTAAAATGTGTTATCTGCCTGAACACTAGACTTCCTAGTTGTCAACTTAGGCAAGCTGTGTGTCTCATTCAGTAGGATGAAGAATTTTTGGAACAGAATCCTGTAGTAGAAAAAAAATTACGCTGAGAGCTGTCAAGTCTTGCTGATTCAGTCTATGACGGGCAGTTTGCAAATGGAAAGGAAGACGAGAAATCCTTATAATTCTACTGTGTCCTCCAGTTGAGCTGCATGACTAATTTCTGAGCTGCTCAAGTCACACTTTGTCCTTTGAAATCAAGCATGGAAGAGGGAGAGCACTGGGAAAAATTAGAGGGCCAAATAAAAGGCCATGGAGGAAAAGAAAGGAACCTCTGCAGATGACAAGTAATGAATTTCTTTGCAGAGATTTTGTAGACTAAACATCTGATCATCTCTAACCAAGCATGGAATTGTGCAGCAAACCCCAAACCCATCGTGTATAAACTGTACATTGAACTCCCTAAGGCATTTTGCAGAAAGCCAGCTCATTTATTCATTATGGCAGCTGTCACACCCACCTGGATTTGGTGTGAGTTGCTTGGTTGTTTTGAAATTGTTAATATTTTATATTTGAGATGTTGTCTGACATTAGCATAACAAAAAGTAACTCATTTTAATTTTTCTGCAGAATATAAATTATGCTTAGCTACAATGAACTTTCTGAGCAACCCTGTGACTTCAGGTGAGTGCCTGAAACGTGCTGGATGGCTGATGGAAAGCTGAGTGTAAAAGTCATCATAAAAGATGCAACAGTGTTATGGTAAATTGCTTTCTGCATTTAAAAGAACCCAAACCCATGCCAAGGTGTTGCCATTTCAAATAGAATATGTTTATATTTGTGCCCTGTTCTCCTGTTCATCATCTGTGAAACTCCCAGATGGAATCACAGTTGTACATAAGTTTATAAGTAGAAACCTGTCCCTGCATCACTCCAAACCATTCTTACTGCTTAGCTCATCAGAAATGTAACTCATGCACCTATAAAAGAGCTCTGATATAGCTCTGCTTGAAGTGTGTAGGCTGAAAACAGTGACATCACGAAGGGTGAGTCAAACCAAGCAGATCTTTTTGTGTGTTTGATATGACACATCCCTCCCCAGGCACTCATTTCTTTGCTGTGCTCAGAGTACTGAAGGCCAAGAAAGGGGATTAATGTTTTTCACTCAGAAGTTCTTTCATACTACGTGTATAAAGCACAGGAGAGGATAACATCCCAGCCTCCATGTGGGGTTAATCCTTAGGACTGTCCCAGGGAGTTTTATAACAAGGTTAAACATTTCAACTACTATCAAAAGTCTAATCCTATAGTTTAGAAACTAATAGCTGTGAAACAGAGATGGGAAAATTGAAAAGCAGATGTCACATTTGACATGGGCAGTGTTGTTTCACATTAGACATCTACATCCAGCTACCTTCTTCTCCAAATACAGAAAGATGAAAACTGATCCCATCTCTTCCTGCGTTCAAGTCTAGCAGGAACTTCCATGCTAAATCTAAGTGCTGCTCCAAGACAGTCTTAGAAAAATGTGAACTCTTGGAATATATTACTAAATCACAGTGGTTATGTTTACAGTGTAAATTCCAGTTATGCCTTTCTTGGTAGTTGACTGCCAATAAAACTTACCCTGGTTACTTGTGACAGTGGTGTTGGCTGATACAGTGACCTTTTGGAGCACTTGATCCAAGACTGAGACAACCTTTCCAGTCCCAAACCAAACCTGCAGAAATGTAAGATTCATTATTTAAACACCTAATCCTTGTCTCACTTTGGGTTTGCAGCCCTGGGATGTATAAAACACTGTGTTCTGGTGGCAGAATATTCTTTTGTCAGAAATCTACTGTGGAAGGGTGGGGTTGCAAAATTGCAAACTAAACATGAAAGAAATACTAACTGAAAGTAGTCAACTACCAATTCCTACATCTAATTCACCAGAGTTTTAAAACTTCCTTAAGCCTCCTCAAGCTTACCTGATTTTTTTCCATACTTGCTCAGAATTATTAATATTAAATACCCTTAGCATTAATGGGAATTTAGATACTGAGCAGAAGGATATATCCCACTGGATTCTGTATCCAAATTTTTAACTGGTATCTAATAGATTTTATTTCTATTTATTTTTTATGAAAAATTTTATTATTAATAGTGTTCTCAAACTAAGCTAATGAGCTAAAATAGATTTGCATAGTTATGAAGACTGATAATTTATTCATGGTGATGGCAGAATGAAGAATTGGCATTAATTCTGCTAGAAGTTAGCTGAGAATACACATTGCTCTACACTCTGTTTGGGGGCTTTCAATGAAACAAAAACAGAGGAAAATTCCACTTAGCAGAAGTGTCCTGTTTGAAATGTTTTACAAAATAGTTCTGAAATAATTCTAGCATTGAAACTATATGGATTTGACTTAAAAACTGTTGAAATGTAAGAAATAATATATCCTGCCAGCAGATGTGTTCTAGGTGCAGGTGAGCAGGGCAGAAATTGTTTGTTTCACTGTTAACATTAATCAAATACTTTGCCATCCCATTCAGAGCAAATCTGTATCTCTCCATTCTGTGAGGTTACGAAGGCAAATGCATCATTCAATGAGCAATATATTACCTGAAGTTGTACCAGCTTTTACCTTCTTGCATCAGTTAATAAGTGAGACTGATTCACAGTGTGTCATAACACACTGGCATTTCAGGGGCCCTCAGTATTGGTGTGGATGTAAGTGGGATTGAACTGAGTGTAATTGCATTTTGCCCTTTTCTTCCACCTTCCTTCTAAGCATTGTATAAACTTCAATCTTCACATCACCCCCCTGTTATCAGAGGCAGACCAACAGCTGCCAGCAGTCAGTGCTCCCAGACACTGCCTCACTGCCAAGTACAAACTGGCCTTTGCCCACTCTTTGGACAGCTTTAGTCACACCTTGAGATTCAAAACTGTAGTTTTCTGAAGCAGAGATATTAAGCCATGGGTTCTGGGGAACTGTGGGCTCTAACAAATGTATGAAATATTCACTGTCACCTGAAATACGTGGTCTGGGGTGAGAGCTCATGTTTTGGGAGGGCACAGGTTCCCTGTCAGGTAATTTCCCTTGGAGCTGTTGTTCAGTGAGACACGTTCAGTGGCTGGAATGGATCTGAGTTATGGCCTGGAATTTGCTGTGTGTGAACATTTGTGCCTGACCTTTTTGCTCATACATCATCTAGAGCAGCACTGGGCCAAGAGGGAGGTTTGGGATTAGAGATTTACAGCGTGTGCAGTGCTGGGGTTTGCTCAGCAATAAACAAGGGGGCAAACTGAAACAGAGATTCTCAGTGTGCTGAAAAAGCATAATGATAAAAAGTGTGGTGGATAGGGAACTTTCATCTTGAGACTCCTAGAAATGTGCAGGAGGAAGCAATTTTCAATCTTTGTTAGAGAAAATGAAGCTTCAATTTTAAGTCTGAAACCAAACTGGATTACTTTAGAGGTGTTCAACCTGGGAATTATTTTCTAGGTTGCACAAGAAAAGAACGTGGCAGTGACCACGGTAATAGGTTTTTTTTGTAATTCTTGGTACCAATAAGTCCTAAAGTATTACTGACAGTTTATTCTGGTTTGTTTGTGGGGTGTTTTTATAAAGCAAGTAGTGCCTGATAGTAATTAATGTTCTGTAATCTTTGGGAAAAATCTGGATTTAATTTTCAATATGACATTTTATAGATGATAACTGGAGATTGTGTTAATTCTCATTCTAATCCGTGCCCAGATACAGAAGCAAGAGTTACATTCCTTGCTAAATTCACACCTTGCAGGTACAAGTGGTATAAACTGTAGCTATAGCTTTGCCTGAAAGTCAGATTAAATCTTCATTCTCCATTTTTTTTTTTTTTAAATAGCTTTGAGGTCTACATGAAAAGAATTCTTTCAGTTACAAAAGAAAACATTCTGACCTGTTTCTCCTTCCCCTTCGATTGTCAGCATTTGTGGGTATCCAGACAGGGACTGCACAGGCCTTTATATCTCCAGTTGCTCCAGAAGCAGAATAACCTGCAGAGACTAAAGTGGAGCTGGGGATATTTGGGGGTTTTCTTCTCCACTTTGGAGATGCTGTGAATCTTTCCTCTCAGAGTTACCCTGGTTATAGTCTGATGTTGTTCAAGGGCCTTGAACTTGTCAGGTTTAAGTTGCTTAGTTTAATAATATTGTGGCATACTGGTTCATTTCTCTTGCTACATAAAAAGATGATAAAATAACATTGAAAGGGAAGGCCTTGTGAGCTGCTGTACCACCCTGGCTGTGCTGCTGCTCTGACACAGGGGGGGGGTGTGTGTCTTCCTGAGGACTGAACTGGAGATCAACATGTGTCCTGGCTTGGACCGGGGTAGTTAATTGTCTTCCTAGCAGCCAGAGAGTGCTGTGTTTGGATTTAGGGTGAGAATAGTGTTGGTAGCACACTGATTGTTGCTGAGCAGGGCTTACACCACATCAAAGCCTTTCAGTTCTCATACAGCCTCCCCAGTGAGGAGATGGGGGGCACAGGCAGCTGGGAGGGGACACTGTCAGGGCCTTAGATCAGATGAGTTTTCTGGGAGTGACTGTGGGTTTGTGCATCTGTCTCCATGTGCTGCTTCCTAGACTGGTTACTTATGGGAAATTCCCATTTACCAACTGCTGTCCCTTGCTCATTTGAATCTCTGGGGTTTGACACCCGAGTTGTTTATCTCTACAGGAAGAACTGAGAAAAGGAAAGCAGATGGATATATAGAGTTTTCAAAGCAATAGTCAGAGTTCATACAGGAATGTTCATATATTGGAGGCAGAAGCTCTACACCAAAATGAGAAGACAGTTTAAATTTGGAATGTTGAAATCATTTTTTTTGATTCTAAAGAACACTTCATTATCAGTATTTATGGATTATCTTTGGATAGGGTTATCTTTGAATTCAGGTCACATGATGAAAGGTTCCTGGCTCCAAACACGTCAAGAGCAGTCCATGGAGTATCACCTCACTTGACAGGGCAGAACAGGTCCAATACACTTGAAAAGTGGGATGTGAGGGGAAGCTGCCCCAGACCTGATACATGAAGACTTATCAGTCTGACTCTGAATAAGTACATTACAGTATATTTAACTTTCTACCTTTTTAAAGAAATCTGCCTATCTTCCTTTGGATTTCTTTTCTTTTCTTTGTGGTCAACTAGTGAATTTGCTCCTTTCTACACCACCTTGCTCTTTTCTTCCTGAAGTGTTCCTGAAGAACTAAAGGAATCAAAACAAGTCTTCAAATTAGATTCTACCTACACTTGTAGGCAAGCAGCAGTCATGGAGTCCATTGTGATACTGATTTTTGTTTGTAGATTAACTCTCAAACCACCCATCTGCTTGGTTTAAGCTGTCTTCCTGTTCCATCCAGGGGGAAATAATTTAGCAGCAGAAAAACTTGATATAAAGATAATTAGAAAGGTTTTTAGAAGAGCTGCAACCGCCGTGGCTCTGATTAAATTTCCTTCGTGTTTTTGCAATTTTGGGGAAATTTGAAGTTTGATGTTTAGGTAAACAAGCTTTTGAAATAAACTCCAGCGAGTTCAAAAAACACCCCAGGTATGGTCCAATATTTTCTGTTATAAACTCGAGGAATAAAAGAACCAGGTACCAATAAATGCCACTTCTGGTTTGTGTGATGGTTGGTTCAACTTGTTTGCTAAACATGACAATATAGGCAGATGTCACTGCTCTGTGGACTATTTGTACTTGCTTAATGGCATCAGTTAATCACATTAGTGCTTTAATGCCCCTGAATGACATCTTTGAACACACAGAAACTTTGTGTTATGGATTATGTTGAGGTAGAAAATATTTCTGTTATTTTCTCTTTAGACACTGTTTTAACCTTCTCAAGCAATTTAGAGGACATATCTTGTGAGAACTCAATTTCCTGTCTTAATTGTACATCGTTACTTCCCAGGATGGGGTGAGCATGCAGAACATACCAATTCTTCACTTCAGTTCCCTGTCTGGAGAGGAACGTGGCTTTGAGCTGTGGACATGGGAAGAGCTCTAAAAAGAGAGGCACAGGAGAGGCCTGTAGAAAAATACAGTCCTAGTTTTTCACCTTGCCCTTTCAGAAAGAGTTGCTTAAGACTCTCTTTTAAAACAGCTTTGGATTCTGGAAAGGTGTTAGCTTGACAGTCCATAAATATGAGAGCTCTTCTGGGTGCACTGAGAGTGCTTGCTTTGTGCCTGCCCTCTGGCCATCATTGTAACCAGGAAGTGTCTTACAAACTAGAATTTTGCTGGCACACGGGTGAAGACCAGCACTGAAGTACTTTCAAGGTCAAGTTAATTTTACAGAAATCCTCAAGTATCAGCAACACACATTTCATGGATACAGTCAGGCTGCACTGGGGTTTTAGTGGTGAAATGGCTCGATACAATGTACTGAGTTGTTCTCTCTCCCCACTTGCTGCTGATTTTGCCTTCTTGCTGAAAATGAAAAAAGGAAAGTACTGAGATTATTCACTAATACTTCTTTTATTTCATGGTTCTGCTTCCTTCCTAAATGAAGACAGTATTCTTGCTTCTGTTTAATTTGTGCAGTTTTACAGCCCTGGTTTTCTGTGTTGCCCATTCTGTCTGTTGTATTTAGCTCTTGCCTTAGTGCCCTATAGTGCCCTATATTTGCAGAGCTTCACTGTGGCAGGGGTAAGTCTGTCCTGGGCATCTCATTCAATAAAAAATATGGTCTGTGGGATTGTTTATACATCCTGCACTAGACTGTGCATTTGGTCCTGTTTTGTATGCTGAATGAAGGTCTGATGTCTGTTAAAAGCCTCTTAGAAATCCCATTGTAAAAAGGAAATGTGTGTTCCCTGAGCAAATAGGAGTATTCATGTAATCCCTGAGCTTATAGTTCTTCTCATTTTTTGCTGTTCTAAAAATATGCATAAAGACTGTACAGACAAGGGGGTAAATAGTTAAATCTAAAAGGATCAAGTCTAACTGTGATCAGGTGATTGCAGTGCTTGGATAATATCCTCCTGCTGAAGGAAAATAATATTTATTGATATTTGCACATGATCTCAGCACAGAACCTTTTGCCATCACTTCAGGTGCCTGCTGGGAAACGGGTGGTACAATAAAACAAAAAGCATTTGGAAACAAATATATGTGACAAAAGCCCATAATAATGTTTAGTAAAATGAAACCATTTGCTCTTTGACCTTGGAGCTTTAGAGGCTGGATGTGGGAGTTTGGCTGTGAGGGTTGCAGTGGCCAGCAGATGCCCAACCAAGAGACCCAGAATTTCAGTGGAACATACACTGAGCAAGTCCAGGCTCTGGCAGCCTTGGAGGATGAGCCTTTTGGTATGGATTTCAGTCCTCTGAGGAAAAATGAGATTTAGGTGAGAGTCTTGTATCTGTAGGGGTAGGTATCTCCATTTAACCTAGGCATGTGATTCCCTTCATAATTAATAGACAGGCCTCCTTTCTTGCCCTCCTGACATCTAAAACAGTCTAGGTGAGCACTAGACTTCTGCTCATGGAGTTCAAAAGGAATCAAGAGGACTAGCTTACCTGAAGGTATCCAAGTGCATGGGAGAAGCTTGTACCAAGAATCTAAAACAAAAAGAGGTTCAAGAAATTGCAATTAACTCTAAGTTAGTGGCATGTCTGGGCATATTAGTATCTGGGAATGCAGGTCCATTTCTAAGCAGAACTAATCATGGCACTAAATACAACTGTGTGCTCGTCAGAGACGTGAAGGGAGGGGTTACACGAGTCTGTGCTAACAGAAACCAGGAGTGCCTTCAGTTCCCTTGGCTGTGTTTGTTCTGCTCTGTTCTGTGTTCACAAGGTAAAAGATTAAGTAAACTGAGTGTGAAGTGCTGGCTTCCATTGCCACATCTTCTGATTACCTCTAAGGAGATGAGGTTGAGTTTGAAATGTTTGGGAAGGGAGCAAAATGTGTGGTATGTCTGCCATTGGTTCATGTTCTTAAAACACCTTCCAAGGAAAGTTTTATTGTAGATGGTGATGCTGTAGCTTAAAGCAATGCTGGCTTTGAAATAATTTGTGCAATAACATATTCCAGCAGTTATTGGAAAGAAGCAAAAAGTCCCCATAATTGTGACACAAGCCAACTGAATAGGATATTTTCATTATAGATGATTTGGGTTATTTAAATTTATGCCTCCCCTGAATGAAACACGCAGTGTTATTAAATAACTCTACATTAAGTCAATTGGCAAAACTCCCACTGAATCAAGGTTCACTGCATTTGTCTGATTCCAGAGAAGCAGGGAGGACAGACTTGCTGTGCGGTCTGATCTGGAATTGCTTCACCTTATGGCTTGGATAATGAGATATTGATTTTCACAGAGTAGGTCATGTTAGAGAAAAAATGAGAGACTCAGTTGCAATTATGAAAGTCATTTACAATTGAAAGTGGGGGAAGGTTTTCTTTCTGGGCAGCAGGTAATACTCTTTTAGCTAAGTCTTTCTCACTGTTGTCAGGATTTGAATCAAAGAAAGATAAAACTGAAAATAAAAAAGACTATCAAATACATATGCTTCTATTTTCATAAGTGGTACTTAAAAGATGTCTTCAAACTATTTTTCAGGAAAGATAAACGGAGTCTGTTAAATACTTAATGTCTCAAAGTTACCCCCTTAAATGCCAGGGACGCTGCACAAAAATCTAGCAATGCTCTCTGGTTTCAGCTGCTCTTGGCAATCTTTTCAGCTGACCTACAACTGCAGAATGTTAGGAAACATAACCTTCAGGATGCTCTTTTCTTATTAGGAGCACAACATTATTCACTCCTAAACTCAGTTGTCTACTCTCACTAAAATCAAACTACCTCTCCCTAGGCATGGCTCTCTGACAGCCTTTCTTGGGATTTGATGGACGAGCCTGTGGGAGATCTGGGAGGCTGGAGGAGTGCAGGATCCCACTCTACTGGGGCTGCAGGGGATGGAATTGCTTTTCTCCTCATCAGCTGATGTGCCATTGCTTTGCTTTGGTGATGCAAATGGTGTCACAACACACCAGTGGCTCAGTCCTGCTGAGCAGCTGCTTCCACAGGGTTAGGGCTCTGTTTCCATTCTGCCCTTCTCATGGAGTTACAGAATGGCCTGGGTTGGAACTGAACTTAGAGACCATCCAGCTCTAAACCCCCCTGCCATGGGCAGGGACACCTTCCACTAAACCAGGTTGCCCAAAGCCTGATCCTACCTGGCCTTGAACACTTCCAGGGATGGGGCAGCCACAGCTTCTCTGGGCAACCTGTGCCAGGGCCTCCCCACCCTCCCAGGGAAGCATCTCTTCCTAATTTCTAAGCTAAACATGTCTTTCCTCAGTTTAAAGCCATTCTCCTTTATCCTATCACTATATGCTCCTGTCAAAAGTCCCTCTCCAGGTTCCTCGTAGCCCCCTTGGAAAGGTGGTGGCTTCCCTTAATGCCCCTTGGAAAACACAGCATTAGGAGACTAATCTCTTTTCTTTTTTCCTCCTTTGGAGTCTCTCTTGCCTCTCCCCCTGAATTTTCCCTCCCAGTAGCCAGCTGCTCCTTGCTCCACTGTCAGGCTATTTGCCAGAGTTGTGCTCGCCTGCTTTCTGTAGCCTTCTTGTGGGACATTGTCCTCTCCAGACCAATTTGCAGTAATCTTATGATAAGATTTTTAATACCTAGAAAAATTATTTTCTCATGAAAAGTGCTTGTGTGAAAAACAACAGCTTTCTGGCTCTCTTGTGTGCTTTCTGGCTAGGGAAAAACCAAGCAAATGGGTCCTTCAGGACCTCCTTTTAATTTTTTCTCCAAAGACATTGTGATTCATTTTACTGTTCCATTGGGAATACTTGTTAGAGGGCAAGAATGCTATTTAGGATGTTTAAGTGTTCTTTATAGCTGAATGGCTTCATAAAGTAGGGAAATATAAGAGAATATTTCATTGTTTTACGTATGGGCTACTTTCTACTTCTAGAGAGGTAAAAGATTATGTCTCTGTTCCTATTAGTAGCTGCCCTGCTATGCCCTCTGCTCTGTTTGTATTCTGTTTACAGCATGCTTTTCTGTTTGAATGCTTATAAGTTGCCCCAAAACTTTCAGTATCTCTTGACCAATAAAAAGAATTAAAAATGTGACTGTGAAAGCATTGTATCGAAGGAAAGTAATGAAATTAAGATGTAAAATGCCATAATAAATTATGTATTTTAATAAATAACTGCACGCTGTAGAATTTCAATTACAGAAAAACATAGTTTACACAAGTAATTACTGAAGAAATTCCTGTAGAAACACATCCATAAATTCTTTCTCTGATTGCATCTTCCGTTGTGAGGAGAGCAATCACACCAAGCTCTAATAGCACCATCCCTCAAGGATTAGAATTTATTGCTGGATGGGGAGTGTGGAAAGACTAAAGCAAGGTTGTTGCTTCATGTGCACAAAGGGAATGAATGAGAGGAGTCCAACCCAAAGCAAGAGCTCTGATCACTGGCAGGTAACTTGGCCAGCTCGTGTTGGACGTGCCTGTCTGGAGGAGTTGGGGTTCAGAGGGCCTGGAGGACACCTGTGACTGTGCTGTGTGTTCATCCCTATGGCTTCTGCCTGCATGTTGTGCACACACAGTCACTGCACCCCATGAGAGGAGAGCAGAACATCCCTGAGGCACGACAAGAAATGCTGTATTTGCCCATTGTGGTGTGTCCTTCCCATGAGATGGACTGAGAACGTGGTGGCTTTATAGTCCATGTAGGATGAGAGGGAATGTCTCAAATGCTTGTCACAGTTCAAACAGGCAGTGTATGTTTTTACCCCAGGGATCTGCAGCATCCCCTCCCTGTCTCCTGACTCCCTGCAGCGATCAGTGGGGTTGGGATGATCCCACCGGATCTTACCCAGCCAACAAAGTTGGGAGCTTTGAAGCAGAGAGTGATGCCACCTCAGGATAGGAAAAGCTGAGCTGCCCTGTTTGCAGTGGTGAATTCAGCATGTCCCAAGGCATCTGTGTTTGGGGGTTCAGTGTCCAGCTGAGCTGAGGGGCAGAGCCTCCTCTGGCAGCGGTTTTCAAAGGGGGGAAGAAAACGAACTATGTCTGTAACAGAGCTGGGACAGAAGTCGTCTGTATGGTGGAAATAAGAAAAGCTAGGAGAAAAAAAATATTTAAGAAGTTTTATGTAATCACTGAAAATGAACAGATTACCTGGGAAAAAATACAGTTTATGCAATGTGATGTTCTATGCTCAAAGTTCACAGAAAAAAAGAAAAATAGAAGTATAATCTCATTCTTTCAGTATTTCCTTAGGTGACTTGTGGATCCACATCCTGTTTCAGTTTGTTCGTACTTGAGAACAGTTTATTGATTTTTAAAGTTTGTTTACATCTTAGATGACAAGCAAAAGAGGAATGATTCTGTCTCCTCAGGTGCTTATTTTGCAGGGTATTTTCTTTTTGCCTCAGTAAATGACCTTTCCTGTTGTTGAGTAAGTAGAAAACTTTCTCTGCCTTGATGTTTGTATGGATTGAGTTTAGAAGTATTGATGTATTTTTAACAGCTATCAAAGCAAAGAAACTTGTTCATTTTTTTCTGCTCTAGATTTTCTGTTAATACCATCTTTTCTCTTTCTTTTTTTCTCCTCCACTGGTAACATTGTTGGTTTTTTAATGCTCCCTTAGTCTATTCTTATTGTGCTGTGAGTTCAAGAACATTCTTATAGGAACTGGTTGTTTTTTCATCCTGATGTCACCAGTGAGTCAGTTCAGCACATGTTCTTATCACAGAATTGCTCCAGACTTCTGAGTTCTCTTTGAATTTTCTGTGCAACGATAAACTATAAAGGTCTTCAGTAGATACTTCACAAAGAAAAATGTGTCTATGGGAATACAGACTCTTCCTGTTGCTGGCATTGCTTTAGGTTTTTGATCAACTGTTTATGGAGAAAATGAGTTCTTGTGCTTTTCTCTGGATAACGACTCAAGCATTTATCAGCTTCCCTTCCTGAAATAATATGTATGGTAGGAGTACAAATATTTTCTACAAGATATTCAGTCTATTATTTTAGAACAACAGTCAGATGAATAAAACTTTTTCTATTACAGTCTGCCTTCTACTGAAGCAATTTCAGAATTCACAAAATGTTTGAACTCGAACATTGCACAAATATTTGTGCTTTCTAAATCCCAGTTACACAGGTATTTGCTTGATGCTATTATTTTCTATTAAAATGTCATGAGGTACTAATGTAAAAATCCCTTAATAGTAGGTTAACACAAGATGTTTAAACATCTTAAAGAGTGAAAACCCCTGTGCTGGGATTAGTCTGTATGGCTTGCCTGTAATTCTGGGTTAGATGACAATTTTAAGGCAGGGCACTGATCTATCATTATAACCTCTGTGTTTTATGCTCTGCGTGAGTTGTTTCTGAGACTC
This sequence comes from Pseudopipra pipra, assembly GCF_036250125.1. Taxonomy (NCBI): domain Eukaryota; kingdom Metazoa; phylum Chordata; class Aves; order Passeriformes; family Pipridae; genus Pseudopipra; species Pseudopipra pipra. The sequence goes on from NC_087564.1 coordinate 7,003,361, forward strand.
ACATCTGGAGCACCAAGTTGGCAAACACTTCACCAGCTTGGCATCGCTTCCAGAAGTGAGCAAACCAGCTGTTAGCACTGGGAGTGTTTTGACACACAGAAGTTATTGCACTGTAGGTTGTGTTCCAAGTGTTCATCACCTTGGCTATTCTGCACTGACTCCCTGTATGGACACACGGGGATTTGCATGGATGAAATAAATTGGGTATGAATTCCCAACGTAGTATTTAATAGCAACTCTATAGCACTAAAGTACAGTTGATGTCAGATTACTTTTCCTGCGTTCAGCTGTTCCAGAGGGGCTACCAAATCCAGCTGCTTCCAGCTGCAGCATTCCCAGCATTCCATTAGGTGGTTTAAATGCTGTGCAGCCCCATTTGGGGTGTGCACTGGCAGGGGCTCCCCCTGCCCAGGGATGGCAGGGCTTGGTGCCTGTGCTCAGGCACTGCTTCTGTCAGCACAGCAAGACCTGGCCCTTTGAGGTGTGGAGTACTTAGGACAGTGAGGTTTGTTTCTCAGACAATACATTCAAACCCAGACTGTGAGACACGACTGGGAAAAAGTAAAGGGAGTCAGGAGAAACCCACATATCCTTGGAGAGCTTTTTGTAAGGAGGCAGAACCTAGGAAAATGAGCTGGAAGAGGGAAAACCTGTGTATTTTTACAGGCCTGTAAACTTTGGATGACACCTTTGGTTTAATCTTAAATAAGCTTTTGCTTTCCATTTGGTCTGTGCACTCCAAAAAGCCAGTTGTTTGTTTGTTCTGCGGATCAGGTGTGTGTCTTTTCCTACCTTTTCCATGTGTCTGTTTATGTCCCACAAGATACTGAACATCTCTAGGATCCTGGTGGTATTACATTTTTACTGGTTTGAAAATGAATTGAGAGCTAAAGATCTCATTCCCCCATCTTTTACCAAGTGCTGCTAGAGATGCCAGTGTGATTTTTTTTTTTGTCACCCCGACTGATCATTAAATCATCTGAAACCCAGATAATTGTGTATGATTTACTCATTTATGTTTTCTAAAAGTGTTTCAGTCTTTCTTACAGGCCTTTGAAAGAGCAGTGAAACACACTGTGATGTCTTTCTCAGATTCTTTTCTAATTAATCAAGAGTAGCAGAGGCAACAAACAAATGAAAAAAGAAAATTATCCAACTGAAAGTCTGCAAATAAACAACTTGAAGTATGACAGGAAAACAAAGCATGCATGATGGATGGATGAATTTTAGAAGTTTTTTTCAAATACATCTTTTCTGTTAATTCTTAAGGGAAAAAAAATATTTGACTCTAGCTGTTTTTCCCCCAAAACTCCCATCCTGAAACACACCCATGGTATCACACAGACCACGGGCTTATGTTTAGGAGTATTAAACTTTGAACAAATCAGAACAAAACCAGCTAGTCATAGCATGCTGTCCTTACTTTTTGCTTTTCTTATTCAGGTATGGGGTTTATTTTGTTTTTTAGAAAATCACCTCTGTAAAGATTTGCTTGAAACCTCCCCTGGCAGGTGTGAGTGGCATCCAGAGGAATAAGGGTTAAAATAACCCCAGAGCTCACTGATGAGCCCAAGTGGGCTTTAATGAAGGCCATGATTTGACAACTCAAAAAGAAGCTCATTGGTGACTTTTTTTCTTTTTCTCTCAAATGGGAGAGAGATGATAATGATGCCTGATTTCTAGTGTCCTGATGCTGATGGAGGATCTGAACTGACTTGGGTCTAGTGCTAACATGAACCCCTAGAAGAAAATTATAATCAAACTCCTAAGTGGTTATAATTGCTGAGGACTGGAGTGAAAGCTGTTCAAATAACATCCAGCTGTAGGCACTGGGAACTCTTTAACCAAATCCAAGATGGCTTATTCCTGATTTTCTCTCATTTTCTCCTTATGCCAGAGTCTGTGGTTTTTCTCTCCGGGTGAATGCACACAAGCCATCTTGTTATGTTTATTTAAGTAAGTCATTGGTGAAGTAAAACATCTCAGTTTTTAAATACACCTAAATACACACATAAAGGGATAGAAAATTGAGTGGTGGAAGCAGAAATGAGAATATCCATTATCAAAGGTGGCAGAGCCCAGGAAAACCTTATCCAGCTGCATGGCTTTGATGCCATTGGAGGCTCCTGTTGCTTTGAGGAAGGAATGGCAGGAGGGTTGGGCTGTACTGATGTGCTGCAAGTGGGGAGGAGAGCCCAGGGTTCAGACTGTGTATGACAAAAACATCCATCAAATGGGAGCGGTTTTGACTCTTCTGCTTGAGCTAAATACCCAAGGAAGGAGAGAGCTGCTGTGATCAGATGAGGAAACTATTGCTGGTATCTCAAATCTGTGAAAACCTAAAGCCTTTGTAGAATTTAGAAGGATTAAACACATTTTTTGCTATTGTACATGACAATTCACTGTGGAAAAGTGAAAGAATTACTAATTGAATGTTTTGCTGACCACAAGGAGATTCTCTGTGATAAAACTCAACTTGTATTGTTGAGAACAGGAAGGGCTGTGAGGAAGTTAAGGGCCAAATGGTACCAGGGTGTGATGGGTTGCCATGGGCAAACCATTAGGGTGTGGAGTGTCAGGAGCTCCAACAGTGGCCTGGAGTGGAATTGTTGCTGTTTGACTCCAGGGAATTCAGCACTGAGGTAACCTCTGTTGATTGAAGTGAATGGTCTGGTTGAAATTAAACCCACTAACATTTGAAAATAAATAAATGCAATTAGACACGTTCTGAAGCATCAGTTTGCAAGTTTTTCCTCCAGAAAGGTGGTTACTTCTGATGAGGAATGCCTACTTCTCCTGATCTTAAAATTTCAGTCCCAGTGCATAAAAAATTTATTGAATGAGATGATGATCAGAAGACGAAAAGCAGAGCTCAAGAACCAGAGATAAATAGAGGAGAGGACAGTATTTTTTAGAGAATTGAATAGTTTTAGGAGGAGCATGCAGGATAAAGGGAAAGCCAAAATGAACAAGCTTAATATAGGGATGGGAAATAGTCTGTATTTATTCTGGGAACTAATTTATTCTCTTTTACATTGTATTGGATGGTTTGACAAATAAATTATTTGGTAACAATACCTGTTATGAAACAACCATAACTCCTTTCAGAAGTAATAGCTTTTATCATTATCGTTGATTCAGGAAATTGGAATAAATATCTTGGCTTATTAGCATATTATGTAGATAACTTTGAAAAATGCTGAAAGCTGTTCACTATTGCATGCCCAAAACAAAGTGGTTCTGTCTCCTCAGAAAAAAATTCAAATCCATCTGTGAGGGCTGACAAAGAGGCAGCCAGCAGGGGGTTATTTCCAGAGCTCAGACACAGGCCAGCTGAAGCTTTGAGTGTGAGTAAAGCTGTTGTGCTCTCGTGGCTGATCAGCAGTACATGACTCCAGGAGGTGTGCTCATGTACACACAGCCAGGACAGCAACAGCTGGCAAGGGTTTGGTGGTAAAGAAACACAAGCCCAGCTGATATCATTGCTGTGGGAGCCACCTCAGCTCAGCTCTGGAGGCATTAGGAATAAATGATCCTTATCCACCCAGTGCCTTGGGCCCTATCTTTATTTTTTTTCTTTAAATAAGCCCTTTCACATAGGCTCTCTCAGCTGTCAGTTGTGTAAAGAAGGAAACCATTTGTACTTTCTTTTGTGAAATTTGGTTAATTGCTTCTCTTACTCAGGTTTTTCATATATTTGTAATTAATTTTCTTTTATTAAGTAAGTGACTTAGTCAGGGATGATGATTTGAGCATGGTGTATTTTCAGCTCATACCAGCTCAGGTGCAGATCAAGTCTCTTGATACCTTCATCTCTCTAAAAGTACTAAAAACCCCCCAAACCACCTTCCCCACCCTCATGGGTCTCTTTGGGTAGTGGACTGCCTTTAATTGATGTGAAATCTCACTTTTGGTGTTTTGCTAGACATATATTTTTTTTCTCAATAACTCATGCTGGCTTTCTAAAGCAGTTTAAAGCAGAATTGTGTATTCCATGGCAAAAAATGTTTCAGCACTGTTGCAGTGGGTTTCACATGGGTTCTGAGGAGTTTTAAAGATTAAGTCAATCTAGAATACTGAAGATTCCTTTCTGGATATTTGTTAATTTTACCAAAGCTAATTTTGCATTGAAAACTGAGCTGAAAGTGCAGACATAAGACAATTTCAGTGTGAAGAAGGTGAGACCATGATTTTGTAACCATGGGAGGTAAAGCAGCAGTTGCCATGGTCTGACAGTCTGGCCTATGGAGCATAGGAAAGGACTGAAGCAGTGGCCAGGAATACCCTCATTCCATGGAACCAGTGCCTGCTGCTGCTGTTGAGCTTTATAAAGCTCAGCAGAGCTATTGAAGAGACAGGAGTGTCTCAAAACCCCATGAAGAGGAAGAGACCATTCCTAAAAGAGGCTACAAGTCCAGAGTGGTTCATTATTTAAGATTCATCAGTTAACAGCAGAGTCTGGGAAGTTGATAATTCATCTTACTTTCCAAGTCAGACCTGTGTGTTAGTATGAGCAAATTAACGTTAGTTCCCTGTTCAGTGTGATTAATGGGGTCTGACTCCTGTGATCCCTGTGGCACTGGTTAGCCAGACTGTGCTGGCCTCTCAGGCAGCTCACTGGGCCTTTGGACAAGAGACAAGTGTGCATTTTCTGTTGTACTCATTTATATTGTTTGAAACACTAGTTTAAATATACTGACAAATTAATTCCACCACGTATCTGCAGATGAGGTCCTGTACTGGTACAACTATATAGTGACAGCATCTCTGAGATGTATTAGTCCCTTGTTCCCCACATTTGGAGACTCAGTGCCATCTGCATTAGCAGGAGAAAGAGCTGCTCCAGGCACCCATCAATTAACACCCTTTGGCATTTTAAAGTACTTTGCTTCGTACCTTGGCTTGTTGCCTTCTCTTTGGCACCACGTAGCACTGTCCTCCTCATTGTGTGAAACAGGTGAGGGGAGAAGGATGAGGGCCTGTCACTGTGAGGAGATGAAGAATTTTGGCAGCTCTTCAGTGAATTGCTCTGTGAAGCAAATGCAGGGGATTTCATTCCAGACCTGAGTTTTGCCACCCTTGTGCTGAGCAGTAAATTTCCCTGAGCCTGGGGAACCTGGCAGCTTTGTGTGGAGCAGACCTAGTTGATAAGTGAGGGTGAAACACTTCCTTGGAGACTGTTCTCAATCCATAACCTGTCCTGAATACATGGAATAAAGTACAGGCACTCCTAACTCTAATGGTGCACTAATGATAAGGGTCATTTGAGTACCAGGACAGGTAGGAAAACAAAGCAGCAGGCAGGCTTACCAGGTGGCAATTCTATTAAAAAATGGTCCTCTTTCAGTGGCTTTGTGTTATAGGGGAACATGTAATAAAATGTAATAAAATAAAGCAGCCAAAACCAAGGCAGCTTTAGTGCCTCTACAGCTTCTGTGCCTGAGCTTACAAAGGAACAGAGAGAATGGAAGGAAAATCAAAACTATGGTTTCAGAAGTAGGATTGTGTTTGAAAAACACATTTCAAAAAGAGTTTTGTGTGATATCTTTGTGTGATTTTTATATTTCCTGGAGCTGGAGCCTACCAATAGCCCTCGTGTCCACAGAAGGGTGACAGAGCAGGGGAAGGTCTGGAGCACAGGTCTGAGGAGGAGGAGCTGGGCATGTTTAGCCTGGAGGAAAGGAGGCTCAGGGGAGACCTTCTCACTCTACAGCTGCCTGAGAGGGGGGTGTAGCCAGGCGGGGGTTCAGCCTTTCTCCCGGGTAACAAGCAACAGGATAAGAGGAAATGGCCTCAAGTTGTGCCAGGGGAAGTTTAGACTGGATATTAGGAAAAAGTTCTTCACCAAAGGGTTTATCAAGCATTCAAACAGGCTCTGCAGGGAAGAGTGAAGTCACCATCCTTGGAAGTGTTCAGAAACACATGGATGTGGCACTTGGGGGCATGGTTTGGTGGTGGGCTTGGCAGTGCTGGGTTTACAGTTGGACTCGATGTTCTTAGAGGGCTTTTCATCCTAAATAGTTCAGTGACTCAGTGAGACTGTAAGTTCTCCAATTCTTTTAGTATACAGATAGTAGCAAGAAAACTTTTTTTCCTTTGGACTTTTCCATAAAAATGGGCTGCAGATGGTATCTTGTTCACAACAATTAATATTTATTTATATGTGTGTTATTGCTGAGGAACATAAATTAAACTTCTCCTATAACATCTATTTTTTATTGGTAATGTGCTTGTTTATCTCTTATATTGATTAATGATGCTGTAGGTACTGATCTGTCATGCTTGTACAAATTTTTCTTTATTATCTTGAAAATTAGTATTACATTAAAGAGATAAATTAAAGAGGTTTTAAGTAAAAATAACTACTGTTTCTGTGAGAGTATTTTAAGAGGGTATTATTTATAGTGACTATTAGCTTTTGACCAGTTCCTCTCTTCTGTATTTGGTTCTAATTATCTATATTGTACACAGGGGATCTAAGGAGTTGAAGATACATCTGTTTGAAATGTAGGAAAATAAGTAACTTGGTATTATTTTTTTAATGCAATTTAGTTAAAGCAGAACAACTAAAGAGAAGTCTCCTCTCTATTGCTCCTGATTTTTAGAAGAGTCCCAGCCAGCAAAGAAGGTTCCCTGCTGTGGCTTCCAGCTGGGAGTTTGCATTATTCTGCAAACAGCTATTTATCGTTTTTCCTAAAAACTTACCTAAAATATTTTTGGTGTGGGTACTTTCTTTATTGTTTAGTACAATGTTTTTGGCCATTAGAAATAATTGCTGATGACACCATATCAGTCAGGAAACACACAGGAAGATCTTCCTGAACAAGGAACTCTCTAGAACTGGGGCTTTTTTTTTTTTTTGAGATTTTATGAGATAACAGCATTATTTCTATTGATAAATGTTGGTCTTTTGGTAAGTTTTTGTGGTGTTTCTCTGTATTCTATTCCTAAGGCCACACCCTTGAAAATAGATTGTCCTGGCAGTAGAGCTCTCTGACCCTTCCTGCTGTCCATCTAATGTACTGTTTTCTGTTTTGAAGTTCAGGGTGCTGCATACATTTCTCTCTAAATGATTATCTATTGGACTGACCTTAACACTGGCAATGTCCTAGGTTTTCATGATGGAAAAATTTCAAGAATTAGCAAGTCCCTCACTTTATGGTTTCCTGTCTCTTTTTCTGTTGTGCTGGTAAATAATCCTTACTTTTTATGGCAAACTATTACAGTCATGCAGAGTTAAAACATGCAGTTAATGAGGCTGTGCAGTATATTTCATTCAAACACAGTATTGTCTGGCAAAGCACTCACAGTAACCCCTGGTGCCTGCTCTGTGCTGGAAGTGTGACCCTGTTCCTTTAGTGCCAGCTGGCAGGTCAGCTGTGAGCCGTGGGTACCAGGCAGAGCCAGGGCAGTGATTTCCTTGGGCTGCAGAGCTCACTCTGCAGAGCTGCTTCCGTGCACAGAATGAGTGTTTCACTGTCAACTCCACTGAAATACAGCTGTGCTGGTCCCTCCTGTATTCTCATATTTTTATTAGAAGACAAGCAATTCGAAGGGCAGAAACTTGAAGCAGAACCTCGTTCACCCCTTTTATCTACACCTGCCACCAGCATTTCATTACAGCGCAGTGAAAACTGGACAGCCAGTGGACTATGAATTTCTGGGCTGCTGCAGGCACTGCTGCAGGAGCTGCATGTCATTAGGGGGCAGCTCTGTGGCTATGAGAACCTCTCAGGATGTCTCGTCCTAGTGATCTGCCCGTGGCATGACTGACAGTGATCTGAGTGAGGCTGATGAGCCATTTGGATGGGGACATTCTGACATTGCCTAGGGCAAATGTAATGAGAACCACTGTTTGCTAGTAGCAAATAAAATTTGCAAAACCAGGGAGTAATAAAGAGAAGCTCAAAGACAACACTGTGGATTCCTTATAATAAAATACTGCAACACTTACACCAAATGGTTGAACCTCCAGCACCAGCCACTGGTGGGCCAAGGCTGCCTTTCTGTTCTCACCACTCCATAAAGAAGAGAACACATGATGAATTAAGGGAAATAATAACTCTGCTATCTCAGGGAGGATTATACTTTCCTTGTCAGTGTAAATTTATTAAGCAGCAGAATATGTAACAGGCACAAAATCACAGCAAATGCTGAGGAACAGGCACCCTTCCAAGTCTCTGCAGTTGAGCAGAGGGAGGACGTTATTCCTCTACGCCTTCTCCTTCCCTTTTCCTTGACCTCCTTGTACTCCTGATAGCACAGGTTTTCTGTGCTGTGAGTAGACACCACTTACAGTCTACACTTAAATGACTGTAACCAAATGCTATGTGTTCCCATTCTTTAGTTTCTTCTTGGTATTTTTTAAAAGAAATGTTTTGGAACAAGGTACTGGTGAATTAATGCTTCCTTCCTGTCAGATCCAGGTTGCTTAGGTCTCCTGAAGCCTGCTGAGGTCTGTGAGAAAGAGAATTCCTGTTGCCTTCTTAGCTTTTGAGCTAGTACACATAACATTTTTATTTATATTTAAAGTTAGAAAGAAGCATCACGGACTAGATCACCTGAGATAAGTAACACAAACATTAATTTCCCCTGCTGATAGTTTGCGAGGGATTTAAGTTAGCTATGTTTATTATTTAACACTTTAGACTAGAGCATGAATTAAATTACGTATTGTCCTCCCACTGCAAGAGCCAGAAGCAGAGAGAGAGCAGCTCTAATATATTCTGTCTCTTCTGTTGATCTCCTGGGCACCCAGCAAAGGTCTTTTTACTTCTCTGTGTTCCTTCCTGCTTCTGCAGGGTGACTCCATAAAGTTACGCAGTGGCTGCCTGGGGTAAAAATTGATTTTGTGTGGGTTTAGAGCCTGGTACAGAGGAGTCACATACAACCACTGCTAACACTTTTTGCAGTGCTGAAAAGGCATGTTATATTATTAAGCTCATTGACATTTAAAACATGACCTGTATTTGGTTACATTCTTATTGTATCCTACAGGACTTTGTCATCAGAAATTCCATCAAACCCCAAGTCTTTTGGTGTGCTGTGGATGAGCTGTCAGAAGATCCAGTAACACTGCAGGTGACATGAATCCCAAGCCTGAATCATGCAATGAGCTCTGTCCTTCATGGCATCTTCAGCAGGTGGGTAGGTGTGGGTCCTGCACTCCTGGCAGGATGCCTGTTGGGAATAGCACCAGTGCTTCAGGATCAAACTCCAGCCAGCCTGGGTGATAGTTTTGTAGTTAAACAGGGGCATCCTCCTCACAAAATGCTTTCACCTATAAATGCAAGTCCATAGGAGTGGGGCCACAGCAGGATAAACCTGAAGGATATCAGCCTAGTGGAACTAAAAGGTAATGAGTGCTTGTAGTTCATCCTATTTCATGGCATATCCCTGCCAAAGATACAGTAATTCAATATTTGGAAAAAGATTGAATCTTTGGGAGTGCTTCATAAGCACTATTTTTCTGCTTTTACTTGAAAAAACATGTTTTTTTCTCTGCTGGCATTAAGTCAGTAGAAAATCTGCCTGTGGCTTAATCAATAAAGTGAGAAAAGGTGAAAGGGAGAATTTCATAGAATCTGGGAAAGCCCAATACATTGGAAATGAAATAGTTTTGACATTTTTGGTAAGGTGGTGTTACCATCCCACTGTGATACCTGTACCCAATACAAGGTTACAAGGGAAAGACTGTGGTGTTTCAATAGTAGAAAAACAATGGAAAAACCTAATCATTATCTTTTTCTCACTTATCACTCAAAAGTGTGCAGAGATATCACATGGAACGATGATATCAACTTACTGTTGTTTCCTCAAGATTATTATCTCCAAAACTGTTTCTTGTCTGACTCCTAAACACAGAACCTGGTGTTGATTTCCAGTCATTACCTGACTTTCACACAGTTATGCCCCGAGCTCCAGCTAATGTAATTCCAAGTAAACAGCTGGAACCACAAACAAAATGTTATCCCTTTAACATCTAAGTGAATTATGCCACTATTTAATCACCTAATTTAGAATTAAGTTTATGATTCATAGAAGTAATAATGCACAACAGATGGATTGTTACTGCTGCTAAATGGTCGGATGTGTAACATTCCTTCAGTTTGATCTATAGTTTGTGGTTAGTCATTAGGTGTTTGGTGAAGGACTGACAACAGATGTAGTGCAGTTCCACTAATAATGACATGGTACAGTTATTCTGTGTTACAACATCAGGGCAGGGGTTTTAACTCCTTGTGAGACGGTAAAAACATAAACTCATAGAGAAGTTAGGTCTTGTTTGTAATTCAAAATAGTTTTTACAGGTTTGTGCCTTCCAAATTTATACATATTTTGGGGAAAAGGAAAAGAAATAGCACAGGGCTGCAGATTTCCAAGTCTTTCTGGTGCTTGATGCAAAAGGACACATGTAAGAAGTTCTCTGATGCCAAAAGTTAAACTTTTGAAAGCTTTGTGGTATGTTTTGGCAGCGTTATTGCAGGAGACATGTTTTAAACCCAATATTTTTAAGGTATCTGAAACTACAAATGCCTTTTTTTTTATTACAGTTCAGAAGACAGAGTAGAGTATATTCAGTGGTGGTGCTGTAAAAAGATATATACCTGCCCTAGAGCAGACAAACACTGCAGTCATTCTGTCAATGCACCTTTCTGCTGCTTTTATTGTTGTGCTTTTGCAGTAAAGCAACTGAATGGTGCATGTTGGGTTGTGTTGCTGAAAGCAGGGCAATTATAAAGCCTGTGACTGATGCTAAATGAGTTTACATGCTGGAGGCTGGTAGAAGCTGTGACATTCACATGCTGTTTGCTGCCTTTTTGCAAGATTTGGGTTCTTTCTAAAGACTTGGTCCAATTCCTAGTACAACCTAGTGGGAACATCAGAGACTGAACCTTAAAACTACAGGTTGCTGCCCTATTTATTTTTATGTTGCCTATTTTGTAGTTTCTTATGTGCTACTTGATAGCAGGTCAGTAATTTGTGGGAAAAAATTCTATTTAAGTCCCTTAAATCTTCATTACTGTCCTATCTTAGAATCTTCTGGTAGCACAGTGAACAGATGATTCTCATTTGTCATATGTGCTTACATCTCTTCATCTCTCCAGAGGCAGAATTGTATGCAGAGCTGTGTTTGGGATTTAGAGATAGAGTCAGCTTGCCATAATTCCCCTGGGACAAGATGAATTTGCTTTCTCATCTGATGTTACAGGCCATGGACTTTGTACTTTGATCAAAACTTCAAGTTTTGAAAGGGCAAAGGAAGAGATTTATCGTGCTTTAAAGAAAAACACTTCTGTGAATGTGATGGCTTTGCAGTGCTGGAAGCCACGGTTCAGAGCCAGAAGGCCTTTGTGCTCATGCTCTGATGTCACAGATTCTTTTGATTGCTTTGATTCATTGTCTCTCTCCTGTAACTTCTTGTCCTATTCAGGCCTCATTTTCCCTGTGCCCTTCCTAACACTGAGCAGAGTGCAAAGGATACAGGACATGGGGGAGTGAGGCAGGTGGGGCTGTAAGTCCTTCTGCTGAAGTTTTACAGTGACAATTGTATTATTGCTCACAATGTCCTTAGTAGAAAACCTACAACACTTTCTTGTGTATATGGCCAGAATTTCTCCCTTCCTGTCCCTTGAAATCAACGAGGAGGAAGAAAAAACTCCACAAAAAGTCAGAACACACAGTTGTGAAGTGTCACTGTGTTCATTTAAGAGCAATGTGCAGTGAATTGGTAATCCTTAACTTCAGTCTTATAGAGGACACCCCCCATGATGTTCAACCTCATCACCTGTTCCTGTCATTATTTGTACATTCTTCTTTTGTTCCTATTTCTAAAAACACTTAAATTCTTCAAGAACTAGTTGATTTTTGGGGCAGTTTCATTTGGAAACAGCAGTCATTCTTTAGTGTCATCTGCATTTATCAGATTTATTCTCTGCAATCATATAAGTGACAAGCCCATATTTAGTGGTGGCCATAGTTCAGCTGAATTCTCAAGGCTCTCCATCACATTCCTGCAGCTGGATTAGACAGTTTTCTGTACTACCATGACAACTACCCTGTCCCAGTCAAGGAATTGGAGGGAAATCATGCATGAAGGGAGAGGGAAATAGTTTCAACTTGCTGAGAAATGATGCCCAATATTTAATGTATGGGTATAATAGTCATGCATGGCATGACTAGAATAAAAGTTGTGTATTTCTTCAATCTCCCATCTTTGGGTAGCTAGAGATGGTGGGACAAATACACACCCTCTGAGGGGTAGGAATGAAAACCAAACCATCTGTCTTGTGACAGCAGCATTTACAGAGCTGGGATCTAACTCTCGTTGTGCAGTCAGGGGTGGGGAAGGAAACTATTGTATTTTGCTTACTCATGGTGAGAATAGGTCATAACCAAAAAATCATTGTTCCTACCAAAGTATTCTGGGACATTTCCCTCTGCATTTCTAGTAATTTTCTTTTCAGAGACATGATGTTTTAATAGCATTAGTCCTCCTGTATTTTTAGCACATTATAATGTGATGGGGTGACAAATCAAAAATTGACTAATCCTTCTGGGATTTAGGTTCTTTATGGAAAAGTCTGGTTTCCTAAATGCAGATTGAAGAACAAATTTTTCTATCAATAGTAGTGTCTAGATATTCTGGAGTGGGATAGGTGACACATTTCTACACAAAGCAATTGCTGAATCTGTGAGAACTTTCTATTTTAGCTCTGTTCTTGGTTATTAATGAGGATATTACAGCATTGCTTATTGTGGGAAATACAATAGACCAGGAAATCACTAGTTAAAATTTGCTTATATTAAACTGAAATATAAAAAGGGTAGACTTTATCTTAGAAAAGCTGAAGCTGTGAAAAATTCAGGCATGGAGGAAAGGAAACCAGGAACTGTGAGCTCTTGACACTCCTTTCAATAAAATGTAAGTCTTTACAATATTTTTTAACAGTAAGAGTAAATAAACAACAGTGTTAATGGGAAAGTGGAATATGCTGTTCCATTATCAGTGATAAATCAGGTGATCTTAATTTATTATTTTCGAGAAGATAACTGAGGCAGAGTTTAATCAATCTGGATTTCAGGAACATAGTGCCAAATAGAAACTTATTAATTTGGGTGCAGAACTAATGATCTGTGCACATCTTTATGCAAAAATTCAAAGGTCAGTGGAAGTTAGTAAACAATATACAATGGGGGTTTGCAGTGAGGGAGAAAGTGCCAAACTGCTGCATTTAGAATACCCAGGAAACTTTTTCTTGTGGTCTTGGCATAACAAGTACAAATGTGCTGATTAATTTGCTTATAACTCAGCCTTGAAGATGACATCGATCTGGAGAAGTAGTAGAATATTAAACGGGGAAGAATGAATGATATTGAGGGTTGTAATGATAGAAAGTGGATGAAAGTGTAAGAATACAGCCTGTGTGATCAGGAAAGTCTGCTTAAGGTGGAGACTCAGCAATTATAATCAAGAGTCAAAGCCCACCACTGTGCAGAGGCTTCTGGCTGATCAGAAGGAAACTATTCACTGCTGCGTGATATAAAAGTGCAAAAATGTGCATGTGATTTCTTGCATGGTGGGGGTTCAGCAGAAATTAATGCCTTCATGAAAGACACTAGTGGACTGAATCCAGGATACTCTAAAGTATCCTGCAAGGAAAAACTGCCAGGTTCACTATGGATGAAGAGCCAATCTTACAAGAAACTATAAAAGTATGGCATGTAATGCATTGCTATCTCTAAATATATCAAGAAACTAAATACCTGTGAGGGAAAAGGTGGATTTGAGCTAAAAGAAAACACAAAGTCAATTTGTAATAAACTGATTATAAATAAATTGTAAGCAGAAATTACAAAATAGTTTCTTACTCTGACGGGTGTCTGGTTCTGGAATAGGCAGACAGGGAAAGTGGAAACGAAAAGCAGAGTTTTAAGGTTGCCTACAATGAGTTTCTGAAGGAGAGTACATAGCATTGATGCTTGCCATAAAAAGTGCACTGGGCCTAAGAAACAATGAGGTCTTTTCCAGTTCTGTCTCCAGGGACAGGCAAAAATATTGTGGGCTGTGTAAGCAAACCACTACCTATTTCTTTTTCATTCCTGGGAGTTGGCTCATGCACTCATTTTAACCTCAGGCTTCAGAGTTCATACTTAGACTTCCTTGTTATTGGTTTTGTACTGGGGAGCAAAGTATGGTGAGAGAGAGCCAGAAGCAGGAGGAAGATACTCATCCAAGTGATTGTGTGCCTTAGTTCCATGTGGATTCTGGACATTTCCTCCTCATTGACATTATAAGACTGAAAAAATGCAGCAGGAAGGAAATTAACTTGCTGTTGCTTTGGGCAGGTTGAAAAACACTTGTTACATTAAAAAAAAAGGCAAAAAAGCATTTGCTAGCAGTTGTAACATAATTACATAACTATTAGTTATTTTAGTTATATTAGTTAATTACCTGTAATTTTTATTACCATATGTAAAATTTATGGGGTCATCTGATTAGCATGGCATCAGTGAGTGCACAGAGAACAATAAATATGTTTCAGACATCTTATTTTAAAAGGGGTTTTGTTTCAAGTGTGTGCATTTGTATTTTTAAAAAATTTCAGTGCTCTTTAAGAATGGAGTTCTGAAAGTTATGTGGAAGGTAGCAATGGACATCTAACACAGCAAGGCTTTTGTTCCCAATCATCCTCAAAGCTTGAAATGTTCTCTCTTATACCTGGAAGTTTTCTCAAATGATCACAATGTTAATCTGCCAGGGAGATAAATGTACTCCCATGTGCATGTGCATGAAACTGGTAACATTCATTCAGGTGTGGAGCTTAGACTGTAACCTGTCATGGATTGCAAACAAATCCCAGTGACAGAAAATCTGTATAGTATACTTTGCTGAAAGCAATGTTGTTCATTAAATAGAAGTACCTCTTTATGTGCACATGCACTTTCCTTTCTACTTCTAATATGTGAATATTAAACACATATGCAATAACTTTATAGGTGACCTAAAGGATTTAGTACTGCTTCAAGCTTATGCTTTGCTTGTAACTGGAGGAAAAAGCTGTTTTGATGTCCAAACATTCCTATATTTTGGGTGTGAGTGGAGTTTGCATGATCCCAGTTGATGCAGTGCCCTGCTTGCTCCAGCTCACAGCTTTGCAGTTGGAGGCAGACTGCTGGGCTCGGGGGAGCTGTGTATGAGGTGTCTTGTTACTGTTGTGTCAGAGTAGGCTTTGAAAAGCAGCCTGTGGCACTTGGGCACAACTGGAAGGAGATGATTAGTGTGGCTGACAGAATGGGAGAAAATGACTTTTACATCAGCTTCTTGCATTGCTGGGCACTGCCAGAAACTACGGCTGTGCTCCAGCCTGTCAAGTGTGTTTAACTGCAGCGAGACAGCAAGTGCCCAGGACTGGAAATCTCCAGTGTTATAGGCCATCCTGAACACTGGGAGTTTTAATTGAATTGCTGCTGCTCAAAGTCCACAAGATCTGTGAAGCCAGGCTAATAGATAGAGTGGTTGTCAGCGAGGAGTTTCCATGCAGGAAGCTGTAAGAAAGCAGATCTGAGGGTATGGAAAAGACAGCAATGTTTGTGTGTCTTGGATATTGTACTGCAGCTAGTGGACAGCTGTGAGTTTGGGAAGCTGAAATAGGAACCCAAATATGCTGTGATGGAGCCAGGAGATGCCCAGTATTTCCGCAGTTCTTGAGGATTGCCTGCCATGAGTTACAACAATTAGTCAGTCTTAGCATTCACATGGTTTTCTTACATTATTTGCTATGAATTTGCACTTGCCCCCAGATGACCTATGTGACCCAGGCCACCCCTGGGCACTGTGTCCTGTGCTGGGCTCCCCAGCAAGAGGGAGGCACAGAACTGCTGGAAAGAATCCATCAGAGAGCTACGAAGGTGATAAAGAGACTAAAGCATCTCTCCTGTGCTGAAGGAGCTGGGGCTGTTCAGCCTGGAGAAAAGAAGGAGGATCTTCTCAATTAATCTGTCCTGGCTCTAAGTGGCCCTGCTGGATTTGGTGGGTTGGACCAGATGAGCTTCCAGAGGTCCCTGCCATTCTCAGCCAGTGTGGATGACTGTGACTCAGTCAGTCAGTATGGAGCTCTTAACCTCAGGAAACACATTTGCACCTTGTTTAGACAAAGTAAAGCACTCGGTGCTGAAGGCATGGCAATAAACATTATAGCAAGCTGCTTTATTAAATCCAGTGACAATAATAGCTGGGTGCTGGTGACTGATTTACTTATAATGCAGTGATTTTTTCTGAATTGCTGCACCCCTGCTGGCTGTAGCCTCCCTGCTTAGCTGCACAGAAATCTATACTGTGTGACATGGGGAAATTAAGCCTTTGTCTCTGGTGGAAAAAGCTGCTGGTCCTTCCTGCACGTCGATGTGCCAGGTTAAGGAAACACAGGCATTCCAGGGGCTAGAGGGAAAGGAGGAAAAACAAACCCTTTCTTCATGGCTCTGACACCCAAGTGAAGAAATAGCAAGTGTGAGGAAAAACACGTTGCAGGTCTAATGGCATGGAAATAGCTCAAGTTGCTAGACAGTGATGAAAGGGGATCAAAACTACTACCAGACCTTACCCATCTGCTGAGAGGTGGTAGCTGGGTCTCTGCTAGTTCTCCTTCCTTGCTCTTTCTGCTGCCTGTCTGCAGTGACCTGAGATAATTGCTGCTTGTGAGCTGTGGCTGTTACATTGCAAGTCTTAGTATATGTTTCACTAGGATTTTTTTCTTTTCGTATCAATTGTCTTCTGTATCTATTTTGCTGGTTACATTTGCAGCAGAGCTTTATAACTGCTTCTGCCATTACATATGTCCAACAAGTACTGGAGCCTAAAATTCCAGATGGAAAACTGTTTTTCTGAAAAATTGCAAATTGCTTTTGTATATTTTCAAAATCTATTTAAATTACGTAATTTTTTTTCTTGCTGTGGCTGTTTGGGGCCTGAAGTTGGTCAGTGAGGCTGTCACATCCCTTCTGAGAGTGGCAGGATTTCCTGGGGGGGGGGATTGCCTTTGTCAGTAGTTGGTGTTTGTGTCCCCTCAGCCCCACTGTCAGTGTGTGACTGAAGGATTCACAATTACAAGGCACTTGACTCTGAAGTGAACACAGTGTTCAGAAATTCTGGAGATGTCTTCTGCCAGCAGGGATTGAGTACATGAAACAAAGCCAGATCTGGGATCTCTAAGGAGCAGACATGCTGTCTGAAGCTCTCCTGGGGAATTCTTGTAGCCTTTCTGTGTTTATATGAATCTTTTAGGCTTTAAGTAGACCCCAAGTTCTAATTTTGAAAATAGTGTTACTATATCATACTGGTTAAGACAGTGTTTGCCTTGGTATTCAGTGGGAATTGATTGGTGTTAACAAGGGAATGGAAGAAATCTGAGCCAGGATCCTCTGATAGACTAGTTAAGGATGCAGATAGGGAAAGAGGAATGTTCATTGAACTTCCAGTTTTTAAGCTTTTTTGTTCATGTTGCTAAATTTGTAACCAATCATTTGTATTTTCTTGGTGGTAGGTTTGGGGTTTTTTTGAATTATCACAAAAGATGCCACTTTGTAACTATGATCCAAGGCACTTTTGGAGGAAGGTTGAATTCATTTACTTCTTTCTCTGCCATGATATTCCTCAGCCTTTCCCAACTGATTTCATCAGTAAGCCCTGGTTTTTATAACTGGGCAGTTATAAATACAAATAGTGGAAAAGGCTTGGGAAAGTGAGTGAGCACATTAAAACACAGAGCATGTGAATGCTGAAGATGCCTAAAAACTTACACAGCTAGAAGGCTTCCTTAGGTGCAAAATTGTACCACTAAACTTAATAATTGTGTGAAATGTAGCTGGAGAGTGAATATTGACTGCTACAGGTACTAATACTATTTATCATGCTTAAAACCCTCACCACTCCAATGAGAAAATAACAAATGTGGAATGGGGCATAAAGTACCCAGTGTATTGTAGTTCCCCTGTTTTATGTACCATCCAATGGCTTAATAAATTGTGGTATAAATAAAACAAGGTGTTAATAAGACAAAATCATCATGTATTTTTATAAAGCCAAACAAACACTTAGCAAACTATTCTTAAATTTGCAGCAAGTTGATTAAAAAAATTTCCTTTTATCTTCTCCCCTCCTGTCCCATGTGAAATTAGAAAACATTAGTGAGGGAATTTAGTAGAAAAAGTTAACTAAGAGCAGGATCTCATACAAAGCATTAATTTAATCTCTGATCAAAGTATCTGAGCCACTTTAATTAGCCCAAGTGTTCTAGCTTTTGAAAATGGAATTGCTTTTCTGGCATGGACTGTGTTATTTCTTATAATATTCTGGGGCCTCATCAGCATAGTAAAGAGAAAAGTGATCTGTTCCCTGAAAAATAAACTAAAATTCCTATGAACAGCACAATTCTTCTGTTAATAGCACACTGCCTTCCCAGCCATATCATTCTGTGGATCAGCTAAAGCATCCACATGTATGGCATAAATAGCTGGGTTGGTTTAAAATAAGGATTGAGATAAGTCATTGTATCTGTTGTCTCTCTGCTACACCCAAACTCATTGTGAGACAAGCTGGGACCAAGAAAGCAGCACTTGGCTTGTGGAATGGGAAGCCCAGGAAGGTTTCCCTCCTTGCAGTTAGTAGCACTAGCTGTGTGAGTGAGTGTTTGGACTCCTGGATTTTCTTGGGAATTGTGGAAGGTTTATTTCCTCTGGAAGCCAAGGGCTGTGTGCAGCTCGTGTTCGACTGATGGCAGGGAATTTGTTGGACATCCAGCTCTGGATGAACCTAAAGGCACGCTCATCTCAGCCCCAGGAAAGGAGCCAGTGCTTGACTTCAGAGAGCTAATGCTTTGAAGGTTAGTACATTAGCCTAGAGGAATGTCTTCTTCTGATTTGAACTCTTCTGAGCATCTAAAGTAAAGCAGCTCCATTTAACATGAAAAATGGTACAGTGTTGGGAGGTTTGCAGAGTCAAACCAGCCCCTGGCGACATATGACAACACAAGCCTCTCCTCTGTCCCTCAAATGTCTCCCTTTCATTCAGCATAATACTCACAACATCAAATAGATCTTTCTAGCACAGAACAACTAAACAAACTACGTGCAAGGAGTTCAGCAGGTGTTTGAAAGCACGTCATCATTTGAAAGCAAGTTGTCCAGCTTAAGGCCAAGACAGCTGTTTCTCAATACTTTTCCAAGACATGTCCTGAGCCACAGGATGCCTTGTCTCCCTGAGGCCCAGTGCAATGTTGTGCCATTTGGTTTCCCTTGTTTCTCAGTTGTGTTCCTCTCTCTGGTCAGGTTGCCATGGAACTGCTTTGGCAGCGTGCAGCAAGTGCAGGACTTCTCCAGAGGAACTCTGGACAATCAAAATGTGCCCTCTTCTTTGGGAGCAGGGGGCAGCTGTGCATCTGAAAGGACAGCCTCTTTTCTGGTCAAGAGTACCACAAAGTGCTGTTAGAAGGCAGTTGTTCATTTATTTGTCCATAGTGTTAAGGTTTAGAGACAAGTCAGTAGCATCCTGAATAACAGACCCAGTGAGGGCTGGCAATGAATGTGGTATTAATGAAACAGCTGTGCCTGTGGAGCCCCTGGATATTAGATAACTGAAGTATGTTGGGGTTTATGTTTCTTTATGATTCTGACAAATTTTAGATCAAGCTGTTTGTTCTTTCACTCAGGAAGTGACAAAGGTTTTATGAAACTTGGTTTGGGGAGAACATTTTCACATTTTAATGAACTCCTCAAATGTGCTGACAGTTTTTATTGCAGAGTGACATGTTCATGTCTGTGCTGTTGGTACCTTCCCCTGCTCAGAGCAACTGGATTTTAGTTTGAGTGAGTGTCTCATATTCCATCTGCTCTGTGCAGTCAGTGGCCCATCACTGCAGTCAGTGGAGTTTTTCCCCTGAAAGGCTGTGCAGCAGTTGGGCATGTCTAGACAAAACGCTGGTATTTGGGTTTCTGACTAAATGTCTTTGAAGTTTGTCTCCAGAAGGGCTGATGGCCTGGTCTGCCCAGGAACAGGACAAGGCGTCAGCAAACTATTTAAGTGTTAGTGCTGGCTGTGTTACACCAGCCAGCTGTACTGGAGGAGTCTTTTATCTTTTTCCTTTGTTGTTCATTCCAGTGGGATGAAATCTCATCTTCATTATCTAAAAGTTCATGCCCAATGACAAAATATTGTAAGCGTTTGAAAAGGTTTTAAAAAAATGGCAATAAAATAGAAAACTCTCTTTGACTGATAAGCCTGTTTAAAAGGACTGTGGGGAACTAAAATACAAGGACCTTGTAAAAGTACTTAGTATGTTTGATGACCACTCAAATCTGACTTTTCCTAGTGGAGTATAACAAGTTGGATTTTCTTGGCCTTGATTGCACAATGGCTTACATGGCAACAGAATTGTCATTTCAGTCCAATTTGTAGTTGATGAGCCTCCTCTTTCCTGGCACTATCAACGGAGAACAAAGGATTGAATTAGCAGAGAGTCTTAAGTGAAAATCCTGTAATTATTCTCTGCAGATGAGAGATGAAGAGTAGAATAAGCAAAATGGAAGAGAGATGGAATAAGCAATGTTTCATCATCAGTGCCCATACTGAGAACAAACAGAAGGTTTCCAGTAATGCAACTTTCACTCAATTAAAATTCATTATAATGTTTTCTTAAGAAATATTTTATATGTATTATATTTTGTTGTCATTATGACTTACATATCTGTCCTTTTCTTCCAGATACTGTAGAAAATATTAAAACAGTCAAGTTTGTTTCTCAGTTGCTGCAGTTGCTGAAGCTTTACAGACTTATTACTGGGGACAACACAACACATGTCTCAGATTGTGAATAAAAAAATTTTAATGTATCCATTAACTCCTGATCTGGAGCTTTTAAAATAATCTTTGAGTGACTTTACAGAACTCTATTGGAACATCATCACAGTTACTGGATCTTCCTTTTTCCTTTTTGGGTTTTGTTAGGCTTCTTTTCCAGATACAAAAGCCTGTGCTTTTGGTTGCTTTTGTTTAGGATAGGATTAGGTTAGATCTGAGATCAAATGTGGAGTAAAAATGTAAACCATTTATTGAAAGTAAGGGAAAATTTCTTTTAAGAATGTAATGCAGGGGCTCTTATGGTGTTATACCTACAGAACAGATTTACCGTGTGGGGCACATTTTTTCTAGGCTATAAGACACTTGGGGTCCAACTGCAGTTCTTTGACTACTGTGGTGGCATAGGCTCAGTGTTTTAACCTCTTTCTTCTCATTTCCTGGCTTCTTTTTCTTCTTTTCTTTAAGTCTCTGCTCTGGCCTTTGTGTGATTTCAGGGCATACAAGGACTCACCTTTGATCTGAGATCCAAGTGTTGTTGTACTATAAACAGTTGTTAATAATACTGCAATAGCAAAGTACAGGTGACTGGCACAGCTCTTTTGTCATTCCTGAGTCAGTCTGGGACACATTCCAGCACTGTATCCTCAGAAAAGAGCTGGACTGGGCACAGAGAGTTCTCCTCATTCCCCTCAGACCTTTTAGAAAGGAAGAGCTGAGCAAACAGGGCTCTGAAATGCTCACTTTCTAGCTACTGTGTATTAGCTCCTGGAAGTCTCAATCGTTATTTTTCACCTGTGCATCCAGGAACCTCTCTTGCCTTTGGGTAATCAGAAGTTTAGATTAATTATGCTAATCAGCTAATCCAGGCTGACACAATTAGCCATAACAGGCAGTATCTCTGGAAGTCTGTACAGGATCTTTCCTACTTGATGACTTTAATTTCATGATCCAGTGCAGCAATTATAGGAAAAGAGAGAGCTCTCCATTTGTTCTCAATCATTCCACATTTCCATTAATTGTCATAACACTTGCCCCAGATCCTGGGGCCCTTTGTCAGGCTGCCGGTGCACTCACTGCTCTGCAGGGATTTTTGTTTTCTGTTATCTCTCAACTCAAAAGGTGTGTTTGTACACAGTTAGCAAACATTTAGCTGAAGCACATTTGTGTTAGACTCATCACAGAAAGGTGCCAGGAAGCTCTCCTGTGGATCTGGCTCCTGGAGCGATGGATCTGCGCGTGGCAGGGTAGATGGAGCTTGTGGAGCTTAAACAGGCAATTAAAGGGTAGAGAACACAGAGAAGATCAATGTGAAAAGCTAATGAAAACTCACCTAACCCAGTGCTCTGTGAGAGTGTGAGGAAATAGTTCTGTTGGTGTTTCTAAACAGCCATGACATCCTCAAACCCCCCTTCCAAGAGGGAGGATACATTCACACGGAGAGGAAACCCTGCTTTCCTCTGTTCCTATCCACTGTGGGCACTTGTGCTGTAGCTGCTGGAAAGCCACCTGTTCTGCAGCAGCAATCTGAATGGAGAGCAGCAGCCCAGAGAAGATATTGTAGTTTGAGACGTGAGATAATGAGATTCTTGACAAGAATTTAGCATGTGTATATTTAAAGTGATTAATGTTTAATGTAGTGATATTACAACTCGGAAAGGAAGAGAGGTAGTAAAGGAAACCAATCAAATGACTCTGCACAGTGACACCAATCTAGCTTTGAAATTCCTTAAAAGGATTACACTCTGGTTTAATTAAATCCTTTGCTCTCCCTAACATTGCTTAACGATTTTTAGTATCTCCCTAGATTTCTAACGTTACGGAGAAGAGAGTTATGAGTCAGATCACTTTGTGTATTGAGTTTTAAACATGAGCCATGAATCCCTGAAATCCTTTGTTGTTTATGCAGAATACATTTTACTCTCCCCACTTAGGGTTTAGTCATCCTTTTCATAAGTCTTTTGATGAATAAGGTCATTAAAATTAACACAATATTAAAATAGCTGGTCTCAGTAATTATGATGTTTAACCATGTTTTCTCCTGAGATTAAAAACTCTGTTCATTTTATGTTCCAATCCAAGAACTTTACCAAGCCTTATTTATAGCAGCCCAAAGACTTGTAGCTGGGTATAGCTTAAGGCAGCCACACTATTCTTGTGTATCAATGACATCCTATGTTTCTATGGTGAAGTAACTTTTAATACTCTCTCTTTCACTCGTCATCTCACATTTAAATATGTTGCTTGTTTTTTTTTTTTTTTGGTAATAATTTAAATATATTTCAGTCCTTCCTAATGCTAATAGGTATTTTGTTTGATACTCTCATTAAGTTTCCCATTAACAAATCCTATCTGTCATATATTCCCACCTACCCATTAACTGAGTCACTGTATGTTGACACGTATTGTGCGAGGGGTTTTATGTAAGAAGAACCAAAAGTTTTGTGAATAATAAAATAGGGACTGAGGTGAAATTTATGGGAAAAAAAATTTCTCTTTAAGTGTTACAAGTCTTCTGCTCTAGTTTAATAAGGTGACCGAGACACGCTGGAACAAGAGAACCACAGTTAAAACTTCGTGCCTCTGAACAGTGGGGAATATATTTAATTCCCTGTATTTAAATGGGCCACTTTTGTAAGCTATTCCTGTAAATATTTCCTGAACACTGCCTACAGGTACCTCTAGGGAAGAAGCAAATTGGATAGGAATTGGGTGGTGTTCATTACTTGCCTATTGTAATTCAACAATGCAGAAATCCTTTAAAGGCAGAGCTCCTGACTGTGTGCAGCAGGTCCCTGCCGAGCTGGAAGGCACTTGGCAGAGCCCCCTGTGCCCTGGGCTGTGTTCAGGTATCACTCAGTGTCTTGCTGACTGACAGGGGGAACTTAGTTAATGGGAAACACCACTTTTTGAAACCTGTGTTAACCATTCTTAGTGAAGGAGCACCCTAAAAGCTTTTGGGGAAGAGCCTTTTGCAAGAGCTAAAAGCTTTTGGGTAAAAGCTTTGTGAGTTTTCATGGTATGCACTACACCATGAGATTCCCAGTTCTGAGAGTAACCAAACCTTCAGCTGCACTTGGGAGATTCATCAAAAGCTTTTTGGTTTCAGTAACAGAACACAAACAGAGAAACAAAATGGAAAATATATTAACAGCATATTTAACATAAAAAATATAATTATTGGATTGGGGATGCTTAGCTGATTTTTGTGATAGCTGTTCAGCTTCTTAGTCACCTGCCTTGAAGAATTTATAGGGGATTTTCACTTACCATAAGTGGTGGTTGGCCCTAATGAGAGGAGCTGGTCTTTGCAACTGGCCCTTTCTTTAACCTCAAAGTCCTGTTTTTTCCTCTGTTCCTCTTTACTTTCCCTTTATCTTCTGAAACTGGGAGCCAACATATCATGTACTTCTGTAGAAAGTTGTAATTTCTTCCTCTTCTCTTTATTAAGGCTTTGTGATTAAAATCTCTCAAATGTCCTAGTTAGGATATTTTTGGCCCCAGGATGGTTTTTTCTTGAGACTGCTTTCAGAAGAAACCTTTATAAAGCATACTTTAAGACCTCCTTAAAAGTGCAGTTTTCTCATTGGGTGTGTTACTGTTCTTCCTCTGTGAACATCATAAAAAAATTAAATGTAATGCCACAGAGAATGAAAATGATGGGAGACCCCACACTATTTTTAAGGAAACCATTCTGGAAGCCCTTTGTACTGTTTGTTTTTAAGTCTTTTTTAGGCCATACCAATCTTCTTCCTACTCTATTTATATGGTAAATCTCGAAAAAAGCTGGACCAAATGTTGCAGGAACTCTGCTAACTTTCTTTCTCTGCAATGTCTTCTGTAATCCTTCTCTTGGCTGAGATGGGTAAACTCTTCTCCTGGGCAGTGCAAACTGCAGCACACTGTGAGCTAATTACCTCACATTAGCCATTTCAGAAATTACTGGCAGCTAATCTTCAGGAAGCTAATCAGTCAGAAAAAAAAGGCACCCAGCAAATAAATACCACACATCTTCTGCTTGAAACAATTAGGACTGCCCCTAATCTGATTTAAAGAATTGGAGTACTTCCAGAAAGGGAGCAGTGTGTGGCTGCCTTCACTAATTCCATAAAGCTCTCGTGGATTTTTAATTGACCCATCTTCTTGATACACTTTGTTGTTTTTCCTTTCAGATTCCTCTGAGCTTGAATTTTCAAAAGCTGTTATAAATCCAAGGTAATGTCAGCTTATCCTCTTCATCAGTTAGTGCTAGCTTTTAAGGCTGCTGTTCCAAATACGTAATAAATTTCAAAAAGTTATTTTAAATATTTGTGGGATTTTTTTGTTTTGTTTTGGTTTGTTTTTTTTTCCCATTTCACTCATGCTTGAATTTTGGAGAGAGTGAGAATATTTTCTCTTTCATATTGACTCTCTCCTCCTATTCCCATAAAAATGTCCTGATTCTGCTATGCTGTTGATGTGGTTTTAAAAATCATATTACCTCAAACAACAAGTTTCCTGGTTTTGCTGGATATGGCTTATGCTGCTTATCACTGAAGAAAGTAAATATCCAGAATTCAAACTACTTAGAAATAATTTAGCACCGGTACCTTGCCATGTTAATTAATGTCCTACAGGACACAACTTTGCAAGTAGTTCAAAGGGAAATTCTGCAGAAATAGGTATATTTTTTAATACAGATGGCTTAAATCAAGCTAATCTAAATGGCTCCAGACTTCAGCAGTGTGAAATCCATAGCCACGCATCCTGCACTGCTGTGAGCCTTGCATTATCCATGTACTTAGGAAAGAGGAATGCTCCTGGCTGAGCAGGGAGGTGCTGGCACTCAGCAGAGCTGAGCCATGGCTGCCAGAGAGAACAAGGAACTTCCCCTCCCCTGCAGTCCTGTCTGCTCCTGAGAGCAGGGAGAGACCAGGCCATGCAGCTTTCCTTGCAGGAATGATTCATGGCTTTTTGCAGGGTGCTTTGAGATTGGCAGGGAAAATCCTACAACTGAGTGTTGCTGGTTCTTCCACAGTTGATTTCCAAGTGGGAAGGTTGGGCTGGGGTCAAAATGGCTCCTTTTTTTTTTTTTTCCCCGTATTTGAAACCAGTTATGTAGAAGTTTGTAAATGTTAGATCCAGAAATCCAGGTCCTCTTCAAAACCCTGAAAACACTCTGAACTATGTGATCATTTGTGACAATTAAAAAACAAGGAAAACAAAAAGGAATAGAAACAGCATATTATGTATTGTCAGTCCAAAAGGAAATCTGGGGGGATGCTCTGAAGACTGGCTGATAACAGTCAAACCCAGAAAAGTACATTAATATTGCAGATAGAAATGCTGCTCTGAATAGTGTGTGTGACAAGATCGATGGAAGATATCAAATGATTGCTGAACTCTAAGCTTCCATTAAAAAAAATAATAAAGGAGCTTCCAGCTCATCTCCTTGATGGTATAGGAATGTCACTCATAAAATGATCACTAAGGAAGCTTGTCAGTGAAAAAGGCTTCTGTATGCTAATTAATTGGATTAATCATTTGTACATTGGCATATTAAAATAAGCAGTGGATATCAAAGCTGGAAGGAACTTCTGTTGCCCTTTTTATTTTTTTTTTATTTCCCCTCCCCTCTAGATCCTCTCACTGCCCACTGCTACTCACCTCTCTCCCTGGGCCACTGGCTGTGGATTACAAATCTGACTGGGGGTTTGGGTAGTAGGGTTGCATGTGATGAATTAAACTTACAGAATTCTCTGTTGACAGCACATGATGTCTGTGACCTGAACCACAGGGTGCTAGTCACTGTGGTAACTTGTTAAACCTAGGTTAGAAATCCAGTGAAAATCCACTAAACCCAGATGTAACTGGTCTGCAGTTTGTGTTTGAAGAAGGGCTCCAGTGACAGGCTCTGGCTGCTTTCTGCTTTGTTTTTTGTTTTTCCCTCACTTTTTATTCTTATGCCTCACACATTTCAAATGCACCCAAGTGATGTAGAGCCTACACCCTGTTTTTCCAAAGAGTGTCCCTGTGGTGTGAAAATGTTCTGTGCAGTGTCTGGTGATTGCCAGAGAAGCCCAGAAGAACCACTCGGGGTACACACTCCAGGCTGCTAACTCAGCAATGCAGGCCTTGGAGAGTCCTTTCCCAGAGATAACTTCTTTTTCCTCCCTCTCTTCCTTAATTTGGCTCTCAATACCTGGCTGTCATGCTACAAAAATGCCTTTTCTCGAGTGAATGAACGGCACTGCAAAAGTTCTTTCTAAACCAGTGAATTTTCTGTGTATAATTTTCACCATCCCATGTATTTTCTTGCAGCCCTGCAGTTCTACACTGGAAGCAGAACCATGTCATACCTCCAGATGAAAGGATTTTAAGCCAGCTGCACAGTTGTCTTCTACAGTAAGTTCTGTTCTTATGTCAAAACAGCCATCACCCTCTTTGCTGAAGTTTCCACAAAGCAGGCAGGTCAATGGCTTGGAAATTCAGTAAAGCTGCTCTTGGATTATTGGGTTATGCTGCAAATTTGCTGCTGTCCAATTTGAGTACACTGTAATTGCTACTTTCCACTGCAAGTAGATTTCTCAGTGTCAGAATAATCAAATTAACAGGGATGACCCTTCAACTATTCATTGATGCCTCTGTTGTGTTTCCAAAGGTCTCATTTTTTAATTTGTCTTACATACACCAGGTTCTTATTACTGCTGTTCGTTATGCTAAAGCATCTAGTTGTGTATTGATTATGTTCTAAAATAACCCACGTCCCAAACATCCCAAAGTTTCATTTAGACTATAAGAAAAGGGAAAAAAAAAAAAAACGAAAGAGAAGGAATTGCTGTAATAAAAGAGTACAAAGTAATATATAAAGAATCATAGATATCGAGGGAGAAATATTTTTGATTTACATAAATAATTAACGTCTCATTTTACATTATGCTGTGTAATTACTTTTGCTCACAGGTAGTAGCATATAGGAGGAAAGCCAGCAGGGTTACAAGGCTCACCCAGCAGTCTTTGTAATCCACATTGGAAGCAAATGCCAGTGCCTGGAGATGCAGCAGAGGTTTAGGGCATGGTTTAGGGAGCTGCCTGCCAAGTGTGCACATCCTGCTCCTCCTTAAGCAGCCAACAGCTGGAGCCCCACATGAGTCTTAGCTGGTGTGACACTTCTGAGAATTAGTGCAAAATCATTCCCAGCTTATGAGCTGGCAGTGAGAGTGAACGGGGATGAAGGTATGGGAAAGGCCTGTGTGGGGAAAATGAAAAACTTAATTTGGCTTGAAAAAATCCGTTTCTGTTGGGTGAGAAAGATGCAGAAGGGCTGTGGGGACCGTGCTTTGCCTGCTTGACTCTGGAAGCACAGCCAGGTACTTGATTCCTGTGTGAGTCCATGTTGGGGAGCCACGTGAACCTCCTCAGTGAGAGCTAATTTAAGTTATTTGGCTGTATCTGTACTTCACCATATTACTGCTGTATTTCTTCATACAAGTTTTTACTTTGAAACCATAATTTTTCTACCCTACCAAACAACTCCCACCTGTGTGATTGGATACCATATTGCCTCACTGTTTTTCCCAGCTGGAATAGCTGCTGTAAGCAATTGGGTTGCACTTGGGCTTGGTATAACTTTTGGAAGTAATGGCATTCCATGACCATATTAGGATTTTCATGCATGCTCATAAAAGTCAAAATAAACAGCCTTCTGCTTCACTTTTTACTTTGGGATTTTTACCCTCTTGCCAAAGTGAAGCTGAAATGGTGACACAACCTTGTGCTCATGGGAAATTTCGTCAGAAAAATAAGAAAAGAATCACAGTGCTGCTGTTAAACATCAATTTAAAATTAATTCTGGTTCCTTATGTTCTTTGGGATATCCTTTTTCCATTAAATATATTTTGAAAAGTAACAATATAATCCCTGTGTATCCCTTCTAGCTCAGACTGTTCTGTGATTCTGTGAATATTAGTAACAAACGTTTAGAGGTGAGAAAAAAAAAGGTTTTGTTTTTTTTTTTTAAAAAAACTTCTTAAGAAACTTTGTGACATAGAAATAAGTGTTAGACTGCTTTGGAGAGCTTTTTGATTTTTTGGATTAGATTTATTTTTGATGGGTAGTATTTTCCACATCTGTATTTACTGCTTTAATATTTGATTTAGGGAAAACTAATTTGTGACAAAATAAAATAAAATTAAAAAAACCCAAAAAACAGAAAAATGGATGGTATAGATAACAGGTAAAAACCTCTTCTTCAAACTTACATGCTGTTCTATTTTCATCAGTGGTCTAAATTCAACATACACAGAAGTTCCTCAGGCTCCTATCAGGGGAACTGGTGATCTCAGAAACATTTTCAAATATAATCCCTAAATTGTATGGACAGAATGTCCAACTGGTAATAGGAACTAGCTCTTGTGTTTTAATTTAAGTGTGCTCATGTTATTTCAGTCCCTGTATAGATTCATGGAATGTTTTTCTGCCAATGGGAAAACAGTTTCTGTACACATGAGAGTTGCATATTTTGTATTTTTGTTGAGGTGGGAAAAAACCCTTTGAATGTAATCTTTGCCTCAGAATACACTGTGGTCCCAGAGGCTGCTCTGAAAATGGTCACATTTTTCTGACAGCTGTTCAGTCACCGTGAGCGTGTCTTCAAGGGAAAGGCGCTCACTTCCAATTGGCAAATTTCTAATATTAGGTTTCAGACTATAAAAAAACCTCACCCCCAAACTCTTTTTTCCTTCACTGCTTCTTGTTGATAAAATCCAATCAGCCCAGAGGGAATTTATAATTCAGCAATTGCACCAGCTGATTACTACCTACAGGAGCAATCACTTATCATACATCACCTGCGGACTGATGAACCATTTATTATCAAGGGTTTAATTGCTTCTACTACATCCTTGTGGCAAGATACACACACACATATACCTACTTTATACATATGTATGAGTGCATGCCACTTGGCAAGGATGGAAAATGTTCAGCTCAGATTAGATTTCTGCAAAACAGAAAATACTCGAATTACCTTAGGAATTCCTGAATCTAGAACACAGGGTCACAGTGTGGTCACCCACTTCTGGGTCTGGTTTAGGACAACTATCAAAGAAGACAGAGAAGCAAAGTGTGTGTGTGCTCAGCGTATTATTTATTTATTGCATAATTGCTGGAGTTTGATGTTGAAGATTTTGGGGTTCTTGTTCAATCTCCTGTATTTTTTACAATTTTTAAGTGAGCTGGTGTCAGGAGTTTAATAAGCTTATGGTAGGACCACCAGCAGGAGATGCTTCCTTGTGTGCACTGCACATATGGGCAGGAAGAGATCCCTGGGGCACAGTTAAATGCTGATCAGCACTGGGATTTGTTTTATCCACAGAAGTGTGGAAAAATTCTATATTACTACTTCAAAGCAGTGCCAGATGCATTTAACACTAACAACATCACAGTTGTGAGTGTTACAGCTGGGAGCCAGGTACACACTGAGACAGCACGAGGTACAGGACTGAGGCGAGAGAGAAAAGTAAATTGAAGGACTTCTGGTCCTGAAGCCATGTGAAAAATGAAACAAACTCTGACACCATGAAGAAATCAGAAGGCTTATTTAAATTATTTTATCTGGAGCAGTGCCTACTGCATCAGCTGACAAGAGGCAGTGTTGCCTTCCCTCTGGGAGCTGCTCCTCTGCAGAGCAAAAAGTGTGGAGAAAAAGGGACTTGGTTTTAAGGTAAAGTGTGAGGATGAAAAGGTTGTATAAAGCTGTTGTTACAGTCACAGTTGTAAGTGTGAATGTGGGCTTCGCTTTGCTGTTTTGGTTAATCTTCCCTTGCAGTGCTGTGTGGGGCAGTGCTTCACCAGGGCTTTGGAGAACTCGAGCCCGGAGAGCCTGAACCACTTGCCCCTGTGAGCAGCCCCGGGGAGCTGATCTGGCAGGGCCTTGGCCAGCACCCTGACCATGGCACTGCCCTGCCTTTCCACCAGCTCCCCCTAGTCCTTGTCTCCACAGCTGGGCCCGCAGAATGTGGCTATTTGCAGACTGCTTGCAGTGGAGGAACAGTTGTTTCTGGATACTTGGGAGCCTGGGTACTGTCTGCAATTAAAATGTGAGTTCCGTGGTTAAAGGGATTAATGAGGCAGCCCAAATGAGAACATTTCCAAAAAAGTGATTTTTGCAACGCTTCTGGATTTCATTAGAAACTTCTTATATTGTTCCTTTGATATAGAGTTAATCTGTAGAATGAGAATATTGTAAAATACACTACAGGCAGCAGTATGTAAATATTTTTTATGAGAGATAATATAAGTAGGATTAAACCCTCGTTGCCTCAGTCATGCAGCCAGTCCCATTGCATTTAAACAGGAATGCCATAGTGAAAAAAGCAAGCTGGATCGGTCCTATATGTGCTATTTCTATATTTCATTTTCATCTTGATTTCTGTTTCATTTGTAATTAACACAGTGTACTGATTAAATCATTAACTGTGTAGTTCATCTTTCATCAGCAGCTTGTAGATTGAGATCCTAATGTAGTGTAACTCATTGCTAGGATAGCTATAAAATTTTGATTTATGAAGGCAAATATTTTCTGTTCTTGGTATCATTTGTGATCAAGAAATGATACAAACAAATTTATCTCAGATAATCACTTCCTCATGTCTGACAGTGCTAGAAAACTCATCATAAGGATATCTGAGATAAAGGGGAGGATGAATTTTTAATTCTTTTGAAGCATATTAAACTGAGCTTCTTTGAGGTGCCAAGTGTAGAGACTGGAGATTCCCTGAAATAAAATGGGAAGTGCCCTTGCTTTCATACAGCTGCTGTCAGGATGGTGGCAGTGTTAGAGTCAGTCTCACTGGAAATTGCTTTGAAGCTTTTTTTCTTCTTGTCCTTCTATCCCAGTTGCTGAAAGTCTGAAGTTTTAAATCTTTTCTCCTCTGGGTCCATCTAATTCAATAGTTGTCTCAGCAATTTTACATTGTAATATTCTAAGGAAAAACACCTGAGTGCAGTGAGTACAGTGGAACAGTGTTGTGTTTACAAATTTTATTTCCCTAGCAATATCTTATGCAGCAGTATTTTGGGTACATCACAAAACTACTGCCATCTTCCCAGGGTGGCACATAGTAGTTCTTGGAATATCTTGGAAAGATATCCACAATCTTCCTGCTAGAGGCTCATGCCCTAGAACAGATGTTACAGTACCACCTCCCAAACACACAGCAATTTATAGGGCCCATAAGTTGTGCAGTATTAACAGTACTTACAGTACTTCATCCAGTAGATGCCAATGTCATACTTATTATTGCAATTAATTTTTTTGAGGGTTTAAAACGCCTCCAGTAAAAAACAGAATATTTTGAGTGCTACCATAGGATAAACAATCTCACAAAAACACCTCTAAATATTTAAATATAATTTCTAGTGGCACTTAGAAATATAAATCCTGATTCTGATCCCATCTTTATGAACCAGGACTAGATGTGAAATGAGGATGTACATTTGGTATAAGAGGTGATTTAAGAATCCTGATGCTCCATTCACTTCTCTGCAGCCAAATGTTATGACATGGCTTATTGCCAATAATGTGAAATATTAGCCACAAGATGTCCTCACAAGAAAAATGTTGGTTGCCAGCTCTTCAAATATAGGCAATTGTTTCTGTCTGAACCCATGCAAAAGCAATCAGTGCTTCCAGATTTTAGGCATCCAGTGGTTTTGGATACCTCCATGAGCCAGCAGTGTGCCCTTGGGGCAAAGGCAGGGAATGGTCTCCCAGGCTGCTTTAGGGAAAACATTTCCAGCAGGCTGAGGGGGCTCCTCCTCCTCCTCTGCTCAGCAGAGCCCACAGCTGGAGCTCTGCATCCAGGTCTGGGCTCCCCAGAGCAGGGGACATGGACAGGCTGGGCAGTGTCCAGTGAGGGGCCAGGAAGGTGAGGAAGGAACTAGAGCATCTCTGCTGTGAGGAAAGGCTGGAAGAGCTGGGGCTGTTCAGGCTGGAGACGTGAAGGCTCAGGGAACCTTCTCAATGTGCATCAGTACTTGAAGGGAGGCTGCAGAGAGGACAGAGCCAGGCTCTGCCCAGCGGTGCCCCTGACAGGACCACGGGCAGTGGGCACAACCTCAAACACGGGAGGTTCCCTCAGAGCTTCAGGAAAGACTTTTTCACTGTGAAGGTGACTGAGCACTGGCACAGTGTACCAGGGAGTCTTCCTCCTTGGAGATATTCCAAATCCATCTGGGCATGGTCCTGAGCAACTGAATTTAGCTGGCCCTGCTTCAGCAGGGAGGTTGGACCAGATGAGCTCCAGAGGTCCCTGCCAATGTCAACCAGTGTGTAGTTCTGAGAACTAAAATTAGTCTTGTGGCAGTGCTTCAGATTTCCTAAAATATTTGGAAAGCCATGTGGCTGCTTCAACTGACCTATTTGATGAGTAACATCCTGAATATAGTTTAACCTTAGAATTATTTGACCAATAGAGGTTATCTGGTAGATCATCTGAAAACCATAAAAAATTTTATTTTTGTTTGGAAAATAGTTATTGAAGCAAAGTGGACAATTTCCTCTTACATGGCAAAATGGGCTCGCTCAATCAGTTCAAACTGTAGCTTTCCTCTTGCCCAGCACTGTGAGACAGTGTAAGAAAATTAGATATCCAGGTGGTGCCTCAGAATTGATATGCTACAGCACCACCAAAACCCAAATGTGGGAATTTCATGGAAGAGCTGTCCTAGGAGCTGTCAGCAATAACCTGCACAGGGTTCAGCTCTCATAAACTCAGTGAAAACCAAACATAATTATTTATAGTAGGCTAGGGATTCTGAGAATGTCCATCACCCCAGGGGCAGGAACTTGGGATATGAGCTTATTTCTGCCCAGAATCTGCAGCGTGAGAAATGGACCACAAATCCTCTCTACATCTGAGAGCATCTGAACTCCACCACAGGTGTCACAGTGATTCCAAGGCCTTCCTTCCTGGGGAGCAGCTCCTTGCTCCTCAGCCAGGAACAGCTGGCATTGGGCAGTAGCTCCATAAGTAGGGATTAGGAGTTATTTGCAGCAGGAGTTCTGCAGAAACTAGACCAGTGACAGAGTGTAGCTGGTAAGAGTTAAAACATGTGCTTTGTTGAGCAATTTGTGACAGAAATATGAGAAAATCCTTCCTTGCCACCAGCCAAGCAAGTTGAGAACAGTTTTAGAAGATGAACATGACAGCAAAGTGGGCAAAGGAGAGCTAATGACAGAACATCCAGGCAAAAATCTTTAATGTCTGGGGGATGTAGAGAAATTAATATACTTCTTTCTTACACATGGCTGGATTAGAGACTAGTAGAGAATCAAAAGCACGTATGATATTCTGAAGCAGTGAGCCTGAGGTTTTTTACTCTTCTCTCCTTTTTTTCACATCTCACCATGCTCCTTTCCATCAGGTTTTGATCACAGGTTCTGGTTTGTCTGCAGTTCCTTTTCTTTGATCAATGTTTGTCTTTGATCTCCATGTTTCTGTCTCTTCTATTCTTTTGTCTCCAGTCCATGACTATTACATTTCTCCTTTTCTTCTGTGCTATTATTTGCCTTCCAGTGGGTCTGTCTCCTCATTTCATTGTTCTCTCCCTCTGTCCCAAATGGTGTACTGGGTGTGAACAATAAATGAATTATTTCAAATGAGTTGATGACAGTGCTTAGCCAATCCATATCATACAGAACTGCCCACTGAGTGAGTACAATGAGTGATTCAAATCGAATTGAATTCACACTGATGCTTGGAAAATCCATAGGGAAGGCTGTGAGGCCGAGGATCAGAATTGTTTTGCGTAACCAACATTTTCTTAAAATGGCTTTTTAAGTAGTAAAAAGAAATCCATGTCTGCCTTTTCCTTCTACTTTGTTATCTTTGGATAAAACAGATTAGCAAGTGTGTAATTGATTAGTTAATTAGTAAGAGTGGGCCCTGAAGACTGGTTACCAAAGGCATGAGGAGTGATTAGAGACTCTGGAAATGTAACAATAAAGCAAAATTTTGAAAAATGCATTCTTGCCTCCCATAGAAAATCTTAAAGCCATGAAAATGCAAACAGGCTTCCTAGGACAGGTTGGCAGACTGTTCCTCAGAGATGGAGCTCCTGTATTGCTGCTGTATGACTTATACATGTGAGCTGAAAGGAAGTATAAATAACTAGGAAGAGAAGACTAATAATTGGAAAAGCTTGACAGAAACTCCTTTGTGTCATGTTCCCAATCCTGGGCTTGCCACAGGCTCATTCCTAATAATTCCAACCATTGCGCTAAAATTGTTATCCAAAGGATCATGTCTGAATTTAAATTAGTTTTTCAGTTATTACTTTCTGAGTGGCTCCATCAAATATATATAAAACTAGGGGAAAGGCCTTGTTGTTTTTGCACACAAGTGCTCGTTCCATAGCATGCCAGAACCTGACATTTCTTTGAAGCGTTTCTAAATTTCAAAGGAGGTAATATATTTAAAACATCTGAAAGTTTTTAGCTCTTTCTCTCTAATTATTTTTGATGTGATACTTCTCAGGACACATAAAATAAAACCATTTTCCGCCTGATCTTAATTGAGGAGACTCTTATCTCCTGTAATTACTGATGAACAAGATTACTACATGGATTAAATTGCGTATTCTCACAAACTGGAACTGGGTTATTTTTTTGCCTTTCATAACACACTTCTCTAAAGCTCTGCAATGTCTCCATCCCCATGTAAATGCTTTATTTACAGCTGTCCACAGCTGCACTACACTGACTATCTAATTACTTTTATTTCTGCAGATTAGAATTACCTTAGGTATTGAGAGAGGAAATATGAGCATAATTACTGTAAGTGGAGATTACCATGGTGATTCCACAAGACTTACAGGAAAGTTCCTCAGGAATGTACCAAATTCAGAAGTAGTTACCTCAGGGAAGGTAAAAACAGCGGCTCAGGCAAATCCATTAATTTGGGAAGAGCAAAGTACATTTGTGCTGTTCAGCTCGAGCCTGGTGGGAGCTCAGCCACTGAAATTCCAGAGGGCATTCCCAGAGAGCTCTGGGACACGGCAGGACAGAGTTTGCTCCGGTCCCTGTCCCTTGGGGTGCAGCACAGCCCCTTCAGGGAGTGTGTCAGGGGGTGTCTCTTATCACACTGCTGAGAAGTTCATGGGCCTTTTCCTACTTCTGCACTGAAGCTGGAGGTTGGTATTTATCAATAATGTGCTTTGGCTGCCTCCACGTATTATTTTGACTGGCATTCTCCAAATTTCTGCATTGATTTTTGGTTTTAAACACTTCAAACAATTCCAAAATACTTTTTTATGCTAAAAAAATGTTTCAATTCTTCTGATTTTCGGGGCACTTTTTTTTTTTTGGCCAGGCATGAACTTTGGGTAAGGAATTTTCGTTATGAGAATTACCCAATAGAAATTATTTTCTGCTGATGTGGTTTTTTAATTTATTTTTTTATTAAAAAAAGTTTCAGCATGGCTGTACACAGAATGAGCACAGAGATGTGCCACCCAGTGAGTTGCCCTTGCTGACCACTGGTGATGATAAAGAGGAAAAAAACCCCAAATCCCCTGGAAATCCACTTCAGCTCACTTTTTGGGTTCTTTCTTTTATAGCTCTGCTCACTACGGTGTAACTGGGTTTGTAGTTCTTGATTCTTTTGTGGGGGTTGCAGAAGGTCACGAAGAATATTAAATATGTATCTTGTGTGTCTCTCACTGACTCCTGGCAGATGCACATTTCTCATTGTGCTATTGAACACTTTGAAAATCTTGGAAAGCAGAAGTGCCCATATATCTCAGCGTCCCTCACACGGTCTCTGTTCACTGAGAGCTGGCAGGAATTCTCAGGAGATAAAATAAGAAAAGCATGAAGCAGGATATTATTATTTTTGGAATGAAAAGAAAGCCGTGAATTCTGAGATTCCTGAAGCCAGTCGAGCATACTAAAGGTCTCAAAATTCAGCATGCCTTTCAGTTGAAATAGCAAAGCATCGTGGGGTGACCTAAGTCACAGTTCCAACTAAACCTAAGTTATAGTGGCAGTAAATACCTTTGCCATTTTGTGCACTGCTGATTTTTTTTTTTTTTAATTTTGCTGCTTGTGCTGTTCAAGGATTGACTGGAATAGACTTGAGAAAGTTGATCAATGCAAAGACACAGCAATTAGAGATGAAGAAATGACAGGGTCCTCTCCAGCTGGACTTACAGTAAGGGTTGGAAGCTCCCGGGGTTCAGGGAGTTTTCCCACCGAGACGCTCAGATTTGTTGTTCCTGCCCCACACTGTGTGTGCTGTGGGCACAGAGAGCTGCAGGGTTGGGTTTAGAATAATAGTGTGCTCACAAATATACTCCAATGGCTCTGAAATATCACAGTTAGCTGTGTCTTCATTCCATTATCTCACTGCTTCATGCTTCTGAGACCTTTTCCTAGCAGACTACAAAATCATTCCGAATGTAAGATGATGAATTAATAGAACAAAACAAATTGGAGTCAGAAGGAGTGCATTTAGCACTAACAAGACCCATCTGAGTTTCACGTTTTCTCTTGCTATTGTAAAAAATAAAGCTTGTGTCAGAACTCATCTTTTTTTTAATTGCTCTTGCACAAAGCACTGGGTATTATTTTAAAGGCTGATGGGAAGGAGCAGGCTCTCCAATTCTTCACAAAATCATTCTTTTAAACTAAGAGGGGAAAATGTGAGATATAAGAAGAAATATATTTCATATCACCTAGGGCAGAAAGAATGGATATTTGGTTATTTACACTGCATCACAACGTGTATGGCTGGCTTTAGGGTAAATAATGTTAAATATTTGCAGTAAGTGACAACTCAAACAAGAGACGTTAAGAGGTGGAGTGTTTGGTGTGATATTTGAGGAGGCAAGAAGTTTCCTGTCCTCCCCCTGAAAATATTGAAGGTTTTGGGAGTTGGCTGGTTTTTTTTTTACCTTGATGTGGAAGGAAAACTATTGAAACATCCTTATTTTGTAAACATATTTCTTACCTGACAGTGAACTCTAACAGTCTGAAAATTAAGGAACTGAGATTCTACTCTTCTGGAGAATTAGCCACCATTAAACTCTTCCTCTTTCACCTGGTGCTTATAATGAAACTTTCAGCTGGCAAGCACCAAAGGTGCTTCATTTGCTGATTTATTCTTTGATTTGATTTCCTAAGATTAAGCAGTTTTTACAGACCACTTTGGCTGTTCTTTTGATAATACTTCATCATAGTTACTTTGAACATAGAACATCAACACAGAACATAAGAGTATAAGAATAAATGTCTTTATATATATTATATATATATTATCTATATTTATATAGAGATATTGGTTTGCAGTAATTATGAGGGTCTGTTCATTCCTCGAGAACCTGATGATTAGTTAGGAGTAATGAAGGAATAATGTAAAGGTTTCTTTCCCTTCAGAAAGTAAATGAAATGAAATTAGACTTTCACAGTAGCTAAGCACAATCTGTAGATTAAGCCAAACAATAGGGTACACTTGGTGCTTATGTTTAAGTTCTTTCCCTGGATGTTAGTTTATTTAAAACTGCAGTTGTCTCCATTGAAATGTCCCCCCAAAAATTGTGGAGAGAAGCATAATATACCAACAGGAGTATATTAATAATCTTGATTATTAGACTGAAAGTTTGAAAATTTTAGAAGTCAAAAGCTCTTTTTTTCCCACAATTTAGAACATAAGTATGAATGATTGATTTTGAATCGTGTAAGCCCTTATAAACACTGAAGTTTCTATCGAGTGGGTGCAGTGAGCTTAGTTTCAGAGGTAACTGATAAGAGGTTTATGTTCTTTGAGTGAATGCTTGTTAGCTATAGACTCTTTTTTAAAACCAGCAAAGATTACATTTGAGACACTAACTGCATGTGCCTCCTCTGACTTTCAAAAAGTGTTAGACATGGATGTGGATTTCTGAAATATATGAGAAATACTGATTTGATCTTGTCAGTTAATTTCAAAAATGCTCCCAAACTGTGTTCTTGGTTCTCCATTACCCTGGAGCCATTTCTGGATCTCAGTTGGCTACAAGGGTATTTTCCTTGACTTGTTTTGAGCTTAACTTAAATGCTGAGCTGACAAGTTCCAAACTGAGCTTTCTTCCTACTTTGCATCAGGCATTGTCCAACAACCCAACTTTCTTAATGCTCTTGTAGAATTCCTGACAACCATTTGCTGTCATTGAGCAGCTCAGCTTTCTCATGGCCCCCCTTCCTCCTGGTTAATGAGGTAGCCAGTGCTTTCCTACCTTCAAGTTTTATGAGAATTATTAGTTAGTTCTTATGCAGGAGGGGGAAAGAAATAAGAATAAAGTGTCTAAAAGGTCTGTGTCTTACTTGCTAAATTGTTGTGTAAAAGCCATCACCATTTGGGGTGCTTTGTGCTAGATTTTATGCATTCATTGAACATGTCTCAGGCTCAGACAATTTGGGTACTATTTTGGTATTTGAAGTGACATTGCTGTGGTCTGCAGATCTGAGGGGATATTTTGAATTCAGGAGGCAGATAAACTGAGTTAGAAAGAAAGACAGTCTTAGACTGGAGAGTGATCCCATTCTGGTAAATGCTTGATCACACCTTCAAATAAAAGTAAATATTCAAATCATTATAACTGAGAGCTCAAATACAGTGGCAGCAGTCCTTGTTCTCTGTACAAGGCTGTCTTGGCTTTGAGCATCTCCTCCAGTCAGCATGGATTGGTCCTACTGGAGAAGGGGGAGAAGGTCCTGTTGGCTTCAGATCTGATTAGGGATGGCCCTACCCAAGAAAGTATTTAAGCTCTTTCAAGGTGTTTTTTCTTCATATGATGCTTGATATTTATATATGTGATAGATTAATGCTCTGTCTGGTTTGTGTGCTCACAACTGTTGTGTGCAGCAGTGTCTGGAGGGATCAGAGGGAAAGAAGTGAGGCATGTAGAAGATGATTGGGAATATCTCTTGGAAAAGCTGAGTGCAGGTCACAGGCAAGCCTTGGAAATGATGGCAGAGAGCACTTTCCATGTACAGGAATCCAGAAGAAACTGATAGAGCTTGCTGGAAGGCCAGAAGCCATGGAAATGCATTGGACTGGAGGGAATGGCTGAGGCACAGGCTTCATCCAGCAAGGATTTAACTGGAGGAGAGTGGATCTGTTAATGAATACTTTTATTTCAAATTGTTTTTCCCTCCTCAAAGTTTCTGCACTCAGGAATTCTAGCCTATTTTAGCCTATTGTCAAATAACATCCAATTCTACATTTTTTCACAGTAGTGTGTTTGCATTAAAAGAAGGCAGAGTTAGCCTTGGCTAACTTGGGATCCCATGGAAAGTGTTATTTGAACTGGGCCTATTAGTGGAAGAACTTGAGCAATGATTTTCCGTGATATGAATCAAAGTAACTCTAAAGTTTGAACAGCCCAAACAGATACAAAAAGCTCTTGGGTGATGACTGAAGATCAGCTTTGTGATTTTGTTAATTTTGGTGCCAGTAAATCCAAAACTGAGAACAGATG
The DNA here is from genome assembly GCF_036250125.1 of Pseudopipra pipra. NCBI lineage: Eukaryota > Metazoa > Chordata > Aves > Passeriformes > Pipridae > Pseudopipra > Pseudopipra pipra. Next base: position 7,043,712 of record NC_087564.1, read on the forward strand.
TGCCAGAGCAAGAGGAGAGACTTTCCTTTTCAAAGGCAGTTTGAAAAAGTTCATGATTAAAGACTAACTTCCTGGCTCTTGTCAATAGTTCCAAAATTAAGTTTGTCACAACACTTTATATAATGCTAATGATAAGCTATTTATTGTGTGGAAAATGTCAGTTTATTTCTTACTCTGTTCTTTTGATCTAATACTTGCTGGCATGTTGAAGTCTCGGTATTCAGGTCTCTGCAGTGATTATCCATGGGAAAGCTCTGTAACTGGGGAGAGGGGAGATGGAGAAGATGAGGTGAGGTGTGTAACTGCTTGAGGGGTACAGTGGGCCCTGAAATCAAGCATCTCTTCCTAACTTTGATCTGGTATCACAGTGGAATGTTTATTGCTAATTTATGTATTAGATATGTTGCACAGTTCCAGCTTGATGTGAGGCCAAGAGCAGATAAGATTAAATGAGTGGGTGAGGAGAGAGAAGAGGCTGGGAACAAAGGAATGGCTTCAGGGCAGGAGCAGACTTTCCCTGGGAGAGGCTGTAGTTGGTTGTGTGGTTTTGCTCCGGTGAAAGCAGAGTCTGCACACACAGCTGGGAATGGGGAACTGCCTTAGTGCAGCCCAGGGACAGGAGCTGACTTGGGAAAGCTGGGCCCTGCCCTGGCTCACTGGCTGTTCTAAGAAAGAGGGAAATGCAACCTGGACACCTTCACATAGCACCTGAATTCCATTGGTGGTTTCAGTGAACATTTCACCATTAAATCAAAGGTGAGCAATATTGATGAGAGACTGAGAATTCCTTCTAGTGCTGCAGCCTGACTGGGGTGTTCATGATCAGAGAACCTCCTGTACCACATCATGCTAAGGGCCCACTGGCAGAGGTAATGGATCTGAGCTCACTGACAGAGCTATTGGCTGGAAGGTTGCTCCCCTCCTGAGTTTGAATCTCTCTCCAACCTACTTTTCAAGCTAAATCTCTGTAGGTTGTTATTGATTAAAAAATGATTTGGGGGCAAATAGAAGTTTTCAGCTAGCTTACTGCTAACCACCAAACTCTGCACAGAATTTTGTCAGCTGTGAGAAAACATAATATTCCCATTCTGTTACGAACTCCACTAAGATTCATTTTAAACATCCCAAATAACTTATCGGTTCTAGGAGGAAATGCATCTTGCTGTAAAAAAGTCAGTGTTTAAAGTAGTCCCAAATGGAACAAAAATTTCTGGGCAAAACTTTTTAAAGAAAAAAAATTATTAAGGCATTTGTAAGAGCCTTAGAAGTCATAAAAGCATCATCAGACTTGAAAACTACAAAAGTTGAATTAAGGCATAAACCATCTTTTGGCACATCTCTATGAATCCTTGTGTTGATAATACTCTCTCATCTACTGACAGGGAAGTAATGCATCACTATCTTATTAATTTTCTAGTTGTCAGAGTATGGATAGTGTAAAACATTCAAATAACTGCTGAAAAAATTCATTGTAGATAAAACTCTCGCTGTGTTCATGGTAGGCACACACATATCCCTGTTGCATTTCTGTAAATACCATTTACTATCAGAAGCAAACTTAAATCCTGCCTTTGATTAACAATTATCATTCTGTGGGGAATTTTAAGCAATGGGTGAACTTTTTTTTTTCTGTTTAAAAAGTATGTGTAAGCTCAAACTGGAGTGGCATGCATCTCTTGCACAGAGCTGGAGTTCATTTAATGGAATTAGTTCTTAAGGCTCAACGGCTGCTCCCAAACCACAGGTTATCGATTCATCGGAAGGAGTAACCCCATCATTAACCCTGGGCTGCTGTGATCTACAGCACCTGCCCTCAGCTGTAATTCCTTGTTAAAACCAGGGAAAAGAACTCATGGAAGGACAATAACCTTGTAAGTGTTTTACCTGCCAGGCTTCTCTCTATTTCCCCAGGTGCTGCCTGTGGGGCTGAGCAGTGGGGGCCAAGATCAGGACCCTCAGCTGCAGCAGCTCTCCCTGTACACCTGCCTGGACATAGTCCCATACAACTCAGATTTACAGAGACCTCAGAAACGTACCTGTTTAAAGCAGGTCATCAGTATAAATCACAAAAATACAAGCTCTTCTTGAAGATGCAAATATTAGTGGTATAAGTGGACTTTCCTATAACACTGGAATAGAATACAGTCAAAGTTTACTGATAGAACTCTCCTTCACTTCCATATGTATTGTCTTCTCAGTAGTCACTGCATGACAACAAATATTGCTGAAACTAAATATCACTGGTTTGATCAGGTTGATTTGGGTCTAGTTCTGACAAGTCTTAAATACCTCCAAGGCCTGTGCCAGTGTTTGGCTGGCCTTACTATAAAACTTCTTTTGAGTGTCTGGTTGTACTTTGCTGTGTCTGGTCACTATAGACCTTTTGGCAGTGTCAGGAGACCCTGGGCTTGACTTCCCCATCTCCAAGTGCAGTGTGTGCTCCTGGCCAGGTCCAGTGTGCCAGTGCCATCTCTGGACTGGGGACACAAACTGGGGGCAGCAGGGGCAGGACCGCGGGGCTCTTACAGATGTGCCCCGGAAGGGAGGCCGAGTTGCTGCTCTACCTGTGCTCCCCACTCTGTGCAGTTTGCATCCACTGCCCCAAGGGTGCACTGCTGGTTCGTGTTCATCCTTGGCTCACTCCCTCTATCCTGAACGGCAGCTTCTCCCCCTTCTTTGCGAGGAACGGCAAGCCAGAAGTGACCAGACTTGTTATGCCTCTTTTAATGGACCTGTTCATTGTCAGGAGGGCTGGGATTGCTGAAAAACTCACTCCTAGAGTGAGAAAACTGAGAGTGCTCTTGGACTTGTCCATGCTACGTGCATAACAGAACAAGGAGGTAGAAACAAAATACACACAGTTTGTTTGCTGTTTGAACACTCAAACAGTGTTTGAGCACAAGTGGCCACTTTCTGCAGTTGAGGAAGTGTTTAAAAGATTGAAGGCTGCTTGTGTGAGCTCACTTTAAAAAAAAGACAATGTGCTGTAAACCCACATTATGACCTCTGGTAAGTTTTTAAAAAGCTTTACACTTTTCTCGTGACACAGGTGGTTTTACAAAAGACATTGGCAGCTAACCAGGGTACTGGTAAGTTGGATGAGGCTGATTTTCTAGAAATGTTCATCAAATGAAGGAGACTAGACTACCAGGATGATAAGTGATGGTTTTCAGTGCCCCACTTCTTTTTTCCCTCACTCTGGGGGTGATTAGAATAGAGAGCTGTCCTACCAGATGCAGTATTTTCAGATAGAGGAACACTTAACTAGGAATACTTCTATAGTTAAACAAAAGTGAAGTTATGGCCAAGCATATTCTTTACTCCCACAGATTCTATATTTTTCATTAGGTTTATTCATAGTTTTACCGTTGACAGAGAAATAACTTTAAACATTCTTCCTTATAGGAAACAAATGGTCTAATTCTGGCTTCCTGAGCAGACAGGCTTTGTTTATTGAGTTCTAACCATGTTATATAACTCCTCTTATCACACATTTAGGAATTCAAAGGCAGGTTTCTAGCCTGAAGGTCTCTGATAACATCCTATCTTCTCTTGTATTTTTCCTACCTACAGTTTCCAACTTTGTGGCACTATTAATACTCTGCCAATAATTTTTGCCAGTCTTTTCAGATAACAGCAAAACCTAACTTTTATGATAGATATTTTCAATATATAAACCCTCTGTATTGTATTAACCAATTTATTATTACAATCTTATTTCCCTGGGATTAATATGCTAAAAACTTATTCAGTGACAGCAGAGAGCAATTAATAATTAGGGTTTCCCATGCAAAATTTTAAATAAGTCTTTGGAAAACCAATATCATGGGTTTGTATCCTTTCAGAGGAGGACACTTGCTTATCAAGTTTTATATCCTTTCAGAGAAGATTGGTACCATCTCTTATAGCAAAGCGTGCTTTCATTATTTGCAATCGGCTTTATTTTGAATTTGAAGAATTGGAATTCTTTGTACTTTGATCAAATCAGTGTACACATTTTTTGCTGAGAAAGCCTTCTGGCTTCATTTTTTATGTCTACCTGACAGCAGTGCCTGTTTCTTTGGTGTCTACAGTCCATCTCTGCAGGGACACATTCTGCTGTAACCCCCACCCAGCCCTGTCCCTTCTCAGGCTCTTGTAACACCTGCTAAAGATACTTAGGCAGCTGCAATCAGGTTTGTATATTTAAGTCAATCAAAATTTTAAAATCTTTTAAAAGAAAAGGCAAGAGTGATGCTTTCCTCCCAGAGATGTGATGGAAAGACTAAAGCTGGGTTGCCAAAGGTACAAAGCTGCTTGTTCTCTGTGCAGATTGTAAGAGACTTTTCACAGAGGTTTTGACTAAGGGGGGTGCAGCCCTTGCCCCCAGGTGGAAACCCCAAAGCTTTGCTCTGCCACTACAAGGACTTAGGGAAAAGATTGCATTTTCTCTTGAGTCAGTGCAGTCTTGGGAGGGGAAAAGCAAGTAGTTTGCTACATAAATTGTAGGGTTTGGTGGGGAACTTTGACAGCAAAGCTTTTTGTGTATCCCTGATCACCACTGTTTCCAGGAGGATGTGGAAGTTACAGGAAGCATCAGGAAGGGATGTTTGCTGTCACACTTAATAAAGCTACATGTTCAGAGAAAAAAACATGCAGTACTAGTTGTGGCAATTACTCACTGGAAATATGCCCCTTTTTTCCTGGGTTTTGTGCTATTTCTGTTATGTGTAAGTTTTTCGTCATGTACTTTGGATTCATGAATTCCAGCATATGGGCTTTCTGATTTATTTATGTTGTTGATGATGGTGGGATTGCTTAACTCCTTTATCTGACTTTTTTTTATTCTTTCACTTCATGCCTGGAATTCTGACAAAATTTTAAATAGTGAATAATGAATTAAGCAAGATGTTTGGCTGTACCAAATGTTGCAGTATCTTTTGGGACTCAGAAATATTGCACACATACTGAACTCAGGCTTTGGTTAGAAACTTGTGTGGGTGGCAGAACACACCTAGCTGAAGTGCAAAGGCCGAGGACTTAAATAGTGGTAAAACTCATCCTTAACAGAACCAAAGGGAATTGTAGCTGTCTATGCCACTACCTGTCTTCTGCAAGAGGTAATAACATTCTTGGGCTTGTTTCATGTCTTATAATTCACAGGGTTTTTTCCATAAAAGCTAATGTAAGCTCTTGACCCCAATAATAGCACATTTATATTAGATGCATTAGAACAGGCCAGGTTGTCTCCTGCAAACATCAAAATGCACACTACCTTCAGCCTAACAGGGGGGTATAAAATAATTTAGATTATAAGTAATGGATGCAAACTAAGAAAACATATGGTAAAATGACAAACTAGGAATTAGTTTTCTGAAGTCCACTTAAACTACAAGGAGTTTTTCAATTGACCTCACTGAGAAAGGTTTGGATCCTGGATAAGCTGCTCTCATCTGCTACATCTGGATCCCTTCCAGCTTCGGAGGGGGCAAGGCCTCTGATTTGGGAATTCAGCAACAATCACTGTATTTTTTCCTTCTAAACTCCATTTACTATACTGTCAACTAATTTGCAGATAGGTTATATATTATATGCTGATTTGACAGTGCAATGCTGATGGCAGTGTGTACCTGCACCAGGTGTAGGGTGTTAGATGATGTTCCACCTCTGTCTAGGACTTATCTGGGGCATAGCTATGGGTTGTTTTTGTTTGTCTCCTCTCCTCCTGATTCTGTGGGTGCATGTGATAGACTTCAGCTCTGTGGTCTCCACTTATGATTAGTGGCTGCTTTAGTTTTTGGTATCTAGTTGTGGAATTAAGACATTACCACTGTTCCTAACAGAGGAAATAAGTTTTCTTTCTGCGTTCACGTACTGCAGGTGACTGCAAATTCTTCCTGAAACAGAAGGTTCTCAAAATGTTCTGTGCATTGACATGATTTAGGAGGTGGCAGAACTGTGGAAAAACCTTCTTGCAGGATGTTTTGAGAGCAGCCCTCTCCAGTTCATCTCAGCCAGGGAGTGGTCCCGTGTGCTGTCCTCTCCTTACAGCACGAGAGGGCACCAGGTGGGGCTGGACCAGGGCCTAGCACTGTGAACTGAGCCTGGGAGGCAGGATTGAACCTCCAATTTCATCTCACACTTTTTGCCATTTCAATTCTCCTACTGAAAATGAGGAATGTTGCCTTGCTAAATGGAGTGTAAGTCAGGAGAAAGAAATCCCTGGGTGACTGTGAAGCACCTGGTGCTGTGGCAGTGCTGGCTGGGTGCTCAGGGAACGGGGTGCTAACAGGGAGCTGAACAGACAGCAGGAGATGTGATCTAGCAGGAGGTCATTTTTTTATTAAATCAGGAGGACTTGTAGACTGTGATATTATTTCTGCAGTTTGCCCAGCACTGCCTGCTTTGCCGGGTTAGGTGGTCTGAGTGTGCAGGAGGGAACACCCTGAGGAGGATCCGGAGCTTCCTTTACGTTCAATCCAGTCCTGAGCACACTCTGGCACATCATTAACAGCCTTCCTTCACCACGGGATATTAGTGATTAAAACCTTTTTAATTACATAAGGCCTCTTGAGAAATATTATCTAAAATTTAGCAAGGAACATCAGAAAATGTGTTACCTAGGCAGCTGAAAGGTTGGGTTTTTTTTTTAATCAGTCTAAGTGAGCACTTAGAGACCAGTCAAAAGTGGAAATAACCTGATGTCATACGTGATACTTTTAAGATTCCAGATTACTGACTAATCATCACTAATTAAGATGTGAACAGAGCAAGAGCATCTGGATGCTTGTTTCAGTGCCTGAGCACTTTGAAAAATGTGGCTGATGGGTATTTTTCCTGCATTATTTTTTGTATCTCTTTTATTTCTGTAATCTGACAATCAACAGATCTAAAAAAATACTGGTCCCAGGAGTGGGAGAAATTCTTGCAGTGTTGTGTTTCACTTTTTATCTTTTGTTGGAGTTTTGTTTTTCAGACCATCTAATTAATTTCAGGCGTGGGCAAAATGCTGTCAGGTGTATGTGTTTTGAGAGTTTTTTGGTTTGTGCTTTCTGCTTTTTTTTTTTTGAAACAGCCAGCATTATCTCCTTACTAGTAGGCCTTCATGCTAAGCCAAATGCCACTTAGAAATGCTGCTCATGCTCATGTATGATGATAGTGGCATGTGGAGAAGTAGAGGGGATGAAGTAAATGATTTGAAGGGGCTAGTAGGCAGCTATACCTACCAGTTTTCTAGGACTGTGTTGTTGAAAAACAAATGTTATAAAAAAAAATGCTCAGTGTGAGATCAGGAGACTTATAAGGCACTTCAGTTTAGTGAATGAAAAACACATTCCTTCTAAGGTAAGTTCTTTCATTCAGGTGCTTAATTGTAGTAAGAACATAATAAATTAAAATATATGTTATAATTTCATTGCGTTTTATTCCAAAGCACGGCTTGAGGCAGGTTTGTGATATGCTTCTACCAGGACCTGGGATTACTCAGCAAACCTTCTATCTGATTCACTGCTGGACTGCTAGATCCAAAAGAACTTTCAGCCATAAACATGATGGGGCTGAAGAATTCTGAGTGTTAGATTAAGAAATTCCTTGCCCACACTTTCTAATTGCAACACATCTTTCCAACATGCCCACTCTGTGATGTGCAGCTCTGCTGGGCAACATTCAAGGGCAGCAGTTTAACACACACAGTGCCCCAGCCCCCAGTGCCTTTTGAGTGTAATTTAGAGAGAGTGTAAGAAAGTGAACGACCAGCTCTAGCAGGTGGGATTATCAGAGGGCAGATATGCAAACACAAGCACAAAGAACACTTAAAAAGGCACTGCCACAGTGACACTGTGTTGACAGCATTACCACACAGCCCAGCAGCCTTCCTGCATTGTGGAAGATTTTCATCATGCCTTTCTGGACTTAGAGCATCCTAAGGAACAAAACACTTATTGAGCTATAAAAGCATCTGTATCTTCCCTGACATGAGAGACCACCAGCTTTCTTGAGACAGAGGCAAATGCAGTGACCAAATCACAGCACAGGTTTAGGAAATAAGTCAACCTCAGCAATGCATTTCAGTCCTTAGATGGGTTTTGAAATCTCATTATTAGTATTGTGTGTCAAAAAAAAAAAAAAAGAGTTTATGTTCCTTTGCTTGATCAACTGTCCAAGAAGGAAAAAAGATGCAAGAAACAAGTGGTTTGAAGGTGCTCAAAGGTATTTATTAGAGCAGGTTGTTGTTTGTGTGTGTGATGTGAATGTATACACAGGAAAAATGTGTGCAAACAGCATGCTAGCTTGGGATGAAGATGTTAAAAATAAAGTGGGAATTTGAAAGGGCATGTCTGCTTGCTACTGAAGAGACAACCAAAGGTTTGTCAGAAAGCCATTAAGGGCTGAGGCTTAAAGCAGCTGCAGAGCAGAAGGTTCCTGTCTCCCAGCGAGCTTGTGTGGGAGCCCGCGCTCATTGCTGTCGCTGCTGAGCCAAGGGGAGAGGATCCCCCGGGTTCTCCCAGAGATATGGGTTGTTAACACCCTCTTACATGTTTACTGCACAGGCTGCTGTAATGGTCCCTCTCCCTGGGAGGACCAGAGCCCGCTGAAAATCAGAGAAGGCCCTGCCCCCTGGCAGTGCCAGCAGCACCCAGAGCAGTGGCACCGACACTGCAGTTCCCCACAGCAAGGTTGTGTCACTTGTGCCGATTTGTTTACTGCTAATGACCACACCCGAGAGCATGGAAAAGGTTTCCAAACACTAACGTGAAGGGAATTGGTTTGATAGACAAACATTTGCAAACCTTTACATTTTATTTTTAGAATTCGCTGCTTTCCTACTTTGTGTTTTAGTTGCACTCAAGAATATTAAATACAGGAAAAAATGGTTGCTACTCTTTTTTTTATTCTTTATCTCTTCACCTAGTTTTCCCCTCATAGTTTTTAAACTAAGAGAGACCCCAATTAAAACTATGAGTTTTGTTTCTGTTTGTTTGTCTTCACTGGTTTTTTTTGGGCCTAACCCATTCCCTTAGTGTGCAGTAAGGCTCTATCTCTTTCTGAGGAACAGGTCTCCATATTAAAAATAGTAATAGTTTGCACTTGCTTAGCCACTTTAATATTAAACTTTGCAGTACTTTATAGGTACCAGTTAATTAAGTTCTGTAGAACTGCTGTTACAGCATAGGCAGGGCTGGGTAAATTGATAAACAGAGTGGAAGTGTTGTTTCCCTAAATTCATAATGGGATGAAGTCAGCTCTGTGATGTTTTGTTTAGCCCCTTTATAGAGGTTTGAGCAGTTTCAAATTCTCCTGTTCAGTGTTCCATTTTTCTAGCATGTATAAGAGAGGATTGCAGTGCACCTCATAAAGGTGATCATTGCCTTGGTGAGAGACTCAGTTAAAACCACTGTATTTCCCTTACCTCTTCTTAACTGGTCCCTTTGACTTTCTGGGCCCTCAGAATAACTCATAATTTCTCTACCTTTCTCAGTATTATTAATTCAGTTGAAGGAAGATATGATAATGGTAAGGGTAGGTTTTCTTCCTCAGAATTCTTCTTTAACGTGTTATCTTTAAATGATATCTGGGCAATGTGAAAAGCCCATCAGAACCCATCAGAAAAGTGCCAAAAAAATCAACTTACCTTCTATTTTATGAAACGTGCTTCAATAGCGCTCTTTGGGGGTGTGTTTAGGATACTGTGTCATATTCACTGAAAATTAAAAGGAACAAAGGCATATAAATGTTTTAGGTCAGTGAATTAAGGTCAAATTGTGCTTTTCATTAAATATGTATCAATATTTTCTAAGATGTCAGAGGGAAAGGGTCTTGTTCACTGAGAGACCAAAATGAAACACAGTTACCATCTCCATTCTCATTGCAGGGTTTATAATTCATGCTTTGTTGAAGTTAGAGTTTGCTTAAAAATTAAAATTACAAAATATTTGAAGATGTTGCTTAGAAAAACTGCCTTCTTGATGTTCTCCATGTGCACTGTTTTAATCTCCAGGTTGGGAATAGATCTGAAGATAACTTTAGCTGCCATCAGCAGCTAAAGATTTGCATTAGGACAAGAACATACCCTGGAATTTTCAAGAGAATTCAATTTTAGATTCAATTTCTATTTCAGAAACTAACATTAATCAATTCTACCCTATTAAAATTCAGGTCAGAAAATAAAATGAGGCCTGACAAAAAAATGGCAATTCCTGAATCAAGCTCACCTCCCAAGTTCTCCCTGAACTTTGAGGTTTATTTATTCCAAATATGTGTTTCATAGTTTAAAACTCTAAGATGTGGAGGCAGTTTTGAAATTTGCTCTCTGCCAGGCCCCAGGACATGTGAGTTGTTTCATTGCTCTACTCAGTTCTAGGCCCTACCAAGCACATCCTCAGGTGACCTTGTTGGTTCTGGTAAAACTGAATAGGATGAACAGAGTGTGGCTGCAAGTGTTACACATTTTACTTTTATTTTCAAATGACAGGCAGGCTTTCTGAAGCCAAATCCTGCTGAAAGAAATAACATTACTGGAGCTACTGGATGAGGAGGAAAAGTTGGCAAAAACACAATAAAAGTTTGTTTACATGGTAAGTAAAACATCAGTATAATGCAATCTGAAACAACAATGAGATAGTTGAGCTTTGGTTAAAAAATTTGTATCAGCTCTGTTTGGATCCATAAATAAAGTCTAGATCCAGTGGAACTGGATGAGCCACTGCTAAAGATGATATTTGAATAAGTATCCCTCTATTTAAATGTCTGCAATTTGATTAATCTAAGCACATGTCACAGATACAAACTGGAGGTTCCAGCCTGCTGGTTGTCAAACACCTGGTAATTCTAGAGCCAATCTCGGATATGAACCAGAAAGGAAAAGGAGCCTTGGGATATCTCAGGTGTCAGTTTTTGGTTCATACTGGATCTAAAGCTGGATGGATTTGTGGTTTGTAATTAAATGAAAATAATTTCAGTCCTTCACTATGACTGATTTTTAAGCTCCTTTTGGGAGAGAACAGTCTTCCCTTCTGTCTTCGTGGCATTGTTTACTTCAACGGGACTCTGCTTCAGCCTAAAAGGCACAGTCATGATAGAAATTTCTGTGGTGGTTTTGGTGGAGATTATTCATAATGCATGTGTTTCAGAACTGTTAAGAATTGAAATAACTAAATTAATAATAATAGCCTTTTACCCTCTACAGGACATATAAAAAATCCTAAGTAGTCTTTTGCATGAATCTTTCCTGATAAAACAATAGCAGATAGTCTTGTGATTAATTTTGAAAAAATCAGTTGACTGAATACTTAAAAGCAGATATCTACAAATAGAGCCACTTTCTTAATAGTTTCCTCATACTTGCTAAGCTATGTATTCTTTTTTCCCCTTTTTTTTCTTTTTTTTTTTTTTTAAACTTTTTGGAGTACTCTAGTCACATTAGTGACAAAACAGACATCAGGCAACTAGCAGCTCTCCATTAGAGTCACATCTGGTAGTTCTGAGTGACACTCAGGAGCACTGATTAACCCCAGAATAACATGCCAGGAATGTAACAGGAGACACCACTTCTGCCTGATACCAATCAATCCCTCACTCCCTGCGAGTCCAAATGCACATTCACAGCAGAATGAGTTTGACCCCCACTCTTATCAGAATAATAGCAAGAAACTATTGCCAGACTTCTGGCTGGGAAAAATAAAGTACAAGCCAAATGCCAGGGAGTGAACTGGCAGATGGGGATCCATGTTGTTAAATGGCACCGTGGCATATGACCGCAGGAGCCAGGCAGCTCCCCAGATTGCAGGAGCTGGGTTCAGTCCCAGCATTGCCAGCACTTGGGCTGAAACATGGAAAATACTATAGCAGAGTGCTGCTGCAGCGTGCTGCAGGTTCAGTGCTTTAAAGATCTCTTCTGTCAATACAAGAGATAAAATAAGGTAATGCTTGGAGCAGGAAGCAAGGGGCTTGGAAAGGGAGAGCTGTGTTTGGGCCTAGGTTGAGTGAGGTGGTGAAGCGTGTCTGGGGTCTGCTGCTGCTGGTTTGGTTGACTCAGAAATACATCCAAGTTGCTTTATGTGGAACATGCTTATGTGCTCTGAATCAGTCTCTTTAACCTTGTGATTTCAGTATTTCAGCTCCCAAACTGTCTTAATTTAATGCAGGTCAGATTCCACCTTGCTAGCCAGTTATTCCCAAGGGAATACTCCTACTCCTGCAGCTTGAGGCACCTCTGGATTTGGTTGCAGTTTCTTTGCATGTGGTGTATTGCCAGCCACCATGGTGTGATGTTGGGATAACCCGAGTATGTCACATGGAGTTGGGAGTAAAAGGACAATTTTACAAACCTCTTACAAAGTGCATCAGTAAATATAAAATTCTGTGTCTCCAGTACATTTTCTCTATTCCACATGGCCTCTAGCCCAGGCCCTGGCAACCAGAGCCCAAAATCTAACAAATGTTTGAACAGCATTTGTCAGAGAGAACATACAAGGAAAGACCACCTTCAGGATTCCAAAAACTTGATCTTTATATCATTTGAATCCCTACTGCTCTAATTTGTTTTTAGGTTTTTTGTATACCAAAGAGGAGGATTTTCTATCTTGTTTGAGACAGCTATATGCCTCAGCTATATTTTAAGAGATACACTGCACAGTAACTCTTACAAACTTTTCTACTACAGCCTGTTAAAGCTATTGCAGAAAAATAATGCTGTACCACAGCCACCAGTTCTGCCTATATGTTTGCTAGGCTTGTGTACATCAGAGGCAACTCAAAGCAGGGATGGTTTGAATGGGAATAACAACTGAGAACAGAGCAGGCTTTTACACTGGAAAGAATCAGTCTATCTACAAAATAAAATATCCATTACATATAATTATTTCCTGAAACAAAAAATTGATTTGGTATCTAAGTGTAGAGCTTGCATAGTATTTCACAAGAAATGACTGTGCAATAATCTTTTTTAAAGAAGATGGCTTTCTGAAAGCAAGCCATATGCATAATGTCCCCTAATAAGAGATGAATCTGATTGAAAATAACTGTGCAGATAATCTCATTCCATTTTTAAAAGCACTAAGCTCTGTGTGATTGGCACAATTGCATTAATAATTTATAGCCATTGGGAATTGTTGGTTTCTGCCTTTTTTCGGAGTGTGAATCACGAATGATTGCTCATTTTAACAATATTGAAAAAGATTGGAGAAGTAAAGCTGAAGGGAGGAAATGTGCTGACAGAATGTGCAATAATTGTGTTGGCCAGCCTGGCTCCTGGAGCTGGCTATCAAACATGCTTCTGCTGCTCAGCAAGCGAGAATCCTCATGTGAGCAAAACATTGTCTCTGCAAACAGTCACCAGTGGCTGCTATTGTTTGAGAACGATGAAAACTCCCTATATTGTTTATATTTTAGATGTGCCATAAAATAAATTCCAAAATGTGCAACTAGGCTTTATTTGGTTTGTTGCAATGTCAAAAAGCTTTAACACTTAAGCTGTCACTGCTGTTCCTGACAGAGCAAAGTAGGACAATCAAAAATGATGCATGAAAGGAGCTCTCTGTGCTTGACTTGTCTGTTTTTAGCATGCACTGGTTAGTACATATTTGTTTATTGAACTTGTTTCTTTGGGGATTGGATACAGCCTGTTTTGTAGAAGGATTGGGCCTTTAATACAAGATCAGTTACTATTCTTACCTTTTGAGACATATGCTCAATACACTTCTTCAAGTTTGAAAGTGTATGTATTTCTTTATTGCATTATTTACTATTTAGCTCTTTAATGGTAAAATGCAAGTCATGGATTGGGAAATTCATCTTTCCATCCATACAGACACAGAACAAAGATACCCAGACTTTGAGAGGAACAGTTGGTGGCTTCTGAGCTATAAAAACAAATTCAGTCAGTGTTCATAAACCTTTGCAAACATATAGCATTTCTGTACAAGAACCAGTTTTAATTTTTTTCACACGTCTCCATTTGTGTAACAAAACTGTATTAGTAGCATTTACTGTGCCTCTTTCAAACTACAATTTTCGAAAGCCTTACTCTGAGCGATGAGATTGTGTCTAAGCAAGATGTTCTGTTTAACATCCCCTTTCTGAAGCTCAGAAGGGGCTGTCCTGGCCCCTGTCATGTGGGGAGTGCTGGGCTACACTTGTGATTGTTGCGACAATATTACTTAAAAGCTGCAGCAAGTCAAGAGGGTGATACAATTTACATGACTTCAGGGTTGCGAAATCCTGATGGGATCCTCTGCCAGCCCCTCTCCAGCTGGCTGGAAGCACTTCTGAAGATAAATGCTACAATTTTCAAAGGAGCTTAAGGGAGTAGGTGCCTGATCTCCTTGGATTCCTCAGAAAATCCCATTTTTTCAGGTTTTGTAGCATTAAAATATAATGTGTTGGTTTTTTTCTTTTTCAGAATAAGGGAAGACTTTGTTTACTGAAAATAAACTTCAAAAGCACATAGTGTTTTAAGTGGGGTTTTTTTCCCTTGTTCTTAATTGCTATGCATTTTACAGTTCCTTAGTAAGTATAACTTTTGATTTGAAGAAGCATGCATGGAGGCACTCAGTGAATAGATTGAAAAGATAATCCTATTATGTTCAATCTGACTGCAGGAGTTACTGTAATTTTATTTTTTGTGAGGGGAGGTGTAAGGCTTTTCTATGCATGTGTGGATATCTGAGTGTAAAGAAACATGCAGTAATTAGATAAAGTCAGCAATAATAAGAAACTGGAGCTTCCTATTAATCATTTCTTGAGCTATTTTTGGTGTGATTATTTGTGAGAAAATTAGGAAGATCTGAACCTTGAAAGCTTAGCAAACTACAGACCTATTCCCTCTACAAAACAGATAGCAAAGCGGTACAAATATATACTTCTAAGAAAATTACTATGGAGAACTGTCATTCTTGCCACAGGGGAAGTGATTATGATGTGATAAATCTTAATTCCCACTGGATCTGTTAGACTTATTCTATAGTTCCTGGGAATTTTTCCTAGCAGCAATGGCTATTTCTGGCCTTCACTTTCTTCAGTCAAAGATTGTCTCATCTGATCTGCTGTCTGGACTCACTTTGCCGTTGTATGTTTATTTAGCATATTTTACTATCCATTTTTAAAACAAAAGTGAAAACCAGATCCCAGAAGTATCTGTGGAAAATGAACGAGCAGGCTTATGATTGCTGATGGTGAATGTTACCTCATTTTCACATTAGTTCTGTTGAATAAATCTCAATGTGGAGGCATAAAATACTACTTAGCATTTTGAATCTGTTCTGTGGGGATGAGTTATAGACCATTAGCCAGTTGTAAATTTTAATTATTTTTTTTTCCTGAGTGATGTATCAGGAAAACATCCCACATTGTAAAAAGTAAGAAGTGCGTATAGTTATGAAAATTCTTCCACATTTTAAGAATTTTTCAGCTATTCTTATTTTTTTCTTCTAGTGTCCAATGATTTAATCCAGATTGAGAAGATCACAATGGCTTTTGCTGCCATGTTGGATGCAATGTAAGTTGTGTAAAGGCAAATGTCAGATTTATCTGTAAAGCAAGATATTAAACAGCCTAGGAAAATGACAAGAATTTGTCCACAAATCTGAACACAACGTTTATCAACTGTAGCGTATTTTGTGTTACATTTTTGTTTGTTTTGGTGTAATTTTCCTTTCTTTGCCCAGGGTACGTATTTCCAGACATCACCAAACTCCTTAGTGTAGTTACTGACGTGCTTTTTGTTATCCAGAAGTGTAAACCTAAAAGACAAGAACAATCAAGGAACAGCAAAACATATTTGCTCTAAGTGATAGACAAGGAGAATGATGGTTCATAATAAGAACTGTGAGTGTTGATTTTGCAAAAGGAATGGGAACAATTGATTAAGCTGCTGCACTTTTGAAACAAAAAAGATGTACCAAGTGTAAGGTGTCTAATTCTGGATGCTGCCTCCAAACAATTTCTGTACTTTAAACTGGAAACAGGATCATATATCCCACACTGAGTTAACAAGCCTTTACTGTAGGTGTTTGCATTATTACTGTTACATTCTAGGCAAGGGATTATATTGAGTGTAAAACCTTTTTTACACTTCGCAGATTACATTTTTAGTGGCAGGTCATGGACAAATTAATCACCTCTTCAGAGAGTGTTCATTAAAAATTGTCTTTTTCAGTCCTTCTCTAAGGCTTTTCAAGTTTGTGTAAACAATGGTTCCAGCTCCCACCCTGCTCCTGAGCTGCCATGGAGTAACACCTTCCCCCAGCGAGGCGGTGCCCGTGTTTGTGCTGTGCACTGGGAGTTGGCACAACACTGTGGGCTCTGTACCAGCCTCAGCTGCTTCAAGGGGGGGGAAATGACTAGAAAGCACTTAGGAACTTTAAAGCAATTAGTCCGTCAACCCATCCTCTTACTTTCAAAAAATGAGAGCTTTAGATCACTCATATATAAGGCTGTATGTGGACCATGCTAAAGGTCTGTTACCTGTATTCCCTGTGCTCATCAGTTTTGAACCCTTTCTTCCTTTTACCTTCACAATTTCTTGCAGCCAAAAGATCCACAGTTTATTTGTGTGTTGCTTGAAGAAGAAATTCTTTTTTTTTTGTTAAATAATCTGCTTCATAATTTTAATGGCTGTATTCTACTTCTCATAGGGCATGAAATGGGGAATTCTTGCATTTCTCAGTGTGAAAGGACATTAGATCTGACATGAGAGGAGCTTCTTCAAGGGCTGTAATCTCTCTCCTGAGTGAATTGGCCTCCTGAGTTCAGGGGAACCCCAGTGTCTGGAGCTCTGAGCACCTGCCATGGCCCTGCCACCTCTCTGCAGGGCAGGAGCTGAACCTCATCAAAACTCTCTGTTAACAAGAGTGTAGCAAAAGTATATCACAAAATGCCATCCAGATGAGATTATTTAGCATTACAAGCCCTTGTGCAGCTTTAAGGAGAATCACTTACTTGCTAAATAGAGTGCAACAGCTCCTTGGGAGCCATTCCAGTCGATCAGGTAAATCTGTAATTAGTATCCAGTAGATCTGAAGCGTGGTGCTGTCATTATGTTGACACAGACACACACATTAGGAAACATCACAGCCTGGGCACAGCAGGCCGTTCACAGACTCTAATAACTCAGACATTTTAGGTTTTTTAAAGCCTAGTAATTTTGGTTTCATAGTTAAAATATAAAATCATAATTGCAACAACATTTTTAATTTTCAGGCAGGCATAAAACAGATGAGACAGCTGTAATTTTTTTCTGTGATTTCTGTGTTTTGAAAATAGTCTGTTTGATTTTTTTTAAATTTTGTTTGTTTTTTTAAGCATGTAGATTGTGTGGTGACATAAAATGCTAGGAATAGAAAAAAAGAAGTAAAGACTGTCAGCAGTTTTTGTGAAAATAAATTAAGTTTGGATTTAGTGCAGCTGAGTGGAATCCCACTTCAGTTTGTTTGAATTTCAGAATTTGGTTCTTTAAATGGCAGAGGTTCATGCCCTTTACTGGTAAATGGAGGTCCTATATTTTGGCATAAAGGTTTCAAATACATAGTCATGACTAAAATAGAAGGGAAAAAATGATGTGTCAACTTGTATCTACTATACTTCCATCATCTTCAATAAAAATTAAGATAAGTACACAATAAAAATGTAATTCAGGCATAGAACAGCGTGAAGTTTCTATGGACAGGAGCAGATGCACAAATCAGTTACTTTGATTAACCTCCCCAACTGATTAAAAATTATATTGCATTTGCAGGTCATTCAGTCTTCTTTTGCCCAGTCACTTAGACCTTCAGTGTTAACTAGGCATTCCTTTTCCATGTGCTGCCCAGAGGGTTGGGATATGGGCAGCAAAGCTCAGAGCTCTGATGGTGTGCTGTCTGCTGCTTAGAAAATGGATCCTGTCTGCAGCTCAAATACAGGAAAATGGGTCTCTTGTCATTTTTTTTCCATGGCCTCAATATACCACTGGCAGTGTAAGCTTAAAACAGACTTCTTAATGGGCCAGCATCAATAATAAACTATTCTCATCTGTGTGACATGTTTGAAAGGAACAATGTGAACAAAGAGTGAATATTACATGGAGTATTCCAGTCTGATACATTTTCAAGGAGAACTACAAAAGCTGTGAACCACTGCATGCGTAACAGGGTTGATTGTTTTTCCTTTAAAATCACATTTAAAGAGAAAATTTTTCTTAAAAATAAGCCAAATTGGACATGCTGGTGTGCCAGGCCTGAGTAAAAGTAGAAATGCAAGTGCTCATTGAACAAGACAGCACGACCAGGCTTGTGACTGATCCAATAGACTGAAACTGAGGAAAACCTGATGCTTATTTATTTTTGAGTTTATTTGTGGGGTGGGGAGTAGCACAGGCAAGAGTATAACTCTTGACTGTAATTATGAAATATTTTGAGACAAATGGAAACTGTATGTTTGTCTGACATACACATGGTTGGTCTTTTCAGGAAAAAAAAGTAAAATTCAAACTAAATTACTTCCCCAGCTCTGAATTTGAGGGCATCCTCTACATTCAGTCTCTAGCATTTTCACCAGTGTGTTGCATTCTTGGGGGAAAAAAGGAATAACCTCTTCTTGTCCTCATCCCACATCTGTAATAGTATTTAAAAAAAGAAAAAAAGGGAAAAATCCTAAGGTTCTTCCTTATGCAGTATGTGTACATCAGCTAGGACAGGTGAGCTCTGCCCTCCTTGGGACTGAGGGCTCTGCCTGTATAAAACTGGGAGGTAACTGGGATTCTTTCTAAGCTCTTGGTGTTGGCCCTGAATGGGATCAGTAGGTTAATTTATCACCCACAGTCTTGCCAGATCGATGTTTATTCAACTACTTTAATTTTCATCACAGACTCAACTTTGTGCTAAAGGAAAGTCTGACAGAAATAAACTTTGTTGAACCGTATCAGGCACAAATATAGAGTGTAATTACAGTGAGCAAACAATGGATGAGACAAACAAACCAGAGTTCAGGATATTCACAACCTTCACAGAGAATGAAAATACATTGCATTTTGTAAACATGTTGCCTGGTAACACTGGGGTTAAGACCTCATCCAATATTTTAGGAGCATGTTTAAGATGGAAACTTCATGTTATTTGAATCATTCAGCCTCTATCAACAGGCTGTCTGTAGAACACCTCCTGTTTTCATTTGAGAAACTGCAAATGATAACAATAATGTTCCAAATCTGCTAAGGACTTAAAAGTTATATCAGTGATATTCACAATTTAGTAAGCAACCTTGGGCTGCAGTACTGTCCTTTAAAACTAGTCAGACTGATAGTCTAATTCACAAACTATTTTGTCACTATAAAAATTAAAGTACAACAATCAAAATTGCAGTAAAATCTGAAAACAGTTTAGTGAGTGGCTGATCTGTAATTACTGCTCCAACTCCACTGAGATTTCCAAACATTCTCTTGTTTTTATGATACTTTTGCCTTCTCCCTGCCTTCAAATCGTGTCCCTCAGCTTGTGACAACTTCTAATAAACATCCAGGATTTTTTTTCACAGGTACAATAAAAGTAGTCAGTATTATCATATTATTAAACTGTTATGCACAGCAGCATATTCTGTAGCCCACCTCAGGCCATACAGCTTTCCTACAAAATAAAGGTCAAGAAAGCTGAAAAACTACAGAAAACCCAGGGAAATTACATATCATAACACCAGCTCAAGAAAGTTCAATCTTAATTCAGGAAAGCTCCACCTGTCAGAAAAACTTTTAACTATCACTCTTCATATATACGTTTTCTTTTCTCAGATATTCTTCTTGTTCTGGTCTGAAAATCTTGTGCATTTGTCATCACTCTTTTGTGCATGACTTTTATTTTCACTGTCTGAAAAATAAGTTTTGTCCTTCTATTTCTCCCCGTGAAATAGGGATTTTTAAGACAACTGGCACTTTAGTGCATCAGCAATAAATAAAGCTTCAAGTCAGGACAAAAAGGAAGTATTGCCAGACCATTTTCCACTTTCTAACATACTAAAAGATTTTATGTATTCTTGAGTTTCACTTTTTCCACTTTCATATTTATGAGAACCAGGCAAGAGATCCAGGGATAATGTAATGAATCTGTTAATCAGAAAGCAGATTTGCTCATCTTAAAATCTCTCCAAGATAGAAAGCCAGTTCAAAAAAACTCAATTTTATTTTAGTTTACTTTTCATGTCACTGTTTTTGCTTTTTATTCCCCCTCTGCCTAATTATCTGGAATTACAGAGGGATTGGTCAATTTTCTGTTGAAGGAAAACCAAATGATGTGAAGTCAGAGCGTTTTCTTAGTTTAAACTCTTTCAGTTTTAGTGTGCACAAGCAGAAGTACTTATAAATAGCCTGCAGTCAATCTTGTTTTTAAATATACCAGCCCAGACATCAGCAGTACTTTTCTAGAAGGCACTGTGTCGTCAGAGTTTGCTATAGTTACAGAGTCACACTTGCTTATTGCAAGGGCATCATGGAATTATCAACCCCTCTTTCTGCAGAGGTAAGCTCTGGCTTTATCAGATGGTCATTAATGCCTTTTCTCAGTGCTGTAGATTCACCTGGATCAAGAATCATGGTCCAGGTCAGGTGTGTAAATCAGAGTTTGTCCTATGAACTTCACCCTTGCTGCGTTTCTCCCTTAGGACAGATGATGCTCCCCTGGTAGTGTTCCACAAGATAAGGTTATTTGGGTTGAAGGGTTGTGTTTTGATTATATAAATGGTTGATGCTGGGATTGCACCTATGGAAGCCCCAGCAACTGGGGAAAATATGCCCTGGAGTAAGTGGGTCACCTTGCCCTTATAGCTGTGTCTTGTGGAGCAGGAGACGTGCATTCTGTCATCTGCTTTGGCAGCCTACAATTCTGTTGCAGGGAACTGCTTTTTTTTCCCTCCCCCCATCAGACTTATTGTTTTCTGGAATGAAGATTATGGTGATTTGGATTCAGTCTCCTGGGGAAGGGCAGGGGAGGGGCTGGATTAGGTCTAGAGGGTGGCAGGTTCAACAAAGACTGGTCATGTAGGAGTAATAGAGAAACAGATGATAGGAGAGCAGGAATGGATATCATTGGCATAATTAGAGGAATTCCAGGCTCATGGGAATTACTGGTGAATATATTCTGGAGAACAGAACATTGAACAATTAGTGCTTGAAGCTGAAGGCATTACAAAACACCAGATTAGCCGATCCGGGCTCTGCTCATGTAATTGTTTTGCACGTTAACTTCCAGAGGTACAGACAGATCCATGTTACAAAGGCTCCTGAGATTTTGCAAGTGTGAAAAGCTACTTAGGAGGCTAATGAGAGAGGTTTGATTTTCATTTCCCAAAGCTAAATACGGGAACATACTTCTGAACAGGGATTTCACTGAGTTTTATTTATTTCACAAAAGATCCTTCATGGCCGCTTGAACCTTGTTGTTACCACTTGGACTTGATGTTTATTGAATAACTATTCTTTCATAAAATCTTCCACTGAATTATTACTGAAATGTCTGTTCAAGTTTTTATTCTGTGGAACTAATTCAAGATTATAATTCCAGTAGAATTAGAAGAGGGATATACTTGACCCCCCGTGACCAACATTTCTGCCTCTGTTTCTAGTATTTAAGCTATTCTGTATAGGAACCCTGAATTGTGGTTGAAAGTTATTTATTAGACCCTTTCCTTGGAGAGCTGTTTCAGAGAACAAAGATGTGAACAGACTGGTAAAGGAATTTTTCAACCTTTGCTTTCAATTGATCAAGCTTGAATTCATTGCTACTTTTTTTTTTTCTCTCATTTCTTCAAAATCACTCTGTACTCAAAGAACAGTTTATAAACTGAATACTAATAAGGGGTGTCCCCTCAGCTCTGAACCAAAGTTACATGTGGTGACCTCACAAACACCTTCAGATGTGGAACACCCCAGTGGGACAGAATGCCTTGTGCAAATAGATTGGGTACTTTGCAAATAAATTGGGTACTTTGCTGACAGGCCCTTTAACACCTGGTAGAAACAGAGCCTAAGGATGGATTGGTAGCATAGCTCACCTTCAGAGAGAGAGTTATTTGCCTTCATTACCTTACTATATTTTTTTAAATATTATATAGTGCTTTAAATGTACTACTTTTGATAGATTTGGACTAGGATTATTTTTATATGCATCCCAAAGGGGAAAAGATTCTTATTTGATTTTTGAGATAGTTGTGGAAAACTACTGCTGCTGTTATTCCAAAGGGATATGCAACTCATCTTGTTGGAGGCCTTTCCCTGAAATACTATCTAGCCACAGAACTGGGAAGAATTCCTTGTGGCTGGCAGATACTGAGAGAAAACTGCAAGTTATTTACCTGGCTTAATCCTAAAACTAGCTGGATAACAAGAAACTGAGGCAAACATAACTTTCACTCAACATCTGCAGTACTGGGTCCTTTTTGACCCCCAGTACAAGAGAGATTGAGATACTGGAGCCAGTCTGGCTGAGAAACATGATTAAAAAATAAAAAGAATGACAAAACAAAAGAAAGGAATCTGTTTACTCTTTGGGAAAAAAATCACACATAGTAATTTTGACTTGAGTTGTCAGTTATTGTTTGCAGATAATAAAGGCTCTTTAGAAGCTTCATACAAAGCAAGACAGATGAAAGTATATTATTTTTGCCTTGATAAGAGACACCAACTGTTACAAAAGTTTTAATGTCCTTTAAATATTGTAACATGCAGGGGGAAAAAAATCAGAACAAGCTAATAAAAATATTTAGAAATGTGTTCCTCAGGACAAATTAGTGTTTTCAAAAGCCTTACCTCAGTGATTCCTACAGAGGGGCACAGCTGTTCACAAGATGTTGGCCCTGATTTTGTCTTTTGCTGTTTCTGTGACTGCCTAAGCTGTTCAGTGACAAGATCCTGGAGATCTGTAAAAATATTTAGAAACAAGGAAGGTATTATACAGCTACACACACTGCTAGGGCTATGTTTGAGGAAGAAAGAGCTCCTGACAGAGACAGGAGATCTGAGGCACCATGAGGAGAGAGGAGTGCAGAGGATAAGCACCAGATGTCAGACAGTGGCACATAGGCTGGAGGAAAAAGTACTTGTAGACATTGGAGCTTTCATGGAGTTGAGTCCTGGTTTCCTCACATACCAGTGTAGAGGTACAAGAGCACAGCAATAACGTAGTTACAGTGGGTTTATGTCATTATTTTTGAGTTAGCTCCTTGCAAACAGCTGTAGAACTGTAAAGATTTATGTCCATCTGTTCTGTAGCTGGATGTAAGGCACTAACTCACGAGGTCAAATCCTCTTTGTCTGCCTTATTCCCACACTTTCAGGTTCTGTAGCCTGAGTTTAATAAGTGATAATAACAGACATTTGATCACTCCCTGTACTCCAGCTGCTTTAACACAGCTGTACTATTAACACAGTAAGTGCATAACCTGAACAGTTATATGTTGGTGACCTTGCCAGTAAAATAGTTGCTGATTTTTTTAGCTCATTCCATGGCAGGGTGCTGGGAATTGCAGTGGAAGGCTCCAATAATTTTCCAGGGAAAGAAGTATTTTCATCTTTTTCCCATTAATTTACCTTTTATTCACCTGCTGGACTCTCATGTAAATACAGGGAAGGAAGTTGCAGATATGCATTTGAAAGGAGTTTTGTCAGATTTGTTATTGAAGATCCATAACTGAAACTGTAAGGTTGCACAGTTTCATGTGATAAATGCCATTTAAATACAATGAGGAAAATATTATATTGCTTTTGTGGGTTTGTATCTGGTGAATATACATTCCAAATATACATTTGAAAAGAAGGGCTTCCAAGCAGACTTGTATTAAAGGTAAAGAATAAAAAAGCCATCCAGACCAGTGGAGTGATTCAGTAATTCTGAGAGAACTGGAAAATAAAATAGCATCTAGTAATGATTCCTAATAGACATTGGGACGAAATCTTGAATTTCACTTTTTTCATACTGAGTAATAAAAAGCAAGATATAATAGGTGATCCTCCCAAATTTGCTGCATTTGTTCCTCCTGAAGTGAGTGCACAGAAGAAAGGTGAAATAGTTCTTTCTTATAGTGCAAATGCACAATATGAGGAAAAAATCAGATTAAAAAAATATCAAATTTTCTTTTCCAGGGTAAAACTCTTTGAAGTATCCTTCAAATACTTGTCCAATTTCAGTGCTGCCCTGGTTCCTGCCTATGGCTCTTTCAATATATTCATACTTCCATGCAGGTCGTGTTTCACTCCTAATCTATCAGAGCTGGGGGACAGAGGGGAGAGGAATAATGGTGTAAATTGCACATCATATACTGTAGCTCTTTCATCTCCAATCGTCTTTCATCTTTTCTCAGTTTCAAGCCTCTTGTCACATAGGTTATATCAGCCTGCACTAATAGGCTGTACTTACCCAAGCTATAGAAATGTGTAGAATATTTTACCTTATATGTACCTGTCAAACTACTTTTCTAGAAGAAATTTCCTTAAAAAGAGAATGTACTGTGCCCCTCCTTTCTTTCCAGTTGCTAGAAAAGCTCATTCCTTATATGCTGTGAGGAAGGCTGCTGTCAGAAGGTACAGAACAATCCCATTACCTGCCTCTTGGTTCCCTGATCCTTTTCTGGAGTGTCAAGACTTTTTAATATGTTATTTAGGTCTGAGTTTACCTGCTTTTGAACTCAAGCTTTGTTAAGCAACATGTATGTCCTGGCTCAGGCTCTATCTCCCATTTGCTGTTCTGATCTTGGGCTGTTGTGTAACAACTGCAGTAGAGGGGGACAGAAGGAGGTTTGAAGCACAACCTTCTTGAATGACTTCATGACTTGAAGTGTGTGTTTATCTTTGTTTTGTCCTCGGCCTGTAGGGAGTAGAAGACATTTTTGGAGACTTTTTCTGTTCTCTCTGTTATGTTCTCTAGGGGGTGGAAACGGAAGAAGAGATGACAACAATGTCACACACTTAAATACATGTGAGTAATGGCACAAGCACTTGTTAAGTCAGATGTTTCTTTGAAACATCAAAAATTATTAAATTTTCATGGGAAGCTTGAAACATTGTGTATTAAAGCACAGTCACCATGTTTTACATTTTTAATAGCAGCCCTTGACTTCCCTTTCTGAGACCATCATGGAAACATCACATGCCAATGAATAAAGCTTTATTAAAATTATTGTACAAAAATGGAATTGGGGTTTAACCCTCTGACGTTAAACATTGCATAGATGTCAAAACACTGGGTAATTTTATACAGTCTGTTTAACAAGGCATCAGTATTTGAGTGGCAACCTTAACTTTCCACTACCCTCAATGAAACTAAGGGCTTGGAAGTGCATTTTGAATAAAGGGCCAAAACAACCTGTCTTCTGAACCATGGCTTTGGCTCCAGGAATCTGCAAATCTGTGCTGAGCTGTCTCTGAGCTTCCTGTAGAAATCCACACTTGGGCTATGTATGTAAACAAAGGGGCAAGGCCAGCAGCTCTTAGTGGCATAATCCACACACACCAGGGACATGAATGCCAGGTCAGACATCACTTTTTTTTTCTGTCAGACTGTGTTACTGTGTAGTAACAACTCGCAGCATAATAGTGCCAACTGAGGCTAAAAACTGCTCCACAGTCTGGAGCGGCTGCTGCACAGGATTATGTGTCCTGATTACATGAGCACATATCAGTTCCAACAATCAGCCAGAAAACAGCACCAATCAAATGATCTAAACTTCCCAGGTGTAAATGCATGACACCTCCTAGCATTGTGTTCCAGTTGTATAAGCTGGACAGGACAGCAGATCAAACAGTGCAATTCGTTTGGATTACCTTGGTTCTGCTTCATACCCCTCTGGGCAGATTCGTGTATGCACATCAAAAATATTTTTAAAGTCTTAATTATTTAAATTTAAAGTATCAATAAATATTTAAGCATGATTATTTCTAAAGATTTCATAATCTTGATTTGTTGATGCAGTTGCATTTCCATTTATGTAAAACAATAACAATGACAGAAAACAACAACAAAGAAAACTGAGACAGTCTACTCCTGGCACCCTTGGGGCCAATATTTCTTTGTTCCATGGTATAATACTAAGAAGCACAAGTAATTTTTTCAAAATCTGTCCTACTGTAATGTCATGTACACTGTAGCAAAGACATCTAGTCATCAGAGAAGTTGCTGTACTCAGCCATAGCTTGAAACTCTTATTAATTGCCACAATAATACATTTGCACACGCAAAATACGTAATTAAAGCTCTCATAGTTCTTAAAGCCTAATCAGTACTCACTGAGACTAGCTATGTTTTTTAGAAGCTGAGCTGAATATTTAGTTGAACTATAAAACGCTAGGTTACTGTATGGGACAGACAGGTTCCCTCTGTGAAGTTTCCTCCTCTCCTCTAACTATGCCAGAGAACATCAAGACATGCTCCACAGAGAAGAGGGGGAGTGCATCTCTGGCAGCTTCTCTGGTTTCAGTGCTGATTTCTTGTGCTCTGGCTAACATGAGACAGATGGGTTCCTCAAACCCCTGTGTGAGGTTGTAACAAAGACATTGTTCATCTGTAAGAGATTAATGAGAGCCTTCATTTGCCAGAGCCCTCCTACAAGCACCTCACGCTTCCTGATGTCTCATATTTCCTGTGGTGACTGGACTGAAAGCATTTCCAAGGCAGTGCCACACTGGAACCTTGGTCACCTCGTCGGCAGCTCCACTTGTGTTGATACACAAGGACAGTCTTAGGCCACCTGCATTCCCTTGATCAGTGCCTGCCCAGTCCCCACAGAGTGCCAAAGAGCCTGCTGAGCTGCCAGCTTGCTCTGACTTGTTTTTCCTTTGCTGTGCAAACAATCAGAATGCCTGCAGGTAATTCCTGTCATTCAGCCAGTACTGTTAGACAGGGGCATTACTTTCCATTTGGTGACTTTACAGGTCTGCAAAGCACATTGGACATTTATGATGTCACATAAGAATTCTTTTACTTGGTACAAACATATTGCCTAGAGAAGAAATGTGCTACTGAGGAAAAGAAAAAGCCTTTCATCTTGTAAAACTTACCTAAATCTTATTTATAATTAGCAGAGAAACAAACTTCTATGCAAGCAAGGCTCTCCCTTTTACTTATGTTATTTAATTCTGAATTAAAAAAATATATAAGTCATCAGAATAACCTATTAGCAAAATCATAGTTATAATACAGGTTAGAAGTGGTACTTAGTACAAAATATATGGCACAATGCATGGTGTAAGAAATAACTTCCTTTTAAGATATCCACAGTAGATTTGAGTGGTAGGTTGAATGTAGAGCACCATGAGCAATTCAAGTTTGTTGTGAGAGTTATGTATTTTAACTTCTTTGATAGCTGTTGGTCTGTGCTAAGACAAAGAAATATGCCATGAAGTCATGAATGGTTTTATTAAAGCATTTTCAGACAATATAATATAATATAATATCTGGATTGATACTCAAATATTCTGTTCAGGTTTTGTTTTCAGTTTGTAGTTGGTTGCAAACATTGTTTGCCTTAGATGTAGGTATGTATAATAGTATTAACTGTGTAGTATAATATCATGCTGACAGATTATATGTTAAGTGCTTTAATTTGGGTCAGTACATCAGAAAGCAAGATTTGCCTTTGATTAAAATTTTGTGGGCTTATAACACACAAACACCCCCCACCACACACCTTCATTTGTTCTGAAGTATCTGTTTGTTAAACCCTCTAAATAGACAGACAGATCATTACCTTACATTTGGTTCTCCTAAATATATCCCCATATATTTAGAAAATGAGTGTTGTATCAAAAGGACCTAAATTCACATTACTTATTCCCTACATAGGGAAGATCTACATTTAAAACACCAGACTTTCTAGTTAATGCATTTAAGTGGCTGCATTACTAGCAGCTCTGGTAGAACAGAACCTCAGATATGTTTTCTCCCAAGCAGTGCTCACTGCATACCCGTGTAGCCTTGGACTCACTTCTAAAGGAAACTTAAAATATAGAAACTTTCTTCTTTTCTTTCATGCTTAGTATTATCGTGGGATACTAATGAAAGGCCTGAAGCTAATTTTAAGGAAGCATAAGCTGTTGTTCATTTTCAAATATATCTTCTTTTCTTTGGAATTGTCATTATTCACATTGTGCTTCATATTGTCAGCAGATAAACAACTTGATTGTGCCAATCCCTTAACTCCATCAATACCAATGTTATTATCAGCAGACACATTAGGTTTCTTTCTGTTCATTCTGCTAAGGGATTTCCTCCTTTCTTCCCCTGACTTTCCTCTTAAGACAGAGGACAGCACTGGGGAATTAGGAGAAGTTTTATCTTTAGTAGGTACTCCATGTGAAATTTGTTCCTTAGTCCTAACAGTCCTTCAGGTAAAAGCAAAAGAAGCCATCCTAAGCAAACTAAGCCTGTGAGAGCAGCAAAGAATTAAACCCGATTTCTGTTGTAACACGTTGACATCTCTGGGAAACAGGTACATGGGACATTAGCATCCCACAAGTTGGCTCACAGTATGTATTAGTTGTCAAAAAGTATTATATATTTTACTAAAATGCTTGTTCATTTTGGAAGTAATTTCTTTGAAACATGATCGTGCTGTATGGTCGTCAAAAATCCAGCCTTGTAGAGCAAAAACCCAGAATGAGGGACACAAGTTTCAGCTGTGTTTGAAGCAGTTTCTGCCTTCCCATCCCTCTCACCTGAACACAATCAGCATCGTCAAGGCCGAGTTCTGCTGTTCTGCAGCCCCATAAATCAGCTGCTCCTCTCTCTAGAGTGATATGTCTTTGATGGAAGGGCAAAGAAGGGCCTAGATGAGTTGTGAAAATAGTTTGCTCTTCAGAAATGTGACAAAAGAGAGTTTTTACTATTACTGCTTCAGATAAGCAAGGAACTTGATTTTGGCTCCCTTTTTCCAGATCAGTGCTCTCCTGAGCACAATAGGGCACAGACTGCAACCACGGGTTTTTTAAAACCAAAGCAAGCCTTTAAATTCTTTCAAGTTTGGCCTTGCAAACTTCAAGTGGAAGCAGATGTTGCCTTTCAGTAGCACATAAACTATAGACTCTCACAAAAGGTAAGTTTTTCAGGAGGTTATTCTGAATGTTTCTGTTCATGCTGCCTTTAGGCTGTTCTTTGATCATAAAAGTTAAGGATATTGTCGTGAGGCCTGTGACTCCCTGTGCCTTTCACAAAGGTTTCCAAACCCAATTCAGAACTATGTATTTAGAAGCTCGGAAAGTTCAACTGTTAAAATTCCTAAATCCACTCCCTTTCTTTTTTTCTTTTTTTCCCCTAAAGTGAAGCTTTTTGTACAAATAGTGAGGCCTTGATTTAATCTGAGTGTTAAAGAAGCCCTCTAGCAGCTGCAGCTGAGGGGGATGATGATGATGGGGCTGATGAGGAGCAGGTGTGGAAGGAGGGACTGTTCTGTGAGGGGGCACCTGTGGGCAGTTGAGGTGAGGCAGTTGAGGTGAGGCGGCAGGGAAGTGAGGTGGTCTGAGGCTGTGGGGCAGGTCGGCCCAGAAAAGAAGGAGCCTGTCTCAGGAAAGTTTTAAAAGACAATACTGATCCTCTGTGAGGGGCTCTTCTGCTGCTGGACTGCAGTGCCTGGTCGTGCACAGTGTGAGGGGGTGCAGCTGCTTTTGTTGGTGAGTGGCTTTAAAAACATTTAAAAGGACTGGGGTGCTGCTGGAGAGTCACAACTGAGGCTTGGGGAAACAAGTAGAAGGACTGCTTGATGTTTTCCAAGGGCATGAGGAGAGGGGAAAGCCCTTCTTTAGGTGTCAGTGTGAGCACAGGAGGTGTTTGTGACCTCAGATGGCTGTCGAGGCAGCGTGAGGAGAGTGACTGGGGCAGGTGCACGTTTAGTTTGAGTTTAAAAGCAAATAGCTCAGAACATCAGCATGGAATTCTAGTGCCTTGTCTTACCTTTGTTTTGCTGAGGAGAATTACAGTTCTTATCCATGGGATAGATGTTAGATTGAGTTTAAAGCTGAATTTTAGATGATCCTTTGGAAGGCTGACTAACTTCCAAACTTTTCTGTAGGAAACTGTAGGATCTTTAGTTTAGCTGAAGGGTTAAATCCTTTGTGTGCTGTAATTTTACTTTTTGAAAGCAAGGGTGGGAAACTCCATGATAAGAGGAGGAAAACTTGGAGCTAATGGGAACTAATGGAGCAGTGGTGTGAGAGGGTTTTGCAGATGGTTGTGGGAATGGACAGAGCTCTTTTGGGTCTGACTGCAGCCAGCAAGAGGCTTTTCTGCCTGGTTGAAGTTCTCATGGCATGGATAAAGTATAAGCTACCAAGCTGTTCATTACAATGTGATTGTAAATAAGGCTCCAGTGATGAAGACAGTTAAATGCAGTTAAATGGTGTAGCATTAGAGTTGGAGGAAAAAATGCTGTGTTAAGCTAGTTCCTTGATGGGATAAGAGACATATCCAGGATAAAGAATTACTTAACTAATGCTCAAGTTGAGAATTGGGTGACTCAATAGACAGTCATTGTGCTAGATCACTGCCACCTGTACTGAAAGTCATCTAAGTAAAGGAATTGATTTTTTTGTGATTATCTCTTTACACTTTTTCCCCCTTGGACTGTGAGGGAAGGTAACAGGAGAAACTGGAATATATGCCCTTATTCATCAGGTACTGAAAGCACTGTTCTGATCCTGCAGGCAGCATCTTGACAAAACTGGGGACTCTGGGAAGCAAAATTTCTGCATTTTAAGTGGCAAACTAAATGGATCAGGTGCCATTACCATTTCCATCTGCCTTTTCGTTCTGTCTCACTGATGGGTAGATGTCAAAGGTGGATGTTGGGGATCTTCAGGAATTAGACACTCAGATGTGTCTAGGGCAGATAAAGGGACTAGTCCTGTGCTTGATTTATTTATGAACTGAATGTGAGGCTCTACTAGGACAGAAAAAGAAAAGTGAGAAAAAAGGTCTCTGGCATTAACTCATACTGGGTTTGTGTGGGTAAAGTACAGCTGAAGATGCTGTGATGTGCCTAAAACTCCTCTGAAGAGGAGTGAAGAACACAGCTGTTGGTCTGAACTCAAATTGTACTTCTTTAGCTCTTCCCCACCCCTAACATGTCTGGGAGGGAGGGGTGACGTCCAATGTACTTAGTACAATGTACTGTGAGCATAATATGAATGCTCTCAGTGGTCTTATGGAAAAGCCTGTTTCTCTCCAGTTATTAGGGATGCAGTTTTCCTCACATTGGCTACCTTTACATGGTGAAGTGAATTTCCACTGTAGTGACAAAAAGGCTAATGCAACCCATGTATAAATGCTATAAAATGCTAAGCAGGCATGAAAAGACTATGCAGCCTCTGCATTTGGCAGGGATATAATTGCTATTGGAGTATCAGCAGTGTTTGCTGTTCTAGTAGGAGGCCAAAAGCTGGAGGCTTTAGAGGAGCTCTTTTTTTCCTGACTGAAAATATAGAAAACACCTCCCAAGGACAAGAAGCTCACTCTAGTAGTGTATCAAAGCAAAGGCTAAAGAACAATGTGATTGGTCTATAAATACATTCAACCAGTTCACTAATTTGATAGAGAATTAATCAGTCAATTCAACAGACAAAATACAAGAAAAAAAAATTATAGTCTAACAGGAACCACCTTGCACATAGTTAGAAATATGTACTTAATAATGTATGTAAATTAATTGCTCTTGGAAGAACTTACCTTGGGTGATAATTATGTTATTGAAACATCTTTTAATCCACTTAGAATGCTTTTCAGGATTATATGCTGTAGTCCGAGTAGAGATACCATATGTGAAGCAGTAATATAATGCAATCTCATTGCCTCTAAATACGTGGGCTATTGGGCTAAAAGACTATAAAGGTACCTCTGATCTGGAAAAAAAAAAAAGAAAAAGGAATTATTGTAACAAATTTGCTTAATTGAGCTACAAATGTGACTGCATATTGCATGAAGTAGTAGAAAACTGCCTTCTTAAAGGTGAAGGAAGTCTGTATGATCCACTACTCTGCTTAATTGATTAGCCAGCACCAAAGCATTGCCTGAATGAGGGAGGAGAGGAAGTATATTTTTGCACTGACAGATCCCTACTTTTGAATCCCTTGGATCAAAAATTTATCTATAATTAGCAAAAGACATCCATATGGTGACTTTTCCAGTCCCAGATGGGTAGCTGTCATTTTGCACATGATCTTTGCTTCTCTTTTGAAGTAGAAATGAGTAATCTTGGAGATATTAATCTGACTTTAACTATATTTATCCTTCTATCAACAGTGATGACACACTTTGGTTTCTTTCCTGGTGTACACAGTGTGTGCTGCGGTGCAGAGGATTCCAGCTGCCATAATTTTCAGTGGAAAGAATAATGATCACAGGGAACTGTAAGTAAGTTATTATGGAATATTTGTATATTTAAATAGAAACCCCCAAATTTTCAAGAGTGATGATACAAAGATATGCCAGACTTGAATCTCTGCTGTGGGGATGATAGAAGGTGTTCTGCAAGTGCTTGAATCGGCTCCCCTTTTCAGGGATGTGTTACCTGGCACAGCAGCAGCTGGACACCTGCTCCTGCCTGCCAGGGGACTGCCAGGAATAGTTGTGCCAGAGCAAACAAAACAAGTTAAAATAATTTACCGTGCCAGAAAAGATGTTTAGGTATCTGACTTACCTTTTTCTCTTAACTCCTGCAGTACTAATCCTTAGCATGGATCTTTCTACCCTTGCCAATATAGCTTATGTGGTTCCATAACTTGTGTGTTTAGACTTCCATTTTATTTTTTGTGGGTGGCAGGGATTGGAAAGTAATTGTGTGTGTAAGGGGAAGGTATTTGGTAGCAAGTGCTATGTCTGTGCATGACTTTGCCCCCTCATTTTTACAAAAAATAATCTGGGCTGTTTGTGCTCAGATATCCCTATAGAGAGGCTACAGTCTCTGTAAGTGGTACAATACCTTGACATTCCTCTTAGTAAGTGTTCTTCTTAAAATTCAATCTTATTTTGGATGGGAAAAAAATGTTACAGTACAGTTACAGTACAGATTTTTGCTACCACAGGCAGTGTCAGAGGAAAGAGGCCAGATCCAATCAAATGAAGTAAATGGAATTACCCTGAATTTACTCCTGTATAAGTGAGAGCTTGTTTCAAGCCCCAAGCTACATGAAAATGATTGCTGTTCTCTTTGCTAGCATTGCCCATATGAAAGCTGACATAAATACAACCTAGAGTGAACTTATTTAGCAAGTGATAGGGTACATTTTTTCCACTGTGATTGAAAGGCCTTAAGAATGCAAGTCTTGGATGCACGAAGGTATAAAGGTGCCTGAGTTGAAGATCAATAGGAATTAAATGCTTAAGTGACTCAGGCCTATGCCTCTGAAAATATTCAAGCACTTTTAGCAACTCTGTGATCATAGTTCCTTCTTTTCAGTGCTGTTCTTGTGATAAAATTTGGTTGGGTTTCTGACCTCCCCCCCATGGAAGAGCACTTAAAACATGCAGTGTGAGGCTCAGCAGGTTAAGATTTTATATCTGCTAAATTTTCAGTTTGGGCTTTTGAATTTGAGGGGTTTTGTGGGTTGTCTCAAATGACTTTTCTTCAGTCAGAGCCTAACAAGTACCAGTGGGGAAAAGCTTCCTAGGTTACAGATACCTTTTCATTTGCAGTTTCTGCAGGAGATTTGCTGCCACACTGAATTGGCAAGAATCTTGCAGGAAAATACACAAGGTAACAAAGAACACTTAATCACACACAGCACACTATGAAACAATATTTTCTTCCTCGTTGAACAGCAGTAGACACCATGTCCAAGTCTTTGTCAGTCCAAATGAGTCAAGATAAGGAAATTCTGCTGCTATG
The DNA here is from genome assembly GCF_036250125.1 of Pseudopipra pipra. Lineage (NCBI taxonomy): Eukaryota > Metazoa > Chordata > Aves > Passeriformes > Pipridae > Pseudopipra > Pseudopipra pipra. The sequence goes on from NC_087564.1 coordinate 7,077,513, forward strand.
TTTTAGGACTTATTAGAAGTGATTGATGCTTAATAAGGCTTAAAATTTGTGCACACACTCCTATGGGTTGGGTTTTTTCCCTCAGTTTCAATAAGTACAGTCAAGAATCAAAATTCATATGAAATAAAAGGTTCATGAGTCCCCAAAATTTAGGTAATATCACCTAATTGTGTTTTGCTTGAGTTCTCTTATTATTAATTACAGCTAGGAGAGCAAAAGGCTGACTTCATAAGGGTGAGAATGATGCTCAATTTATAAAGAGTTTTGGGGTGAGCAAAATAGCACTGAGCTCTAGCAGCTGCTTCATCTTGTGCCATCTTTAATGTTTGATGCACTTTTGTTAGAAGCAGACCAAAATATATTACTGTGATATATATCTTCAAAAAACCCCAAAAAACTCCCAATCAGTCAGGTCAGTGGAACCAGAAAGTTTCTGCATAAAGAACTTGAAGGCACTCAGTGGGTGAAGCTCTATTGAGGTGCATTTTTTACTCTCTAGGAAAGAGTTACAAACAGTTTGCAGTATAATCACCAAAGTGAAGGGAACAGTCCTACCAACATGTGTGCAGATCTGGCACCCTCCAGAGAGGTTTAGAAATCTGATTCTTCCTGTTCTGTTCTCGTTCTATCTTAAATTACATGCTGTTTGTCAGAATCTGGGACAAACTTAGAGCTGAAGGCTCAAAAGGAAACTTGTATTTTTTGTTATTGTTAATGGGATATGCAGAGAGATTTTTATGTATAGCAAAGTCTGGAATGCCTTCTCAAAGCTTTGAATTCTGATTCTTTCCTGATGTGAACTTTGATCTGCTGTTTACAGGATGCAGATTTCCAAAGCCTTTAGCAAGTGTAAAGGTTCTGCTCCTAATACAGATGTACAGAAAACAGGGATGAGTCTGTGCAGAGAGAAATCATTTAGAATGTAACAGCAGGGAGCCTTGGGAAGTTCTGCCCTGTGTTATTGCACATGCTGCTTCCTCACAAGGCTGCAGGCAAATTAGAAACTGTGTGATCAAGAATAGCTTCACAGAAACCCAAAAGGAAAGGTACAATCAGTGTCAGTTAGTAACAAATTAATTATACAAAGACTAATGTTCAATTATTTTATTGTGTCTAATTTGTTTCACACACATTTGTCATCCATCTGCATTCTGAGCCTTCACTGCTGTTGGATTTATTACTGGCCCAAGGTCCAATCACATATTTCTCTGTTCTTCAGGATCACTTACACACAAGGAAGGCAAATGCTCAGAGACAGTTTTTAATAGTATTGGAGTGACATTTCCCTCCGTGCTTTGGCCATGCTCTTATTAGCCAGATCTATGTGCCCTTTAGGTGGGTTCTGAGGGGCTTATTTGGCAAAGTCTGTGGGTGGGAGCCTGGTTATGTGTAAAACCTGTTTGAGACTTGCCTGGTATTTAGGGAGGAAGCAAGTTAAGATATATCATCTTATGTTAGATATATTATCTTATATAATACCAGAAGGTGGATAAAATACCTTATGACAGTCCTCTAACAAAGCTTCTGTGCATCCGTAAATGGCAGGGGGAGATTTCTATAAAGCCTGTACCTCCTTTCCTACAGCCTGTACCTGGTTGCTCTTTGGTTCTGTTACACCCCCCCTTGCTGTGCATATGAGGTGGGATGATGAGAAATGACCAGGGCAGAGTCAAATGGTAGAAGTGATGCTGCTTCTGGGTACCAAGAGGACTCTGGTAACAAGGACGTCCTGCTCTGCAGGAATCTCTCCATATGGGAACTGTGCTGTCCAAACTGCACTGTAATTCCATTGCCAGGGTCCATTTCTCAATTACTTGGAAGCTGTCTGCTTTCCTGAGGGATGCATCTTATTTCAGCACTTCAAAACTATGCATGAAATTTACTGCTCTATCAAAACAATGAGTTATTTGCTCCTCACAAAAGCAGGAGTCCTGGGACTGGAGGCGATTAGAGCGTTGCAGGGCTGCTCTATCAGCCATGTTATGGCCTGAGTTACTGCCTTCAGCTGCTCTTTATCTGGTGTTTACAAATACTTGTTTGCATCAGTGTTTTCTGCTGCCTTTTTATCTCCTTTTTATCACTGTGTCACTAAAAGCCAGTTCTGTCACTCTCCTCTAGTTACCCATTTTCTGCCTCTGTTGACTGGGTAGTTGTAATACTATTATTTCTGTGCTATTGGAAAGCAGCTTTCTTTTTATTCTTTTTCCATTCTCTGCCTCCAAAAAGCAATTCTGCTGGGTTTTTATTTGTCTCTCTGCTACTATTCGTATTTTAAGGGAAGTAATTTCTTGATTTTTTTTTTTATTTTATCTTTTTTAGTCAGTGTAATCAGCTCCTGTGAATAGGAAACACTTTTTCTTTTTTATTGAAGTACATTTTTGGTTTGCTTTGGAAGGTATTCTCCCTTGCCTTTGGATTTAGAAAAAAAGAAGACCAACATCTGTTATCAAATAATGCTTGACTGAAGATTTGAAATGGTTGTTAAACTATTAGAAAGCCTTTGAAATCTGAAAATCTCTGCTTAATCTACACTAATCAAAAATCTTACCTAACTATTTTTCAAAACCATTAGAAGCCATATTGCCAGATTTAATCACTGAGTTAGACTGACAGAAGTTTCTGAATGTCTTTCTGCTCAGTTAATTAGTTCACTCTCTAACAGGAATTATTTGGAAGGTGCCTCCCTCTTGGGCCCCGTGTGATGGACCAGTATTGAAAGGTGCAGGAGTATCCAGTGATCCCATCACATGTAGGTGTTAATCTGACACTGCTTGTCCATATGTTCCTTATGTTCCTTTTCATGAGAAGCCCAAAGATACTCCATCATCCAAATTACATTTCCCAATCTTGATTAATCTGTAAGTCTTTAATTGGCTGTTCCTTCTATCTGTTGGTGACATAGGTCTCTTGTGTCAGCTTTTTTCCTTTCAGCATGGAATCATTCTGCATTTAGAAAGCAGAAGGATAGTTTTTGCATTTCAGTTTAATTTGATATGACATTTTGGGTACCCTGCAGGATACTTTTCTCGTGGTTTTTTTAAATCCGTTATCAGAATATAAAATTTATTCATTACCTTAAATAATAAAGTGTTCAAGGTATTTACTTTTTTATCACTAGGACTTTGTTACTTTCTTGGACTGGAAGTTTCTTACAAAAACAAGCCCATAAGAGGCAGTGACATTGGGAGTAAGGCAGAAAAATGCAAAATGAATTCCCAGGTAAAAAAAAAAAAAAGAAAAAAAAAAAGAAAAATGTCTTGAACTAAGATGAGATCCAGAGGATGAATTAATTTTTTAAGTATGTAAGTAGAAGAATCTGCTTGTTTAAAACTTATTTTGAAGAACTTTTTTTGCTGCTTAGACGGCTTGTGAATTTTTATGCAGTCTGTTTTTATAAACCCACCCAAAGATACCTCATGATGATCCAACTGTTACTAATATCTGTAAGCTGCAGAGAGCACGGTTGGGTGCATTGAATATCTCTGCAGAAAAAGGCCAGGGCTCATATTAAAAGATTAATTGTGTCATCTGGTTAATATTCTTACTTGAAGTTGGTGTCCACTGAAAGCTAGAGGAAAGTCTGTCTCACATGAGGAGACTGGGTGCATAAAATATTTCTTATGAATGTGTCATTATATTCAAATGTGGCAAATCTCTTCTCACATTAACTGAATTTCTTACTCTTCTTAAATGCTTCTTTGCTTGTGAGCCTGGCATAGTTGTATGGCAAAGGTGTGAGAATGTCAGGGATCCCTAGCTGAGTTCAGGTGAGATGTGGTGTTGGGTGTGTTTAACCTGTTAAACTCATACTATGAAACTTCAGGGTGGTTACAAAATGTCTGCCAAGACACAACTCGTATCCTGGTACCATTGAATCACACTTTAATAAAGTCACAAGTATTGGAGTCCTCTTTCTGGTAGGTTCTGGTCTCAGATTCCCTTCAGCCATAGCTGTAGCCACCTGCTCATAAGTGTTTGCCTGCCCCTTACTCCAGAAGTTAACAATCTGTTGCAGTGCAGCCCTTCACATAGTTTTCAAAATGCCTGAGCTCCTTTGGGAATTGAATTTGCAATAAAAATGTAAAATATGTCTAGAAGTTACATTGAAAAACATATTGGAAAGAACTCATCTATAGTTACAGCTTGGCAGTGTTGTAGCCTGGCTTAAGCTGTGCAGCAGGAATAGCTGATACCAATGGGAGGGAGGGGAAAATCAGCCTCTCACATATGTTTTGCCTGTCCTGTTTCTTCTCTAATGCATGCCAATGTGTTATTGTCACAGATGCCAGCAGAAAGGCTTTTCCACCTTCAGCAAATACATTTTGGGGCAAAGCAGGTGAAATCACTGGTGATGGGAAATTTTAGCCCAAAGTAAAACAAAGCTGAGGCCACAAGTTGTTTTCCTTTCTTGAGAGTGCTACATCAGAAATATGGTAACATTCCCACTTTGATTAAATAATGGAGAGAAAGAAGGTGGGGACAGGAAGCAATTTGAAAATACAGGCTGACAAAGTATTCTAGGGGAACCTTTGCAAACAGACACATTTCTAACACATTTTCAGTGAGAATTTGATACTTTGCTTTTCCATTATATCTTTGGATGCTTTCTGGTTTAATTCTATATTGTGTCACTCCCTAGATGTGTTACAGAAGGTGGTATTTTCAGATTTCCTTCATAGCTCTTGATGTCCAACACTGGTGGTCAAGCCCAGAGCTGGTACTCTGCTGTTACACTTACTAACTATTCTCTCAGTTGTCTCCTGGTACACAGATTTGGGGTGTGTGCCGAGGCTTCCCATATTTTTGTTTGTGCATTTGATATGTCTACTTTCAAACTCATGGTTTTGAATCTCAGTTTTCCTGTTTTTCTGTCAACTCAGATGATGTCATGGTGTTTTCTTTGGTTTGTAACAGGAACCCTCTGTGAGGTACCACCTTGCATGTGCCCTCTAAGCAGATGTAAATCCCAAGCATTACAGACCACCCTAGGAAAAAAATGTAGCTTTTTAGAAATGTTACCTGATTTGGCACAGGAAAAGATAAAATCTAGTCGAATAAAAAGGAAATCAAGTTTTATTCAATCAACACATTCCAAAGCCTTTAAATAAATTAGCTAGGATAATTTGGTGTGTTTACTTTACACAATTCCAGAAACTTTGTCTTCTGTTTCTTAAACAAAAATCACTTAGGAGAATAACTGTGTTAGGCTAAAAGGGTGTTTTAATCACCTTCAAGCCCTGTTTTCAAGGAGAAACATTTAACTTTTTTTCCTGAGCAAAGCATTTGAGTTCCATTATTTGGTATCTTAAATGAATTACAAATATTTCAGCCACTATCTTTTAAGATAGTCTAAGCAACTGTAATTACTTTCTAGGTTTTAGCATATGTTAGAGGCTGATGCACTTAAAATGAGGTGGTTTTTTTTCTTAAATTTCATTTTCTTTTCCTTATAGGAATTAGTGGAGCTGAATTATTCTGACTATGTTTATCTCCCTTAATGATAGTGACTAGTTACAGCTGCAGTATTAAGTAAGTGGTTAAGAATATTTAAAAAGACTCTTTCGGGAAATATATGAGAAGCAAGAAATTATATTTGGATTCCATGTGAGTTCTTTAAAGCTTCACTTAAATTCTTCTCCTTACCATTTCAAGTCTGAACAGTGGAATTAGCAGTGTAAGTCTTGACTGTAAATGTAATTTGTATATATAGGATTTTCCTTTATCACGTTAGCATAAGTATTTGTTCTGAAATTATTTGAAGTGGCTTAGAAACCATGACCTAATAGATGTGTAAAAGTGTCCATACTGTGCTGTGACTACATGGAACCAGGAATATTGCAGTATTCAGCTCACCTTGTTTTTCACAGGCAGTGATGCTTCATTGCTGTGCTTCCTAACAAGCTTAATGTTTGTCACTATAAAAATTTTCATCAACTGTAAAAGAAATTAATTAGTTAATTACCTTGTATTTACTAACCTCAGATATCCTGAGATACAGTTCAATGCTGCCTAGAATATATCACTGACTCTGTTTTATCTTCTGCTACTGGGCAAAACAAACACCTGCAGAGGTGGCCTTAATTTAGCAGATACTAAGGCATCAATATTTTTGCAGTAAAGCAAGAGGTTTTCCAGTCTGTCAGTCTTGATTGTTTTTGTCACAGAGCACATGGAAAGGATGCAGTTATCCAGTGAACAGCTTTCAAAACAATTTTTATTCTGTCCCTTCAGAGTGTCTGCAAACTCTTAGAATGGTGACATCAACAGCTTTATAAACTCATCATGGCTTGAAATGTCCACACTGTTAAGATCAGATTCAGTGTCTGTTAAGGACAGGCTTGTGCAAAAGTTTCTTTGATACGACCTCGTAGCCTGACAGCAAACTGTTATTAGTGGTTCTGAATATTTCCTGCTTCCTACCTTTGGCACCTCAGCTGAGGAGTGGGGGCTCTGCAGGTCTCTGAACCCTGGTGGGTACACTGGAAGGCCAGTGTGTGATAGGTGGTGTGATGATTCTGTGGCACTGCTGTTCATGTCTTACTCCTGTAAAAATCCCCCTGAAGAGCTGCTCTTCATCTGTCTGTGCCAGTCCCGTTGGTGCCCTGTGCAGCACTGGAGCAGAGAGCACACATTCATCTCCTGAACGTGACTGTCAGACAGTGCATGACAACTGCCAAACCAGCTAAAGGTAATACCTGTGAGTCAGTGAGCCTAAATAATGACACCCAACCTCCAGCACGTGTCTGTGTGCTTCGAGAGAAATCCTTTTGGAACGGCACCTCAGAACATCAGTGTGAAAAGAGGCAGGCTCTGTCTTTTGTTCTTTCTGTTGCCTTCATCTTCCACTTACCTTCAGTAGTTTTTCATTTTTACTAATGGGGTGTAGAAAAAGCAAGGCTTTAGTTTTGTAACATTTTCCTGCACCTTTTCCAAAATGAACTGTTGGGAAATAGCCACGGAGATGCAGCTAAAGGTAAATCTGCTGCCCAGGCCATACAGTCAGCATGGAGTCTGGACACATTCCCTCTTGCTGCCGTGCTGTCAGTTGGTCTATTCTCACCTGTGTCTCTGCAGATAAATTGCAATATTCTCTGTGCCAAATGTCCAAGGATCATTTCTCCCCCTCAGGAAACTGTGGGAGAATGTTCCTTCTAAATACAGAATGACCTTTAATGACTCCTGCACTCCAATGACAACAAGCCCTAGAAGAATAAATTCGTGGATTGTATATAATCTGGATCAAAATACTTGCAGGGACACAGGTGAAACCTGCAGCATAGATATAGCCATAGTACAGCAGTTCTTTATAGAATAGTCTGCAATGATTTGGATTTAAAGATGTAGACTATTTTTTTTTTTTCTAATTCTGGAAGGTTCTTCAAACTTGATTTCTATATTAGGTTTTTTCCTTGAATTTTTTTGCTGAATTTCTTTTGTGCTATGCCTTTCTTGCTGCATCTTTCCTTTGAACCTCCTCTTCTTTGTGTTGTATTCAAGCTGAGAGATGTTCCAGATGCTTCAAATAGCCTCTCCATGACTCTCTGCACCCCAGCAGACATGCCTGTGCGTCCCCCACAGGGGGAATTTGACACCCTGATGCCTCATGAAGACAATGTCAATATGTCCAAAGTACCCCCTGAGCCAGAGCTATTTGTGTTGCTTTCTTCACTTGGGGCAGCTTTCCTTCTGACAATGAGTAAATCTGGAATCTAATTATCCTGTTCTATTCAAGCAGCTGCTACAAAGAGCTGAAAAGGAGAATTCCCCTCAGTGCCCAGGTTGTGCTGTGTTTGTTTTGCAGAATCGTTCATGTTTCGCATAAATAACGAAGCAGCTCAAACACACCAACTTGCTGTAACACACTGAAAATGAGCACAAAGTTCTGGATAAGCTCTGACTCAGTGGTATGGATGAGCCAGCCCTTGTTCCACTCAGACTGAAAGGTTTACTGCTGCTGAGCCTTGGCCTGAAAAGTCAGGAAGTTCCCCTCTTAGTCCTGGTGCACGTTATGTGTGTCTCATTCTCTCCTCCTTGTTTTAACTCCATGTTGATGTGGGTGTCACTATTATCTCTATTACTGTGCTGTGTGAATTTATCAACCACTATAATTAATTTACAGGGAGGCTGTAAGGTGGTCCTGTCTAACACTGTTTGTTATATGTTTGGGTTAGGGAAGAAAATAAATTCCAATTCTGTACAGTGATGCTTAAAGCAGTTTTCTCCAATGCTTTAAGTATCCCAGTGTAGGGAAATACTGTTTTCTGTAAAAAAACCTCCTAAGACCAAAGGAGGTTTGGGATGGTATTACACAGCTGTAGAAGGAAATCTCTTCACTGTGTATGAACAACCCTCATTAGATAGAACTGCAAGGTATAAAAATAATTTTGACAATCAGGAATGTGTCTATTCTGTTTGCATTCATATATCATCTCTTTTTATTTTCATGAAAAGAAACAAAGGAAAAAGGCCATGGCTGGTCACTGGTGAAGCTCTCTCTACTGAGTGGTGAAATCATTCATTCTCTCCTAGCTGCTGGAAGGACTGCTTGAAAAGTGCTTTGCGTGGTCCCAGGTGGGAAATGAGGAATCAGAAAGTGGATGGAAATCAGTTCTTTGACACAGCTGTGCTTACCCAGAGTTTTAGATGTGGAGGGCTCTGTGCATTTCATTTCTATCTATTTGTGCTACATGAGGTGATCTGAAACCATCCTACACCGTGGCTGGAAAGCTACTGTGAATCAGAATTCCCAGCATCAGCTTTTTCCCAAAAATGAAATGAATCTATAATAAATCAATTCTCTTGGGAACAAAAATGTCAAATGTTGGCATTTCTAATTAACAAGGCGTGTCAGTGTCTTAAAATTTAATGTGTCCCATGTCTTTATGGAATAGTCTCTTACAGCTGTAATACTGTTCATTTGACACCTCATAAATAATAATTTTCACATGAAGACTTCTGTGTGGAAGACATTTTAGATTATCTGAATGAATTAATACATAAGAATTTGATACACTGCAGAGAAACGGGCAAAATTAATAGCGAGTACTAAAAGTCATCAACCAGAGCTATGTAATTTTGGTTGTAACTCAGTGTTGATGTTGTTATGCAATAACCTTCCTTCTGATAATATTTTATGTAACTGGGTCAGCAAACAAAGACTGTTCTGCTTCATAGGAACTCCCTTTATGAAAGCAATTTACTGATTCCTTTTAGGATAGAGAGAAGAAAGTAATCCTCAGTAGCAATAGAGTAACTTTCTGGGAGTTTGTATGTGCAAGCAAGTTTAAAAAACAAACAAAAGCAACCCCCAAAAATTCCCTCAGGTGAATTCAAAACTCCTGTTTCCAAGAGGAGATAAGTTATTTTGGTAGAAGTTGTATGCTCTGAAGTTTCAGTGGATTTCTGAAGTTGAGAAGTTCATGTAGAGGCAGATGAACTTGGAGCATTTAGTAGAGAACAAAACCAGAGAACAAACCACTAAAATCCAAACTGACTTGTCTTTTGCTTTAGAAATGTTTTCTCTAAGTTCTATAAATAGGGCTCTGCTATAAGGAGGGCTTCTGACTAAGCACTGTTGTTACAGGCTCTTGAGGAGAACAACAGTTTTGGAGTCTGGATGAAAATCAGCCCTGTTCAGGTGATCTGAGTTTCCCCACTGGTCAGAAGTGAGAGAAAAAATTCCTCTTCTTGAGGAAGGGGTGTGCTGGGGAAGAGTGTGCTCTGACAGACCAGAACCTCTATCAGCTTAGTAAGGGGCATGTTCTCTGGAGGGCAGAAAGGATGTGAGCTGGGATTGTCCATCTGTTATTAAGGTGTGCTGCGTTCCCCAAGCAGTGATCCAACTGCATTTCTGGTAGATTTTGACTTCATTCTTAGAGGTCTGACCTCATACATAACGTATTTGACGTGGACTGGGGGAGTGGGGGAAGGCAGGGCAGTGGTGCTTGATGTAGTTGTGTGTTGGTTGGATTTACACCCTTATGTCTTACTGCTGTATTTTCTCCCTTTTGAGGTGATCGAGCCTTAACCAAACTCAAAGTCCCAAGACAGGGATGCTCTGAGTTTCCTTAGGGATGTTTCACTTGTTCAGGCTCCACCCTGTGACCAGGGGACTGATCTGAACTATCAAGTATATTGCACTTTTTCTTCTGTAACTACCTCCCTCATGCACATGCTTATCTAGTTGTGTTCCAGGTACGGTTTGGATAGTTTTAAATTAGGTTTAGCAGCCAGTAACCTTTGTTTGTCCCAGGAAATTGGCTGTTAGCTTAAGGCTGTATATTGCAGTGCACACACTAGCAAATTTATCTTATTCTCAGGCCCAAAGCTTGAGATACCAGGCCTTTTTCTATTTACTTGGCATATGTGATGTGGGTACATTTTTATTGCCCACATTCCACCTCTTCATTATTCTCATTCTCTGTTTTCATCTCATTTAAAATGTCAGAATCTGCCACTTCTCTGCCAATTCCATGATGGTCCTGCACTGGCAAACCCCCTGAATTGTGCTGTAGTTATTTCTGCAGGTGGACAGGGCAGTGTACTGGCAAACCCCCTGAACTGTGCTGCAGTCATTGCTGCAGGTGGAGAGGGCAATGTCTCTTGAGGTTTCTTTTAGATGGTGTCAGTGTTGGTGTTTGGGTGCTGTGTATTGAAACTTCATTTTCTAGCTGTTGTAATCTCTGTATTTGATTATTTGGGATGGAACCATAAACCTGTGACTTATTTTTATAACCAAGTTTACTGGTGGCATGCTGGTTTTTTAGCTTATTTGTTATGTAATACACAACTGTTTTGTCTGTTCCTGTTTCCTGGTTAGGTGCAAAGTAAGGAGGCTTAGTTTGAGGGGTAGCCTTGAATGACAAAACAAACTGATCTATCAGCTTCTCCAAAACTTCTGGTGACTTGCCATGCTCAGGAAGGAGAAGTCAGCACATCTAAATTAGAAACTTTCTCAGCTTGGTGTGTGATATTTGGCATTTCTGCTTTCCAACAAGTAGCCTTTTTTTTTTTTTTTTCTAATGTATCATGACTGGAAATTATTTTTGTTAAATTTACTGTAAATACTTTAACCTTAACTATTAGACCTGTCTTTTCACTACCTCTTACCAAGCCATACACAACAGTCCAAAGGATTGTACCTTCCTAGTATTTGGAACCCCCTTCATTCTGCAGTGAAATTATTCTACATGTGCAGTAGTGGTAATTGGAGCATTTTGCAACCACACAGGAATTCTTACACTTGTGGAATGCAGAATTTCTCCTGATGAAAACCCATTGCCCTTGAGGGGCTACAGTACAAGGAAGGCAGCAAAATCTCTCGTTACATTCTGAATCTTGATGTTAATTGACTGTATGCTCTTATTTTATAACCCCAAGATGATGGTCAGGTTTGCAGTTAGCCTGCTCTCAGCCAAAATAAAATTTTCTCCCCGTCTCCTGTGGCAGGCTTTGCAGCAGAGATCAGCTGTGGAACCTTGCTATCAACACTGCAAGCTGAGATCCTTCTTTCATGCAAATTATGACTTCTTCTGTGAGCAAGTGATAAGCTTTTTCAAACAGCATGGTAACCTAGCAAATAAAAAGCCTCCTTATTTGCTTGAAGGAGTGGCTTCTTTTGTATGCCTCTTAGTGACTTTAATTTCCATGTGATTAAATTTTGATCCGTTAATGATTTCACTCTGATGGGTGACAGAAATGAGGGACAAGCAGGAGAAACTGGCACATCATTGCTTGCAAATGAGCTCGTTTGAAAAATGTATAAAATAAATTTCAAAATTCAACTGAATTGATTTTCTCTTGAAATTAAATTATGTCGTATTCTCCTTGTTATTATTTTGTCAAAAAGATGTCTAGAATTCTGATCAGGAAACAGGTCATCAGGCACAACTTGACTGAAGTATGTAACAAAAATAACTAAAGAAATCCCAGAAGACTTGAACCACCTGATGTTTCCCATGATGATGTTTCCTATGATGCTTATTGCACATTAAGTATTTAGAGAGCACTATTAGTGAGTTTAGTTGGATAACAAGTGTTCAATTAGTAAGGTAATGTTTAGAGTAAAATATTTTTGATGCTTCTACTGTTGGAATGCAGAAATCTCTGAGATAATCTCAAGAGGAGCAATAGGGGTAGTAGACCACTAATTCAGCCTAGAGGTCCAGACTCTGAATGCCCTTGCTAAAGCAGAATCATGGAATCACTTAAATAGCTTCAAGTAGTAGTCCTTTTAATTAAGTTATTTCTCTGTAAATTACATTGGGATCCATTTATGACAGAAAGGTGTCTGGGGGGACTTGTAGAAGGACTGGTAATAATACAAGGACAACGTTAACCAGGATATTGATTCTTGTAAAAATGCCACAATGATAATCTATTAAATGCATAAAATTTTGATTATTGTACCCATCTTGAACAATGCAAACTGTTTGAATCTGTGCTTATTTATTTACAATAGTATTAAAGTCATTGACTTATTTTGCTGTAAAACAAATGAGAATTAAAATTAGGCTCAAGTTTTCCAGCCAAGGATGACATGACTAATGTCATGTGAGATTAGAGTTCCCCACTGGCTTAAGATCTGATATCACCAAGAGATTCTTTTGAGAAAAAACCACTGTAAACCTTACAGCTGCTTTCACAAGAAAAGGCAAGTGCCACACAGCAGGCTTCAAATCCTCACTTTAGGTTCTCCATCAGCAAGGGAATCCTCCACCTGAAATTGCTCTCTATAAGAGAATAAATCAGACTTCTACCAAAAAGCTCTGCTGGCATAAGATGGTGGTTTTCTTCCATGAGATGTTGCTGTTTTATAGCCCATCTGTTTAGTGCAGTTTTAATATTAACCAGGAGAAAGGTAGGAATGAAAGGTTGTAAAAAGGGCTCTGGAAAACCTTGCCCAGTTAAAATCCCTGGCAGGCAGATTCCTTCCCTGAGTGCTGCTGAGCACAGTATTTCATAAAGAACCAGTATTGGCAGAGATGGCAAAACCTCAAGCTTTCTATTGTCCATTTGTCCTCAGGTGTATTTCCCATAAAATAAAAGTTTTAATGAAAAGGGAAACACATTATTTGAAAGGTATGAGCTCTAGACATCTATGTGACAATGCCTGCAAAAGCAAAAAAGAAAACACCCACCCCACCCCTCCAAAAAAATGCCCAAATAAACAAAAAAAATCACAAAAAGTCCACCCCCAAACAAATTGAGACACCCCTGAAGATGTAATGAGCCTTCTTCATGTGTGTATATCTAAACTCAGCTTAGAGAAGGTTATTGCTTTTTTGCATTGCAGTCTTGCATTACAGTGCAGCTCTTGTGTGTACATGTTCACATGTTTGCTGAGGAGTAAATCCCCCTCATTTAAATTCCTTTTCCATGAGCAGCAAGTAGGGTGGCAAATTTAGTAACTACTTTGTTGTAAAAGCTGCAAGTCAAGGAATGTAGATGCAACATCGTGGTGACTTTGATACAGAAAACACTAAGGATTTTTTATTGTGATGCTGTACTTTATGTAGTATTTGACCCTTTGATGTTAAGCATGCACAAGGCAAAACCTAACACATTAACATTGGATGTTTTCCCTTTGCATTTTTAAATGTTTGTGGGTTTGCATTCTCTGTCTGACCCTGTGAACTTCCTTTGCATGGTCAGACAAACAGGCCTCCTGGAGCACTGGACCGTCCCCAGTGTCACAGTGGAACGTGGCTGAATCAAAAGGGGGAAAGGACATGTACAGCTGCAGGTAGAAACTCAGTGGTGGTGTTTTACCTGAAATTTTGAACTGGCATTAACAGAATGATCATGAACTTGCAGCAGTTGCTCTTTGAGAGGTGTCTTTTCTGATTTATAATTACATAGTGCCACCAGTTATGGCTATTTCTAAAATTGCAGAGTAGTATAGATTGCAAAGGGCCTTTGGAGGTCATTCCAACTCCCTGTTTCAAGTAGGACCACTGAGATTCAGCCTATAAACAACTTGTGTGCCTCTGCATAGCATGGGCAGAGTTTGGTACGATAATATAGATCTAAAGAAGATCTAAAGGTAATTTAGATCTAAAGAAAACACTTAGTCCTGATGCAAATTTGTAGCATCCCATAAAGTACTTTTGGGTCTGGTTGTCTAAAAACGTGAGGGATAATTGTTCAGGCATTCATGTGTTCTCTACATTGCTGGACTTACTTTTGCCTCCAAGCTTGTATGAAAAACATCTCTTCAACTTGGATGTGAAGGCAACTTTAGCTATATATAAATAATGCCTGAAGTTTATTCCACATAGACCAGAATCGTAATCCCACTGCTCTGAATCAAATTTTAAATATGAAAACACAATGAGACAGAGCAGAGAATCCTCCTGCCTAGTGGAATATATTGTGAGATGGAACTGAAGAGGTTACTGTGAATGTAGATCAGTTCCTGTACCTATTCCAGCAGAAATCAAAGCTTAGCATTTGTATTTCCCATCTGCATTTGAGCCAACTCTTTTAGCTCTAGTCAGGAGCCCTTAATCTGACAAGCATGATGTGTTTTATATATTGTGTCCTCCACAAGAAGCTGTGACCTAAAATCAGATACAACTTGAGTGAAATTTGCACATGCTTTAGCAGGCACTGCAGTTCAAACTAAAATGGCTTTGAGCAGACCTTTGAAGCAGCTTTGGCAGTTACATGTTACAATGTGGGGACTGCTTTATATGTAAAATGGTTCTCCACTGGGTGCATTTGAAAGCACCAAAGAATTGCAATGCTAGCAGGGACCACAGGTGGTTTTGTTTAGACACTTCAATAGGTTTCAAGAACATCATAATCTGGATGCTTTTTCCAGTGCTCACGGGCACTAAAATGGCTTAAATGATTAGCACAGCAGCTTGTGGTGCAGTTGTGGTTAAACACAGGTGAGCCCAATGGGACAGCCTTTTCTCTGTTCCCAAACAGGTCACAGAGGTGTTCTGAGTGAAATGGGAAAGCTGCCATCAGAGGGAAGGGGTGACATCCAACGCAGCCAGTCAGTCAGCCTGGAGCAGGAGGTGCAGAGCATGGGCAGCCTGGCTGGGCTGCGACTGCCAAATCCGAGGGGGTGTCAGAAATTGCTCCCAGCAGCAGCTTTGCTCCAGAAAGTTATTTTCAGTTTGACTCATTTCAAAGCTCCGTCTGTGACAAACTGCAGTGTGGGGGACAAGGACAGCTGGCTTGGGCAAATGATGTCAGAGGGACGTGCCCGTTTCTTACAGTGGTTTTGCCACTGAGGAGTATCAAGTCCGGAAGCACATCCTGCAGGAATGTCTGTGCAAGGACTGAGCTCTTTGTAGCAGCTTAGACAATGCTGAGTCTCTGTATAGGCAACCTTGCTCATAATTAAGTGGGTCTCAATTTGGTTTGATCTAAATTACAGTCAAGGTGAATTAAGGCACATGAAATAAGCTATTTACATTCTGAATTAAAGCAACTACATCATTTTATGCGATGTAATCAATGTCCTTCAAATTCCAGACTTAAGCTCTTCTAAGATCACCAAGTGCTGTGAGTCTGAAAACTCTTTTGGGGTGCAATATTTGGGGAGTACAAATGCAATACCTTTCTAAAATCACATCAGCTAAATTTAAGTAGTTGGTATGTTATCTATACAGACAAAGGTCATATTGAACAAGGCAGGAATAAATGTGCTGTGAGCTGACAGAAAGCATTTTTATGCACCATGGAAAATGACCGGTAGAAGGCTTTGTGTTCGTGCCAAGTGCAAAGCTTGCTAATGAATTTTATCATAGTCTAGAGGGTGAATAGAATTCTGTTACCAAGGCTGAATATTTTTTGGCAATGCTTCAGGGCAAGGCTAAGAGATCAAGATAATGAAGTATAAAAAT
This sequence comes from Pseudopipra pipra, assembly GCF_036250125.1. Classification (NCBI taxonomy): domain Eukaryota; kingdom Metazoa; phylum Chordata; class Aves; order Passeriformes; family Pipridae; genus Pseudopipra; species Pseudopipra pipra. Next base: position 7,093,373 of record NC_087564.1, read on the forward strand.
TAAAAATGTTTTGATTCCTTCATAGGAACTGAACTGAATTTACACTTCAGTTTTAGATTTAAAAGATCTTTGGTTTAATTATATCCTCCAGAAATGCAGAGAACTCTCTGGTTTTAGAGGTATGAGGATTACTATTACAAAAGAATATTTTTAATGTATACTCTAATATAGGTTTCTCTTTGATATAGGGCTTTGATTTAATCAGATAGGTCTTCTGATTTTTTTATAATGTAGCAAATTTTAAATTACTTCCAATAGTAGCTTCCTGACCCTTGCCTCCTTCCCTTACCCATTATATGTGCTAATCAGAGACTAATTGCCTCTGCATTGTCATCATTTCTTCCTTCTTTCCCCTTTCTCCTCCTGAATGTATTCCAGCATTTGTAGGGCATGTACTGAACAAGTTGAAGGGAAAAGAATGGGATTAAGTCTATGATGCAAGGTTCCACAGGGACTCCTCAGGAATTTGCCCATGCACTAAACTGATTTCTCTGCTCATGTTTCTCTTCCTTGAGGGAACCTTGCTAAGGTCTCAACAATGTCACTACAATGTCTGTCTTTATTAGAAAACACCAAGGGAAGATGATTTAAGGGAGAAACAAGGTAAATTATTGTACCAACAGCTTGCATGCTTTGACAAGTGCTATTTTAAGGGACTCAAACCCGAGTTTTTACTTAATTCTTCAACTATGGCATCTTGTTCCATGCAGGGGCGTTGGAGCCAGGGAACCTGTGGGTAGTAAGTTACTACTGAGATCATTTAAAGTCCTCACAATATTCCTGTGAGTAATGGAATGTGTGGGGACATTGTTTTCTTTAAGCAAGTCTTTTCTCAAACTGGTGATTAATAACTGAGTCTTTGTAGACTCGCTATTGTCTCGTAATGATCCTGTTTACTTTTATTTTGCGACATTTTTTGTACTTTTCCCAGGTGAGAAATTCCTTTTGAGAAGTCATTTTCCAAAGCCCTTTGTTTTCTAAGGTTATCTGAACCGTAAGCATCACATGCAAACCTTTTATAGGCTTTTACACCTGCAGAAAGTTTACATTGCTATTTTGCAGACTAGAGTTCATAGTAGTTTTTCCTGTTCGGTGGATGGAGTCATGATAAGACTAAGAACAGAACACAGAACTCTTCAATGGTTACATGTTTTTTTCTTTAGAGGGAATTGCTTCATGAATTAAACAGCAAACCCACTGTATTCTGTGTAATCTCTTCCTCTTCTTGCCTTGTTTCACCCTTCTCATGTTGGAAATCCATTGAAAACTGTCCTGAGCTCTCTGTGTTGTAGCTGATTAATGATCATTGCCCACTCTCACTGGGGCCCACACTGTGCAGCTGTATGGCTGTGTGTGACAGCCACTAGATCTCTTGGAAGGACATCTCCTGTCAAAAGGCACTACTTGCTAACTGCTCAGATAGGGGTTTGTTTCTGGTTTCCTGACCTTTGCAAACTCTTTATAGTGAAGGTGTTAAGCCACTGGTTTATGCAGCTTTTTTTCAGCTGCATCAGTAAGTGGAAGTAAACAAAAGAGAAGTTAAACTAGAAAGAAGAGAGATATGAGGGTTTTTTTTCCTAGACAGTAGAAAGCATGGAAAAGAGTGATTCATTCTGCAGTTTTTACACAGTTCTGATTTCCCCTAGTTCAGTTAAGACTTCCCACTTTGTGTGTTACCTCAAAGCAATGACGTTGGTGTGCTGGCTATGAGATTGCTGTCAGGGATATTTGCTTTTGACGTCTGCAGTGTCCCCAAGTACCCAGTGACTAAGATATCCCAGGCACGTGACAGTTGTGTTTTAGGGACATAAACATCAAACTCAAAGGAGGACATTGCAGTTATGTTTCTTATACACCAGAAAATCCCCCTCCCTCTAACCTGGCTGTGGTTGATTTACAGGTAGGAGTTAAATTTCAGTCCCTTCACTTACACTTCCAGTAAATATTCTCTGTCCCTAATGCTGAGTTGTTTTTGTCTATGTCAGCAAGTTTGGGTTTTAATGTGTCAAGTATTAACATAGTAGACTTCAACAATCTGAAAACACTGTGAAACCTTTCTGACTTTTTGGTCATCATATCAAAATACTTGAACTTCATTTTTTTTCTTGGGAACCATTTCCCTCCTACAGTAATGAAGCCCAGGACTTGTCTCACTCATTTCTCTTTATATCACCCGAACAGCTGAGAGAAAAAGAAGCTGTCACTAGGTGATAGACTTCTGCCAGGCTTGGCTGCCAGTTGAGTCTGTGATGTGCTTCTGTGCTGCTTTTCCCTGTGTTTTTACCTAACATTTCACAAGTGTGGTGTTGAAGGAGTAAACTTGAGTGTCTGTGCTGAATCTGTGCTTACAAAGCCAGATGACATCTGTGATCTTTGAGGCAGCACCTCTTAAACAAATGCATTCCTCCCCACAGTCCAATGTGTATTGGATGATTTGCAAGTATCCTTGGAGCTGTTCAAGGATCATTCATTCCATTATCAACCTCACTGACCTCCACCCCTTTGTCCCCTCCAGATTTTATGAAATAACTCACTAGAGAGGAACTTGGGCACTCAGGACAGAGATTTGATATTTTTTATCCTTTCAAATGATTGGTGAAGGGACTCTAAAAATTGTTTTAACACAGCAGCCCTGGCATAAAACAGAAAATTTCTGTTTCTGCCATCTAGCAGTGAAAACTTATGTTTGGCAAACCAGCAGATCACCCAAGTCACTGGATATTGATGAAGGCAGAAAAGATGGGTTAGTGTTGTTACACTGAGATCTTTAAGAGAAGATGCAGCACGGTATTGAAAAGGCATCTCCATTAAATATTCAGTACCTATGAAATGATATGCTGAATATCAGAGAATTTTCCTGAATCAGAGCTTAAAATGCCTTTTTGAATGGTTTTATAACAATCACGAGAGTCTCTGCTGACATCTATAGTTAGATAATTGTTTTGAAGCCATAGTGTATCACTCCTGCAATTTCCTCATTGATATCTTCTGCTTTTCAAATTAGGGAGGAGAATTAGTGGATGATTTCTAGAAATACAACATATAACTATAAAAATACTATTTCTTGTCTCGTTTTTATTACACAGAATTATCTTTCAATTCATTCTGATCTGGTATTTTCAAAATACAGTTTATAGTTGATCCACAGCTGCCCAATTTCATTTTAATGCTTAAACACCTTATTTTAAACAATTTCTTTGAAAGTTTGGGTAACTTTCTGGTAGTTTCCTTGAGTGTTAGTGCAGTGTTTGCATCTAGGATGCATGAGACTCTGATATTTGGAAAGTTTAGCCTTGTCCCTTTAGCTCCTCTACACTGATCTGGAACGTAACAATCGTAGTGCCAACATGTTCTGATTTACTTCAGCAACAAAGACAGGAGCATTTTGGAGTCTCTTTGCCTTTGGCAGCACAAGAAGGAAAGGGTGACTATACTTGTAGTGATGCTGCCTTTTTCTTCCCCTTAAACTGAATTATTTTAATCTGAAAACCACAAATTTGCAGAACTGTTTGGAGTGTTAAAGAGATTTCAGTATCAATAACTAAGACTAGGTGAATTATGTATAGATTGTAGAAGCCTACACAAAATATATCAGTGGGAGTTATGGGGCCAGGGCTTCATATGTGACAGAAAAGAGATAAACATTTTAACTAGAAAAATATGTTCTTACCAGTAAATTAAATTCTAATGGGGGGGACAGGGGCAATTGCTACAATTGAAGAATAGGTGAAAGCATTCAGAAATCATACTCTGCCTAATATATGTATTTAAACTCAAACAATTTAAAGGCAGTGATCATTCCTGACGATTCTATGGGAAGTTTCAGTGAGCACAAACAAAACCCAGCAGAAATGAGCAGACCCACCAAGCCCAGATATTTAAAACGAAAGACTTATTCATACCTGAAAATACTGAGAAAAAGCAAATGAAGCAAAGCTCTTACAATAGGAATGTACTGGTACATAAGGGTACAAACAACTCCATGGGTACTCACTGTCAAATTAGTGGGGTGGGTGGGAGGAACATGGTGTTCTGTTCCCTACTTTTGGACTGTCAGACAGCTTGAAGTCAAAAGGAAGAAAGATTGGTGGACTTAATTACTAAAAGCACAATGCAGGGGGAAGTACGAGGGAAAAAAAGTCTAATGCAATTTTAACCACTTTAGTAGCAATCAGGAACATAAAGTTAGGTACACACTAGATAAAATGTAAATAATTGGTTTTATCTGAATATTGTTATCACCCTCTGGTGTTAAAACAGAGCTTGAAAAATGTCAAATACTTAGTCAGGCCTGAATCAAGAAAGCATATTTTCATTTTAAAGTAGTTCCTGTATCTGAAGACATATGTGCAGGTTGTATGTAGAGGAAAGTGTGTATTTTAGTACTCTCAGCATATTTGAAATAATTCGGGTAATCTTAGGTATATTTTGTCAAAAACATTTCTATTCTGTTTTCTGAAAACACCACTGATCACAAAATTCCCTGAAGAAACGGAGCTGAAGTTCAGCATAATATCAGTGACTGGAGCCTGTAGGCATTTTTAACATTAATTTGAAAAGGCTGTCAGTGAAGCAGTGGAGGGTCAAGTTCTCAAGAGTGAGAATGTGGTCGATGAGTGAAAATCACTTATTGCAGATAATATTCAGAGCTGGTATAAGAAACTTCCTAAATAGCAGCTTTTAGTGCCTGTGACCTCCTCGTCCTCCTGCCACCCAGGAGCTGTTCCTCACTCAGAGTGATCCTGACAGTCCTCTGCTGCCTTCTCCCAAACAGTGCAAACAAAAGCTACTTTATGTGGATGCTGAGACATCTCCATGTGAAAGTGAAATTCTGCCCATGGGCTCTTTGGTGCAGAGTGGAGAGTTCATGTCTATCCAAAGCAAGAGGATAAATTAGAATAAAAACAGACAAACAAAAACTTTAAAAAGTTTTAACGGGGTAAAACAGCTGAAATATTTGGTATGGAAACAGCTTAAACATTACTCCACATTAGCAATCTTGATACATGATTTATCTTAAAAGATATTAAATATATATTTATATATTTATCTTAAAAGTAGGATGGACATCCCAGGGGGTTTATTGGCTCCTAGAGTTTTGGGTGTCTATTATTTAGCAGCTTTCTCTTTTGTGGACTGTAGGCAAATTAAAAATACATTTTATTTAACAGGAACTGTTGAACTTTACAAACAAAATGGAGGAATTAGTCTAGTTTCTTGTTAAATCTTTAATCTGGGTCTAATAAGCTTTCAGGACTTGCTATCCATTACAGCAAATAAATGTCTGTGAACAGTTTGCACAGTTACAAAACAAGACTGGGCATTAGATCAATTTGTGACTCCTTTCAGGGGCACCTCTCAGGTTTTAGGCTTCACATTCTCACTTCCCACTGTAAGAAAACAGGCTTTGGCATGGAATCTTCTTGCTCACTGGCTAAGGTGGGCACCAGCAATCCATGGCTGCCAAGGCTTTCTACAAAGGACTGGCTGATGCTTGTGAAGCAGTAGGGAATATTCCCCCATGTTCTCTGGGTGAGTAGGACTGACTGCCTTGGGAAGGGCTGGGATTTCCCTGTTAGCATGAGCTGGTAAAGGAAGAGAAACACAAAGGAAGCAGCACAGTCACACAACCTCCCAGGATTATCCTGACCTAGTGCTGTTTACTGATCACTCCTCACTCAGAATTTTGTTTATAGGCAGAAAGCAGGTCAGAACTTCTTAAAAAGTGTGTTCTTTCCCTGTTCCCAAATCCCTTCATTTAAGACTCCCTTTCTGTAGTAACCAGGTAACAGCAATTATCAGACAGGCTGTCTCTTTGGCTGTGAAGAAAATTCTACCTTTCTCTCCTGGCACTCTCAGCTCTGACATTAGTTTGCCATGACATAAAATCTTCCATTTTCTGCTGGGCAAATAAAGCAAATTCTCCAACTTCCATCAGAACATGTGCATGAATGCTGGCATATCTAATGTTTGACACATTTGTTACAAACAAAGTAACAGATGTTACCTTACCCACGTATATTAGTTCATTTGAGAGCATATTTATTTCGTTTTAATTTTTAATGTTAACTCTTATGTGCACTTTTGTTGCTAGCAGAAAAGCCAACATGGGTTACACCTAATTCTTTATGCTCTGTATTATTTTGGCTTAGATATTGAGGAGTTGTTTTGTCGCGGTGTTTTTTCATAAGGCAGTGGGGCTGCTTGTTCCTTAATGCAGAGCAAAGTAGTGTCCTTAGGTTCAGAAAAAGGAGCAGAAGGAAGTTTGGAACGGGAAGCTGGGCTAGATAACCTCTTGAGGTCCCAGCCTGAATTATCCTATGGTCTATCTGAGGTGGCTTACAAATACTAGTGCCACAGGGAGACTGAGTTAATGATTCATTTCTGCATCAAAGTTTGATTCAAGTCATCCATGAAATGTGTGCATCGGGCTTGGCCCGAAGGCACAGCTTTGATCCTGCAAGCTGCTGTGCTGAGGTCGGCAGCCACAGAGCTCCACCAAAGGCAACTGGTTCCCCTCTGCACCTCCAGCAATCCCGACATCAAACCGGGGAGCTGCTGCACTCACCTCACCCAGAGCTCCTCTCTGGCCTTCAGCTGGCTCTTGAGGAATGAACTGTTAGTGTGTTGTTAGGACACCTCACCCAGAGCTGTCTTCTGCCTAAGAACAGTACATGGCCTTTGGGTTTGGCAATCTGGTGATTTCCACAATCTCTTGGAAGAAGTTGTACCTGGGAGAGCTCTTTGGAGAGCAGTGCACGTGCAGTAACAGAACCTCTGACTCCAGTTGATGAGACCTAACTATGACATCTAAATTATGAGGTCTAACTGTATTTTATCTTTGAAATACCTTTGTGAGTCATCCATGTAGACTGGTATTGCTAGAAAAAAACCTATTAGGAACAAATTAGTGAAGAGTAAAAGATCTACCAGAAGTTAATCCTTCAGTTGATTAAAAAGAAACCAAACACAGTAAAACTGTAATTTTTATAACATAAATGGGTTTTATAACATAAAATGGGGTTTGCTTTCTGAGCAAGGCAAGTGAATAATGGTTTGGCTGCAGTGGTTGAAATCATAGCTGGATTCCCACCCTCCCTGCTGTCTGTTGGTGGATTGGGTGTGCATGCACACATGCATTTTTTGATGTTTTTATACTTTCTAATGATTCTTCAAAGAGATTCTGAAACTGAGATTGTAGACAGTGAATATATCCTTCTATATGAGCAGGATGCTCTTTTAGCTGGAGTTAAATGGAGGTAACTATATAATGATCAGAATCTGTTTTCTTTGCTCAGCAGCAAGAAAACTGAGCTGACACACAGAAGGAACTTTGTACTGCAGAGTTCAATTACTGTGGGAATCACTTGGCTACATGTCTGTGTTTAGTTAAAAATGAAATCTTGGTGAAAAGTAATCAGCAGAGAAACAAAACTGAAGTGAACAGAGGATCACAAAGCAAGAAAACCATAAAAATCTTCTGGTGTCTCTTGCACCTGTAAATACACAAAATACAACTGCTCCTCTTGCAACTCGTTGTGTAGACAGTGACTTCAGAGGCAAGCTATCATCATGGACTGGGCACAACAGAGAAATTCCAGAGTTAGAGCTTTGTGAAATGGCAAACAAAGTTACCATGGAAATGGATTTATACATGACTTCTCAAAATAAAAAGATTTAATTATTTCAGGACTGTAGCTGATGATTCTGCTCCAGGAGGTCCACTTCTACATCAGCATCAGGGGCAGAAAAAGCCCTCATCACTGGTATTTTTTAATTCACCTTTGATTGATTTAGACAGCTCTTAACCAAACTATTCTATAATGTGACAATATTGTATCATTCTCTAAACTGAAACTGAAATTCAAAAAAAAAATACTGTATGAAGAAACAGGGGAATGCCTGTTCTAACTTGAAACGGAAAACTGTTTTCTTTAATAGTTAGAACTGGAAATTCTCTGAAGTGCTCTGACTAAAATGGGAAATATGGGTAATATAAATCTGCAGTTTTAATCTGTAGGCAGAGAACTAGGAAAACCATAATTGCCAATCTATTCAATAGTATTCATAAAAAAAAATCTACTCCCTTTCATTCTTCTTGTAAAACACAGAATGAAAAGCCTTCTTCTACATACCTGTGAATAATAAAAGATACCTAACAAGTTTTAGAAACTATCAACTGTTTTTGTATGATATCTCTAACTACTTATTACCAATCTTTTCCCAGGAACACACTATATTTTTTTTCCTCATTTCTTAATTTTGAAAACAGGCCTACAATTTTACATACCATTTTGCATTAGAGTGTATAATTCATCCTATTAATGCTCTCTCTTCATTCTTTTAATTGCAGTTTTAAATTTTTATCTATATTCTAATTTCCATGGAATTAGACATGCTAATCCATCCTTTAATAATATGTTTACATTTTGCCTCTTTCAGGGTGGGAGTATATTTAGGTGCATTTTAATTTATCTTTCAGTTCTGCATTTGCTGCCATTTGCATTGCAGATTGATATCTGTTTGAATATATGCATAGATATGTACCTATATAGATATGTATCATAATGTGCATAGCGAGGATCAATGAAACCTCAGGGTAGTTTTGCAGATCCCCAGGCATTATTTCATTCAGAATTAATTACTGCTGCTGCCACTGCAAGGTAATAAAAAGTACTAAATGGATGTCTTAGGAGCTATTGGTATGGTAGTCACTCCTGGAGCTCCTGAAATGTATTCCAGAAGGGAATGGAGGATGGGATAGGCTCCTGTGCCAGTGCCACAGTCACCTGCTCATTTTCTACCAGTATTGCAGCTCCTTAGCCCTGTTTTTGTCTACATTTCTGTTTGGGGAGTGCTGTACCAAGTCAACAAAGGGTGATTATCAATAGCTGCATGTAGACAAACCTTCTGTCCTCCAGCCAGCTGAACCCTCCCCAGCATTAATCACTTTAGTAGGAATTATGGAGCCAAAAGGGAAGATGTATATCAAACACATCCTTTAAAGAACCAGGAGCTTCCTCAGTAGGTCAGACCTGGTGTGTGTGTGTCCTCTGTGGCCATACTGTCATCAAGGACAAGAAACCTGTTGTGAGCCATTGAGTATTCAGCTCTTAGGATAATACTTTCTATCCTGAGACTGGTTATTTCATATCTGGAAGTATCAGGGCTTGTATCCCTTTATTTTCTGTTTGGTTGGCATGCCTTGTTGGAAACCATGTGTCAGCTACATGATTGTTTCAGTCTCCCAGGGGAGTTGTGCTGGTATGTTCTAGCTTTTTTTTTTTTTCATTAATTGCTGTATAAATACCAATATGTAAGGTGTTAAAACCCAATTCAGCAAAACATTTAAGCAAGTACCTTCTTACATATACATATATATAAATATATATATATATGTATAGTCACACTCATTTCAGCCAGATTGCTCACAGGTACAATAATTGCTGTACCAAAGTTAAAATGCTTTAAACTCCCTTTTGTGCTAAGGCTCATGTTTAGGATGCAGACACGTTGTGATGGACGTTGCTGCAGCAGTTCCTGGCATTGTCTCACCATCCTTGGTGCCACAGGTCGACGTGCCCATGTGAGAGCTGACAGAGCAGGACGTGCGTGCTCCGCTCGCCTCTCTCTGCTGACGGCTTGGCATCTCCTGTTAAGCTGCTGTTGTGAGTGACCTCTGTGAAAAGGTCGAGGTTGACAGCTGGGGGCAGTCATGTCTTCAGCTGCAAAATTCCTCCAAGGATATGTCAGTACTTAGAGAACTGCTAGGGAAAAAGATGAGCGATCAAAGAGCTGCAGATGGAGGGCTGTTGTGCGGGGAACGACTTCTCGTGTTTTTCAGACCCTCCTTTTCAACACCCAGCACAGCAACAGACATTTGCAATTAAGAACGTGCCTCGTACCCTTTGCTTAGGCTTGAAGAAGTGTGTTGTGCTAAATCTGGGCTCCAGGATCTAGCCCAAGGAAGTGTGCCAGGACATTAGGTTGCTAGTTAATATGACTAAAGTGTGGGATTCAATTACTCCCTAAGAACTGGATGTTGTATTTTTCTCTTTAATTTGCACTGGTGATCTGCAGTCCCACTTTTAATTCAAAGCTCTGCTTTCTTATATTAATTTTCTGAATTTTGCATGCCTGTGCAGTGAGGGGCTTTTGCATGTTTTTCTTTATTTTGTTTTAAAGAAAAAATGTGATAAGAATGGATGGAGGTCATTGTTCTCTTCCAAAAAGGAGTGGGCAGCAAGATAACTCTCAACATTAAAACTTAATATCTGCTGAGCCATTGGCCTGGAAAAGTTCATTGGCAGTGAGGTGAAATCTGAAATACCTTTGAGAAGAATGAGCAAATCATAGAGAAATGACGTAATCATAGAATCACAGAATGGTTTGGGTTGGAAGGAACCTTAAAGAAGGAACCTTATCTCCTTCCAAGCCCCTGCCGTGAGCAGGGACACCTTCCACTGAGGGTGCCCTCAGTCCCACTGCCCATGTCACCAACAAGGATGTTAAACAGCACCAGTGCCAGGAGTGACCCCTGGGAGCCTTACTTGTCACTGCTCTGCACTTGGACACTGAGCTGTTGTCTGCAACTCTGAGACCATTGTGCCAAAGCCTTATCCATCATCAAATCCACATCTCCCCCCTCAGAGACAAGGCTGTCCACCAGCACTGCAGCCACACTGTAGAAAATATAAACGTATTGTCCATAAACTATTCCCATTTTTATGTGTGCTCTGCACTTTTCTAGCAAGTTTAGGAGCTGTGAAAGGCTCAAGGGTTTGATTACAACATTATAGTCGTACACACATCACCTCACACACTGTTGCACCTGTCTTCCTGTCAGAAGCATGCTTTGTTTTCCAAGGGGAAATGCATTAATATCTCACGCTACCTCCTTTGCTTCTAAAATTATTACCTAAATCTAGTTTCCTGTTCCTTCTTTATATTGTTCTATCTTTGATCGCATCTGTATCTGGGGAAAAAATGGAATGGGAAAGATAGCGATTTAATTAGTGGGGATGGCCAGGGGGTATAACTGTCATCCCCACAACGAATGGCTGCTTTGCACTGGGAGCAGCAGAACTGGCAAAATTGTATCACACAATTTATCTACCTGTTATTACACTGCCAGAATTCCCATGGGTGTTGATCACCTACTTACCGGGTGATTGATTAGTCTGCTGCAGAAGTGCTGAGCCTTTTCACAAATGTTTCCAGTTTTTTCATTTGCCGCTCTTCCATTTTGTCACATCTTGTTTCCTCTAACTTGGGCTCTGGAGGGATCTGTACAACGTGCCTATGCAGATTAGTTTTGCTACTAATGCACAAGTCTCTTGGAACTGATCTCTCCTTCCATTCTGACTTCACTGCTGAATTGTTTTCAGTGAATTAAAAAGGAGCTCTGCTGTTATTTTCTCTTCAATAGGGATGTACATTTCTAATTTCCTGTTAGAGAAGTTGTTTATTGAAAAATCTGCCCGTTCATTATTTGTGCTTATGAAGGTGGAGCAACTTCATATGCAGAACATAATTAGCACTTGGAGTTGTTTTGATCTAGTTTTCTCCAGGTAAACTCTTCACTAATAGAAGGTTTCTGCTGGTGAGAAAACTCTTTTAGGCTCTCGGCATCAAAGCCTAACTAAGTGAATTTCATTATTCAGCTAGGTTTTCAGTGCAGTGCAAATAATTTGAAATACCTTTCCCAAACACCACTTTTTATGCTAATTTTGCTTGGGGTTATTTGGGGGGGGGGGGGGGGAGAAGTTATGAAATGCAAAATATTTCATGAATAAATTAAATAACTGAAGCATAGAACTTCTCCCTCGGTTTGAGGGCTTTGTAGAAAAGTAACATACTGAAAAAAATCCTCTTTTGGCTGCACATTAAGATACGGAGAAGCAAATGCAAAATATCTGTCATTTGAACGGCTGCAAACGTCTGAGAAAAGGTTTCTTGTGGAAATCTGTCGTCTGTTTCTGGTGTTTTGAGGTGGCTGCATTAGTCACTCTGAGCAGCTCTTTCCATTGCTGATCTCCCCATTATGCCCCATTCCACCTCTTCCTAAATCCAGGGAACAGGAGCCCTGTCTGGATTTGGGTTCTAGACTGACTTCAGCGTCACTAAGAATGCAGATTAGGGCATGGGCTGCACACTAATTATGTCAGACCCATTCTTTTGAAAACTGGTTACATGTTTTATCCATTACTGGTAATTAAACCAATCTGATGTAGTAACGCTCTGAAAACCCGATTGCATTTTCAGCTGCTGTGTTATGATGCTCTATTTACTTTCTCTCTAATATTACATTTCTCTGACTACTAGAGCACTGCATTCCATATTCTCTTTGTTCCACCTCATTTTTAAATAGTGAAATAATCTTCTTTGTGTTGCTCTTGCTTTGCTGAAAGTTGATCTGAAGCCAGGTCCTTTCAAATTGTTACATTCATATAATAAAAACAAGTAGAGATAGAAACACAGACTCCTGCTCTAAGCTAGTATTTCTGGATCTGTAGAATGTATTTGAACATCACCAATGTATCTTCCATTTAACCATCATCTTAGTTTAATTTCACTTGACCTAAGGAGGTGAGAGCATTAATCTTCCATATTGATTATCTTGATGGACAATACTTCTTCACATGATAGTGAGGTAGATTTATATCCAGAGAATAAGTACTGATGTGTTTAATTTGCTTCCAGATTGAACTGATAAGGTACAGATTATATAGACCAAAGTTGGAAGGTAATTCTCATTTACTAGTCATTCTTACTCAGACCAATAACAAAGACTTCAGACAACTGATAATTTGGTGGATTTTAACTTTCATTTCCACAGGTGAAACAGTTTCCACACAAAGTGTACAAGTTATATATATATATATAAATAAATATATACCCGCACTTTGCGTACTCTTAAGACTTCAAATTAATTTTACAGATAATTTCATAAAAGATACAACTATTAGATTTCTTCTGAGTCTAGATTATTATTCTCTCATTCTGTATTGTATCTTCCTCAAAGAGGAACAGGCATCTCCAGGGATAAATATGTATCTCTGCCTATTTAACTTTCAAACTCATCAATATGGAATTAAAAAGAGCACCACCTGATATAGCTTCAAAAAACAATTTGCAGAATGGCCTCCCTTCTCATAATACAGAAAGTCTCCCATAACATGCAAATTAGCAAATGCAATTGAAACAAAAAAAAAGTCTTTGAAATGAAAAGAGTAAGAATTATAATCCTTATCTTTTCCATTATCACTCTCCCCTTCTGTTTCAGCCTCTTTGCTGCAATAATCAAAACTGCAGTTGCTTAGTCACTGATAAACATGCATCATATATTCATTCCTTTATTTTCCTGCAGGCCCTAGAAGTACCTTTTGACCATGATAGGGTTTGTCCAGTGATTGACAAGTGTTCTGATAGCTCGTTTCACAGCTTTTTTGCATCTCAGGGGCAGAATTGCTGGAGGCACAAGCTGTGCAGGGAGAAAATCCAGCCTTATCTGTCCTTCCCAAATTCTTGTTTAGGTTTTTCCTCTTGAGCTTTTTCCTGCCTTTACTGATTTAATTAATGCCTCCATGTCCCTAGGTTACATACCTGCTGACTCTAAATCTGTTGCCATTTATCCTTCATTAGAGTAACATCCTAGGCCTGATGCCTTGGCTGACATCTCTGGAACCACTGCCAAACTCCCATTCCCATCAGAGATCCCAGGAAACGAGGGCATTAAAGACTTCATTTTATTTTATTTTTAATGAAAAGGGATAAAATTTATCTTAAAGGCTGACATCCTGAAGCTCTTTAGAAGCTAATTAACTTACATTTCATTGACTCAGACATTGTTATTTCTCCTTTCATTCGTGTCAGTGTTGCTTTGGAAAAGATACTCTTCAGAGAGCCACTTGACTCTGCTTGTAATGGTGCAGTTAAGGAAGGTATCCAATGGCAATACCTTTAGCCTTACACTTGTTTCTCTTGCTCTGCCCCCCTTGCTTTGAAGTTTAAACACAGGTCTGTTCTCGAATAGCTTCCTGCCAGGGCACGGCCACGTGGAAGAGTTAAAGGGGACCTGCAGCAAAATCAAAGGGAAAGCGTTGCTACCTCTGTGAGCTTCCTGGCACTGAGGAGGATCCATTGGACAGCCTCCTTTGGGAAAAGGAAGGATCATGTCTCCTCTTGAATTAAAAAATCTTTTAGCTGTAATTTATCATTTTAAAACAATGATGTACAGTATTTCTCCTTAGCCTCCCTGTAACTCAACAAGCTTTATGTCTAATTCCTCCACACAGCTGTCTGCTCTGATCTGACTGGAATGGGCTTTTTGGGCTTTCTAAATCACAGGTCAGATTTTCTAAGAGAAGTAGACCTCTGCATAATAGGTTTAAAGCTACTGATGAGACATTTGCTTCTCTTAATTACCTCTTCCTGAGGTGGTAAAAGCAGCCCACAGACCCCTAGATGTCTGCAAATCATGAGAGGAAAAGTTCTAGACCAGGGTCCTCGGGGGACTAGCAGGAGTGCTTCAGGAGACAGGATGTTCCTCTCTGTCTCCAGATCTGTATGGCTTTCTTCAGTATTTCTTTATTAGTGTTTCTGTACCCCTCCTTTTTTGTCTTTTTCATAACCTTAAGCTTTAATTAAATTATCCATTAAAATACACATATTTTCACTTACAGAGCATCAAATATAACGTGAATAAATGGATATAAGAATTTCATAAAGAACAGTTAATCTTATGTTCACAACTTCATCTCAGCCTAAATCCAACTGATCTTTCAAATTACTCAGAGGGCATCCAATGAAATTAGCAGGAGGTAGAAGCAAAGGGGCTTATCCTTCATAAAACACAAAATGTTCAGAATGTCTTTCTGCAGATGCTGAGGGTCCTAAAAATTTACATTTGTAAAGAGTGACTGAGAAAAATAGTGCAAGAAAAAGAATCAAATGAGAATTATTAAAGATGTCATACTTGGCTGAGAAGATCCTGAACTACGAACTGCTGGAAGCCAGGAGAGCAGAAGTTTTTTTGTGTCACCTGTTCTTATGCTGTTCTCAAACCTGCTCCTACTTCAGAGCTTTTGTACCCATTGCCAGAGAGAAGAGTCAGGGGGATCCTGTATTATTCTTATTTTCCTGTTGAAGTGATTTTCCCCTTGACCCTGTGTTTCTGCTGGACTGCTTCAGGATTAT
The DNA here is from genome assembly GCF_036250125.1 of Pseudopipra pipra. Taxonomy (NCBI): domain Eukaryota; kingdom Metazoa; phylum Chordata; class Aves; order Passeriformes; family Pipridae; genus Pseudopipra; species Pseudopipra pipra. The sequence continues at coordinate 7,108,571 of NC_087564.1, forward strand.
CTCCTTGGTTAAACATTTGCCATCTCTAAGGCTTTAATAATAGATATGATTCATTCCAATGTTGCTACTCTAGATGGCACAGGTGTTTCTGTTGAAATTTCTATGCCTGATTTGATTTAATCTTTTTAACGATGTTTGTCCAAGATTTAACATTTGAGTGAATAAAATTAAAATGAACCTCAGCATTTGAAAACTAAGTTTTGGGATCCCATCTGCCAGGAAATTTGTTTTAAACACAGCAAGTTTTGAAAGCATTGAAATGTCAAAATTATGACTTTTTCTCAGTAAGATTGGCATCAATTCCTTTCTTTCTTTTTACTGATCTTAGATGTTTTTAAGCTCCAATTGTAGTTGTATTTATAAGTAGCTCTTATATTTTTGGAAGATGACACTATGCAAATAATCTGCTGTGATCAAAATTGCAACATGTAGAGTCTGAAATACACTGAATAATTCCTGCAAGTATTGATATAGAAAGTGTTTGGCTTCCTTTCTCCTCACTATATTTGAACACGTTGTGAAACAGGATCTCAGAAACTTCTAAATAAGTATTTTTGTTCTTACAGAAGGAGGCCAAGTCTAGGTTTGAACAATACAAAATATACTTTCAGTTGACATCTAATAGTGTGAATGACTCCACAGTTTTCCATACAAATAAACAAGGAGGAAAGTACAACTGGATTTTAAAAAGTAGAAATATAAAATTTTAGGTTGAGCCCAGTATATATTTTGCTGTAAATGAAAGCTTTTAGAATCCTTTGATTTTTTTCAAAAGTTTGCTTGTATTTCAAAAGGGTTGGAGGAAGGATATGAGCCACTTTTCTGTTTCTGAAATGAGTACCCTGCAAAGGTATGAAGCATCCACTGGGAGACAGTTTCAGATATTAATATTGTTATGTCAGGAGCTCAAGTCAATTGTACATTTATCAAGAAAACAGCTATAGTGAAATGTTGCCAAGATGTCAAAACAAAATATTCATGGGGAAATGCCATTTAAGAAGAATTTTTCAGCTTGGGTTTTTTTAAATTTTTTTTCAGATTCATCAGTCTCAATTAAACAGAGAAATGAACATCCAGTTTTTCCAAATGATAACTTTTCATTTTTAAATTTAGAAAATTAAAATACTGTAGAAAGTTTAAGTGCCCAGAGCAGAAATATTTCAAAATTATTTAATAAGTTTTCTGACATATTGAATCAAAAGTAGCCATGTGTCATAAAGCAAATGTCAGAGTCTGCCTTTCTCTTAAATCTGAATTCAGTTCCTTCTCTGGTGGAGGAGGTGGGAGAGTAAAGGGAAAACTGTGTCCAGCTCAGTCAGTCTCTGTAGAAATTCAGCTGTGGTGTGGACTGAGAAGGAAGCTCATACATCCACTGTCCTGTGCCTGCTGCTGCAAACTCCAGTGGGGTTTTCTTGGGATGAAGTCAAATATTCCTTGCTCCTACCCTTTAGTCTTTGCTGCTGTATTTTGTTGTTAACATTGTCCTAATGGCCATGTTGGAGGAAAACAGCCTGGATCAGCCCAGAGGAATCCAAACTCTGTCTGCTCCATACAGAGATGCCTGTTTGGAAGAAGACAAACTTTTTCTTGGGTTTTTTTGTTGATAGGAGTTTGCCACATCTCTTCTGGGCTGCCAGGCCAGTCCTGCCACCCCCCCTGTCCGGGCTGCCAGAGCAGAGGTTGCCTTCTCATCTCCAGCTGTTCCAGGAGGAATTTTCTGTTGTCAGGGTTTCCTGACAGTTTGGTCTCTGCCTGCCTCGGGAGCGCAGTGGATCGTGTTCCAGTCCGGTGTGGGAATGCAGTTCAGGGGGATCACTTCACAGATTGGGCTTTTTGCATTTTCAGCAGCTGATTTTTGGAAGGGTTTAGGCATAATCCTCTTGCTCCAGCTTCCCCCCAGGGAATTACACACTGAACATTGCTACTCACTTGGGTTTGCTCCAAATCACAGCAACACACTGACAACGGCAGATTAAATTCCCTTCTGTTCCTCGTTACAGTTTTCAGTTAATAATCACCATGCTGGAGATGTGGCAGGACTGGTTGGTGCCTCTTAGCACCAGTGACCTGGGTATTAGATTTCCCTCAGCTCAAAGGGATATGGATTTGTGAGGGTTCTGCAATCATTTATCTTCCTAAAAATCACCAGTTTTTCTGATACAGTTTGAAGCAATTTCAAGACTCTGTTTAAAGAGGCTTAGGGTTCCACTGGCAGTAATGCTGAGTGTCAAGGCTGAGGCACATTGGCAGAATGGAATTTGAAAACACTTTTCTTTTGCATTGTACTTCACTCTGGCTACTGTTATAGATCTATTGCTTTAATAATCACTCGTATTCACACACACAATAAAAGGAAATGTGTCCAACTTGATCATTTTCATTTCAGGGGTTTGGTTTCTAGCTTCAGATGCTTCTTTTATCTTCTCTTTGTCTCTTCATTTATATTCAGGGAAACCTCATTCAAATCCAGCAAGCAATTACACTGTGGTTTAACCATGAATAATATTGCTGTTTACACACATTTAAGATAGGCCATTTCTTGACAGGGAATGATATTATGTAGATTGATCCTGTCTATTTTTTTTAATGCTGTCTGACTTGCTATCCATCTTTCTAGACGTTTATGAAATATCTGTCTTCATTGCAACCTTCCATTAAAGCTGGAGATCATGTTTTACCCAGTCATGTGTATTCTGCTACTACTTACAAAGCTGGAGGTTGCTTGTGAGGTGCAGAAAGTCACTTATGGAAAACTAAAGTATGGTGAGAGAAAATCCTCACCAGGACAAGTGAGAATAAAAGTCCTGTTTTAATGTTCCCCTTTCAACACACCTCCCAATGCTCTACTAATAAAGACCATGATATAGGTTTACAAAACTGAAGACAACTGTTTTCATACAAACAGCAAAAGCAGGACAAAACAATATTGAAAAAGCATTGACAGCAGATAGAAAATTAGTGACCAAAACTTATATGAAGTTCTAAACTAGGTATGATTCCTTTTTTTCGGATGCATGTTTGCAGTCACATCTGTAGTTTATGTTATTTAAGCCAAAGTATTTCACATTTTAAAATAAAATACCTGGGAGAAACCAGTTCATCCTAGGAAACAGGATGCTTTTGTTTTAATTTTTTAGGAAAGGCTTTAAGGTATAGAGTTAAAATAATCACAGCTACTTCTAATTTGAGTTACCTAATGTGGGCCTCATTTGCTAATGGTGAACTCATGGAGAAAAGAATTGCCATGCCTTTTTTTTTTTCTGTAAGGTACTTGCAATTAGACTTTTAAACAGTTTTTCTACTTCAGCAATAAAAATGTATACAGGCATGCTTTGCAAGCATAACTTTGGGCTATTCTTTTTACATGCACATCTGTGCTGTTGATGTAAATTCAACTTGCATTTCCTTCACAGTGCTTTTTCTCTGTAGTGGGTCAATACCAATAGCCTGGATCACTGGAGTTTCCTGGAAGTGGGAAGAAGTCTCTTTGGTCAGTCTCACCAGCTGTCTAAATGCCTCTGCTGCAGGAAGAGGTCTGGTGTGGGCAGCAGCCCAGAACTCCAAAGCAGGTCCCAAAAGTCAATCCTTGCAGAAGGAATCCTGAGAGCACATGTGGAGAGGCACCAGAGCCCAGCCCAGCAGCTCCCGTTGTCCCTGACATGCACTGTTGTAACAGTGCTTACAGGGGGCATTTTAAACAACTTACTCATATGCTTTATGACCTTGTCTTAGGAAAATAAGAAGACAAAGACTGTAGGTCACTTTTTTTCATCCTGTCCTTTGTAGGGTGATGGCAACATTTCCTCAGCTGTAATTTAGAGCTGTGTTTAAATTATAGAGAGATCACTGTGTAACGTTTCCTTACTTTGTTCTGTTGCATCCCTGTAATCTTTCTCAGAGGAGTCTTTGCTTGAGTAGCTGAGTCCATCCTCTGTGCTGTCAAAAGTATGACTGGTTGCACTCTAAGTTATTCATTTATGCTTGGAATATATCTTTTGTTTGTGGCATTTGTTTTTGTGTAATTTCTGCGTGACAGAGCTGTAGATTTTCACGGTTTTGACATTGTTGCTTTCTGACTAATTTATTCTCAAATCCTCCTCTTTCCATAATTTTCTTTTTTTCTGGGAAAGCCCACTGATTTAACTAATGAATCTAGTACTGATTTCTGAACAGCTGCTAATAATAAGAAAATTGTCTTGATGGTTATTCTCAAGTCTGGAGAATGAGCATGCAAGCAAGTTGTTAGTTTTTTGGGTGTTTTTTTTTTCACTTCCCAGGATGTTTGGCTCATTTGGAGAGCTCTCATGTCAAATCCCTTTTATCTGTAATTACAAAGCATTATGATTTCATCTTGGTGCCAAGGGACAGCAAATGTGCCTGCAGGGAATAGTGAAAGCCCATTTATTTATCTTAAGGCCAACTTTTGGTCAAAGTGACATCATTGTCTAAATTCTCAGTGAATTTATCTGTTTGGAGCTTTAACCCTGTGCATGCTTCCCAGGACTGGGAAGTGTGTCTATGAACTCTACTGGGAGCAGTTGAGAACATATTCCTTTCCTTACCTTTCTCTCTTTAGTAGTGTGGACTAGATTATTTGTCCCAGGGAATCGAGAGTGAAATTACACACAGGTTATTTATATTCCCATACTTTGACTGAACTAATACCACAGAAAATGAGCTGATTCATCCTAAATGATGCAGAGGAGTCCATTTCAGACCAGGAAATGAAACCTGTGTGTTTTGGAAGCTCGGTCTTACTTCTTGGTTCAAAGCCTTTCCTACCCTCCCTCTGTACTCTCCTGCCCTTTCCAATGCTTTCCTGGAATTCAGAGTCATGATTTCCTCAGACTGTAGCTCTAAGCTGGTTCTTTTCTTACCTCTGAGATCACGTCATCTGTGTGGGATGTTACAGTGGAGATCAGGGTTTTGACCTTTCAAAGGCTGTGGCTGGCTGCCAGGTAAGGACACGGAATGAGAGAGCTTCTGTGAAATGTGTGAATGAAGTTGATATTGGTAATGTATAATAAGATGGTTAAAATAGTTTGTGCCTCAGGATTCTTTGTTCCCAGACAGTCTGTGGTGTGTCTGAATATATGTGCTTTTAGCTGCTGTGTAAATCTGTCTAGGCAACATTGTGCACTGATTTGCAATTGCAGTGTAACAACACTGAATTTTGGGGAAACATCAGATACCTTTATGCTACTAATTGCAGCTTTCCTCTGCTGCTAACTGATAAAAGAAATGTGGGAAAAACCTCATTCCTAGGGGACTAGGCTTTCTGCCCCATCTTTGCTTTAGGCCTGGAAGAGAAAATAATAGAAGAGCTCTAATGGCCTTTGAATGGCCCATCTTTCTTCCAGAAGGGTTCAAGAGTATCTAATCCTTCTTGACAGAATCAGTTCAATGTTTCTTTAAAATCATTTAGCAATGGAAACTCCACAGCCTCTGTATATAATGCATTTCATTCCTTGTCATTCCACGCCACTCAAAAAGGTTTTCTTCTAATACTTGACTAAACTGCACTTACACCAACAAGAGTTTTTCCTGTCTCTGGTGGTGTATATTTTTTTCCTCTTTTCAGCAACTCTTTATATAAATATAATAATGTAATCTAAAACATGCATTATTGTCAGTTACTGAATATATTATGTCTTCTCAAAAAAAACCCAAACAACCAAACCTCTGTGTTTTTTAAATATCAAGGGACCAGTGTCAACCCCAATGTCTGTATGTGTCACTCCTTACCTGCACTGCCAGTGGTATAAGCAGAGAGGCTGAAGACTCTCAGAATAACCCAGGCTGGGAGGGACCTTGAAAGGCCATCTGATCCAACCCTACACGGTGAGGGGAACATTGATGGCATGATCTACCACCCTGTTCACTCAGGTCTTGGAAATCCAGGGATGGGGACTGCCACATCCCTGGCACGTTTGTCACAATGATTGACTGTTCTCACTGCAAACAAATTGTTTCTTTTATTGAGATGAAACCTCTCCCAGTGCAACTTGCATCCTGCTGTACCTTGTCTTATCCATGTGGCTCCTTGTGAAAACAGAGCATCCATCCCCTCTTAACCACCTTTGAAAGTACTGGAATAATACAGCAAGGTTTGCTATGAGCCTTCCCTTCTCCAGAAGAAGATCTCTAATTCTTTGAGTATTCTAGTCATGAGCAGCTTTATGCTCTTTTCACTGAGTCTGTTATGAACTATGTAATCTGTACATAGTATCTCTCTTCCATTATCTGCTCTGTAGCATAAACAACTGTAGTTTTTTCATTGTTTTCCTCACAGTTTGTTTTTTCTACACCTTTTCTCATTCATACTGATTGGTTAAGTAATAACAGACTACAATAAACTTACAGATTTTTTTCTTTGCTGGTACTCTCCAGCTGACCCTTGTATCCCTGGAAGCACAATGCCCAAGGCTTGGCACAGTATTCCAGGTGAGGCTTTATTGTATCTTAGCAGAGTGGGAAGATTAATTCATGTGATTTTAGTATTTGACTCCCCCTTGTCTGATTTTCTGGACTCACAGTCAGTTTGTATAGTGTTATAATTCCAAGCCCTGTGTTTTGCAGTTCTGCTGCCTGAGCTGCTATTCTGAAACTTGTATGTCTCTGCTCTTATTCCTGTGTTTAATATCTAATAACTGTGTGTATGTGATACTGTGCAATAGTCCTCAGCACACCATCCTGATTAGTTCATACCACCGTGCCATGGGGTGAACAATTTCTAATTCTTATATTGCTTTCCTTTTTTTAAGCTGACAGGAGTTACCTGTAAATTTAATACTTTTCCTGACTGACATAGACAATGAAATACAAATATATTTGGATAGTTTAAAGTGAACTTCTGAAGAGTGTTTCTTGATTCCTCTTTGTGGTTTATTAGAGGCTTACCGATAACTATGTTGTTCCATTATGGTCATACTTTACAGTAGGCTAATTTAATCCACATCTCCCTAATTTGTTATGAAAGTGACACAACAGAAAAAGAAATCTTGATAAAGTAAATGATATCTACTGCTACTTGCCATCTTTTGGTTTGGGGACCTTACCATTAGAAATGAGAAGCTGACTTTTAAGACACCACAGGGTGAATTCAGGACAGAAATCTGCCCCTCTAGCAGGATGCCCAGGAGAAATTCTCTTTGCTTCCCAAAAAGCCCCAAAAGTGCCTCCCCTGCTAACACTCCAGTGAGGCTGAAGTTTTGGATGAGAACCTACTAAACAGCTTTCTGGCAATTCTTCCTCCTGTTGCTGAAAGAATGAGATGAAAACAGATGAGAGCAGAGGGCTCCTTTCTCTCTCACAGCTTCAAGCCTTACATACAGGAATATACACAGAGGAATTAGGATGCTGTGTGTGTGTGAAATAGTCTCCCAAGGGAAACAGGCACGTCATGCAGCTTGAGAGATTGTACAGCTTGAAAATAGTAGAAAACATGCTATGGGATCGTCTGCTGGGAGATAAGATGCTTTTTATTCCCATCTGCGCTTCAGGGGTTGAATTGGCAGCAAATTCAAAAACCTTTACTAGGCAACAGAAAAGATCAAGAAATATAGTATATGCATAGCAGGGCTTTGGCAGGAGGAAGTGTATGTCCCAACTGATAACAGAGCAGGTCTAGGACTTCATGTAGAGCGTGCACTTTCCAAATGGTTTGTGTTGGGTTTTTTATTTTTGAGATCTTACGCTATGTCAGTTTTTGCAGAGTCTTTATGGACTTTTTGACCTCTAGTTGAAATGCCTTTGAACAGAGTTCTCCAAGAAAAGCCCCACCACTATTATTTTTCTGGCATTCATTATTGTGTAACATATGGATATGTCCCTCTGCGGAGGTTGTGTTGTCTGTCTCAGCTGCTATTCCACATTGATAAAAATACTGGTTCTCTTCTCACTTGTATATATTAACAGCTTGGGTGTAAGTGAACATATATGCCACAGGTTCTGGAGACTTATGATCTCCAAGAGAGGAAAAAATACCTCTGTTTATTATGGTGTCTCTCATGTGGTTCCCTTGTGCAGCTGACAAAGGGAAATTAGCAGATGGTGTAAAACTTCTCTAGTTATTAACAGGCAACACTATCAAGTCTCTGTTTTTTTCTTACTGAGGCTTAGTCACTTTGGAAGTTTTGTAACCTTTCTCTTGATCCAGTGGATGTTTTTGACAATCTGGTTTTTCCTCTGCTTTCTCTTGGTGACAGGAATAGGGCCATTCTGATGTTGGCAAACCCAAAATCCACCAACCAAAAAGAAACACCCAACCAAACTCCAAAGGCAGGGCAGAGGAGAAAGGGGGAAACATTATATCTTTATGAAGTAACATCCTCTGTCTGCTGAAACACAGTAATGCAGTTTGCCTCTGTTGGTAATGTGCTCTTTGGCGAGTGTTCTGTGCTGCTGACAGCGTTCACAGCAGGTGTTGCACACCAGGCTGCCTTGCCTGTGTTTGTCTCTGGTTTTGTTTCTTTTTTTCTCATATATATATATATATATATGTATACAAGGTGCAATACATATTCCTCTCATTTTCAGATAAGACAACAGAAAGGAGTTTTTGAGGCTGTTGATGACTGCAATATTTCACACAGAATAGCTATGCAGTTTTGTAGCTCACCTTTTTCTGAAACTGTGACCCATCCTCAAAGGTCACTGTGGAAGGGTGAACAAATGCAGTAGAACATACTGGAAATCATTATTGGAAAGTCAACTTCATCTTTCCCTGAAGTTAATTAAATGCATTGGCTACACTTCAACCTCTGCAGTATTCTTGTATGAGAAAGTATTATTATACAGTGGCTGTGGCTGTAATATTATAGATATGAGAAATGGTATTTAAGCTGGAAAAACACTTGATATTATCACTTTACTGAAGTGTAGCACCCCCTCTCTTCTACCTGTTCACTCACAGACACATATCTGTCACATACAGACACAACACTTTTGCAAATATACATGTATTCTCTGCCTGTTATGAAAAGAAATGTGGGCAGAATAGATTTATGGTGTACATAGAAGCTTTTCAAAAAGTAAATGTTTATATTACTAACCTATCAACGAATTGCAACCCTGAAGGTAACTGAACTGTGATTATCAGTAAATTTGGTAGTGATAAAGCAGAATTTTCTGCTAATACTCCTTCAATGCTACTGTCTTCCAAGAATGATATCTCATCTAATAAAATTATCAGTTAATAATAAAATACATTGTGCACAGTGAAGTAACAGGCAGAGAAATACCAGTATTTAGTGTGGCACTGACTTTGTGTAGAAACATGAACAACATCTTAATAGATAAGCAGCTAAATATTAACCAAGAGTCAAAGCTAAAGAGTGTCTCAGACAGGAGTTTGGAAGTAGCTAGGCAGCAAATGACAAGGGAATTGGAACCGGGCCTTGAAATTCAATATGTTTGGTTGCTGCTTGTAGGAAGTGGTAAGATTTATACCTGCACTTCGACTTGGTGCAGACTTGAGTATCCTGCTGGCTGGAGTAGCTGTCTGTCACTAGGGCTTTGAACCTGCACACCAAAGCCAAGCACCAGCCTGAGAGTGGAGTCTTCCCTGCTTGTTATGAGCTGTGTCAAAATTATGAGACAACCAGGTAGATGAGTTGCTGGCAGGATAATTGTGTTTTGCTACAAGGCAATGTTGCAGCCATTATTTTGCTGAGCTGCAGCCTCAGCTGTGACTCAGTCTGGAAGATCTGTGCAGTCCTGTGGTGTATCTGCTGCCTTTCTGCTTCTATACCGTTTAGCTGGTGTCAGATTGAGAAAAATCACTTGTAGTGGAGCCTGAAAGTTCTGCATATCAAAGAGTGAATGTGTGTTGTCTGTGGGTTTTGGTCTTCTCCATGCTGACAAGTCTGCCACTAACTCAGCAGTGCAGGATCAGGGCCTTTGCTGTTAGTCATGCTGGACAATGTTGTGCCACTTGCTGTGTTCAACAGGGCACTTTAGTTATAAGCACTCTTAGCTTTGTGCTTTTTAGATTCATCTCTTAGAAAAGTTAAAAAAACCCAACAACCACAAACTCATAAATCACTGTTAGTAAAAAACAGAACAGTTTTCTCTGCACAGGCAGACTTGTGCAGTCTTGTGCATAATAGCACATACATGCTGTCTCTGCCTTAATGAATCCTGTCAAGTTACTCTCTATCATCCTTAGTATTATCATTCCCCAAGCAGTAATGGTAAAATACATTACAGCCTTAAAGGACAATTTTCATCCCTGAACCTTAGACTCTCTCTTCTATAGAATGTCATGTTCTCTAGTATTTCATTTTCAAAAGAAGTAAAGTAAATTGGGGATATAGATTCTGTCTTCAAAACTGATGTAAGACCCCTAAGAAGCAGCAAGGCAGTTGGTGGATTTTCCAAATCAATCTTACCCTTTGCTGGTGTTGCAAACACACGTGTTTTAGGGAGTCAGGCTACAAAGCTGAGGTGACTGCTGTAAAATGTGTCTGTGCATACACATGTGTACACAGAGAGACGGGGTTTTCCCCAAGACTAATACATTGGGTTGGCAGGTGAGAGCCCAGGTGAGGTGCTGGGCGTGAAGGGGTGCTCCAGAAGACTGAAGGAGTTGACTGGAGAACATCAGTTTTGAAAATGCCACACAGTTCTGACCCCTGCAAATGGGTGGTGGGAAGCAGCCACTGAACTGTCGTGCATGGCAAAGCCAGTGCTGATGCTACAGAAGTCCAGTCTACCTTTATGTCTTTCAGTTGCATGATTTTTTCATTCCTAGTATATGAGGGAGTCAAGAAGCTCTCTCTGTGCTTAGTAGTCAGAGCAGTCTCCTGCAGAGTGTATATGAAAAATCCTGGCTGAATTATAACACTGTCTTGAAAAGAGACAGGAAAGCAGCCATCCTTGAGCTCCCTCCTTACCCCTGGAAGGACAAAGTAGAGCTGGGTTTTTTTAACCTATGGCAGAGGAAAAAAACCACAATTAATCAGAGAATCATAGAATGGTTTGGGTTGGAAGAGACCTTAAAGATTACATAGTTCCAACTCCCCTGCCAAGTTTTTGCAATGTTTCTTTTGCTTGAAGAAATGAAGTAGCAGGTAAAGTGCTCTTTCCCCTGGGGACCAATTACTTCAGGGAATATATTCACTAAAACTGGCCAAAGTCTCTCAAATAATAACTACTATGATCAAAATGTTAGTGTAAGCCCAAATACCAGAGGGTGAAAATGAGGCCAACAGCTGCATACAGGAAAAGGAAGAATGTGCTTCTGCCCAGGGAGTGTTAGTGGCTCCACTGACACACCTGCTGCTTGGGAGGGCTTGTTTCCTTGAGAAAATAATGCTGCCAATGACCACCAAAAGGCTTGGGATTGTTACCCTTTTTCAGTTCTACTTTGTACCTGAACCTCAGATTAAAGAGCAGCAGCACTGCCTGATATTCTCCCTTGATTGGAAATCATCACTTTTAATATACTGTTCTCCCAGCCTTTTTTATTGTGAGGGAGGCACACAAGGCTTGGTGTGCAGCTTCAGAAGCTGAACTCTGCCAGCACATCAACCCCTACTAATGAGCAGCAGTGCCTCTCACAATTAAATGCTGAGTGAAGGCAGCAAGTGTTGGCTTAAACAGACAAGGTGCAACTGTGTGTGTAACAGTGTATTGTTAAAACTCTGGAGGGATAAAAATTGAATTTTAGCTTTACTTAAAAAAAAACCAAAACAAACAAAAAAAACCCATAACACCAAACAAACAAAACCCAAAAAATCAAATCAAACAAAAACTCCAAACAAACACCAAGAAACCAAAGCCTGTTGCAAAACAATTTTGGTTTGGGATGCAAAATTGGCCTCAAGTCACCTGCAGAGAAAGAGAGGTACAGAGCTTCTTCATGCATCCATGAGGGACCCGACTTAGTACAGCTGCTTCATGCACTTAGGTACGAGTAGTGTCTTATGCTTTTCTGTTATGTAAAACAAGACTAGCAGTAATAGATTTGAGTTTTAAATCTATCTCAGACTCAAGTAAGTCTGAATCTACAGTTTCTCTTCCCAGAAAGGGTCCCTAAGCTCTGAAGGTGAAAAATGAAAAGAAGTCAATAGAGAACACCTTGCTCCTGAAGCAACACCATTCTCTTGTTGGAAGAGCAGGGGTGAGATGAGAAGAGCCTGTCCAGGGAGCCCTGGCCTGTTCAGGCATTGTTTATTTGGCAGATTCTGACATAGGAAGAATCCCCAGAACTAGGATCAGGATTTATTATCTTCCAGTGTCAAAAAGTGTTGTCATTGGTGACAAATACATCTATCTTCTGCTTTGCTAACATGATAGGGCCAGTGCAGCTGAATGGGTGTGTCAACTTCTTCCTGTGCATCCTCTGCAGAAGTGTTTGCTGGATCCATCAGGTGCCTTTGTCTGACAGCAGCTTTTGTGCAGATATGGGATATAACCAGGATCCTAATTTGGTCCTGGCTTTCATTAGTGCAGCTGGATGGGGAGGAAAGGCCTGGTTTAATGCTTATGTTCCAGGTTAAGTTGGCAGGTATAAGGACACATCTTACTTACAGGCTGAGGAAAAGTTAAGTCTGGAAATCTCTGAAGCATGATGAGTGAATTCCAAGAACTGTGTTTACAGATACTTTTCGAATTAAAGCTGCCTGACTTTCCATTCATAAAAATAACAATGTTCACTCTTTAGTAACGTGGAGCTCATCCTATTATCACATTTTCAGCAGTGAATGATATATGAGATTATATAGTTTAATACAAAAATGTTTCCTGTCATAACTGTTTTTAGAAAAATAAAATTATCTATGCCAAACAGAAAGATGATATAATTACAGTGAAGACTGTATTTATCACTGGAAGTCCTTCACGTATTCGAGTATAGAGACCAGGATTAAATAAAGTGTGGAGGACTGTGTACAAAAGGGATTTGTGGACTAGGGTTATTTATTTAGTACCCAAAATTCAATAACCATTCTTTAAGAACAGAGCAAAGCACGAATCTTTTCCTAGAGCTATTAAAATCTAAAGTCTGAGTTGTGGAGACACCTCGTAGTGTGGAATCTCATGAGACCTGATCCTCTGTTTATATAAGCCACCACATCCTCAGTTCTGGTAAGCTGAGGATCATGCTCCAAAGATTTAGTCTTGAGAACAGACATTCCAGGGTAAAGGGCTCTAAACTGGACAGCCTTTGGACTTTTAGACTCCCTAGCTCTGTGTATGGAACATCAGCATTTCCTGACAGTGCACTTTTCTCTTTGTAGTGCAGTGCATCTGGGTTGATATCAAAGAGCCTTATGAAAGAAATGCTTATGGGGAGCCCAGTGCAGTTCTTGCTCGTGCTGACAGAAGGGTCAGGCAAACAGAAGAGGAAAAAGCCATGCAGAAACACAAAATCAGCTTCAAGAGGGGCTTTTTGGAGGTTTCTTTTTTTTCCCATGTATCTGGAAGAACGAAAGCCTATGCAGAGACACTTCTACTAGTGAAGCAGTTGTCCTTTTTGCCATTTGTGATTCCAGTCAGGAATTTGCTGATAGAAACAACATGTGCATTAGATGGGTTGGTGGTGGAGCTGTAACAGTGTGCTGTGTCTACTGCAGATTAGGCTTGTATTCCACAGGTTTCCCTGTGGGTTGCAGGGCTGCCCAGAACTTTCCTGGCACTGTGACCACACTCTGTATGTCTCTCCTGAGCCCTCTGGCAGCTTAGGGTTGTTTCTGTAGTTGTACCTGAGGCAGGAAAATGCTTCTGTAACCAGAAATGGGGCCTTTATGAGCTGTTTCCTGGCACCCATAAAGGTATAGATTAAAAATGAGATTTTTCTACTGTTTAAAATGGCTGACTCTGGACAATTTTGAATTGATGTTTTCCCTCTGCTAATATGTCATGGCATCCTAGGAATCATAAACTGCCTAAAGAATTTGTACCAGGACATGTACTAAGGGATTCTGAAGCCTGGTATCCTGATTCTCTGTTTCTTCTTCTGAAATTTATTCTCAGTATCATTTTAGCAAAGCAAAGGGAAGAAGCTGCCCAAACCCTCCACCGAGGTTCTGTTCACTGTCAGGTTTCCAAGCCATTAGCAGTACTAAAAGCCTGTAAAGGACTTTTTGTTCCAGCAGACTTGGTGCACAGATGTTGTGTCCAGGTTCTTCTGTAATGACCATACAACCATTTTGAAGCAGTATACACCAGTGTTCCATTTGCTCCATCTGGGCACTTGCAATCCTTAGACTGAGGATCCGGATCTGGCCCTGTGCATACTTATCTTTTTATTTTTGTTCCTCAAAACCATAGTTAACTGACCAAATGACAAAGGTGTGTGGTGCTTGGAGGCTTGCAGGGCTCAGGAGGCTTTGCAAGGCTTGCATGCCTTGGGTATATAATGTTACTTTGCATTTAACAGGCACTCACAGCATCATGCAATGGTTAAGGCTGGAAGGAACCTTAAACATCATGCAGCTCCTATATAATACATATAACGTGGCTGCTTTCCAAAGAACTTCTTGTTCACAATGGCAAACCTTCATTTGTGCTGAGGTGAACCCCACTGGCTGCAGGGAGAAGCTCCAGAACCTCAGTTAATTCTCAAAATTTGGCCCAATGATACTTGTTTAGGAATGAACCAGCAAGTTGGATTCACTTAGAATCAGTTTTATTGCCAGGTAAGAAATTCATATTAATATAGTGAATACATATGTTTACAAATAAACATTCTTAAAAAACAAACAAACATTTTATTGTAGGAAGTATTATTGGTATCATAAACTCTGTAGTTAACAAGTATTAACACGGGTTTACTTACAGAACATACAGTTACTAAAATATTTCCACATAAAATATGCTCAAGTTACACGAAACCTGTGTGAATTAGAGTGCAGCTGTAATGTGTATCTAAAGCATATGGATTAACAGCAACATTCCATAAAGGGTCAAATTAAGTCAGCCAGTTGTGAAGGCAATAAAGATTAAAGGAATAAAAGTAAGATAGTGGAGAATCTGGGTTGTGTGCAAAGTATTTGTCTTGTGGGCTTTGTCCACTTCTGATAGTCTTAAAACATAGGATCATAAAATTTAGCAGCACGCTTGTGGAGAGATACTGGTACTCTCAGGATGCAAATCAATCTCAATATAGCTAAAAAAAGGGTATCTCCATTCAACCAGATTTCAAATTCTTAGCCCTTGCATCCTTGACTAAGAAGAAGCACTGACAGTCAGTTGAATACAGTAAGAAACGCCGCTTCCAATTCTTCTTACAGCATAGCAGTTCTTACTCCTCCCTGCATGCTCTTCCAAAATGAATCTCCTGAAGAACTGACAGCTGGTGAGAATGCAACTGTAGTAAGACAGCTAGTTAGGATTTAGCCAAATGACTCGTTTTGGAGGAAGGGCAGGAATTTAAGTGAAAGACTGAATGTGTTGCCTGCCATCCCATCCCAACTCTGTCTCTTTGTGGATGTGCCAAAGCTTTTACAGGCCCAGGACTGTGAGTTTACTATCAGTGCCCAATTCAGGAGTGGTTTTACTCATATGAACAAGGCATCCTGCTCATCAGAGCCACAGTCAAGACCATGAGTCCAATTGTTTGTTTAGTTTAAACCCAGATCTCTTTGACGTTTGAGGCAAGACCATCAGACTCTTCCACCAAATAGTCCACCAAGAGGGAACGCCACTATAGAAAGCCAAACGATGGAGACAATATACCATAGAACATTTAGTTGAACTACAAAGAACTACCATGGCTAAAAGCAAATACAAAATGAGAGACTAGAGGGAAAAAGTTTAAATTGGGAAAATGAAGGGGCCAACTAAATAGTCTTGACTGTGCAACCACTGCATGGAGATGTAGTCCAGTTTCCCTTTGGGACAAACAGGGGAGGCTGAGCAGGGCAGAGCCCTTGTCATCCTTAGCCAAACATGAGGAAATAGCTTAAAGGAACAGAGGGGTCACTTTGAAGAACAAGACTGTCATTGAACAATAGTAATACAGTAAAGGCACCACCCACGCTTAGTTTCAGTCTGAAGCAGTTGAAGATAGGCAAAACATTTAGGTGAAGAAAAAATCCTGACAGTCTGCAAAGTGAGACTTGTTACCATCTGCCCGAAAACAGGAGGACTGAGAGGGAATGTTCTGATGCCCTTATTCCCCCAGCAGCTTTCTGTGTCATATGATATGTCTCTTCTTATTTTGGAGGTTCCCAAAAATTTCAAATCAAACGAAGTAAACTGAAATGAAATCTTCTGCTGTTTGTTATCATCCTGCAGAATTCTCTACCAGCCACAAAGGTCCCATATGCTCTTAATCATAACAGTCTTCATAAATTCCTTGTGAAATTGTCTTTGTCCCTTATTGTATATATTTTTTTTTTGCGTTCTCTATAGGATGGTGTGAAAGTACAATAATAGATGTTAGGGATTGTACCAAGATGTTTGCTCTTGGTTTTTCACAGGTCTAGGGATTATTAATAGGTTTTGTACAAAATTCCTCTCTGAAATGATATAATACAGTATATTGTTCTCTCTCTCTTCCTCTGTCTCAAGGCAGGAACATAGTGTAAATGTTTAAGCAGACGTAAAGTTTCTCTAGATTGTGCTACTTCTCATCATGGATTTTAGTTTCAAGTAAAAAAATTTAGTCACAAGGGTTTGTGTTCCACTGTGAAATACAAATGGAGTTTATAATTCAACCTTCAGTGTGTATTGCTGAATGGTATTAACCCACTCTTCGGCCTACCGTTGACTGGATACCAAGAGTGTCCAGGTGGAAGTTCCTTCCTTCCGTTTTCTTTTTTTTTTTTTTAATTTCCTTTTTTTTAAATTTTATATTTTTAAATTTCTTTTTTTTGCCTTCCGGTTGAGTGTTTGTGTCGTGTGTGTGTGTGTATTTGCGTGTGGTTTTTAAAGGATTTCCTTAAAAAAAGAAAAAAAAAGAAAAAAAGAAAAGAAAGAAAGAAAACAAACTCAAACAGTTACTTCTGTCTTGCTGTTGGTTATGAAGTATGGCTGTGGGCCCAGGTAGTGCTGGCTCCGGGTAGTCAGCGGGTCACTTAACGTCGGGTCTCCCATGCCGTGCTTGCCCTTGTTTGCGTACGCTTGCCGCCTCAGGGAGTGGTCGGTGGGATCCCAGGTCTTGTAGTGGGAATTGTAGCCCAGCGGGTGCGTGTGTATCTTGCCCAGCCTGGACTTCTGCCCGTTCTGCCTGGTGAGCCCGCTGTCGATGGTGTACGCCCGCTCGTCGTCCAGGCGCACGGGGTGCAGGGGCAGGCTCCCCTTGGCAGCCAGCTCGGCCAGGTGGCGGCGCTTGGTGTAGAAGTCATCGTTGACTTTGTCAGCTGTTTGGGTTGAGAAGGGGGAGAGACAAAAAAACCCCAGAGATCAGTTGGACACAATAAAAATGTTAAAGTTTACAGTTGGTCATGCCCAATCCCATCTACGGATCAGAACAGTTGCAGGTACATCAGGAGGAGAAAGTCATGCCTCCTCCCAGCCCTCCATTATTAAGGCTTTTCATATATGCAGACAAAACCCCGTTGCCCTGTAACAAAAGACTGTCTCTGCCCCAAAACACACAGGCTGTGCTGATGTTTACATTATGGGAAGAGGTCCTCTGGCATAGGAAATTTGGAAAGTGGACAGGAGTACACAGGCTTTCTTGGAAGCACTGCGGCATCTTGAGTTGCATTGTTGTATGAGAGCACGTCCCTTTAAATGCAAAGGGTCATGTGGGTGTTTAACCAAGCCAGGTTTCAGGTCTGGTACTGTGTGATGAGGGGGACCTGTTTTTGTTGAATAATGCCTTACGGCAAAATGAAGAATGGGATCTGTTCTTATAAATGGTTGGAAGGTCACTAATGCTTTATGAGGCTGAAAATACTTTGGGTTGTTGAAGGTTGGGTATTTACCCTGTAATTTTACAGACCATGAAAATCCTAAATTCCAGGGTCTGACATCATTTTCTGGGGTCAGTGCCACTAAGAAATACAGCGACAGCCCTGCCAACAAATACTGCATTGCAGTTCTCAAATCAGGACTTTGCCCTCTGCAATTTCCTAGACAAGTGTCTTCCAGTGCACGCGTTTGCTCAAGTTTGATTGTTGTTACTGCTGGCATTTGTTTGGCCTTGCTTGAAAGTATGAACCCTGCTCAAGAAGCTTAAGGCATTCTGCAGCAGTCCAGCAACTCATTTCAGTTTTGGGACCGAGTTTCAGGGGTTTAAGGGGAGATTAACTGAATTTCATTTTTTAAGATCTTGCCTTTTATGTAAAGAGGGTTTATTTTCGCCCTTGAAAAATTTAGATGTTTATTTAAGATAGTGCCAAATGCGTAGATCGACTCGCACGGTGCTGAGTTAATCAGCAGTGGTGTGCTTTGTGCTTTGAATATCTGATTGTGGCAGCCTGAATTTGACTTCTGCTGTGCCCTGGTAGATCCATCATTTTCCTTGAAGCTATGCCATGTAAGGCTTCTCTGCAGAAGTCTTGTACATGTAGCTGTCTGTACAGCTCAGCTCCTATTGCCTTCATGAGTAGGTTTTAAATTCCCTGCACTGTTTTTTGTTTAGCTTCCCTCTTTTTTTCTCTCCCCAGTATTCCTAGGAGGCTTTTGTTGCACTTTGAATTTTCTCCTTCTCTCTAGTTGTGAACTAGATCTTTATGCAAGGAGGGGAAATTCCCATGAGCACCAGATTAATCTTCAAGATGAGGTTTCAGTTCTGCCTCCTCCTTGTCCTGACCCCTCAACAGGGAGGAGTATTACCAAAAGCAGGTGCTATTTATCATCTCATGACAATTTTTGTATGATGACTGTGCAACTGGATTTTGCTCTTAAATCCTTAATTTCGTCATTAAAGAGGTGTTTCTTCTTCAATGAACTGAAATTGCTCTTGGCTGTGCTGTAAAGATGGGCTTTGTGTGTTTAGCCCACTTCCATCTGTTTCCTTTTTTAATAGTGGAGTGAATGTTTTTCTATGGCATACAGGTGTGCTCTGCTTTAAACACTTTGTTAATATTCACTGAATGCCACAGAACCACAGGTTGAATAAAAATGGGAGGGATATGGGTTGGCATTGCTAATTTCTCATTAATCTGTTATCAATAATTGAGAAAAATGATTGCAGAAAAGGCATTGTGAATATTCACACAAGTATTTATTTTTGTATATTTTTACATCAAAGGCACTGCCAGTGAGCTGGTTGGGGGTGCAAATTTCTCTGTCATATGACTTAGACTTTGTCTACGTATGAAAAGTCACACTAGTTTATATAATTTAAATTCTGCACAATTAATTATGTCCAGCTTTTAATATAGATACATTTCTATGCCTGTTTCTCATTTAGATAGCTTAATTTGCATACAAAAATTAAAAACCAAGCTAATCTCACATAAGATTAAATTTGTGAATTTGTACTTTTAATTTGTAGTTTTATTTTAGTTATGCTGCAGCAGTTTGTCTTACACAGCCGAGATCTTTAATCAGTTACGAGGTAAATAATGGCTTCTGTTCAGAGAGTAGCAGTAGTGATTAAGTTATGTAAATAATGACCAAAAATTGCAGATATTTGCATTGCCTGATTTTTTATGCTGTTCTTCTCATTTGCATGGCTAAATTAAAAAGGCCAAAACAAGCTCAAGCCATTTCCTCAGTTTCTTTTAATTTTTCCTCCCCTGGACCTTTTCTCATTGCCAGCATTGGTTCTGGGTCTCTGAATTTTGGTCCTTGCATTAGACATGGTACTCAGCTCCCCAGTCACATCAAGGCTGATGTCCTGCAGAAGAGACAATTGTTTTACTGCTGCATATAAAGAACACCCCCACTGGTAAAACCAAGGGAGGAAAAAATCAACCTCACAAGGGCTGTGCCTGTGACACATCTAAATTAATTTTGCTCTTGTGTATATTGCCATGTTATTATGTAAAATTTTCAACTCTTTGTTTCTTATGGAAGATCATAAAGTGAAATGATTAATTCTGTAAATGTGGGTACACTAAAGTTATTTTAACTAATATAGCCCCTAGGGACTATACAGTCCCTTTCTGGGGACTTCCCAACTATTGTCTGCAAACCAGGCTGAAGAGAACACGCCAGGATTGGATCTGGAAATCCTCATCAGCAAAGTCAAGCAGAAATGTGACAAACAGATGACCAAGGGCTGATTGCATGGGTTTGATGTGGCACTGCCAGTGTGGGAGAGCTGCTTTTTGTGTTTGTCCTCATCACATAATGGTTTGCAGGGTTTTGCCTGAGAATTTGCCATTTGCCCAGGCAATGCTAGCAGTGGAAGCCAACCTCTGTCTAAAGTTTTAGCCTCCCCAAAACTGTTTTCTTTCAGCTTGCACATAGGTGGGGGACAATACCACTGTAGCAAAACCAGCATTGATCAAACCAAATTGTTGAGTTGTTCCAAAGGGCTTTTGGCAAGTCCTGTAGCAGTCCTCATTCTTCCACTCTGACTACATCACAGGTTTTATAATAGCAGTGTGCTGTGCCTCAGTGTGAGGGACCTGATGCTACTAGTGCAGAAACAGGGTTTTTTATTTCTCATTTTCAAAGCACAAAATATTCAGAAGAGTAATACTGAGCATGGTGTTGTAACAAATGTTTTACCAAGGAAAGTATAATAATAGTATCCTGATGCCAACTACTTTAAAAATCAACTGTGAATCTGAGGGAGTTTGTTTTTCTTCTTAAGCAGACCCTATAAATATTTCATGGACTTTAAACATCCAAAGAGATGTTTTGGAGTTAGAGGATGCATTTATTATGTGACCTTAGGTACATGACTCAACTTCCCTCTGCCTTGGTTTCACCTGCTGTAGAAGGAACTGTTAGCACATGGGAGGAGGTTGTTGTGTTATGAGGCTGAATTGCTATTTGTAGAGTACAGTGAGATTTTGGATGAAAGGTGCTATAGAAGTGCCTTTTGCATTGGCTTCTGTTTGTTGATCAGTAAAAGGTATTTATAGATATCACTTGTGTTTGCAAAAGGAGTGAAGAACTAGAATTGCAACATTTGCCAAACAAACAATAGTAGAAGAAAGGCCTTAATTCAGAGCATTATTATTTGTGTCCCTTCCTCCTGGTAGCTAATGATAAAAATGTTCTCACTTGCAATATTTCTTTGAGGTTTTCACTTTAAGGTAATGCACCCACAATTTTTGTTACTTTTGTAGCTGTTCATCTGAAAAAAATGTTGAAATATGAATTTTTTTCCAACCTAAAGCAAATGCCTGGGAGGGGAGAGAACTTGGGCATTTGTTCCTGCTGTTCATGGAATGAGTAACTGAGTTAATACAGACATAGTGTCAGGATCAAAAGCAGGACTTCACCTTCCCAACTGAATATTTCAACTATTAAGCTGAAGAGATGCTTTCTGTTCCTTTGTCTTTCTTGACTAGTAAATCTTTTTTCTGCTTCACAGTGTGAGTTCATCAGGATGTGAATCTGGGTGGGGACCATCTCAGCAGAAGCTGGGATGCATCTTACTGGGGAGGGAATTCAGATTTGGCTCCCCCTCAGAGCAGTTGTACACCTGTGAGCTCCCCATCCCAAAGGCAGGGCACCCCACTCCTCGCTCCTATGAATCCAGCAGTGCCTTAGAGAGAGTGACCACGACTTATTTTGACCTTGACTTTGCTGGTACTGGGGTCAAATGTCTCAGACTGGGACTCTTGCCTTTTTCCTTGAATTTTGATTTTGAAAGGAGATGGCTACCAAGCTCCTTGGGATAGCAAGATCATGGAAATTCCCAGGACAACCACACTGACTGTAGGCTCATTTAGATGAAGTGACTAGAAAGAAATAGGCTTTTGTGACTGTAATGTGTGTTTTTCCTGAAGTTTCACCTTCCTGCCTAAATCTGTCACTAACAGAGACAAGCTTTTTTTTCCTTCTGTGACCAAACTTGAAAGTTTCACATATTTCTTCGTAATCCACAGTTCTATAATGAAAGCATGTAAACCAGTGAGACTCTTATGAAGTAAATACAAGATATGAGAATATGTTTTCTTGAATACCTGTGGCAAAACCTCTTGTAGCTGCCACAGGGCCAGAATTTCTCAGTTTCCCTGAGTTATCTGTCCTGTGAGGAGATCCTAAAACTGTGTAATGTTGTTCTGTTCCCCAGCTTAAGTAATCTTCAGGGTCACCATGTAACCACTTGTGGCACAGAGTCAGGGAGACATGCATTAGCATTGTGCAATGCTTTCTTTTTCTTGTAAAATATTGCAGGGTTTTTAACTCTCTTCCTCCTTGACAATGCTCTTATCTTTGTGGGTCCATAAAATGGCTCTGAATACTTGCACCACGTCTCACAGCTCTTGGAGAAATATGCTCTCCTCAAAGACAATTCTGTCCCACAGCTTTTGTGAAAGTAGGCACCTGGGAGTGGGAAGAAGTCTCTGAAGTGAGAGAAGAGAATCCACAAAGGAGTGAGCCCTTATAAAAGCTCTAAAGACATTAAAAAACTAAAACAAAAACCCAAACACAAACTTCAATGAGAGCTTAAGAGTCACAGTCAGAAGATACAAAAATACATAGGGAACACCATCTCTCAGTAGATGTTTCAAAAATGGTTTTTTGTCTGAACATATTTTAAGAAGTACTTTCTGAAATGCAGAGCTTTATTCCAGCCAGAAAGAGACAGTATTTCAAATTAAGGGCTAGAGATGCAGAAAGCAAGCCAATAGAAAGTGCTGGGGGACAGGACAGCAATGAAACTGGTACAATGACACCCCAGATAACAGCTAAACCCCACTAACTGCCGGTGTGGGGATGTTTGCTGTGTAACACCGAGGCTGTCCCCATGTAATATTTAACAGTTTATAACAAGGCTTTACTTCTACAGCCCTGAGTTTGCTGAGACGTGGGTGTAGTTACCTGAAGCTATGGGAACCTTACATTTCTCTAAGTAATGAAAGTGAAAACTCAAGGAAAGACAAAAGGGTAATGAATCCTGACTCAGAGACAACACGAGAAATTTGCCCAGGGAAATATTAGGATGCTGCCTTTGGTGGTGCTGTTTATCCTGTCTGAATGTGTGATTGCTTATTCATTTGCCTTTCCAAGCTGGCATCTAAGACAATATGTTCAAAGGCTTCCAAGGTATAAACCAACTCTATGTGAGAGTTCTTGCAGGGTTTTATCTGAAAATCAAAGAAGTATCATTTGTAAACTAGCACAACTTTATTCTTGGCTGAGGGGAAAAAATAGCAAGGACAGAGTTCATATTAACTGTGCCCAGGTAGGAACTGAATCCAATGAATTAATGCAAAAGTGTGTTCCATACAGTAAAACAAAGAACTAATGACCTGTCATTTGAATTAGGGGGTTCACCAACCATCATGGACCGTAAAAGAATTTGCTTTGCATCACATGAAGTCTTTTGGCAAACAGAACACATCTGGATGATTCAGGCACATGTGACTGTTTTTTGTAATGCCAGCAGTGGGCAGGATGATGGGACAGATGTCTGTGGCCAAGGAGAAGGAGTGGAGCTACTCCATGGTGGGTCACTAGTTGTTCTCATCTCACAGGCACTGGGGTGGCAACTGTGTGTGTACAAGGTGGGGCAATTTGAAACCATACCAAATTCTAAGAAAGGGCAAAGGGCCTTTAAAATCATTTTTGCAGCCCTCCTTCTCCATTCTTGTATCGATTTCTGAAAATTCAGAATTCAGGCTGTGGCCTGCAATGCATTGATTTCTATCCTAAATATTTGGCTTTCTTCTCCCAGAAGTTCTAATACCATTTTGCCTTTATTTAAGACATTCTGAAAAGGAAGACAATATTTTATGTCTTTGGATTTTTTTCTATGGTTTTTATTCCCTATTACTGACAGAGGTAAAGAAAAATTCATAATGCATAGAACCTCCCATAAATTACTTTCATAAATTTTGTAGAACCTACTTTTTGTGGCTCTGTGCTATTCCTCTCCTGGCCCCCTTTAGCACTTCATTTATTTACTCATTTCTTACAGTGATCTGGAGAGAGACCAAGCACGAAAAGACATTCCATATCAACCTTTTCTTCTGCAGGCATTGTTTGAAAAGAGCTTGTCCACCTCCAGACACAAGACTACATTTATTTTCCCAGTGAAATAAAATTCTTTCACGATATGAGACACGAAGAAAGATAAATATGTAGGCCCAAACATCTCTTTTCTTCTAGCGATTATTTTCATGATGGTTCTGAAAGGCTGAAGAGGCCAGAATATTTCTGGGTTCTGAGATGCATTAGGAATGGTTTAGAACTGGAATGTAATTAGACTTGGTAAGGAAAGCCTCCAGTCTCAGCAATGTTCTCTTTAACCACTCCAGTGAAATCTGCTGCTTGGCTGGGAACACCGAGACAGATTTTGATGAACTCCTCAGGCATCAGACATCCTGGGTGGCTCCTCATACCCAGGGTTATCATTCCCTGGAATGCCAGAGTAGCCACATGGCTCTGAGCAGAAGCCTTGTCTGACAGCATGCCAAAAAGCACAGCACTGCAAAGGCTATTTTTTTTTTTCTTTTTCCAAGTGTTTATTTACTGTGTAAGTTTAGGCAGGTTTCTCCTTGGACATGTAAACAGATTTTTCTAGTTGGGCTTTGTATATTGACTGCATTGATTTACATAGTATTAAATTGCAATATTTATGATTCAGTTTTGCAAAGTGCTGCAGTGATATTGTGATTTGGTTTTGACCAAAATGCTCCAGGCACACACACATTCTACCTGATAGAGAGACCAGTGGCATGCAGAATACTGGAGTCTAACCAGTTTAGGAAAAATAAAGTTTTTCTGACCAGCCAAAATCAATAGGTCCTGTCACCTGGAAACAAATGGTGGCTACATCATGTTTAATTAACATTAGAATTGTAAATATTTTCAGGAAACCTGAAATCTGTTGCATGTGGATAGACAAAGATCACACTACTTTGTTGTATTCTGGAGTGATTTAATGTTTTAAATTTAAGCGTCAGTGTGGTAAACTACTGGTTCAGTATCGTGCAATGAATGATAAACTTGAGAAGGAAATAAGACTGCCAGTTCTATTCTTGATCCAAGGAATGAAATTGTAAAAGAAGTATAAGAGAATTATGTATTTAAATCTCTGATTTTCTTTGCAAATGCACTCAGTGGCTGTCCTGTAACTGTAAATCTTTTTTTGTCATTATTTTTTTTCCTAAAGGCCTCTAAGCTCATGGCTTTCATGGCATCCACGATGGCAAATAACTATAAAAATTTCTACTGTGGAATATTTATTTCGTTTTATCTCATTTAAGCACATTTATCAGTTTGAGTTTTACTGAAAACCTTATATATGGTAAGAAAACTTGCCTTTTGAAACAGGAACTATCCAAGGAGCCATGCTGTCATGCTTAACTCGTGAATAAAGCATGACTGCAGCATAAACTGATTATAGGAAAGGAGGGTTTGGTTTGCTTTCTACCAGTGCTGTCCGAAGCCAAAGAGGTTAACACTTAGGAGATTTGCTTAAAAGGCTTCTTCCACTTCTTCCTGGGCTAATCTTGCTTGCTTTTTCACTGCCTGGTTTTTAATGCTTCTCAAGCACATCAGCTGGGATGAGTCTGGTTGTGTGCAGAGTTTGCAGCAGAGCTCTCACACCTCAACAAGACCGTGAACCTGTTTGTGACCTGGTTGGCCGGGGAGCACCCTCAGAGTGTTTGAGGGCAGAGCTCCTGACCCCTCCAGGGGCACGACTTCCTTCTGCATTTGGGGCACCCTCAGAGTGTTTGAGGGCAGAGCTCCTGACCCCTCCAGGGGCACGACTTCCTTCTGCATTTGGGGCACCCTCAGATGTTTGAGGGCAGAGCTCCCTGACCCCTCCAGGGGCACGACTTCCTTCTGCATTTGGGGCACCCCCAGAGTGTTTGAGGGCAGAGCTCCTGACCCCTCGAGGGGCACGACTTCCTTGTGCACTCGTGTGCAGAGTGTGCAGCCCTGTGCAGTGAGAGGCCCTGCCCGTGCAGGCAGAGCCGTTCCGGCAGCGCGCACAGCCTGGCTCCTGGGATGGAGCGGAGCAGGTGGGCTGGTCTGGCAGGCTGCACACGGGCTGCTATGTGGGTCACCTCACACAAACACTCCACTCCACTCTGCAGTGGGATTTAGCATCTAAAAATGCGGGTTTGTTTCTCCTTGAGGTGCCAATCCATCTTACTTAACGCTGACTGAGAAAGCTGTTATATTCCTGACCACGTTTATTTGTAATAACTGTTCTTAGCATGGACCTAATTTCATTTTTTTTCACACATTGCTGTTGGCATTCTTCTGTGTGCTGAATTTCATTTTCAGTCTCAATACTTTTTATTAGATGGTTTTGTTTCTCTTAGTATGCTGTTGGTTATAGCTCTTAAATGTGTGTCTGAATCAGCTATAAATCACCTACAAATACTGGTTGTGATGCCATGGGAAGCTCTTTGAGGACTCAGAAGACCCAATTCAGGTCTCTGAATGTGTAATTACGATGTGCTTTTAGTGCTGAAATAATCCTGTGTTTTTCTGTCTTTCAACTGGCATCATACTGGATTTGCACTATTATTTCTGAATATGAAGAGAGGCCTAAAGGGTTTTTGAACTGTACTGGTGGAAGTAAAAAAAAATCCCAGTGATATAAAATTTTTTTTTTTGCGTAATTTATTTTTATTTGATCTGTTTCTTAACTGCTATAATTTAAAAGAATTTTTAACAATTGTTTTGGATTGAAGTTGATTTTTTTTTCCAAAATAATTGTGGCGTGAGTTGTTTCTATTACAAAGTTATCATTGTCTAGTCTTTTTGCCAGGAGAGAAAAGAAAGTTTGTAATTCCATAGCTGTACTTGCACATACTCAGTGCTGTATTCCATAGCTGCACTTCCACATATTCAGTGCTGTATTCCATAGCTGTACTTGCACACATTCAGGTCTGGTTTTTTCTTCTCTCTTTCTCCTCTTCCTGCCTCCTCCTTTTACACTCCATGACATTTATGTTATTAAAGTCTTGTGAATAGTTGCCAGAGGTTCCCAAACTAGAGATGTGTCAAACTGAAAAGAACTGGTGTTCCCTGGCAATTCCCAAACCTGCAGTGTCAGAAGGAAATGAGTTTCCTGTGGCTTTCATGCATGTTGGGCAAAGTCACAGCAAAGCAGCAGCACTGCCTGCTCTGCACAGAACCCTCGGAGTAGCCTCTGCTGAAAGGCAGAGCCCCTGGGAGTGACAGCCAGCCCAGGCAGAACGGGGACTGAAACTCATTTCAATGAATATTTAATAGTGCACACACCCAGGACTTTGCCATAGCAGAGTGTACAGCTCCTACCTCTGCCCTCTTTCCCAGGAATTGCAATCACAACCATCGCTTGTGGAAATGAGAGCCAGCAGTGCTGAGCTGCAGCTCTGCCTCCCCCACTGGGACAGGGCCCTTGCTGATTTTCACAGGAGCACCTTCCATAGCCTGGAAAGCTTTACAGACTTTCCCACTACCAAAATTGCCTGTTGTACTTCATATTGTCTTTAGAATGGGGGGGGAGGGGGGTCTATCACCAGTAAAGTTGTGAGGTTTGATCATTTGGCACCTCTGACAACCTCTTGCAGAATATCAGATGTTGAGCACATGTATGAAACTCCTACTGCAAAAATATTGCCATAAATCACCTACAAAGCTAAGAGTGTGGAAGGAAAAATGAGTGGAGGATGTTCAGAACAGCCAGTGCAATGTGGAGGCTCCGTGGTGGGAACTGTAAAAGCCACACTTGAGAGTAAATCCAGACTTCAGTTGGGATCCTGTGGCGTTGCTGGTTTTCTGCAAGTGTTCACCATTGGTTTTGTATCTTTATGATCAACCTCTACACTTAAATAATTGATATAAAACTTGCATTGCAGAGTGAGAGGTAGGTTTATATACAGAGGCATGTTTATATTGCAAACTCAAGCAGTTGCAGAGAAGGATATTTAAGAAGGGATGCAAATGAAAATGCTTAACATTGTTAGACTTCGTCTTCCCGCGAGCTGAGCCTTGTTTTCCAGTGGTTCACTTTTATTGCCTAAGCACAAAGTTTCTCTCACTCATGTCTTTACATCTCTTAATGTGTAAAAAAACCCTCATGCATAATTCATCAGCATTTCATAGAAACAGGCTGGAATAATCCGGGCTTGATTTGGATTTAGTTGTTTTCTTCCTGTGCCGTCGCTGATCCCGACAGATGGAAACAAGCCTGGTTACTGTGAGCTGGTGGCCTCTGAAGGCTCCAGTCTCCAAAGGCAAGAGACAAGCAAAAGACAGTAAAAACCCTGAAAGCCTTCATTCCCTGGTGCTCAGCTGGGCTCATGGTACTGTTATTTTAGATTCCTCCATTGTGTCATTTAGAAAGGAGAAAATAACTTTTCGTTTCGTTTTGCTTCACTATCACATAATAAGGATTTTTAAAAATCAACTAGTTCCCAGAGAACCAGCCTAATTTTTAGTGGGAGGGTGTGAGTTCTCTCACTGGTGGATTGTGGAGTAGTGTTTATAAGCTGAGCTTTTATGAATTAGTGATTATGAATTTTGGTTATGGTTTAATTTTCTCTATTTTAAAATACATGCTGATAACAAGAAAAAATGGCTGTTTCTCTGTTGCAGGGAAACCACTGTAGGGAGTGTGGGTGGAAAGAATATTAATTTCAAGAACAAGAATTAGAATGCACAGATTTAAATTTGCAATTTTGGCATGAAAAATAGGTTAAGAATTTAATACATTGTTATGAATATTCTTTGACCACCATATAACCAGGTAGTAGACCAAATTCAGACAAAACCAAATTCACTAGATGTCAGAGATAAACTAAAGGGACCTGAAGATCAGATTTCCTTTCTTTCACAAGTTCACTGTGTTGTTCAAGTCTAAGAAATGAGACAATATGGATGGCAGTGTTCAAGGGCATCTTATTTTGGTGTTAAAACTGCTTTTTGTAAAAGAAGGGCTATTTGCAGTTTCTTCCAGCAGCTTAGATGTAGCTTCTGCCAAGAGCAACATATCCCTAAAGTTCCCTTTTCACAGGTCCATCTGTTTGCTAGAGGATGGCTTGGGCAATGGCTGCTGGAATGTCTGACTCCTCACAGCACAATTCCCCAGCCTTAGAAAGAATAGCTCCCTGTTTTTACAGTAAAATGTTGTTTTTTAAAAGGCTGAAAAAGATTGTCAGCAAAGCAGATGATTTTGCTCAAGATGCTGAGGCTTTGCACAAACAACATATTTATAATTAAAATATGGGCACCTCACTGGAAGAAGAAATGAGTGTGCTGGATGATAAAATAGGCAAATATTTTGATCAGGACTCCCCAAGCATTTTTTATTTGCCTATGACAAAGTGCCTATGGGTATTAAAGCCAATTGGGCAAATGACAGAGGTAACAAATTATTTAGTGGAAGCAAGAAAAGGTCTTGAAATTCCATCTGAATGCTCTGGGCAGGATTTGAAGTTTGGTGGTCTCAGCAGAAGACATGGATGAAACAAGTGATGCACTTCATCTAGCAGGGGGATTGGTACAGTGAGTGCTGCTTGGCTTTGCTCCTGTGCCTGAAGGAGAAGCAAGGATTAAAATATGAAAAACTCCCTTAACAAATGAACACTGAAAAGCTTCAAATTCTCCAGCCACGCTGGGCTAAGTAAATAATAAGAATAAAAAGACACCAAGCTTTCACATTGTACTTCCTTGAGACAGATGTGGAATTCCAGTGTGGAATTGGGCAGATCGCCTAGTCTGGCATTATTCATGACACTGAACATACCTCCAGATGTATGAAATCATTAACTGAATCGCCCTCTGGATCTTACAAATGATGCATGAAGCTGTACTTCCCTGGCAGTTTTTGTGGTGTTAAATCCAGGGAGCTACTCCCATGTCCCAAATTCCTTTTGATCCGTCTTTGTTGTAACTGCTCATGGAAGTAGTAAGGGAAAATTTCTTACTCTTTGAAATGAAAACACAGTTTCTTTTTAAGCCTTCCAAAGAAAGATGAATATTTACCTATCAGTGTAACGGTGTGGTTGGGATAGGAAAGCAAAATAATACAAACATATTGCATCCACTAATTCTGTAGTTCTCCTTTTTCTGAAAGTGGACTGTATCAACCCCCATGAATGCATGGGCAGGTGTGTTGTGTCTTTCCATTTTTCCAAATACAGTGTTTCTTTCCAGCCCAGAGCTCAGTGAACTACAGGGAATGGTACAGAATCTCATCTTGTGATGAGTTGGGTATCAGATCCTTAGGAGATTGTTGTGAAGTCACTTTTATTCTCAAAAGGTAGATCTTGTATCAGCATAGACTTCCTGTCATTTCCATGGAAAGAGAAGGTGTGAATCTTAAGAAAAGGCAGTAACAAATGTCCCATCAGACAGGAGGATGCTTCAAAGATAACAGCCCAGAGCTAACTTTGTGGTGAGGATCCTTCTGTGTGTGTAGAGGACACACAACCAGGGCAGTTTTCTCCCATGCTCCCCCTTTTTGAGGAAGAAGCTGCCTTGTGCACTGGCACACTTGTGGCCACACGATTTTCTGCAGGGACCTAACCAGGAGATATTTATTCTTTGAGTGTCATATTTGCAGAATCTCACTTTGCAGTTTTGCAACTGCAAGCAGAGCTGGAGCACTGTCTAATGTTTCCTTTGGGATCAAAGAACTGTGCAGCTCCAAGAAATGCTGGGAGCTGTAGACTCAGAGATGTGACGGTGGGTCTGCTGCCAATTATATTCTCCTTCTAGCCTCACTATATCCAATCAATTAGATCTGATTTAATCCCACAGGAGACTAACAAATCCCAGCATCAGGGAAGGCTTTCCAGGTCTGTGTTTCAGGGAGGAATTCTGTCTATTGTATTTTTTTTTTTTTTGGCATAGTCATGTCCAGTCAATTTATCAAAGGTTTGTGTGTGTGTGTGAGAAGGGAAGAAGAAAGCTTATGAAAGAAATATAAAATCACGTTAAACTGTATAAATACTTGTATTCACAGCTTTTACTTGCATGTCTGTGCACCTCTCCAGTAGCTGAGTGACCATTTTCCCAGGGATTTAGAAGTTTGGTTTGGGATATTTTTTAATTTCTGCAAGAAATTCTAAAGAAAGTTTGTACCTTTGCACTCCCAGGAAGTGAAAATTAAGGAAAGAAAATTAACTGTTACTGAGCCAGGTTCGCAGAACAGTGAGACTGAATAAATAGAACTAATACCTCAGGATAATGAGGCCAGTTTGAGCTTGAGGAAACTCTTATTAAGCAACAGGATGGGCTAAAACTCTTACAGTTTAGCAGAGTGGAATTTGTTGGATTGTTCATGCTTTCCAAATGAATGTCCAAATGATGTGCATAAAAATTTGTGATGAGCTACCTTTGGATGTCCTGGGACTTGAATTTCATAAAGGTGTTCAGCTACAAGATCTCCATCCACTTGTAGCTTTAGGCATGTCAGTGTTGCTTAAATGAGCAATAACCATCTAAGCATGGAGTAAAAACATGGTTGATGAACTGGAAGCAAGAATAATTTATGCAGAAAAACCTCTTTCTGCACTTTTCACATAAATAATCAAAAAATGCAAAAGCACTGAAGGAAATGAGGATCATGTTGTCTCAGGTGACCAAAAAATCAAAATATCTGAATGCTGGGTGTTTATGGCCACACAACATTCAGTGACCATTTTTCTGGGACTGCTCTTGGAGCTTGTTAACCCTTTTCACTCAGATAGTCTCTCAAAATTTGGCACTGTTGAC
The DNA here is from genome assembly GCF_036250125.1 of Pseudopipra pipra. NCBI lineage: Eukaryota > Metazoa > Chordata > Aves > Passeriformes > Pipridae > Pseudopipra > Pseudopipra pipra. The sequence continues at coordinate 7,140,269 of NC_087564.1, forward strand.
AAGAGATTCAGTGACTTGAAAATGGAAAAATAATGGATGAAGAGAGTGCACCTATCAGTAAGTCAGGTCAGTCAGATAGTCAGAGATGCTGAGTGATAGACTTCTTATCTATTCATTCAGGAAATGTGTGTTGCTCTCCTCATTTCCAAGTGATCCTCTGCCTTCTGCTCATTACTGCTCCGTGGTTTATGTGCCAAGGCAGAAGGAGAGCAAAATTCTAGTGCAGTGAGGAAACCAGCAAGCAGATCTCTGCTCACTGTTACCTTGTTGTGCTCCAAGGACTCATCTGAGAATATAAAATAGGCACAGAATGTCCTCACATCATTCAGAGATGTAAATGCCAGCAGACAGCAAGGGGAAAAGGTGAATTTGGTCAGCAGCCATGGCCAGTCCTTAAGGAGTTCCAAAGGCTACAACAAATAAAGAAACTCCTAACAAGAAATGAGGAAAACATCCTCTTCCATTGACTGTATAAGGGTTTGGCTGTGCAGTTTGAACTCATTCCCAGAAAAGTATTTGTATTTTTAAATAAAATGCATTCACATTGGCCTTTTCTACTCTTTTCTCCCCTGTTGTGCTGAATCAGGCACTCTGCACTTGCCATGTTGCACTGCACACATGCATGAACAGTCCAAATTCCAGCTGCACTCTGCTAAGTTGCATCCTTTGGAGGCTGGGGTGTAGCTTTAAAACAGGGATCAGCTTGGCCTCACCACCAAAGTATGGATCATTCTTATTCAGTAACACAGTGCAAATTAAGAGCAAGGGCAGTGTTGTCTCTTGTTTCCACAAGCACTTGAATCCTCACTGAATTTGATGGAGGTCCTGAACATGATCAAAACAGAGATTACTGTGACTCGCTACTTTTCCGTGAAGTGAATTTTCACAGCAGTCAGTCACTGAGGAATGAGTAGCTCACTTCTAAAATTAGCCAAATTTTTAGGACATCTGTAGTTCAGAGGAAAGCAGCTGTGTAGAAATTAATTTAAAACTGCCTCTGGTAAAGCTTCACTTTTTCAGTTATCTAAACTTCTTACCACTTATGGCCACATTCTGATGAGTGATGTTAATGTACCACAGCTACAGTTGCTACAAAGCAGCAGCAGTGCTTCTTCCTCCACCCTCAGCCCCCCATTAAAGAAAAGGGTTAAGCACAGTGGCTACACCCAAACAATGGGCTCGTGCAGAGTAAGGGGCACTTAAATGAATGTGGTTTGCCTCAAACGGATGGGGAAATATAGAACAAATCCCTTATAAATTTCTGTTGTGGCAAATGAATACACCCTCAAGCCACTGTCAATGAATGCAAAGGGAACAGGACTACACACACTCGTTGAGCTGCTCTGGGGATCCATGAATATGACTCTGAATGTGAGCAGGCAAAAAGTGCCTTCACCCTGTGACACGAATACCCGGCCAGGGCAAACTCAGTCGGTGTCAGTTTGTTCAAAAGATGTTGTCAGCTTCAATTTGTATTGGTGGGCTTGATGTAGGCCAGGTCCTATTTCCTCTCAGAGCCCTCATAAAGCCAGTCTGAACTCTGCCATGTGCAGTCTGCATTGCTTGATGTCAGTGGGTCACAGACCCAGGCCTGGCTGGCATCGTGGAAAAACCCCTTTGTGATCTTGGGATGTGCTCAAGAGCTACTCTTGGGAGGAATCGTGGACTCGAGAGTCTGAAAATGGCTGAAAACTAAGTGTGTTTAATTCTTGTTCCATGTGTCCAGACAGAAGGTGCAAATGTATAACAGTTTCAAAATCTCCATTGTTTTCTGCTGAAAAGTTTGGATGCAGCACTTTTGTACTTGTGAGAACTCACCTGCATCTAAAACTTGGCTAATGGGGTCTGAGACTGGCAGATCTATGGGGGAAAAAAGAGAGAGGGGATAGGAAGGATAGGGGGAAAGCATGGGAAAATGATACAATCCTCTTGGAAGAAAATGTCCCTGAAAGTTATGTTTAATTCAGTCTAAGATTCTGAGAGGCATTATACAACTTCTGAGCTGAAGTGCACAATCTTTCAGGGTTCATTTAACTGTGTAGTTATAATCTAGCTGTTTTAAAAACCTGTCCTCAGACACACAAGAAATATCTAGGTTCTAATTTAGTAATTTTTTTTAAAAGGTACATTCAGTGGCTCTTGGGCAGATGAGAGAAGTTTCTCACAGTGTTTCATCTCTCATTTTATTATGCTTAAGTACCTTTTAGCTTTGATGATTGGCTTGACCTAAATTGACATCTGAAAAAGCAGCCTGATATCAGCGCATAAATCTGTGATAATCACCACATCATTACACAGAACCACCTTTTGAAGAGGGAATTGTAAAGCTACTCAGTATTCAAAATTCAGCAGAAAGCTATTAACCCTTGTTTTTATAAATAGATTTTAAAATACCACTTGTAAGGAACACAACTGAGAAGCTCTAAAGCAAAACTAAACTATTTGAGATGGGACTTTGATGTACATTTCATTGGAGTTCTGCTCCCCTGAAATGCAGATAACGCAAAGTCTGTTTGTGCTGAAAAGTTTTTCTGGTGTGATGAATACTAGATTCTTAAATCAGAATGTTCTCAGCTGTTCTGCTGTTTTTCTGAGATAAATATCTCTGAAAATAGGCAGTGTGACATCGCTCTAAATGTATGGGAAAACGATGTTAACATCCATATGTGTGAGCTAAGCAAGGGTTAGTGTGAAGCTATGAATAGATCCCCCCCGTTTTTAATGTATAGACAGTATTATTGTCTGGAAGGGGCCTGAAATATAAGGTGATAAAGGCTTTCTGCCTCCACAGGGTATGCAAAAGGTATTTACAGCCCCTGAAAACTGTTATCAATTTACACATCCAATAAGGGAATTATTTTGACTTTTTAACCCACTATTGTCTTTTCCCTCCCCACAACTATTTCTTCAAGGGTGTTCTCCCATTAGCTTAAAATAATATTAACCAGTCACAGAAAATAGGCACCACTGGGATCTTTAGTAGGAGCTTTATCATGCACTAATTGTTTGAAATCATAAGACCTCAGAATATTCCTCCAGGGACCTGCTAATGCACATCCTACAGGAAATGTGAAAACTCTTAATTTGGAAGTGTACAAGTGCCTTCTCTCTTTGGAAGTTTTTAGCAGGTATCTAAATTATATGCTTAAAATTGAAGCATATCTGCTGGTTTTCTCTCTCATTTGTGCAGATAGCTAGAGAAAATACACACCACAATGCATACACAGGCATATTAGAGATTATCTCAGTTTGGAAGGGACCCACAAGGATCATCAAGCCCAACTCCCTACTCCTTGCAGATCCAGGGCATAAGGAACTGATGCTGAACACTGTGCATGCAACACAGATGAAAGTTGCTGAGAACAGGTTTGCAGTGGGAGTGCTGTGGTTTTGTGTGCATGTATAAACACACTCTGGTGCCCCTGTTCATCCTCCTTACAGTCCCAACTAACATGATATTCTGTGTTAAACTCTACTATGGGGTATTCTATATGAAACTGTCTCATGAAGCAGTCCAGATGAGCAAGACTTTGTTTTTAATTTCAAAGCAGCATGTCAGCTGCCAGCAGCAAATGCAGCATGGTGATCTGAGGAAGTCATGCATCGCGTCGCTCACTTACCCACTGCCTTTAGAGAGGCGTACTTGTTAAGCTCTTTGCCTGGGGGCTGTTGCTCATACGGGTTTGTGATCTGTCCCAGGCTGGGATATGAATGTTGATGTGCCATCTGAGGAAGGAGGGGAGATGTTGGCATGACATTATTCATCTGTGGTGGATCTGCATTAAAGAAAATCGACAAGCGTTAAGGAAAAAGTAAATTAGTCTTAAGGTTTTGCCGTCGTTCTCGGGTACAGATTAGACAGGGTGTGCCGTGGGATTCAATGCAACAAAACAGCATTTGCTACAAAGTGGGAGTTTGAGTCCAGCAAACCTGTACTTCAAACAGTTCATGGCATGATTAAAGGCTGACAAGCGATGGCAGCAACACATGGTAACTTTTGTATAAAAAGATCCTTGAACTAGAAAATAGGTTTTCAAAATGACTGAACACCAACACAAACACTGAATTTGCTGCAGCATTAGGATACAACCCAAAACATGGAGTTTGTTCCAAGTTCTCTTGAATGCAGGGTGGTTGTGTGGCTGTGTGCAGTTAACAGCCAGGCTGGTTTCCCTTGGCTCGGGCAGGGCTGCTGCACGTGGGCACTGCCACTGCTCCCAGCCCCAGCCTGCTCCTCTGCACAGCACTGGGCTGTGTTCTGGGCACATGCCCCCAGTGCAGAATGGGCTTTGCTGCTTCGGGACTATCATTAGGTGATTCCATCAAAGCAAACACTTTGTCCTTATGTTTTCTCCTTTTCCCTGCCAGGGGGTATCACAATATCATACTAAAGCAATGGTTTTTGTAGCAGACATACGGAAAAGCAGGAGCTAATTACTGCTAATTACAGCTTTATACCAGCACTCGCCCCATATCCATCCTGCAGTTGATTTGTTCCTTCTATAGTAGAGAATACAACCTGTATACTTTTCTTTCTAAGATATAACATAATTTATTTGTTGTTTTTAATGTTCAGCTCCAACCTCTAAAACACTTGGTCAGAACTGTGTGCTGCACTCCGTTTGCAAACCTAAATTTCAACAGATTTCAACATGGTCAGCATATCTTTTTTGCTGAGTCTTCCTCCAGGCTGTCGATTTTGAGATATTTGGAGCTGAATGGCAATCCTAGAACCTTGTCACGGCTTCTGCAATCACAGACAAACACATTTTTCTCCTGCAATGAAGCCATGGTGCTGGATTGGTGACAGTAACTCCCTCAGCACCAAGCACTGGGTAGAGATCATGTAGAGAGAAAGCTGGTCCCTTACAGCAAAGGTACTTTATTGTGATGGATGGACTGGACCATCCTCCAGGTGCCCACAAGGATCTGGCAGGAGCCAAATATCCCTGCAGTTTGCCAGGACTTTAAGGGAATTGAGTCACTTGTCTTTGCCCAGCTCATTAACAAGCAGGGGCTCTGAAGTCAGTTAACAGATTTGCTGCTGGGAGAGAAAAGAAACAAAAGGTGTTTTTTAAGTTCCTTCCCCATCACTGCTGCCTGGTGCAGCCTCTGCTGTTCACACCAGGCCTGCCCTGCCTCTGCACAGCTCTGCAACCACAGACATGTGCACCCAGGTTGGGAGGGCACTCCGAGGTAGCTGGAGAAAAGTGTTACAAGTGCCATCATCTAATAACAGGGTGATTCTTCTTGCTGGTACTGGTTGTTAATAGGGAACAAATGGGTTGTGGATAATAGTTAGAGCTGAATGAGGAATTATTTTCCCATACAAAAAGAGTTTTACAGTGAGTGGGTATTTTTTTTCTTTTACCAAAGGAGTGAAATCTGAAGTGGGACTCTTTTTCTTACAAATATTGTGTCAGATCAGGAGAAACATTTTGTCATGATTTCAAAATTTTACACATATAAAAGATAAGTTGAGACACATTTTAAAAGAAAAATATTATTTTGGATTGAAAACAAGAAACTTTTCTGTTCAGAATTACCCCCAAAGTATTGGAACACTATTTGAATCTTTTTTGATAGTTTTACCTTTAAAGGGTAAGTTTGCTAAGTCAACCCTTTCACAGAAACATGTAATTTTTAAGGAATTGCGATTTTGTAATAAATAAAAACTCTCAGGAGTTTCTTTTCAGCTCTAATGTTGCCATGTCTGATGCAACTAAGTGGAGTTACTCTTCTCTTAGAGCAGGAATTCATGGAATCCTGTACCATTCCCATTCCCTCTCCAGAGCACAGCTCAGGAAAGCCTCTTACTCTAATGGTTTGAACCAATAAATAGGTGGCTATTCTCTCCAAACCATCCAGATCTTCCAAATCTCTCTCCTTTCTGATTGCATCTGTGAGTACACTTTGAACAGGACTGCCAGCACAGCTGTACCAGCACGAGGGGGACCTTTACCTGTAAGGAAAGTGTCAAACTTTTACCACTACATTCACTACTTTTTTTCTGAGTAGAGCTAAATCATAGTTCTTCATAGGAGCACTTCATAGATGCTACTATTATGAAATTTCCTTGTGGCAATTCTTATTACTGAATCTGTCAAAGCATCGTGATTTCACTGTGGTGAAAGTATCGTGAGCACCAGTATTTCTGCACTTACTGCTGAAGTGACTTCAGCTGTAGAGACTTGTAAAAACAATGTAAATAAGGTGTAGTTGACCAGGGCTGCTTATGTGTTTCTGTCTTAGACCTCTCAGTTTTACTCAGTCAGCACTTTAAACTTAGTGTAGAAAGTTCCCCCAGAAATGTCCTGGGGAAGATGATTCGGGTGAACCTGGGCTTCATCCAGTGTTCAGTGGCAGAAGGTTGTTACTGAGTTCCAGGGTTCCTAATGATGCTGGGCTTTGCTCCCTGGAGTGTTTATAAAGAAATTCAATTTCTAGATTATCTTTGACTTCTCTTTTGCCTTGTTAAAATCCCAGAAATCTTCTGAATTGTGAATTTCAAGTGAATTAAAGACAGTCATTCTGTCGCTGCCACCCAGACTGTGCAGTGCCCCTCACTGACACCCCGATGCTTACACAAGGATAAGTCATCACATGGAAGACACACCTCAAATTACTCATTCCACTGGCCATTTGCACAAAGTAAATTAAGCAAAAGGCCAAACTCTGGCAAAGTGCATTTAACCATATTGAAGATTGATTCCTATTTATAAAAAGGCTCCCATTGGAATGGACTCCTAGGGCCTGCAAGAAAAATCTCAGCTTGATATATACATCTGTCTAAATCTGAACCAAGCTAAACTTTAGTCTAACTGAGGATGTTAATGTGAAATTTGAAATACTTTTTTCCTGCAGTTGGAAAAAATAGCAAGTGTTACATATGGGGGAACAAATAATAATCAATTCAATTCTTCAAAATATTTTGTGATACAAGGGATTGGTTTCAATTGGAAGAAAGTTTAACCAGAAAAATCCCTACCAGCTTTATCAGTGACCTCTAGTGCCAGGTTAAATGCCTTATACTTACAAACCAGGTATTCTGTGATTGGTATTTGCAAATATCTGGCTTCAGTGAATGGGGACAACTTTAACCCAAAAGCCGTGGCCCTGCTCAAATGTTATTTTTGGCAACGTGACCCTGGTATTGTCCGTCACAGGATTCCACAGGACCAGCTGCACTCTGCCACTGCCAATTTGTGTATTTATTTTTAAAAGACAGAGAATATGAACATCACAAAGAGTCAAAAAACTGTTTGTGCCGCAGCTTCTAGCATGAATAATCAGACCTGATTAGCAGTGATGATATTGTAAAAAACCTGCAATATTCCCAACCTTTCTTATTTTCTGCTGAAGCGAGGGAATACAGTGCCAGCCTGCTTCCTAACCTTCCAAGACTTTGAGGAGTCATTGTGGACAATGTGTTAGTCTTCCTACTACCAGCCCTAAAGACAGAGTTTGAAAAAGCATGCTGGAGCTCAGCACACACAGGCTAGATATCTGCTGGGCAGAAAATGAGACACGTGGGGGGAAAAAGGAAAATAAACAAGTTCTTCATATGCTTCTTCATAAGAGTGCTTTTGACTGCAATTCCCTTAAGATGTGTAGGTATAGGAAAGCTGGTAGGAGACATGTGGAAAAGAAAATAAGAACTGGAAGGAAGCTGCACCAAAACCAGTTTATAACTAGAGAAAGTGGGGTTTGCATCCTGGCCACCAACAGTGAGACCTTGGAAATGGCTCAGACATTGGCTGCTGGTCACAGCCCAGTTGTTGATGCAGATTGATCATTATGTTATCTGTTTATTACCTATATCTCAGCCTGTGCAATTTAAACTTGTATCCAGATGTTATAGCTAATTGCTTACCGCATTTTCCAAGTGAAAATACTTTTTTCAGAGTGTTTCCATCCCCCCCAATTGTGAATTTCAGGGTTGCTTTATTGTGCATCACGGTGACAATGGTGTCATTGGCTGCTTTAATTATTCTGTACTCCATTCAATTAAGATGGGGTTATATCTGATTTGTGCATTTCATTCAGTAACCAAGGAGTGGGCATGTAAGCAATTATTGAATACAAATAAGAACCCAGTGTGAAACACCTGACACCAACCATAGTCACACGGATGACAGTGGTAAGACAAGGCAAAGGCCTCAAAACTGACTGTTTGGATTTCTGCACTGTCTGTAGAATATGTTATGTGCTCACCTAGTTTGATCAGCCTTGTCAAGAAGCTGCCAGGGCTATGGGAGAGACTGGGGATTAGAGGAAGGGATGTGAGAGGGCTGCTGGCAATAATAAACTTGTTCACTGCTTGAGAGCCAAGAGCCTGCCGTGGGCATCCCTTAAGCTCAGCCACCATCCTCCTCCTCTGCAGCCATGGGAGAGCAAAACCTGTTCTTAGGTTGGCCTGGGGATTCATTCCTTTCTGTACAATGAAGTCAGTGATTCAGTGCCTGAAGACAGGGAAAATGAACAAACTCCACAGGCCCAGAATGGAATCTATTAGTAAACGAGCGGTTCCAGGCATGAGGGAAAGAGCAAACAGACAGGCAAAGCAGTAACAAAACAGGAGAGGATGAGGGAAGAGCAGGAAAGCAGAGTGAGATTTTGCTATAAAAACTACCTGCAGACACATGTACAAAAGAAAAGAGAACAAGACAGACAAAAGAAGTCTGAGAAGTCAAGGGGGGGGGGGTTCAGAGCAAAATATAATAATAACTGAGCATTTTCAGATACTCAAGAGAAAAAATATGCCCTGAACTAGCTAAAGTTGAAAATACCAGCTATGAGAACAGGACAGATCTGAATGGTTAGGTAATATCAGTATAAAATTGCTCCCCTCCCATCCATAACTGCACTGCCACCAACAAGCATATTTGCCTCTTTGTTCTTGAGAGTATTACACTTAATTATAAGACCAGCTCATCCAGCATTGCAAATCCATACTCCTGTTCCTGCAAGCCTCACCAACAGAAACTGCTGGTGCTAGTTCTGAAAAACCCCAGATATGATGAAGCCTGTGGGATTTCAGCAACTCGACCATGCCTGCAAACTAATTCCTTTCAGACCAGTTCCTTCCTGGATAATAGAACTATTTTCCATTCATGGGACTGAACCTCCTATGGAGCTGAAACTCAAATCCTTGGCCTGTGTTCTTGCTCTTGCCTCTCTGTAGGTTGTCCCAAAGCAACTGAGGTTTTGTGTTTGTGCATTGTTTTTACACCAATATAACTTGAGTGTTCTGTGTGATTGTAGGTGTTGTAATGCTGTTGTCATTGTCTTTATTTATATTCTTTACCCTTTCCTTCAGATTTGCATTAAATATTGTGTTTTTAAAGGATGTCCTTATTCACACCCATACATGCAAGTGTATGTTCTGCAAAAGATGGTACATCAAAATCAGGCTGCCCACCTGTTAGATAATGCAAAATAGTCTCTGAAACTTCTGTGCTTATGCCTTACTCTAGGGGTTATGCCCAGAAAGAGAAAAGCAGACTATGCCCCAAAACTTATAAACTTGAACCCTTGTGTTTGTGTTTGCTGTTAAAAATATCCATGGCCTCGTTCTCCACATTGTCAAAAATGGTATTTCAACTCTGGTTAAATGAATGACATTCTGCAGCAACATTTTCCACAGTCTAGTACAAGTCCTAAACAGTAAAGTATTCCTCTAGTCTTAATTTCTCTGCCCTGCAATTTAACTGATTTTGTATTTTTGCAAGAACAGATGCTCTCAATCCAACTTCTGTACCATTCATTATTTTATATGATTTTTTTACCACTTTTCAAATATTTGTCTCTATTCTGAAGTAATAATTTCACTCCTTTCAGTCTGTCTTCATCTGACAGTCTTACCAAACTTTGATCTGTTACTGCTGCCATTTCTCAACACTTGTAACCTTGCAATGCAGCTTCTGGGATAAAGTTCTACCCTCAGCAACACATGGAGCTGTGTTATTCTGGACATAATGCTGTTGTAAGTCATCCCTATAAGTCTTTGTCCCTTATGATCTGCAGACTTTTTTGTTTTCTCCTCAGTCATGCACAAGTCATGTGAGTAGTTGTATTGCCCCTTAATGTGATAGCTCTGAGACAATACATATTTTTCATGGCAATTTATGCTAGTCAGTGATCTGTTCTGTCTTTGCACCATATCACAAAAACATTCTTGTAACACAGACAACCTACCCATCTAATCACAATCACAAAAAAGATCTGAGATGAGTGGGATGGCATTTCATCCAGCAAAAAAAAATGTTTCTGTTTAATGGAAGTGACAGTCTACAGTGTAAATGCTTGTCATCAAACATACTGTCTTCTGCCTTCCCCTGTCCTATCAAGCAATTGTAGGAGTTAGTCCCATGCTTCGTGCCGGGATTCTCCGTGGTGCCACTGCACTGATGTCTAAGGCTGCATGTTTTCACTTCCTACACAATTAACCTCTTGCTCTCTTGCTGTCTCCCACGGTAAAGGTTGTGTGGTCTTTCACATATAGATAACCCCACTGGATTTCTGAGGACAAGCTTTCCCCCAGTATAGAAAAATGCTGGATGCAGGAATACCTTCAGTCCCGCTGTGAGACTCCAGAGGTACTAAACTCCAATGGCACACTGGTGTTGAGGGCTGTGCTGACACCAGGGAGCACAGGAGAGGGAACATATCCCCTGCTGGGAGTGGTTATGGATCAGCAGGTTCATAGTGCTGAATGGCACCACAATTCCTCTTGCTTCAAGTTGAAGATTGGCAAGAGGTAGGGCAGCATAGTAACTCTAACCACCTTGCTGATCTAATCTGAGACACCAGTGAACAAGGTTGGTGTGGATGCAGTCTTCATAAGAAAGCATTATGGGAGGGAGATTCATGAGCTGATGTGCAGAGACAATGTTGTTCATCAACACTGGACGTGGGACAGAAGGCCAAGGAGCCAGGTAACAAAATGCACGGTCCCTGCCCTCAGTGCATGCCTGAGGAGGAGCTGCTTTTCCTCTGGTAGGACAGGTTAAGCTGCAGGGACATGTCAGTGAGCTGTGTAGTCACAGTGCTGCTGTTGCTCGAGCAATGCCCCGTGCCTGATTTTAAATGGCAAAATTCCCAAGTCTCCTTCCAGTGCAGTGGGATTCTGTGCAGTGCTATCTACACACTCTCTAAACCATATGGTCTCTTCATTCGGAACACTTCTATCTGTGAAGTGAAGATGAGGACAGCACTAATTTTACAATACAAATCCTCCCCCTTCCACCCCTTTAATTTTCCATCTACATTCTTCAGGCACTTACCTATGTGAAAGTCAGAGATTATATTTCTTTGAATAATGATTGAAATGAAACATAAAAGAAGGAAAATTAGTAGTAAAGTGGCCAAAGAGATGTGAGGCTCCACTGCCATCTGAGTCCAGGGAAGAACACACAGTGTCCCTGTATATGTGCCTTCTTCTTACTGAATGTGCTGCTACCACTTTAAGTTTAAATCTATGGGAATTTTATAAATATATATATATATACACATATAAGAATCTTATGGCTGTGAGGTCTTCTGAACTCTGCGTGACAAGTTACAAATGGGGAAAGAGGCAATTTTGTGTATCAGTTAAATTCAAGACTGAAGCTTCCCAGTGTCTTCTGGATGAAATCTCTGATGCTGTGTGGTGCTGAATTCTCTGTGGTCACAGTGATTTGGGAGATGGGACCTTCATCATGTTTCAGGTTTGGGCTCCTTGTTTCTGGTTAGACTCCAAGTGTGTAGGAGCAGAGTTCTGTGAAATCACTTGGCTGTTTTAGTGCCATCCGAGGAGGGTGGGAGTGGAATATCACTGGCCTTGTGACTAAACTGGCTGGAAGCCTCTCCTGCTTTTCATTTCCTTTGGGCTCCATGCTGTGCCATCACACTCACATCCTTGTAATATTTTCTGGGCTTCTGCTTTGCAAAAGAGCTCCAGCCTGAGGTTGGTTTTCCATGTAGACTTTTATTACGTGACACCGGATCTCCTTCTATGAAGGTTATTTTTGTGTCCTCTGGAGGTTTGCTTTTCTGTCATAATTACTCACAACCTGACAGACTTATAATCCTCTGATAGGATTTGTGACATTGTAATCTTCTCCACAGCAACCCATTGTGGCTTCACAACCAGAGGATTATAACCTCTAAGAAGGCAATAAGCAGATGAACCCTTGAGATACCAAGACCCTGCTTTCATATCCATTTCCAGGGCCTGGGCTGTGGGAGGGCAAGGAGAGGTGCTGTGTTCTCACTCCTGCCCACATTTCTGGGTTTCTTCATCTTCTTTTGCCTCAAGTAACAGAGTTGAGAAATTAATTAAACCCACCAGTTATACACACTTTGAGCACTGCAAATATCCTTAGCCATGCAAATTAAGAAAAGATAAATTAAGCGAATTTGACTTGCACAACAGATTTTTTTTCTCCCAGAAGAATGTTCTTTACACTTTCCCATAAGGTATCAGTTGTTTTACAAATCAAACACTTCTGTACCTTTCCACAGAAATAAAAAGAATCTGCTAAGATTTACCAGGCAGCTTAGATCCATTGTTTTGACTGCTTTGTCTTTCGATGACGTTACTTTCTTTCCAACAATTAATATACTTTTACATAATGGGAATGTGCCTGCCATTATAATATTTACTCTAAATATTTGTATGCCTTGTTTATTGTTTTCTCTTACCGTAATGGTTTGAATACATTAAAAATTCCCTTGCTTCAGGCATTCCATTAATTTGTCTATTAGCTATCCCTATACTATATTCTAACAGTCTAGAAGGAAAAGACTAGACAGTATAAAATTATAGAAGCAAACATGTTACCAACCTCGCATCTTTGTTATTTATTGTTATGTCTAAGCAGTAAGTTGGTAGTCCCTTGCCTGTAACTTGTGGGTAACAAATGGCCTGCAGGATACTCACTCTGTTCAAAGGCAAAGGCAATTACAAGGAAGATTTAAAGTTGAGAGAGAGTTAAAATTGGAAGGAATCCAAGCTCAGCATCGTTTCCCTTCAGCCAACAAAGGCTGAGGACAATTTCACTAGTGAATCATCCAGTCAATGTGTGGTCTGAGAAATATTTTACCTCAATATATGTCTCACCTGAAGCATATTCCAGTGGCATATTCTGTCCTGATGTACCTGACCCAGCAATGGAGATGAGTGTGCTTCTTACCTTCTGGCATAATCCAGTTTATTCTTTTAGAGTCTCTCTAGAGATGAAAATACATCAGTGTGCCACAGTGAAGCTGTAATAGCCAGTTGTGGATCTCCTATTTCCCAATCCACATGTGCAAGTCTTGTTAATGTCAGTTTGTTAGTTTGTGTTAAGCAATCAAAAGCTCAGGGAAAGAACGCAGAAGGTCGATGGAGATCTAGAGTTCTGTTCTCAGAAAAATAGTTTGTTGTCTTTTAGAACAGCAGAGATGAAAATGCATTGATTAGGAAGCAGGATGCATGTTATCTTGTAGCACAGACTCACAGAAAATACAAAAGATGAGCCCACTTAGGCCATCCTCTTCTCAGGAGGGGTTACCTATGCTCTTGATAAATGTTAGTTGTGTTTCTAAAAAGCCTTTGGTGAGGGGCCTCACAGCCTACCTGCACAGCCTGCTCCAGTTCCAGTGCTGTTCCAGTGGTATCCTCACTGGTAGAGAACTTGTCCTGTTGTTACATTTTCTTTAGGGCTGCAGGTGAGGGCCATTATTTCCCTTATCCTCCATGGAGATGGAGAGAGGAGGATGACTATTCCTTGAGCTGCAGCATTTTCTGTGTTTTGAAGTCTCTACACTACAAAATGAGGAGTTTAATTCTTCCCATGCAGAATGATCAGAGGTTTCAGAAATCCAGCCTTTCTTAACACATCTTTGTTGAGGTTTGGCATCTCTTCTCATGTCTCATTTCTTGCAGGATCTCCACTTAATTATGCAACCCTAGCACACCATTTCTTCTCTGGCATCAGCACAGTTGATCCATTGTTGATCCATTTCTACCTTCGATCTCCTAAAGCCCAGAAATCCTTTTATGTCAGACTGCTCTTTACAATGATTGTTCTTATACATAGAACCTTGGGTCTCGTTTAAGAGGGATGCACCTTGTTTTTTCACACCATGTTTCCAGCTTTTTAGGATCTTTTGAATTCTAATTTTGTCCTTCAAAACCTTTGAAGAGTCGTCCAGCCTGGTGTTGTTTCCAAATTTAATATGTACAGTGTCCTATTGTCCTCCTCATTAATGCAAATGTTGCACAGTGGTGGTGACGGAATAAATCACTGCAGAAATCTTTTCACTATATCCTTCCATTTAAAAAAAAATAGGAATCATTTGGGATTATTCTCTGAATGAGGTTTTCTGACCATTTTGCATCAACCTTTTAGAAACAGCTTCTGAAATCCTATTAAAACTCAAGATTTTTTTGTATCTACAGCATTCCCCAATACAAAGGGCATTACATTGACATAAAAGGGAATTGCTCAGGCTTAGCTCCATTTGTTCCTGACAAATCTGCAGGAGTGGTTATTCATGATCATGTTGATTTCTATTCCTTTCTCCCTTCCTTTTCCCTGCCCCTTAATTAATGAATTAAATTAATACTAAATGATTTTGTTCTCTCTTAAGGCTTGACAGCACACCTTTGAGAGTTTTACAGGATTTCATCCACTGGGTGAGTTCTCAAAGCTAATGGCACTTAGAGGATTTGAGTCCTTTCCCCAAGTGCACAGGATGAATCCTTCTGGGCCATCAGATAGAAACATGTTACAATTTTTCCAAGTGCTCTTCAAACCTGCCATTCTTGTCCTCAGGTGTGACCCCTCCTCCCTGTTCTCATGGTGGTTTTCGTTAGTTTCTTGAAACTATTGCCTTCTTTTTTAAGTGAATACTGAAGTCCTGTCTTCCAAAAATGAAAAGTTGATTCTTTGAATCTTCAGATTCCAATAACTTCTAATAACTATAAATAAATAAAAAGTAGTATTTTGGAGTCCTACGTATGGTTCTCTTTTAACCTTATCTAAACCTTATCTAAGTGGGCATTTATATGAGCCACAGTAATTTGGATTGGCCCTTTATGTAAAATAATAGCTTAACACTTAGCTGCTTAGCTGTGATGTGTTCCACATTGTTATTTCAATAATTTCTAGATTCAAATTATTTCCTATTTACATAATGTTGTTTTATTCAAATATATGCACAAGAGTTTCAGGGGAAAATAATTAGGCGAGACAGCATCAGGCAAATAGCTCCTTTTGAGAGAGAAAATGCCATCTTTGAGGGGGGATGGTATACCCTTAACTTCTCCCTTAGATTTAGCCCATCTCATTTACTCTAGGCCACTGAAGTGAATCTTCAAATATAATAATGCAAGTAAAGCAGAGTGAGTATATCCCAGAAGAGTAAATATAAAGCTGAGGAGCATCCCACTGGTTTTCTCCAAGGTGGATCCCTGGGAACCCTCTGAGGTGGATCCCTGGGAACCCTCCAAGGTGAATCCCTGGGAACCCTCCAAACTCCACACCGGCCACAAACCAGTCCCTTGGTTGTTGCTTTCTTATGACTCACAAATGTTTCCTGCTGTAGCCATCAACAGCATTTCAGCAAGAGTTGAAATAACTGTTTAGTGCTTGGGCACTAGAGACAAAAAGAAATAGAAAATGAAAAAAATGTATTTTGAAATATACTTTCCTTGAACTTAAAAATGTGAATTTCAGAACCTGGGAAGAATTTGTGTCCAGTTTTCCCCCTGGATTATCACCCAGGTATTTACTAGGGGAAAGGTCTAATTTTATTTTTTTTTATTTTACTTCAAATTGAATTTTGCAAAGGAAATTAATATCATATTTCCAGATACCATTTAATTCCAGTATTCTAAATAATCTTAGAGAGCATTCAAAAGTATAATAAGTGACTTTAGGCTTCCATTATCTGATCTTCTCTACTGATGATGTACATACCAACCCACTGAAGGAAGTGCCAAATAGATATGAGAGTGGAGGAAAGAGAGGACAGAAAAAAAATCTTTCCATAATTAGGACACAGGCAATCCTGCATCAACAGGAACTTTATTTTCCTTTTTAACATTTCAGTAATGTCCTCATTTTATTTTGAACCTTTGGACTTAAAAGACAACTGTGATAGCTGTTATTTTAGGAACCTCTTCTGTGTAATTTCTGTGATCAATAAGGTCCCTGCACATACACTGACGTGCCACGGAAAGATGACCCAGTTCTATTTTTGCATTTTAATGGCCTTTTGTAGAGTGACACCTCTACTGTTAAAGAAAAATGATGAACGTACGTTTCAATAAATGAGAAAATCTTATTGCTTTGAAGAAGAAAATTTCAGTGGCTTTTAAAAGGCTTCAGCCACCTGAACAGGAGGTTGAAACTATCCATCCAATTACAATCTTTTGACCAAAATGCAATTTTCTTCTAAATACTGGAAGCAGTTATCAAAGTAAGGCTTTTGCAGTAGGCTTGGCACAGGTCATGTTCCTCTGGGAATAAGGCTTAGTGGGCTACATTATCATAGGCAAGTTGCTTAGTCAAGAATAGTCTTCAAGATATGCAGCTGGAAAAAGCCTTCCCTGCCCAGTGGTGGCAATCAGCAGGGCTGAGGCCTGGAAGGCTGAGCAGGTGAGCTGGTGTGCCCTGCTGTGCTCTGAGCTCCCAGGTACTGCCCTTCTCCTTTTGCTGGGTCTGTACATCAGCACTGTTGTCAGTGCTGCAACTGTTGCAGCTGGGACTGCTTTGCCTGACCAGTGTCCCAGGGATGTGTGGTCCTGGTTTGTGCTCCACTCTCTCTCCTCCTGCCCTGCCACAGATAAGCCTGAGACCTGCAGTTCTTGCTGCCACAGAATTGGACTGTTGGCAGGTTTCCCTTTTTTTACTGTTTATTTCTGTTCTCCATTATCCTCAGTTAGACCTTCTTCTGTGTCTTCCTCCTCCCTCTAACCTGTGCGGGGAATGACTGCTTGGCTGCCTGGTGTCTTCAGCCACATCTTCTCTGAAGTTTACAGCTGTTCCCTGAAAAACATCTGCACTGCAGGTGTCTGTACTATCTCAGAGAGGCAGGAACAGGATATGGATCCATGAAAGTATCTCCAACCTAACATTTTACCCTCTACTTAAGCGTCAATCTGCAGCAAAGAAAGTGACTCTATAAACTACTTGTTGTAAATAACATTCTTTCATAAAGTCTCACAGGTAGAATGTTATTCCTTTTATGACCTCTATTTGCTTACTGTTCTATTCATTCTTCTCTCTTACTCGTTGCAAACTGGTGTCTTGTATATTTATAAGCTGAAGCAAAAGTATAAAAACATAGATCTGATATTTTGAAAACTCTCTTATTTCCTGTGATGTTTTGATCAGTGCTCAGGCTCAGCCTTTACTTTGCTCTTGGTGAAACTGAGAGTTTCACCAAGAAAACAAGAGTGGCAGAGTCAGAGGAATTTAGAACATTTCCAAAGCTCTGTCTGGACGTATTTTATGAACACCTACTTTCATGGAGTTAGGCCAATATTTACAAACTGAATTTCCGTGGTTCAGCGTGTCTTCTGTAGTGATACCTCAGCACTGTTTAATTTACGATGCCCTGCTGATGAATGAGATTCACAGCACCTTTTACATCCTCAACAGAGGGCAGGTGTCAGTGTTTATTTGTGTTTCTTTTGGCCAGTGTGCCCTAAACTGAACGCAGGAGCCCTGGACCTCCCTGAGCACATCTCACCCCAGTCACCTCTTTTGACCCTCCTGATGAGACCACCTTAGTTTTGCTGTCAGAGCTGTGTTTTATAATGCCACCAAGAAGTGACAGATCAACAACCCTTTTCACAAAAGCCACTGAATAAAAATGAGTTGTTAAATTAGCTCTCAGTCCCTTGCAAATGAACATGGGTTGCTTTTGCACTGAAGCCTTGGAGGTAGGGTGGTTATTATTCCACAACAGTTCCCTGAGCTCTGGTTCTGTCTTTCATTAAACCATAGGAACTTTGTTTTGAGTCTGGGATATAACCACTCTCACGGGCCTCTGTATTCCTGCAGTATTATCTTTCCTAAATGAGGCAATGTACTAATGACTGACAGCTCTGTCTTGGGGATTTTTTTCTTCATTTATTTAGTTACAATCCAAACAAAAAGCTGTTGTCTACAGTCCTTTACCTCTCTGTAGGGTAAGTTGGGTGGGTTTACAGAATGTGAGAAAACTTTCAAAGCTGGACCTTTTCCCTCTTGATAAATTGGTACTCAAATAGAAACACAGGGTGTTGGGTTTCAATAATTTGTTGCAGTGCCACTACATCAAATTTAACTTCCTTTAAGAACCATGATTAGCTGATACAAAATGGGGAACTGGGACAGTTTATTTAGCAGTGATGCTAATTAACAGTGCTGTTGAACCCAAGTGCATCTTGGCACGAGAACAAGACCCAGGACAGATTTTGAATGTCTGCCCAATGCTACCTGCCTACAGTAAAATGTGTCAGAAGGCAAGATGAACAGGGGACACAGTTTATATCCCTCTATAACACAACCTTTTTTGTCGTGTCTGTCTCCTAATTAGCCAAACTGTTGTCACCTACTGGTCTTTCATAGTGCAGTTCTTCATCTCAAAACCAAAGTAGGGGCCCAAAAGGAAAAGTAAATTTGATGCTTCTATTCTCAGACATTTCTACTTATAACCCATTACTCTGCATACATTATTTTTAATGAATTGCAGAATGCCTCTTTAGCTTTCTCAGAATGTCTTCCAAGAACAAGGCTTTGTGGCCTCCTGCCAGGCACACACACGTATGATTTGTTTGCTGTCCTTTTCTTTCATTGTTGGTAGCAAAACTGTTTTGGCAGCAGCCTTCCTACACCTCCTGTCTTGCTCTAAAACTCACAGAAGTCAAGGTCTCAACCTCTGCTGCCTTAGTGTCAAATACAAGCAGTGCTCAGGGCCCCTGGTTTCTGTGAACTCTCTTTTATGGCAGCTTAAATTAGCAGCCCATGAAAACTGGAATTCTGGGCACAACATTATCGACAGGAGCTGGGACTGTCAGCTGGCTGAAGCAATGAACTCTTTCAATGTTACACAGATTATTTTGAAAACTTCCCTGTGCAGTTTTATTTTTATTTATTTATTCCTGATGTGTTAAGAATTTGCCAGGCAGGAAAAGGCACAGTCCCTGCCCCGAGGGGAGCTGCTGGAAGCTCTGATATTTGCATGCCTGTGAACTTCCTCTGTGACCAAAGGCTGTGTCCTTACATTAATTCTGTCAGAACTATTGCTTCTCACAGCGTGTTACTGTAAATAATCTCTGTTTACAATAATGGATCATTACTCAAACGTCCCACAGAAACTCAATATGCTGTAACTGTTTTCCCTTTGTCTTTATTGTGATTTACCTCCAACGTTAATTAATGCTACCTCAGGAAAATTCCCTCTGTATTATATATTTACAGCCAGAAATACTGGGGTTGATGGTTCCTTTTCAGTGTAACTAAAGATAAATCACATAGCAATCATTTAGTCTTCCCTTCTATATTTAATTATGGATTTTTAGACCATGTTATAATCTTCCATGTAGCATTTCTATGACCTGTTAAACAACTGTGATGATTCACCCAAGGGTGATCCTTGCTGATGTGATCCCTTTGCTTGGCTGGTAGAGGAACCTGCCTCGCTTTCTCCCTCTTTCCAAGGAGAAAACAAGTAGATGTTCAGTTAAACAGCAGTGGTGTCCTCAGAGTCCAGTACCTCAGTTCCTGTTGACACCTCAGTGACCTTGTCTGCTCATGGTGAAGTCACTTAAAGACTAGCAATGTTAGCAATACACCTAGTATATGTTTTGGAAACACTTCATATACTCCTACCAGTAGTTTTTTGCATTTTAAGTTGCGGAATTGTTAGAATACAACAATGTTTTTTCATTTTAGCTGGTCTGTACAGACTTTATGGCAGCTAGAGTTTGCTCATTGCACTGCCTGGCAGAATGGATTCGTGGATAGCTGCAAAACTAAGTATTGTTATGAGGCAGTTTGTTAGGAACATTTTAGTTTTCAATGGGAATAAATGGTTGAAATGTATGGGATGATATCCTACAGCTTTGTTCCATCAAATAGTTGCAATCAAAAATCAAGTTAGACAGAACTTTATAAGCAAGGAAATAGCAATAATGTCTGCAAGAGAGAGGCTCTGCCAGCCTAACACAGCACATCCAGTACAGAGCCTTTGCACATCCAGTACAACACACACAATGTAATTTTGTACCCAGACACTCAGATGTGTATATTGGAATCTGTGATCTTAATGCACAGAAAGCAGAGGGACAAGTAACCCCCTGTTTGATTTCAGCAGCAAGATCTTCTTGATTAAGTTCCATATCTGGCAGAATCACTTATATCCACAGAGAACCACAAATGTTTTGTTATATCCTCTAGTGCTTAGGGGAATTCACATCAAAAAGCCCCCAGATAAATGAAAAAAACTTTGAAACTGAGTTTGCCTTTCATTAAATACCCATTGTCCTTGCAATTTAGAGTGAGCAACTGAGTAGAGAGCATTATATACACAGAAACTGGACATGGCATCAGAACAGCTTTTCTTCTGAATACTCCATCTGATTTATGTTGGAGTTAACAAATGCTCATTAATCTTAATTTATTTCAGACAAGTGTAGGAGAAAAGAGATTATTTACTTATACACTGTACATATTTCATTGCATGTTATGGATATTAATGATGCAATAGCCACACAGAACATGGAAACAAAAATTGTGTCTGCCTTCTCTCCATATTTTTGTTAGGTTTTACTTAAATGGTTGCCACTCAGGTGTGTTTCCAAGCTGTAGCAAAATTCTGTGGGTTACCTGCCACCAGCATAAGATGGAGAAAGCTGTACAACTCTGAGACTATTGTCCCACGGATAAATACCATAAGATGCCTCCTTGTGTGTCAGCAGTTATTGCCTTTATTGAGATAGATTGCAAGATCTTTCACTCTTCAGATTGGAGACAGACCCAGAAGGCAGATAAATATGTGCTTAACTGCCAATTATGAATCTGTTTGGCCTTGGCAGGACTAAAAAATATAATAGGACTTTTCTGTCTCTTCTCTTTGAAATTCAATAAGAGAAGAAGAAAGATTTTTCTATTATGTTTGATTTTATTTTTTTTTCTCATGGGTGGATGAGCACCCTTTGCCTAGCTATTTCTCTTCACAAAGTGATAGAGGCTCAAAGGGCATTTCTGTAATTTATTATACATGCATCAGTCCACTTCACTAGAGATTGGTGAAAGAAGCTGACCTTTATTACAATAAAGGGAATATAAGTGAGGAACAATTTTGATGTTGTAGGCACTGTGTCTTGTAGATGTATGTGAGTATGTATTTGTTTTAGAATGATAACAATTGTCACTTCCTGGCAAGGTTTCCTTAGAGAGTAATCCTTGTTCATACTGATACTTGGAGTTCTTACTGTGCATTTAAAACAAAGGCTTGAGAGATTTTGTTTATCTAAAGACAGGAACACTTCAGTGTGCCCAGAGGGGGGCAACAAGGCTGGCAAAAGGGCTGGGGAGGCATGTCCTGGGAGAAAAGGATAAGGACTTTAGGCTTGTTCAGTTTGGAGGAGAGAAGGCTGAGGGGTGCCCTCATTGCCCTCCACCACTTCCTGAGGAGAGGACATGGAGAGGGAGGTGCTGATCCCTTCTCCCTTCTATCCAGGGACAGGATGTGTGGGAATGGTTCAAAGCTGCACCAGGGAAGGTTCAGACAGGACATGAGGAAGTGTTTCTTTCCCAAGAGGGTGTTCAAACACCGGAACAAGCTTCCCAGAGGGGTGGGCAATGCCCCAAGCCTGTCAGTGTTTAAGAGGCAGGTGGACAATGCCTTTAACAGGCTTTAATTTGGTCAGCCCTGAACTGCTCAGGCAGCTGGACTGGGTGATCACTGCACTTCCCTTCCAACTGGAACAGCCTATTCTTTTAAGCCAAAAGTTAACATAGAGACAATGAATTAAACAACTGTTTTTCAGAAGTATATTTTTGTAAGTAGACTACACATTCTATGCTTCAGGATATTAAAACATGAGGCTTTTCTGGGGAGCAGAGGTGAAAACAGGTGCTGTGGTTTGTAATCAGTGAGCCACTCTGCCAGCAGCGAGGTTGCTGGCTTTTTGTTCATTTTATACCAGTTTGCTCGGGGAGCCACATTGCTCAGCCTCTGATGTATTTTGTGTACGACACAGTAACACAAACAGTAGGAAAAGGGGGGGAGAAAGCACTACTTTGCATTTTAAATCCAAACCTGTAAAATCTCAGCTCTGTACATGTGAGTCAGAAGGGCTTCTGCATACAGATACCTGAGCAGGGCAGCTGGGTGTGCAAGGGCCCAGCACTGGAGTTCTGCAGCCAAAGCAGCCCGTTCCCAGCTGGATCAGGGACTGCACACAACCATCTCGTGCCTGCACACACATCACTCACGTGAAGTCCTAGGCCAGCTGAGGGCAAGAGGGGTCAAGAGCAGGCTTTCACCTGCAGTATTTTATTTTCCATGTGGGACCTATTTGATAAAAGCACTTGAGCACAATGTATTAAACATCTAAAGCCATCCCACACAATGGCACTCTGCAGGCAACTGAGTTCTTTCCTGGCTGAAGACCACATATGCTCAGTGTAAGCCCTGAGGGTGGATCATTCTCATTGTGTGCAGCGGGGTTTGGAGAGAGCCCCAGGTTTCAGCAGGATGGGGTACAGGAACTGCTGTTTTCAGGATTCGGCCCTTTGTAGTTCAACCTCCAGCCATGCAAACTCCTCATGCAGGGAAATAGCCAAAAATTGCATCAGGCACTGGAAAACATGTTATAAAACTTTAATATATCCTCCTCCAAATAGCTGTAGTTCATACCTATTTTTAGGTAGAATTCAATTAAGCAATATCAGAGCCAATATCAGCAACAGAAAATGATATGGTTGTACAAAGCCATAAGAAACAGTACCTGTTAATAATCTAAATCATTAGGGCACTTTTGTGTGGTTTTGGTGTGATTGTTTCCAAAAACAGATGGAGAGAGATGTGCTAAACCTCTAAAGTTTGGGCAATTACTGTGGGTTAGCAGCAGATCCATGTGAACCAGCACAACCACCCACTCCCACATTTGTAGCTGTGCAATAGTAAATGGGCATAAATGTGTTGATATATTGCAGCCAGGGATTGTATTTGTGTCTGCTTCACAGAAAATCACTATTTTTACGGTGTAATGTTATAATCACAGAAAGAATTAAAATATATATATATAGAAAGAATTAAAAATACATAACCTGGAAAGATTAAGGTAAAACAAGTGGTTGTTTGGGAAGATCAGCCACCCTCTCAAAAACAAGCCAGTTGAATTCTTGATTCGGGGTGTGATTTTTTTTTTTAAAATCACCAAATCTAGAAGTGTTAATAAAATGTAATAATTCTGAGCAAATAAAAAGAACCATAATTTATGATTTCTTAAATTAGGAATTCACTTTTATTCCCTAAACCACTTGAAGCTAAAGGAGTCTGCGGAAAGACCTGAAGCCCTGCAGTAAAACTTAAGGCCCGTGGCTCAACTCTAATGAGTCTCAAATGAATAGTTCTGATTTCAAAACAAAGTACAACTAGAACAGCCTCTTGAATGTCAACTAAATACAAGACCCATAATCCTCATGTAAGGAAAGTATTGAGTCTTAATTCTAGCTGTGTAAAATTATCAAATTCAGTTGTGAGTTCATGTTTTCCTGTAGAAGTATCAGTGAGAGGAAAAATAAGCAGAAATAAATGTCTGTGGGCAACTCAGTTATAATTGCTGCTGGCATTAATGACATTTATTATGCATGTGTTTTTTCCCCACTCCTAAATAGCATAGAACATTAGTATTTTTTTTGTTCTTCAAGAACTATAAAATGAGGACTAAAAATTTACATATTGTAAATGCATGTAAATATGTTTTTCACTTGTCCCAAGTCTTCAGAAACAGATTATTTCACAGGAGTCTCAAAGAATGCTGTTGTTTATCTCTTGGTTGTTCTTAGTGTGAAATCCATTGGGTGCTAATCCTGAACACATTAAAGCCCGTGGCATCAGGCCTGTACCCAACAATGTGATGCTCTCAGAAGAGTGGATTTGCAAAGGAATCTGATGGAGACAGGCAGCCAGCTTTCGTGGAATCTGTGCTTTGGAGCCTCAGCTAAAGCTGGTGGGAACTGCTTTGACTGGAGAGCGCTGATTTGTGCAGATCAAAGCATTACCCAGGGGCACTTTGGTTTTAACCAAAGGCCAATGAAAAAAGCACATTGGGAAAGTTTGATCAGGCTCTGCCAGTTTGTCTGCCAGGCCCCTCTGTTCCTGCCCAGTGAGCTGGGGGGGAAACGAGAGCTCAGAGCTCTCCCCAGCTCCCTCATCTTCTGCCACACGTCTGAGGAGCTGCTGGGGACGTGGCTCCAGCCCTTGGCCGTTGTGCAGCTTTCCCAGTGTGCCAAGGTGGCCCTGGGATTTTGGCTTTCCAGGCTGCAGCTCCTCAGCCATGGGCTGCCCAGCCCCACAGCTGTGTCCTGTCCGTGAGGTGCAGGGCAGTCAGAGCCTCACTGCTGGACTGGCCCTCTGCAGAGAGTGCCAAAATCCTTAGTTTCCATCCAAACCAGAAGGAAACCAAATTCTGAAATTTCAAAACCCTTCCAAGCACAAAGCATAATCTGCTCTCATTACTTTGTTACTCTTAGTTTTAACAGTAGTAGTGTTTTTTTCTGGTAGTAACAACAACAAGGGGATGCATATTCATTTGTTACTGAGCAACAATATATATTCAGAATTTCTCTGTCTTACAACTACTATCTCTAAAACAAACCCAAAGTGTAGAACATGTTCCCCTGGAAAATGCATAAGCAGAAAAAAAAGAAAATTCGTATAAACAAAGTAGCAAAATCTCTTGAAAATCTAGTTACAGTGGAAAAGCATCCTTCAGCAACCGACATTTTAACAGGAAATAACTCAGCATTCTGCTGACCTTTACAAGTTTAGCCTTTATATGGGAATGAACTGTTTGAAAAATGTCTCTAATTCAGTTGTCACAAAGAGACACCAGACTTGTGGTTGATCTGTTTCATGAGCAGAGGCTTCATTTTGATTTTTTACAAGCACCGGTCTTGGTCTCATACTGTCCCCCATAGTTCTCAGCTGCCTGGTCACATCTATTTCCTCACAAACAAAAGGCTGCTTGAAAAAAATCCTGTGGACATGACTAAGATAATGAGGGTGCTAATGACAAAGTAATCTTGGCAATTATTGTTGCTTTCATGAACAAAACCAGACCCTGTTCATTTCCAGGCATCCCACTGTGCCAAGCTGGTGGAGGCAGGAGGAGCAGAGGCACTGCTCATGTGCACACACCCAAACATGGAACCAGGAGTGAGAAGAACACCTTTGATCTATATGCTTATAAGCAACACCAGTGTCGACTGCTGCTCGCTGCAGTCAAGGGGATGAGATGTAATAAGAAAACATTTATTACCTATAGAGCTCAATAACAGGAGCAATCCAGACTCCAGCTGTAGCTGGTCATTATGTAATGCCACTTGCTCACCAATTTGGACTCCTTTCCAATCAAATTGAGCTCCTAATTCACGGCAGCTAGCAGGACAAAATATATTAAATTGTGACAAAGGAAGGAAACATGAGGAGTGACAGACTGTCTGATACTGTAAGCCCTCAGACCAGCCAGGCCTCTTCCAAGCAGAGAATGACAAAGATAAATATGAAAGAAACTAAATATTTTAAATCAAATTTTACTGCTTGAAAATGTGTGAAAGGGCGTGTCAGGACCCTGTTGTTATTAGAAACAAATAATGACAATAATCATCAAGAAAAAATGTCGTGAGGAATATTCTAAACTAGAAAGGGATTTTCTGAATCTAGTTTTCTAGTTCTACTTATTGTCAGTTCTTTTCCAAAGAATGCTTATGTAGGTGAGAAAGTACTTTGCCTTTATAAAAACCTGTTTTTATATTTCATAAAAGAGAAAGGCATAACTGGATCATTAAACTTTATTACTTTCTGGAGCTAATGTAGCA
Source organism: Pseudopipra pipra (assembly GCF_036250125.1). Taxonomy (NCBI): domain Eukaryota; kingdom Metazoa; phylum Chordata; class Aves; order Passeriformes; family Pipridae; genus Pseudopipra; species Pseudopipra pipra. Next base: position 7,166,344 of record NC_087564.1, read on the forward strand.
CTGCTTCTGTGGTGGCCACACTGCAGAGGCAGCAGAGGTTGTTTACAGCTGGACTTACATGTCCAGCTGGGAGTTACTCTGAAACAATGTGCTGTTCTGAAACACAGTGTTACACTGGGGATGGGACACAGTGAGACAGGAGGAGGGGCACTGAATCCCCAAGTGCTGTGCTTGGTCGGTAGCTCAGTCAAAGTTCCTCCCTGTTCTCCTCTTCTGTAGTGTGAAAATGCACCAACTGTGCCCCAGGGGTGAGGTTCTCTCCTGTGGATGGAGTGAGCACAGAGCCCCCATGGCGAGTGGGTTTTAGCTGCACGTTGTATAAATGTTCTCAGTATATTTTGACTTGCATCCCCTGGACCAGAGCAGCTTTTCTGCCCCAGGCCCACAGGAGTCCTTTGCAGACACAGGGAGCAGTGACTGTGCTTGGATGGTTGGAAGTGAACTCCATCCTCGTGCCACAGAGAAGCCCATGGGAAAGCCCAGGAGGGCTGGAATGAACCAGCAGATGGATGTGTTGTATTTTGGCAGAACTCTGCTCCCCAGAGGCAGAGTTCTGGGGAGCAGAGCAGGGGATTACCAGGTTCCTCCTAGCCCTGGGCTACGTGGCTCCAGAGCCACTTGGATCCTCACATCCCACCACAAGCACAGCAGTGGCAGAGGGGCCTGTTCAAGGCTGGGAATCTCTTGTGGCTCACCCAGGGCATTGGGAGGGTGATTCAGTCTGCTGGAGCAAATTGGTTCAGTGATGCACAGACTGGGTGGCTGAGTGGGAAGGGAGCCAGCTGGGCTTTTTCTTCAGCTGGCGTTCACAAGAAAACGAGTGTGAGAGTTATTTTGGTGGGGTCAGAGGCACAGTAACAAGTATTGTGCCTGTTGCAGTGATGTGGAACTACATTTTGCTCAATTCCCTTCCTCCCCTTCTCTTTAAAAGGAGCAAGGGAAGGCTGGCAGAGCAGGGAGCCGTGCAGCACCACTGCAGGCAGCACAGGGAGCACAGGAGGGCTTTGGGGAAGCCCCAGAGGAGACACTGGTCGTACACCAAGTCCTCTGTCCCTGCCTGGCTGCCCAGCTCCAGTGGCTGCCCTGGGGAAGGAAGGAAATGCAGCTTCTCCGTGGCTGCTGGGGCACTGGGAATGCCTGGAAAGAGCAAAAGGCTCCTATGTCTCTCAGAGATCATAGTTTTGTCCTTACAAATAGCTGATAGGAGGCAGGGGAGAATTGCATTTATTTCTTCCTCATGCCGTATGTTTGAAGAAACATTGTAGAAGGGCTGATGAAAAGTACCTTTCTCTTTCTTTTTTTTTTTTTTCCATTTAGCTTCTTTCCCCCTTAGTGGCAGGTTTTTACACCCAGAATTGCAAGCATTCAGCTCTTCATGAAATGACCTTTCTGAAAAAGGTATAAAAATGTTTCTGAGCATAAACCAAAGCCTCTCTAATTAATACCTCAGAGAAATATTTTTATTTAATGGTTTCTTAATGCTAGTGTACTAATATTACAGTGAAATATGTTGAATTCCCTGCTACTTTGACTTGACTGATGACAAGAAAGGAAACATATTGTCACCTATCATAATCATCCCACCTAAAATGTAATTCTTTTTCCATATTTACATAATGTGCTGGTAGTCAGCACACTCCCTGATTGTGCTGATGTTTATAACCAGTTTTTTAACAAGTTTATGATAATAATGCTTTCATCCCAGGGATTCATCCTTATACCCAGACCCTTCAAAAATTTAGTGGTAAATTTGGGTATTACTACACCAAAGAAACTGTGGTATTTCTATTAAGTACGATCTGATTGACAGGCAATTTTAGACTTAAATAAATAGGTTTTTCCATTTAAACAAAATGAGAGAACAGCTCTGTCTCTTTTTTTGCATGTCCCTTCTTGATACAATTTGAAATAGTGTAACTTGCAGTCCGAGGCCTCTGCTAAATTCAGGTGTAGGAGTTTGATTGATTTGTTAGTAACTGTGCATGGAAAGCAAGAAGATGAATTACTGTAGGAAGAACAACTCGAGCTGCCAGCCCCAAGCTGGAGAGGAGTCACCAGGGCAGCAGAGAATAGGCTTCCAAATGTTTTAGTAAAGGGAGCAGGAGAAAAAGATCAGTAGCTGATTAATCATGTTGCTAGTGTGTTAAGGGACATGGGCTAATACAGAACCAAATGTTAGGAAAATATGTTTCGAGGGAAGGCCAACAGAGAAATCTGAGGAATGCACCCACTGACAATGTTGTGTAGAGAGTTAGAAGGAAATAGGAAGGAAAGAGAAGCAGATGAGAAGACAACTCATGAAGGATCCAATGAAAAACCACACAAATAATGTTTTTCAAAGGTCATAGCAATAAAGGAAGAGTAAAATGAGCAGGAAAATGAAAAAATAGCTCCCTGACATTGTGTTTTCTTCTGAACAGCTATCGTAGGTGTTGGGGGATTGCTTGTAAATGACAAAAAGGCAGAGTCATCCGTGTCCTCAAATCATCATGTGTAAATTGAATAAACACTGAAAAGCTGCTCTGACAATGGAGTTTCTACCTTTGGCATTGGAATTTCCTAAGCCATTACTTGTCAGCTAACTTCTGGAGGCCTTTCCTTCAGGCTGGTTTCCCCTGTTCCACAAATATGAATTGGGAATGTGGAAGGCAGTAAATACCACCAAATGCAGGCAGAAGTGGCAGCCAGACATAGGGAGAGACCCTTTAGCACATTATATATAGGAAAATTACCCTACTGAGATTGTCCAGCATCCCTGTGCAGTTGAGACCATTCTGTTTCTGTGCAAGAGCTGAAAAACACTAATGCTGCTTCTGTCAGAGTTTCATTGGGAAGACTTCATGAACTTTGTGGTCCTACTGAAGAACAGGAGGGACTTTTTTGTTGTCAGGATGATTTATTAGTAATTGTAGCTATTAACATTTTTTAAATGTTCAGTAATTCCTTCAATACACCTTGTAAATTAACCTTAATAAATATGTGGTAGGAAGCAGCTTATCCTGGTAATGGATATTTAATAGCATACAATAGCTGTAATTTACCAACATAACTTCTCAGCATAGTTTAACTCCTAATAAGCCCTAGGGACAGAGCTAACCCTACAGATAGTTATTTGTTTTCAAAAAGGGTACTGTGAGAAAACAGGCATGAATTTGGTTTTGCAGATTTCTGTCAGGACAAGTTACATGTGCGAGAACAACTAGCAAATGGCAAACAGAAGAGGATAAATAGATTTTCATTTTAATCTACTGCATTTATCATCTCCAAATTCACAAGTGCAACTTTGAATTTTTTTTTCCCTTTCATGCAACTTAAAAACATATCATTACTTAATTTTACTGTGTGGGCAGATTTGGACTAATGTGAATAAGAGGAGACAAGTTTCCCAGCAATTCTGTTTCTCTAACAGAGTTACAGTGCTCTAGACCAACTTTGAGTGGGGAACTGGCATGAGGCTGACATGATGATGTACCAGAGTCTGAAAGGAAGCTGTAATTTCAGAGAGAGAGATTCCTTTGGGTATCTTGCCCTCATCCCCCAAATACCTTCAAATCTGATGATGCTTGAGCTTCACTTCCCAAAATCTCTCTTGATGATTCTGGAAAACTTCTGCAGGGTAACCTCCAAAGCCAACTGGAGGTCTCCAGGAGAGAGGATGTGTTCAGAAGTAGGAAGTGCTTGGGGTAGTGCAGGTACTGAAGAAATTGTTCTAGCCATCTACAGTTACCCCTGAAGCTTATATTCAGGAGTTTCTTTCTAAGCACACTTTTTTCAACTTATTTAACTCGTTTAAACAGTCTATTGCAAAGCCTTTGTTCCTGGTGACATTTTAGTTCTTACTAAAGAAACAGACATCATGTAATTACATCACTGCTATTAATTATTAGACCTCTCACTTTTCCTGTGATTGCTACCATTTTTGGGCATGCTGTTTTAGCAACAGTGACACATCAGAAGAGAAGATGCTTTGAATGAAGTGGATAGCAGCCAAATTGAGCTTCCAGGTGCTGTTGGCTTTTTCTAGTATTGCAAGGCCAAAATGTTTCAACTATATTTACTATGCAAACCCACTTAACCAATAAGCAAAATAATAATTTTTTCAGATTGCTTAGTAATATTACTTTATTTTTGTTTGATTCTATTTCTAGCTCCTTTAGTTATCTTTTCTGTGATCGTGTGTCTTCCACCTTAGTACTCCTACATTTCAAAGCTGCATTTCCATTGTGGTGATTTTACTTGTAATCTTCCTCTCTTTCTCTGTCCCTCACTCTCCCCTCCCCTTCCCTTTTTTCTGTGATTATTTTTCTGGCCATGCTTTGCCAGCTGTGCACAACCATTCCATTTCTGAACTGTCCATTCCATTTAAAAACACATCAATGGCAGCACATTCACTTTTGCCTTTTCTCTGCCTCATGTCAGCGAGATTCTCTTTTTGTTGCAATTACTGAGGAGTCTAAAATAAAGTTTTCAGCCTCACACCATTATAATCATTCCCTGCCTACACTGCTTGTTACTTTGGTGTAGCTCTCTGTGATTCAGGTTTTTCCCAGAAAGCATGAAGGAAAACATTCCTTCTGCCAGCTCATTTCAAGGTTCAGGGGAACTGCCTCACCCTTAGAGAACACAGGGGTACATTCAAACAGTGTGAGGTACATTTTCAAAATGGTACTTAAGAATTACACATCTCATTAGCAAATAATTGAGATTCATTGGCACAACTCATTCGCTCCTTGAAAATGTTCCCCTGTAACACCTACATTTTGCTGAAGTTAAAAGAGGACAAACAATGTTAGAGAGCATCTTACTTTTCAGTGAAAGCATAAGTATGTGCCTGGAAGCGTTACCCAGCTTTAATCCTTGGGTCAATGCTCTGCCTGCCGCATTTCTGCCACCACTGGGCATGGAGTTGATGTGGATTCCTTCTCTTGGGTCAGGAAGGCATGTTGGGGAAAAGTGTAGCTCTTCTGCCCTATACTCAGCTGTACACAAAGGGGTTTGTCCATTTTTATTGCACTGTCTGGCCCACAGCAGAAAATTAGGAAAAGTTTGAGGCTTGGAAAAGATAGGGAGCTTTCTCTTGCAAAACCTGAAAACCAAACAGAAGTCTTGAGAAGTTATTCCAGGAGAAAAATGTCCTTAAATATTAAAAAGGCTCACTGAAGAGTGCTCTCTCATGGAGCTCCTTTTCTGTGTCTGAGCTCCTTCCATTACTGAGGTTCTTCTAAAGCAATCAGAGTCAAATACTCCCACCTCTAGTATCAGGTACAGTTCTGTTGACATCCACAGTTATTTCATATTGACCAGGATGCTGTAGTGCAAGGTTTGGTTTGCTGCATTTGTAACTAGTTCAGTGGTGGGAAATTTCCATTTTCTACCTGAGACTGCAGTGGAAACATGGACTCTCCCAGCACAACCTGCTTGGTACTCACACAGAGTGGGCTCAACTCACGGGCAGCAGCCCAAGGGATCTCAGATTCTGTTCTCACATTCCTTCTGGACCATGTTTCTCTCCTTTTGGCACAGCTAGGTATCAATTCCCAAGTACAGCTTGAACAGGTTCTTTGTCAATTCTGGTGTCTGTTGTGTCACCCCAGAGAAATCACTTATGCATGTTGCTGGAGAGTCTTGGCTTGAACAGAGATGAGTTTCCAAGCTGGTGTCATCGTAAAGGAAAAAATAGCAGCCTTGATTCTTGCTACTATATACAGAAATATTGCAGAATGACGACAAAGATGTGCTAAACAAGAGTTTTTGCTTTTCCTTGGTAGGATGAGTGACTGTATGGGGGAGGTGTTCTATGAGTTTTTCCATTGGGAAAGGCTCTTAGGCTCATATCATTATACTTTTATACATCACTTGGGCTTAGCCAAACTAAAAAGATGCATTCTTTGGAATTCCATGGGTGTGTTCTAGCACAGTGTTCCTTTATCTAAGATCAGGTTATCTTGGTTATGGAGCTGGGTATGTCAATGTGTGACCAACCTTTCCCCTCCCCATTAATACGTGTTGTGTAAAACTTGCATTTTTTCTAAAATTTAACTTTTATCTTTTCAGCTTCAAACTCAGTTCAGTTTTCTGCTTACAAAGTATTTAATAAGATTCAGCATTAAACAATACGCTACCTTTTCTGAAATAAAAAACAAACCCTCTGGCTGTCAGAAAAGGGGAGAGTGAGAAGTATAGTTTTTTATGTGTGTGCTTATTCACAGGCCAAGACTGCAGAGGGGCAGGATGATGGCAATGTGCTTCAACCAAACCAGATTTTAAAAGAGCACAACTGTTGGATTCACTTTGGAACAGGCAGTTTATAAACCAGGTATCTCTCCTCTTTATTCTTCACTGTTTTCTCTTAAATTTGTTTTCTTTGTAAACTGTTTACCTGATTTCTCTTTGCTATATGTCAAAGGGAAAGTTCTGACAGAAATCCACGTATTTTAATAGTTCTCTGTTGTATGATAGTCTGTGGGCATATTTCTAGGGCAGGTCCACAGGCACTCCTTCAGATAACCTCTTTCTTTCTGAACCACCTAACTACTTCTGAAATGAAGCTTAATTGCTTAAGTCTGGCTGCTGCTTTATGTGCTTGGATGGAAGGATGTGAAAATACTTGCTGCTTAAAAGCAAGAAGTGCCCCAGCTGACTGACCTTTGCTCCTTGTGAATCTTTTCTCTTCCTACCAAAAGAGGAGAAAAGCAAACCTAGCAGCCTTCCCAGCCATTATTAATGACTTCTACAGAGGGGTAGGGGAAGCTGGGAAGATGAAAACCCACAGGACACAAAGTGCTGCAAGCACAGGTGGGTTATGGCCCCAGTCCTCCCAGCAGGGACTGACCCACTGGTGCCATTCAGCCTCCTGGCAGCCTCTGCACTGCACACGGTGAGCTCCACAAGGGCAGCTACTTCAGCTCTGCTTCAGCTCCTGCTTGTCAGTGGCACGCTACAGCCAGGGATCTGCTAGTCTAGAAAAGCAAAGATGCTTTAATTTTTAAACCCCTGCTAAATAATTCATAAGAGCTTAAGAAGTACTTGACCAGATCAGGAAATGGTGAGCCATCCCCACCTATTCTAGACTAGAAATTATCCACAGTAGTACAGGTTGAAAGGAGAGGAAAGCCCTGCTGCTCTTTTGGAATCTGTTATGGGGAAACATATATTTTGTGTTGGAGAGATGTGTGTCAGTGTCGAAGTACCTGCAGTTGTATGCTGAGCATTGGTTCCCTGAGTTAAGAAAAGTGTTTTGTGGATTTTTTATTATTTTAGAAAAAGTGCCTTGTTTCACAGGTAGACAGATGTGTTATCAGTTCCCCTAAGCTGAGCACAAACAAACTAGGAGCACAAAAAATAGGCCCTTCTGCTGTGTCAGTGGTCAGAGGTTGATTCACAGTTTTGATCAGGCAGTGATTGTGTGGGAGAGGGATTTGTCTGCAAGGTGTTTGCACTGCTGATCTTCAGTGTGGCTCTGTCACCACTCCCTCCAAGTGCCCTGGAAGCCTTCAAGCTCTGTGCTCCTCTGAGCAAATATCCCCCCCTGAATCCCAGAGCAGTGCTGTTTATCTGAGTGAATATTGGCTTTTACAATTCCTAGCAGAACTTATTTCCTGAGTTATGGTTACATTACCCTTTGGTACATAACTTTACAAATGCTTTCAAGTAGCTAGACTTTAACAAAGAAATAACAATTAATATAACAGCTTACAATATGACAATTGATTTTGAAGTTATAAAGAGTTTTCCTTCTTTACTGGAGAAATGGATGGACAGGAGGAACAGTATTGTTGGAGCTAAAGCTTTTTTTTGCAGAATGTTCTATGCTTATGTGCTTGAATTAATGGCTGCATTTTTTTATTATCATCTTTCTTTTTATCAGTTGAATTAGGAAAAGCACAAAAATATCACATATGTTACTTTATGGACATCTCTTGTATTTTGTTGTCACTTTTGCCATATATATATATATATATATATGTATTTATGTAGTGTTTTTCCAGCTAACACAGAATCAACACTCCTGCTCCAGCAGAGCCCAAATCTGAAAAATCTTGTTGTTACCTTGTTAACCACCTGCACTCCCTAAAGGTGCATTAACAAAGGAGTCCTTTGGAATAGTGATTTTGTTAATGCATAGTAACTGCTTCAAGCAAGACATTAATATTTTCTTTTTCATGTCATTTTTAAAGAAAAGTACAGAACAGCAAAGTGCTACAACTTGTTAAAGATACACCGGTGTTTTAGTGTGTTTTGATATCACCACAGTTGAAAAGCAAAATGCTTGTTTCATTGAAACTTCCTCAGGAAAAAAAGAAAAAAACCATTAATTTATAATTAAGAGAAGGCTGTGACAAGTTTTAAGTGCTTTTAAGAACTATTTTTTCTTTTTTCAATGAAAAAATTTATGTCAGTAAAGAATCATATCTCATGTTCACAGTTATAGAGGGGTTTTACTGGCTGCATAGGTCCAGGGGTGTGATGTCAAAAGCAAACATGTAATCCTGCAAATTCTTGTGATTAGAGTACTTCCCATACATATCCCTCTACCACAATAAGGGTTTCTTCTTAGAAATATGTATCAAAGAGTGTCATTGCAGTGCTACTCCTTTCTGTGCTGCTCCAACCAAAGCAAGGTAGAACAAACTACTCTCAAGATTCCCAAGGAGCAGAAATTACCTCCCTGGCCAGTCCATATTGTCACATCCCAAAGGGAATGTGTGAAGTAGAACAACTTGCCTGGTGTTCCCCCCCAAAAAGGAGAAACATGAAACACCTACTGGGGATCTCTAGGAGGTGGAATTAGGGAAGCAGAACACTCAGCTCTCCAAGGAAGGAAAAACCAACTGCTTCAGTAAACCTATATTTACTGTAGTGAGGAATGTTAATCAGAATTAAATAAATCCCCCAAAAGTTACCATCCAATTAAAAACAACCCTCTCCTGTCACTAGTCTAGTGGATAATTATACAATTAGAAATGTTGGAAATGTCATTACTGGAATTAGATTAGCTAAATTCCATGTAATGGAATAAGAGTGTCCCTGGGGACAGTGGCTGGGGGTATCTGGGTGGGGCCCCTGTCCCTGCTCTGTGTCCCTCCAAACGTTGCTGGGCACCAGGGGAGAGCCCCGTGGGCAGGGCCAGGGTTCCATCCCCACACACATTGCGTGGCTTTACTCCAGGGCATGAATTGGATTTGCTAGCATGGGTGTCTTGTGAGAAATAGTGCACTGCCACTCTACAAATCTGAGTCAAGTATTCTCTATATTTAGTAGGTTAAGTATAGCAGTAAAGTCAACTGGGAAATCTTAAGCTCTGCTGTGGAGAGCAGAGCCATCAAGAAGCAACAGAGCTGTGCACATAAAATGGCAATATACTTGCCTATTGGACCTTCATCTCATTTGCTCAGCTACCCAAATTTAGAGTAAAACCCCCGTGTTTCCTCTCTTTGTTCATATGATCCTGTTATTGAAAATGTTCCCTGACAAATGTTCTATTGAGCAAATTTGTTCACCCGGAGGATGCTGGAGCACCTGCCAGTGACCCTGTGAGCAGCCTCTGTTCATGTGCCTCTGTCACAGAAATAAGATTGAGAAGGGCTCTGGCTGAGAACTCGGGATATTATTGATTTCCTTGATGACAGAGGCAATCAGGATGTTTGTGCAGTGTGTGTATTTGACAAATAAGGGACACAGGGGTATTTAAGTTGCAGCAGCAGAGAGACTCCATCTGCTTTACAAATTTCATAACATTGATACAGAAGGTGCACAAACTGCTCCCCAAATGCTATTAGCTGCCAAGCATAGCTATCTTAAGTGGTGGTAGAAGACTTACAATCCACATAAATTACCAAGGTCATATATTTTATAGGTGACAGAAATAAATGGCAAATTCCTCAGATTTGGTTTTGATGCCCATTTGAGGATGGTATTTATCTAGTGGGCTATAGCTGCTTCAATCTGAGACTTCTTCACAGAAGGGACTGTATATTAATTTCCAAATAGCTGTTTTGCATTCTTGCTTTTCTGAAAGATACATCAGTGTGCTCCCCGAGAGAGGTCAGTGCATCTTAGCAACATGAAACTTCAGCACTCATAACAGTTGTAATACTGCTCCTCAGTAGCACTCAGAAAAGTTTGTTCAGGCTTCACAGAACTTCTGAGACAAAATGTCCAGATTCACATCAATTTCTGAGAAAGCAAGTTCTCTCCTGTATCTGTTCTGAGAACCAAACTGGGCTTTTGGAGGGTTTGGTGGGAAATACATCTGTTCTGAGCAAATAGTTGACTGATGCATGTGGCAGTTTTCTGAAGCATTTCTTTCTCTAGCAATATTCACACCTGGGTTCTTTGCCCTTGTTTCTGCACCCTGAGCTGTGTGTTACCATTAACGTGCTGTCACAGCTAATGCACAGGGACTGTAATTACCTGCTTCCCCTCATTCAATTTTCAAATACTTGCATTCTGCTGTGATTGAAGTTCTCACCTGTTCATCTTTTCACTTCTATTATAATTCATCTCAGCAGAGAGAAAAAAAGACAAAGTAAAATTCTGTTCACATCTTTCTACGTTTTCTTGCAAATCTTACTGCAACCAAAGCCTTTTTCAGGTGCTCCCACTCTTTGCCAGTCTCTTGTTTGTCCTGCTATGATGCAGCTTCCCAGCAGCTCAGATGCAACTGTTTGGGGGTCCATAGAGTAAAATGGTCCACGAAATTCTCAGGTTTTCAGAGGGGTCTTTTTGTTTGTGTGTTTAGTTTTGTTTTATTTTGTTTTATAAGAGCAACACTGGGGAGAGGAGAAAGTGATGAGGATGAGGGCAGGTCACCTGTGCTTCAAAGAGCAAAATTATTTGTGAAGTTCAATCCTTATCAGTTATAACTCACCTACTGTACTCCCCAGTAGAGACAATGCCCTAAAGGCAAATACAGGGTTGCACAGGAGTGGCAGGACAAAACCTTGTATATTGATGGCAGTCGCCCCTTTCCTGACGGGTCCAACCCAGCACTCCCCACTTGGTGCATGTTTCCATCCCAGGGACCCTGGGTTAGGGCAGCACCCTCTGTTGGACTTTATCTCTGTGCTGAGGAGTTACCTTTTAGTGGCAGAAACTTTATCTGTGGGAACCCCTGCAGTGTAAAGCACAGGAAAAGGAGACTGTAGATGAAACACTAACTTTGGACCTGGTTTTGGTGTCAGGACATCAATCACAAGGTGTCCACAAGAATTGCACCTTCCAGCACTGCTTCCTCTCTTTCACTTATATTATTTTGCCCTTCTCTTTATCACTTTCCAGTACATGCAAATCCTGTGTGTGTTCCCACAGGTGCTTTATGTGCTCCATACTGTCACAAGTTCTTTTACAAAATACCTTCAGGACTGAGCCTATCACACTATCATTGATTTATTCTTCTTTGTTGAGTCATTTCCCTTTTTAAAAATAGAATATTGCTTTATTCTTTTTTCTTTTTCAGAGCTCTACCTAATGAGGTTATTTTTTGTGATGAGAATCCTGCTATGATAAGGAAGACAGCAGCAAATCAGCTTAACCCTAGTGAGCTGTGTTCATCCTTGCCTAATTGTGAACTTCTGATCTTATTTAGCTTCTCTACTTTGCAGACTCTCTCTGGCAATCCCTTCAAGCTTTGATTCAATGGCAAATGATTTTTTTTTTGTTTCTTGGAAGAGTTTTGGGAGCTCTGGGTTCAGGTTGTTGAGAGGACTGAGTTTTATGGCTCAGAAAGCACTGACATTGTCCTTTGACAAGTTTCTTTTGTCTCCTGTCTAGTGAATCATATGACACAGGCACTCTTGGCAGACAAAATGCTGTCAAAGGTGGACTTGCACTTAAACACTGATAAAATGTCTGGGCAAGCAACTAGATTGTGTTTTGAGCTGTTTCACTCAAAAAAAGAGAGGTTCTAAAAGATTTCTAAACCCAGAGGGACTCATCAATAACCCTGTTGCATCATGCTTTCTAACCAGGAGTGTCAAATTTACTGCTGCTCAGCAATGTGTATTTACTGTTCCTTTTCTCCTTCAGCAAGAATGGAGAATCAGTCCCTCCTATTAGGCAGACAAATAAAAAGGCTGTTGAACTGCATAAAAGTGATATCAACATTTCCTTGTGTTTTGTGCTTCTAGAGTGCCTTGCATCAAAGTGAGTAAGGAGTGTGAGGAGAATGGTGTTAGGATGATAATGAAGAGGGTCTTTAAGTGGGATGGTCAGTAAATGTGTTGGATTCATGATACCAACAAAGAGAAATGTTTCTATCTACACCTACTGCTTTATCTTTCTCTTTAGATCAATAAACTCACTCTAGTTGCTTTATTCTGCTTTGGACTGTACAATTGAATTATGCCCTGTGCTTCCCTCTGTCTCCCAATGCATAATGCAGAGGATTCTCCATGTTGTTAAAGGAAATTCAGCCTCATTGAATTCTCAGATGATTTGCATTGCCAGCACCCAGTCTCGGTGCCTTGCATCTCCATTCTTTTCATTCCTCACTCTTTTTCCACCAGAGTTTTGTATAGTGACCTACATCTTCCCTTACACAGACAAAAAGAGATGGAGGCTTTCTACAGTTTTGTCTTCATCCTGCTTTGATTTTTTGCTTTCTCTTGATCCTTTTTCAGGCCCTATAAGCACTCCTTTGTAACACAGACAGTTATTCTCTCTGCTGAAGGCAGCTGTCCATCTCCTGCATATTGACCAAATAGCATCTGCTGCCTGTTTCCTGCTGATTAATGTCTGCACGAGAGATGTTGCATCTTTAAAGCTGCTGGTTACCTGTAATGATATTGTCAATGCAGTTAACTTCGAAGTGCAAATAAAGGAAAAAAAGAGGGTCAAGAAATCATTGCTAGGCACTTAGTAGGATGAAACAAGTAGGCTTAGGAAAGTATTTTTAAGGTTGCAATATCAGTAGCACTCATACAGATCTGTTGTAAAAGTCCATGTCTATGGTTCTGAATTTTTTCCTGAATTGCTAAAAGTACTTCATAGTTGGTTGTATTTGAAAAGGTGATTCTAAAGCATCCAATGTTTTTGCCTCAGTGTTTATATCAAATATATGATATCCAACTTGCAGTATAAATCAAAAGTTGTTGGGGTTTTTTTATGCACTAGACCTCCACGAGCTGTAAACAAGCTGGTTTTATCTGCCTCAGTGGTTGCAGTAGTTTGTTGTGGCAGACTGGAGTCCACGTCACCGTAACTTGTGCAGTGCTAACTCCTGCAGGCAGGTTTGGGGGCTCATTGCACTCCAACAGGCATCTGAAGCCTACTTATTCTGTTAGAAGGAATTTATTTCTGTGTTCGCTGACAATCGCATTGGGATTCAGTGTAAGGTCCAATTTAAGTTGAAACTGCCTCACCCCATCTCACACACTGGAGAATGAGGGATACAAGGAAAGCAAAAAAGGAGAGGCTTCCTTCTGCTTCCTCCATCTCTAGAGAAAACAGTGGACAGTTCCCCAGCTATTGCTTCACCTCCCATTTGGAAAAGCACCCAGAAGGATCGGCTCACACAGCTGTAGCTATTGCTATCACCCCTTTTCCCAGGACAGGGGACCAGCTGGGACTGTGCACCGGGAGTTTCACCCAAAATATAAGTGGGAGAGCCACAGCTGCAGTGAGGTGTCCTGGCTCCTGTCAGGGTGGCCCGTTCTTCTGTGGGCTGACGGTGCCATTCCCTCCCCACTGCCCTTCCCTGGCCCTTCCCAGAGCCCCCTCTCTGCCAGAACCGCTGAGCAAAGGCTGCTGTGCCTTCGGGAGCCATGGCAAGGCTGGCACTGTCCCACGGATGTCTGGGGGAGCTCTTCAGCCCTTTTACTGCTGCCACCAGAAGAGTCACCTCAGTGCTTGCCATTGCAGTGCTGTGTTTGCTGTGGTCAATGCTGGATGTCCTGGTGAGCACAGTGTGCTAAGGGCACATGCTGGCTATCATTTGCCATTGCCCTGGATCTTGTGAAGTCGGTGTGCCCGTGCAAAATGGATGGCAGATACTGATCTAGCAGCGTTTGGCACCCAGGGCTTGTTGTTTTGCTGCGTGGTGGGATAATTTATCAACCTATGTCTGAAGTACCTTCTTCCCTGGAGACACATATTTGAATTCAGCTGCTTAGAACGTTAACGGCTTTCACTAATAGGAATGATCAAAATGTGTAACTCCCCAAGATATTTTATTTTGTAAAATGGTTAGTGTGTGTGTAATGTGACTAATTACCAATGAGATTTCAGATGCATGTTTAATGGTCACAAAGAGAATTTGTTTACCTTAGAATAATTTGGATTCTGCACTAAAATACTATCCTTTCATTCTGTATTTAATTCTTTCAATACTGTGCTTAGAATCCTATCTCCCACTTGCAGCCAGCCAGATTCTGACCCAGAGAAGGACATAAATGCTGATGGCAGGACTAGAATGTCATGTGAAATGGAACTTCTGTGTAACTTGTTAGGAATTAGTAGTTGAGGGGAAAAAATTTTTTTAATTATTTCCTCTGGTCTTAATGTTTGTGAAGCATTTTCTTGGCTCACACAATAGTGGTCTCAGGAAAACTGGCTATGTAGAGAAGATATTAAAAAAAATCAAAGCTGTTGGTGCAAGACAAAATATTTCTTGAAAATGTTAAAATGTCCCATGTGGAATCATCTTCTCATAAAAGATTTGGAGCACATCAGCTTGGTGTTCCTACACCTATTGTACCATACTGGGAGAGTTTCATGTGCCTGACCAGAGAACACTGGCATATATTCTTACTTATATATATTTTTCTGTCTCCATCTTCCTATTGTTCTAAATAATATATTCCATACAAGAGGAATTAAGCAACATACTTCTCAACTCTGACATTTTTCCTCTTATGGTTCAAAAATAAGTATAGACTGGTATTCCACAAAAGTACACACTGAATCATTCTCATTAATTAAGCATTGCTTTTACATCCACTTCAAATTACTTTAATAATAGTCTTGAGATTATCTGTTTTTGTTAAGCTGAAATATATGAGCAGCTGTGTTACTCCTACAGCTTTTGCCAAGTTGCAGGAATGCAGCACCTTTGTGCAGCATCAGGGTCCTGGCAGAGCAGATGGAATTGCCCATCCATGCAGTTCTTGTGCCTGACTGCACAATTAATATTCACATCAGTATTTGTTTTGTTGTTACACCATCGTTCTCAGCAAGCAAATACTTTGGGCAGGTTGGTAAGAATAGCAGAGCTGGGTCCTTTGTGGCTTTTTTTCATTGAAGAGCCTGAAGTTGGTGATATTAGTCATCTGCTTAGTCAAGCATGTGCCTAAACACCTTGCTAAACTGAAGCTGTAGCATGGACATCACCATAAAAGTCCTCCTGAGTGTAGATAGGAGTGAGAATACCAGCCCAGCCTGCCTGACCTTCGGAGCTTCTGTATCAGCAGCAAAGAGCTGCTGCTCATCAGAGCCAGAGCTGTCCTGGAGTGCCTCAGATCTGCCTTTGCCCTGAGAGCAACTGTGACAACAGAAACAGCAGCAACACTGCTGGGGCAGCTGCTTTCCCCATGTTCACCAAGAAAATACCTTTTTTAGGATTGTCACCATGCTGGTGACAGTCACAGCACTACTCATCCTGACAAATGCAGCTCCCTCTCTGCTGATGCTGCAGTCTTTTCCAGAGCAGGCAGGGGCCAGATGACTTCTTAAGATAGTTGTCCATATCCCACCTTGTATTCTGATCCAGCTACTGGCTCCCAGCCACTTCTCTTGTCTCTGATATCAATCTCCTGTGTGACCAGGTTTAGCTACTGCAGCAAATCCCACTTTACCACGCCAGCAGGGCTTGAGCCAGTCCCAGTGGTTGACAAGCCTGAGATAACAGGGACACAGAAGACTGGGCTCACTGTGGAACAGACTTTCAGATGCTGATCATCTTTGAGGCCCACTTGCAGACCTTTCATAAAGCTTTCTTACTATATCTGAAGTTTATATAATACACCCAACATAATCACTGAAACGTGCTCAGTTTCTATGGTGACTGGTGCTGGTAGAGAACTCTGAGACAGATGAATCGGAGAACAAAAGAGCGCAGGAAGCCAAGAGCCCCAAGTTCACTGTGCAGAGCTAATTTGTCTGTGGAATGTTTAAATAACAGAATAAGAAATGCTGCAGGAAAAAGTAAAACAAATGTAACTAACAACAGATCTCATGTGGTTCTAGCACACCTAACCTGTGTTGTTCCCATGTTCATTTATTTCCTTAAGGTTAAAAATAGCTGCTCAGGCTCAAGGGTGCAATAGAGAAGTTTGCAGCTGAACTGGAACTGAACAGCCCCTGGAAAGGGGTCTGAGTTCAAGATCAGTATTGCCAAGTGTTAGTGGGATTATCTGTGGGATCACTGGAAATTCTTGGAAGGCATAAGGTGATGTAAGAGAGGTATGGGACAGCAATAAGCAAAGCAATAAAGCCTTAAGGGAGAAAGAGGTCAAGCAGCCTCATACCACGTCTAGTAAACACTTACTCTTTCACTCTTGTCTCACTGTTCTTTTTGCCAGTATTTAACTGAATAAGTATCACAGATGTAAAAAAAAACCCGAGCTTTTCAAGTAGCAGGGAAGTCAAAACCACTCTAGATTTGCTAAGAAAATGGAAGATGCTTTAAGCAGGAGTAAAACAATACCTGTATACAATTTCCACGCTGCTGCAGTTAGTGCCAGCAGTCAGACTTTCTGTGGTTTGAGTTTTGAAATACTTTCTTTCACTTTCCTTGCCTGAAATCACTTCGTGTTTCCTATAGTACCACTGCTGTGATAGTCACTGTGCTCTTTGGGAAGAATTATGTGCTTGACTAACTTCCCACTATTTAGGTTCAAAAAAGTGCATTTCCTCAACCTCTGTAGAGCAAGATTTGCAGCTCCTGTAACAAAGCAAGGGGAGGATGGGCTGGAGTTCATTGACCACAGCCCTGCAGCCTGACATTCTGCAGCAGCTCCTGACAAAACTCTAGGAGGCAAATTGCAGCTTTATTGTGTCTCTGAGCACAAGGAGTGCAGTAACTGGTGGCTTAGCAAAATCCATTTCCTTGTCAAAGGTCAGTAGAGTTTGTAAGTGCATCTGCTTAGAGAATAGCAGCCTAATCTGTCCATTTGGTGCTTATAACTCATTCACAGCTAAAAGTTGACTATGTCTTATGTGGAGGAAAGAGAAGAATAATATCAAGATTTGGAATAAGACTGGGTACAGGAGTAGTGAAGCTCATGTATTTTGCTTCTAACTGTTGCTGAGCTTTTACTGAGTATTCACTTGAAAACATAGGGCTGTATGTCTCAGATTTGGATTGGAAGAAATGGAAAAAAGAAAATGCATTCTTGCCCAGTAGATCAGGAGGCATACAGTAGACAAAGATTTACTGGATTTGTTCCTGGTATTAGTTCTCCTGTGATGGGCAGAAAGAGGGAGAAGGGATTCTTTGCACTCTTGCATCCATGTGCTTCTCTATATGCACCACCTAAATATGTTGGATGCACTTTGTTGACAACAGGAACAAATAGTTGAGACATGAAGAAGGAAAACCAGGAGAAATGTCTCCTGTTTTTTTCACTGCTCTGGAAAAGCAGCTCTACCAATGCCTCACACTGAATTTCCTGCAGGATTGGAATGGACAGCATGCTTACTAGGTTAAATGCAATTTCTCTAACTGCTTTTTCATTATTATGTTCCAGCATGTTACACAACGCAAAGGATGAGATTTAACAAGTGTAACTTGCTGCAGTTTCCCAGTTCTGTATTTTATTGCAGACTGCCGGTCCCTAAACGCCTCTGTAATATGGCAAAGATGGGACCAGGAGATTAATAAAGTTTTAAAATCCCTTCCTAGGCATTTTGTAAACTCTAATATGATGTGACTCGGTAATGACTAGAAACCTCAGAGAGACAACTGTTCAGATGGAAGGGTTTTTAATAAACCTATTAACTAAGTGAAGGGAAGGGACTGAAACTCTCAAGAGTTTCATTGATCCTTGTCTTTTTTTTTAATCGTGTCCTGGCCCTCATGTTTTGTTTGTTGAATGTTTTGTTTGAAAAAGATGCTGAGTTTGAATATGATCCTGACAGGGAAATCAAAATGTCTGCAGCTTCACCTAAACAGATAGTTACACATTCTGGCTAAGGGAGAACCACTGTTTGCTAATGCCTTCAGGAGAGAGGCATTGGCTGGTGAAGGACTGTCACTGCAGGAATGTCTGCTGGATTAAGAAATAAACATCAAGTCTACCAGACTTTCAACATTTATATAGAACCATCTAGAACTCAGTGCCTTTAGAATTCTACTTGTGTATCTCTCCAGGAGTGACAGAGCACCATAGTCACATAATACCTGTTATAGGCTGCATTGTTAATTCTGGAAAGTTGTTATGATCACATTCCTGTCTTCTGCATTGTGATACAGCTTTCTGTTCAGTTTTACTATCCTAAAAATATATTCAGGAAGTGACTTAAGCTGATTTAAAGTCTTTTTCAAAGTGACTAAAACTCTGAAATTAAAATACTCGCAAAACATTAATTTTTGTGCAATTGAAAAAAAAAATCAGTGTAGGTATTATACAAAAGGGATTAAGAGTTAAACAATGCAAATGCTTCCCTTGAGATGTACTTGTGAAAATGTTATTCATGTGGCAATCAGATAAATATGTGATGCACTTTCTGTTCTCTCATCTGTCTATACCACCTTTGTGACTTCTGTATTCCATTCTCAGGTTATCAAGTGGTTGCTCAGGGAAAGCTCCCTGGTTGGAGGTAGAGGAAAGGGGGTCAGGTTTTATTTTCTGTCTCTGAGTTTATATTTATTGCTTAGCTTTTCAATAGGTGGAGCTTTATTCAGGAATGTGTAGACTGTGAGACATCGTATCCTCTGAACTGTTTAGTATGAGTCACCCTTTGTAAACTGTGTATTGAACTGAGCATAAACAATAAGTAACACAGAGTAAATGTACAGAATAAATAACTATTTTTAGACTGCTGTACACCGTTCTGAAGTCTTCATTTTACTGAGGTAACATTCTCTCGTAAATTGATGTATTCAGAGCACAGTTCTGATACTACTGTCATTTAAAGCAGCATAAAAAGTAGCAACTCAAATAGTCAGAGTACTTACATCACTGTGAAAGGCAAATGTCAAAGGCACTTATGAGCTACTCTTTTCAGGATGTGGTTCTGGAGCAGTGCTGAACGTGCAAGACACACAGGTCTGGCTTGGGGCCATGGGCTCAGCTGAGAGAGCTGAATTCCCAAGCTGGCAGTGTCCCTCTTACACCAGCCCTTTCAAGGCGAGAGGGAAGAAGCCAAACATCTGTGTTAGGACCGAGCCATTCCCCTCCTTTTCCTCTCTCTGCTGGAGTGAGTAGCTGTGATTGCTGTGAGCAGGGAATCGTGGGTTGCACCTTTGATGTCCTTTATAGAGCCGTGGGGTTTCTCACGTCTGTGCTCGCAGTTAATGTGATGTGCTGCCCACGTTCCACACCATGGCCTGCACTGTGGATGTGCCAAAGGCAAAGGTGCTCAGAGCAGCTGGAGCTGCTGCTTGTGGTCCAAGTGTGAGTGTCCTCAGTGAGTGGGTCTGTGCAGCCTCCCTGCCTGTGCAGCCCATGGCAGTACCCACAGGTGCCATTGCAGACACCGTTTCTCACATTAAGGGTTTCCTGCCTTGCCTCCAGCTGCCTCCCTAGAAAGACAAAGGTCTTACAAGCCTTTGTCGACCTGCCAGGCTCGAGAGGCTGTGTAAGCCACTGTAAGGTGTCTAAAATTATAAGAGATGCCTATGTTTAGGAAATAGATTCCACCCCAGGTGTCAGAGCTGAGAAGCAGTTGTAGCTCTGACCTTCCGGTTTTCCTGCAGGGGAATCTGTTTCAGAAGTCAGACCCTGAGCCTTTTTTCTTCCTCTGTTGCAGTCTCCTCATTCTGTTGCTCAGTGACAAAAGGCAAAAACTCCTGCACCAACTCTCCTGTTCAATAAGCACCATAGACCTGGCTGCAGGAGCCCTCCCTGTGAATCTGTGACAGATGCAGTGACTTTCACAGGTTCTAAAAGTGGTTATTCCTCTGAGTTTCACACTCTGTAAGGTACAGCTGGACTACCATGTAGAGTTTGAGCCTCTCCAATACACAGAAGATGCTGACCTAGTGAATGCAGTGGTGGGCCACCAAAGTGGTCAGGAGCCTGTGAGGAGAGCCTGAGAGAATGGAATGGGTTTGTTCAGCTCAGGAAAAAGAGAGTAAGAGGGGGTGTTCAGCTCCCTGATGGAGAGAACATGGAGCCAAACTCTTCAGGGGAGAAAGACAATAGAGCAAAGGTAATGAATGCAAGTTGTAACATGAGATATTCTGCTTAGGAAACAAAAATATTCCCTGCTAGAGTTGTAGTGTAAGAGAATGCCCAGAGAAGTTGTGAAATCCCCATCATTGGAGGGAGCTCAGAATTTGACTGGACAAGGCCTTGAGCAAATTGATTCAAGTTCACCTTGCTCTGAGCACAGGGTTAGACCTCTCAAGGTTATTCTAACCTGAATTATGCCATAATTCTAATCACTGACCTGAATAAGAGCAGGACTATTGGCATGCTTCTTTTTGTACCAGATCTGAGCCCAAAGCACAACGCAGTACACCTTCAGGATCTATCAGAACTGGCTGTAGTACTGTTTTGACTATAAATTTCAATCACTCTTTTTAACTGAGTTTCCCAGGTAAATCACTGCATGACTCCTAAGCTTTTAGAGCTCCAAGTTGTCAGTGTTATTCAAATAAGAATGCTGTGCTCGAGCTCGCTTGGGAAGTTAAATAACTGTAACTGTGACGTGTGTGTTGGTCCAGTAAATCTATTGTAATACCTTCAGAGCCTCTCCGAGGGCAATTATATCATGTAGTACTCTCATGTGTGATCCTTGTACTCAAAGTTTTTGGGGTGAATCAGTAACACAAGCCTCAGGACTTGCATTTAGTGGACTTCACAGTTTTACTGCAGCTGTTATATTTCCATGGGTGTTTGCAATGCTTTTTGCAATGTTTCCATGAAGTCTTAATGAATGTTTTCATTCCATGAGGTTCAGTCCTGTCTCGCTCATGATGCAATTCAACAAAAACACTTCTATTCCAGTTAAAGTCCTAAAGAACTAGTAGCAAAAATCTTTTGTGTAATTGTTGAACTGCAGCATTTGCCCATTATAGTGTTCTTGTACTGTTCCCATCCCAAGTGTTATAAATTCACTATACTATCAAGTAGTTTTATAAAGGTGGGATTTGTTTTTAATTTCCTTGGTGGATGTTTTCAAGGAACACTCCTACTTTTTTTCTTACACCTTTGCTTTAACCCTAATCTTAATTTCGCCCCATTATTCTTATTCAGAAACATTTTAAATAAGTATTTTCACTAGTATTTAATTTTAAAGAAAACTGGCACAACCTCTTAAAAGCCTCTAATGTTTAGCTCACAATTCTGGGGGTAATTTTTCAAGTCCCATAAGACAGTATGAGGGCATAATACCACAGTGTATGGGATGAGTTGGCCACATTAGTTATATGAAGTAATTTCCAATCAGTGATATAAACCCCAAAAATTTGATAATTAAAATACTTTTACATAACATTAGATTTAAAAATAAAACACAGCTTGAGAAATGCAAAAAGAAATCTATACAAATGCCACTATTATTCAAGTATATCAGTCCTGACAACACCTCTTTTTTTCTTCCAAAGAAACAGCAGTAAGTAACTGAGATCTGTCAAATGCTTTCACATGGTTCATTAGCTATATTGCCTCCACATTTTCACATTTTTAAAACATTTTAAGTGCAGTCACTCATTCAGATTTTGACAAATAGAGTTTAGCTTCTCATTTTAAAATGTGTCATTTACAAAGGAAGAACTGAATCCTGAGTTTTCTCATCAGACTGAGTTTTTCACAAAGATTTTGGAAATAATGTATTTTTCCTTTGCTTGAACAAATCCATGAATAACCACACTCTCTGGGGAAAATGCCATAATTTCAACTGTTCAGCATTGCATGGCAACATTTTGACCTCCTCCCAGAAAATGCTTCTTTTTTTTTGAGTAGAAGACATTCAAGTTAGCAACACCAACTAGTCTTCAAAGGGCATAAATATGCATGTCCTGTGGTGGCCAGATTCATTTGAAAGTCCCCAGAACTAACTCAGTTCTGGTTAAACTTTAACTGTCATCATTCCATATACAACAAACTGCTTCTACTTTTCCCTTATGAATTTCAATACCATGGTCAACTCAGGTCATGATGCAGAAATTACTGCACTATTAAAGTTCTTTAAATGGTACAAGAGAATTTTGAAATAAATCTTTTGCCATCACTTGCTGCAGCTGAGCAAGCAATAATATTAAATCCTGTAGAAGTCCTATGAAATAAATATAATAAATGATGAAACTGAAATCTTATCATCAGGTAGCAACAAAAACTTGATCACATCACAGATTCCCTAGAGTAGACTGTGTTTGTACTGGTCAGCTCAGCAGCTCAGGGTGAGATTCTGTCCAAGTTTTATGGTGGGGAGGAGGTTGTTTATTCAAATGGGGGACAGAGAACAAAGAAGCAGATTTGGCCACATGTTGGTCATTAAGCTGAAAAAAAGAAAGGCACTGAAGTTTTTTTCTTTTATGCCCATTTCTAAAATAAATCCTTTCCTCTTTCCCACCCTCTGAATTTCAATATGATGCTCCAGTGTAGAAAATGGAAGTAATACACTTGGACTTTCTTGGACCTCTTCCAGCTCTAGGGGAAGAAAAGGAGCTCATCAGTTGCTGTAGTTTGGAAAATTCTGGCTTAAATATTTTCGTTATTGATTTGTTGCACAGGAACCACCATGCTGCAGTTATTGTAATGTTTTGATTTCTTGCTTCTAAACCCCTTCAGTACATTGGCATCTTCTCAAAGCTCTGCTCTATCCCAAAATCTCTCTGACACAGAGCAGTGCAGAGTCCTAAGAAATCTTCTGAAAAACAAAGCTGAAGTCCTGATCAAATCCATATTTGTAGAAACTGAACATTCCAAGCTGTTTTCTTCTTACTACCAGTACACTCTCACAGAACAGCAGGGTATGTTATTAATGGTAAAGGCTATATCTGTTTATTTTATCTTACTCTTTGAGAGGAAATCAGAGATGTCCTATAGAAGCCAGGAAAAGATGGGCAAGAACATATTGCAATATGCAGTTGTGGGTCATGGTTATTTCCTGTAACCTGTGAGTTTTTGGAATGAGATTATACCTGCTGTGTGCACCTGAGCTAAAACCCCTCATGCTCAGTGTAATGTTCAGTTAGAAAATTAATGTGTATAATTGGAATATTATCCTGCTATTTCCAAACATGGGTGGGCTTGCTGTTCTTGACAGAACTACTACCTCTGTTTTAACTCTTGCTTCTCCTTCCTCTCATCTCTCATGCTATTCCACAGTCAGAGCTGGCTAAATTAAGAAATTATGGAAAAATCTTATTTATGAGACATGATAAGCTTTGCTAACCTTTACTTCTTTGTGTGTGTGTGTGACTATTGGAGAAATAGCAATCAGAGCCTAATCTTCATCCCAGAGCAGCTGCTCAGTGCAGTTCATCTATGATATCAAAAACTGCTTCTGAATCCAACCTGAACCCAAGAAACAATCTGAGTTGAAAAAAATAAGTCAATTGTAGGAAAGTTTTCAATGCCAGTATAAACATTTTTTCACAAAGGTCTGACCCCCTTTATTTCTGTGCTTGTTTTCTAAGTTTTCCTGATTCAGACTGAAGGGTCTTTTGAGGGGAGGGTTCTTGTCTTGTTTTGCTACCAGCCTACATTTTCCTCAATGAGTGCTTAGTATCTGGTGAGTTTGTTTGGAAGTCTAGATAAAAGTTGAGCTGTTTGGAAAGTCTGGATCTCAGTTTGAAGAAAAGCATCTCAAGAGATTTTATTTTTTCCAGCCAAAGGAAGTTAATGTCAAGCTTTATCCAGATAAATGATCTCCCAGTATTAATGTTCCGCTGCCTGGAACGTCTTTGGACGGCTGTAATATTTGTAGCAGTTCCTTTAAATCATCACTTCTGTCAATTTGGAAATGCCATGGTATAAAGTTTACAACCTTTTTTTTTTTAACAGTGCCACCCATTGTAAATGCTGCTGTACAGGGGAGTCAGTTAATATGGCATTATATTACATGGTATCTCTTGTGACAGTGGAAATAGAATAATATCATAGCTGGAATATGTTGTGCTGGCTTGAGATTTCTGTACAGATTGCCACTGCAATGCAATTTGCATTCAACTTTTACCAAAACTGTTAAACCAGTCATTTTTGGTGTAGTGCTCGATTTCAAAACAGAATTCTCAGGAGTGCAGTGCTTTGTGCCTTCTAGATAAGCTGAAATCAAAGCAAAAGAATTATACTGTGTCAGATGGTTACCAGCTGAGAGGAGTTTGTACCTGCCTGGGGTTTGGAACACATATCAATATTCCAGGAACATTTACTGAAAAACTTTACAAAATCAACTGTGATACTTCACATGAGCATGTGCTTTCACAATTGCTGCTTCAGACAGCCTCACAAAGTATCTTTGCACCTTT
The DNA here is from genome assembly GCF_036250125.1 of Pseudopipra pipra. Taxonomy (NCBI): domain Eukaryota; kingdom Metazoa; phylum Chordata; class Aves; order Passeriformes; family Pipridae; genus Pseudopipra; species Pseudopipra pipra. Next base: position 7,190,921 of record NC_087564.1, read on the forward strand.
CTGTCCCCTAAAAGAATCCGTGTGTTTGATGAAATGGGTTTAACAAGTAACACTGTGTAATTGCCAGCCTCTGTGACTGCACAACACACCCCGGCACAGTGACTTTCAAAGTGATTGGTGGTAAATGGAAAGCTGTAATTGAAAGTAATGGAAAGTTTTCTGCCTTTCAGAAGGATTTTGCGTAAGAGTAATAAAAATAATACAGCATATTGTTTGCATTTTAAACTTGCTGCCTAGAAGAGTTCTCTGTATGGGTGATACAGCTTCTGAAAATAGTCAAAATGCTTTTAAACTGCATGGAAACAGAAGGTATGAAGTGCTCATTTCATTTTCTCTCTACCCCTCAACCCACCTAAGTGCACAGGCCCTGTGCCACAGCCTCTGTCATTCGTGTGAAACTAAAAAGCTCTGTCAACATGGAAATTCTCTGGACTGTCAATTCCCTTCACTAATCCAATTTGTACAGACAAAGCATCTGCTGTGCTTTCAGTGAGTGCTGTTTTGCTGATAGGAAGGGAGAAAGATATTGGTGGGGGATCAGGTCTGGAATCTTCTGTAGGAATCAGAACTCCACTTGTAAATAATTAGTAAAAGTAAATGTAAAATAACAGCTGGTTGTGTTGAGGAAAAGCCTTTGGATATACTCAGTGAGAATCAGTTTCACAATTATAAGGAATATATATATATATATCAATATATATTAAGGAAACTATATGATAAGAACTTGGCCTGAAAACCTAATGGTGTTGCTAATTCATCTCATGGGATAATCTTCCTTCAGTGGAAGGATCTTTCAACCCTTCAATGAGCAGACATCACTTTACATACAATTTTCAATTTTTTACTCATTCCCAATGAATTGAGTAGAGCTTCTGCACCATTGATTTCAAAACCATTTCATGTAGCAGGAAGAATATATAATAATAGTAAAAGAACACTCTGTAGTAAGAAAAATAGGTTGGTTGTGTGTTACACATGACTCAGCAGAGCCCATATTTTGTAACTGTTCAAAGTACTCCTTTGGCAATTAATTCTGCTCCCAGTAAAGCCTTGGCCTCAGGCAGCTTGCCTTGTGTTTGAGGTGGGAATGGTGCAATGGGAAACCTACAGCTTTCTGCAAGGCTGAAATAAAACAGGAGTTGTAGCACTGTGATACCGATTAAAATCACTAATTAACTTTGCTGCATTAACCAATGTCAAGAAAGAACATTAAGTGATCCACTCAAGAACAAAATGTCTGTGTTTTCAGCTGTCTGTCGTGTGGAGCAGAGAGAGGCAGCAAGCTGAGCAGGAGAGGTACCTGCCCATCTGTCTTGTCTGCAACTAAAATATCTGAATTTCTTTCCATCTGACTGATGCCCCTCCTGGCCCCTCCTGATCTTGCTCGGGTGACTTGGTCCTTCCCCACATGTGCCACAGGTGCTGTTCTCCCCCTGCAACCCTAAGGCATAAGTTATAACCCTTGATTGTGGCAGCAGAGGCTGCAGCCTCCTCACAGCCTTCTGGAAGGATTTCTTCCAACAAGTGACTGGGCTGGAATTGAGAAAACAGAACACTGTCCTAGTGTTTTCACCTTCTGCTGAATACAGACACCAGCTGGTGCTGTGCACACTCGTGTCAGGAATTCTTTGCTCTGGTCTGCTGTGCCCCTGCCTGTCACACAGCAGCCGGAGCATCCCTGATATGGGGAAACAGCCAGCAGGGACAGATTTTTTAAAGTGTCCAAGTGCCTAAAATCACACAAGATGTTTGGCTTCATATCTAGGTGCCTAAATGTCTTCAAAAATTTCAACTCTAAAGCTTCAGTTTCTGAAATTGCACTTGTATCAGAATTCCAGCTCTTGTCCAGAAGAAACTCCTCTAAAGAGGAGGGAGGAAGAGAGGAATCAGCTGCACAAAGGTTCAGGCCTTACTTATACAAAAAAGGGTGAAAGTTTTACAGAAGTATATCCTAAAGTTTCAAAATATAAACAGGGGGAAAAAAACCTCCAAAATGTATGCTTTTAAAAAATTCTTATTTTAAATTGATCTAGTGATGTTCTCTGGGGTTTTTGCAGTCTAACTCATTTCTGAAACCTTGGCTTCAATGACATTGTGTTCTTCAATAAATACCTAGGTGGAATCATTCCCCTCCTGGTGAAGTACATGTAGACAAGGGTAAGATTTTAGCACAAAGTAGCAGCTTCATGTCTGAGTATCTCCATTTTTGGCAGCTTGCATCTCATTCTATTATTCAAGCATGGGGGAAGGATTTGAATGTAGAGTGTTGGGGGGTTATTTTAGTTTGTTTAATTATTAGCTTAGAACCAAAAATAGCACAAGTCCTGATTTACTTTAACACTAAGGGTCCTATTCATAGAATCCAAGCCACAACCATGAGGGAATTGCATAACTTAGGAACATAATAACTGTAATTACCAGAACAGCAAAGGTCACTGGGTCCATCACCATTGTTTCCTAATTTCCCTTTTACTTTTATCCCTTTATGTGTATAGTCCTATTTTATCCATTCCTTCCTTAAACTTCTCTTCTTAAAGCATGAGTGAATTCACTGTCCCTGAATTAAGCAGAACACCAGCTTTTCCTGAATGTCTCTTTTTTTCCCCCTAAATGCTATAACTTTTCAGCTCTTCCTTCTTCTGCTTCACATTTTTGTTTGAATATTTAATCAAACCACTGAGAGTGGTGGCTTTCCTGTCATCAGCTGTCCTTAAAGTGATGTCTCTGGAATTCTCCGCTGTGGAAAAGCATTTACTCACCTTACTCTTCACAATATTAATCTGATTAATTAAAAATCTTATTTTCACTCAAACCTTGCTTGTTCAAGGCTATATAGCTGCTACCTCTCTACTTTAAATCTGGTTTATTGTGGGGTCAGGGCTCTTTCACCATATCCTGGAGGTTATCTGCTGCTTTCACTTAAGAAAAAACCCCTCATCTCTAATACAGTGTCCTGTTCTAATATGGAGCTCTGTCTGCAATGTTTCCTGTGCACTGAGCAGATTCTCCATGAGACAGGTTAGAATGCTCTCACCAAAGGCAGTTACCAAGGCACCTTAGAATTCTCTCCTCTGCAACATCAGATTTGGAAATATTTCTCTACTTAGGTCAAATCAGTGCTACTAAATCAGGGCAAAACTGTCTAGGAGGCTGTTTGGTTTGCACCCTCATCTGTCTCAGCAGTTGCCCCCTCATTTAGCTCAGTGCTGCACTATGGTCAGTGCAGTTTCTAAACCTGCCCAGGGGAGGGTTCCTCCCATCCCCGGGGGAACTGAGACTGAAGGTGTTAAATAACTTCTAGGGAATGACATCAGGGATCTGCTCTATGCCACGAATCAAACATAAATCTTCTAAATCCCATATCAGCAGCCTCTGCTTAAGTCATACCTCTCAGAAGAAGTCAAGTTGCTTGGTATTCAGGACTCCTCAGAATGTGAAGGGGACTAGTTTTGGCAGATGTTTGTCTGCTTCTATTTTAAAAATTCATATCTTCCCAACACTTTTTATCATGGCATGTCATGGGAACAATAGGAGTGACTGGCAAAGTAACATTAATCTGGGATAAAGTGTCAAAACAGGGATTTCTCACAAACCAGGAACTGCTTTTTGGTAAGAAGTCCTTACAAGAACAGGGCTGAAGGAAGGCAGGTCAGGTTGTTTTTACTTATACTCCAACTTGGGTTATAACTTTGGTAATAATGCCATGTCATCTTTCTCAACTGTTCTGTTTATCTGGAAAATTTCCCCCACAAATCTCTGTTCTTTGAATGTAAATTTACCATTTGACTTGGAGGGTTTTTTGAAATATTTTCATAGTTGTCTTTCCAAAGAGCTTTGTGACTGGTGCAAGCTTTCATTCCTCCTGTGGGATTTTGGAGGAAGGATCCACATATTTTCAACATGGACTAGCGTGTCAACCCTGCCTGGTGCATTTTGATGTCAGGAACCCACACCCAGTGAAATATCTTGGGCACTGGTCATGATGGACCTGCCTTAGACTTGTGTTTTGCTGCCAGCTGGAGAAGTGTGCCCCTGCAGCCACCTTTGCCCTGGGCAGGGAGGATTTAGCTCCTGCTCCTCCAAGGCTGGTGAGGTGGCTCACAGGCTCCCACACTGTCCAGGTGATATTGGGGTGAGCTCCCCAGTGTCCTGCTCAGGAAAGGTCAGGGGATAGTGGATTTGAAGAAGCATTTCCACATGGAAATGCTGGAAGTGAAGTCAATCTTTTACTGAGTTTATAGCTTAGCAGCAATCACGGATGCTGAAACCTCTGTCTCCATCTGAGTTTAAAAGTGCCAGCTTTAACCTGTAAACCCCCTCAGGCTCAATAAATTAGAACTAAGATTTTTGCCTCCCTGTCATCCCTTACCTGAGAACAGATGCTCTCAGCAAAGCCCCTTTGTGAATAAAACTCCATTAATATTTTATATCTAAATGAATAATAAAAAATAAGAATAATATTTGAGGACAGGAGAGATTAGTCAAAAGTAATTTAAAACACATATGCACATTTTAATGTAAAGGTAGGAGCTGTGATGACTAGTCTGGGTAGGCCATCATGTCAGTGCCTAGAAAGGCTGCCTTTGTGCTCATCTCCAAAATGAAACTGAAAGTGTGGAATGGATTAGAAAGAACGTGGAAGGCAAAACCCCTACCCACTGGTCAGTGTGTCTCTGTGGGCTGTTGAGGAAAAAAGAAATGAAGTGGAACATATAGGAAGGTACAGTTCTCAGGGGAAGCCAAACTTGGTGTTTTGAGAGAAAGGAAAAAGGTTTTTGAACAGTGTTACAGATTGAGCCTGTTAAAAATTAAATTCTCAGCAGTTGGTGCCTGCACATTCTGTGACTCCCTTTACCTGAAATACTTCACTTTCCAGGTGATAATATACTGAGCCTTGAACACTTGGTAATAAAATAATAGTTTTGCAATTGAACTCATAAGAAATTAATCCTTATTGCAATTTCTAGGAATAAAAGGGGTTTCAAATTGCATTAAGTCACAATGTTTTCTTTAAAATATAGGCTAAAGTCTGTGTAAATATACAGCCATATTTTTGCCCAGTGACCATGAGCTAAGGGTTTAGTTTAGCCTGTTCCTTGAATATCCAGCTTGGGCTTCTGGTTTTCACTAAGTTCAAAGCTGTGGGGCTCTTTCATGTGGAGCATCTGTGCAAACAGGAGCTTGGATTGTAAGCACATAATGCCAAGTCTCTCTGCAAACGACTGTCTTGCCTCAGTGGGGTGTGTTAACCAGGAAAATTGTATTTGAGTAGTTGCAACAGCCAAAAAGAGAAAAACTATATGAAGAAGTAAAAAAAAAAAAAACAAAAAAAAAAACAACCCTGTTGTAAAGGAGCTTGATTTCTGTCAAAAGGAATTAATTCCCTTTGAAAGGTACTCCATTGCTAATTAATTCACATGCACCTAATGTGTGATTTCAATTTAAAAAGCTAATCCCCTTGTGTGAGTTCAAAGAGGGTTTTTGAAAAGTGGAACATTTCAAATGCCTATGAAAATGCAAAGGAAATTGAAAGGGGGTTAAAACTTCATCAGATCAATTATTTCCCAAGAAGTATTTCTAGAAAGGATTTGTGTGAATGGCTGTATATACATATATATTTAATATGTACTATATATATGACAAGAACTGAATGAGCTGATCTACAATAATCAAGATGTTAACAAAGATTTCTTAATATTTAGCCTTACAAAGGCTTCAAATCTCAAGAAATTCTCAATTTGAAGAAAAGAAAAAAAGGCATATCAAAATGTGGACTTTAAAACCTTTATACACAGATTTTCTGTGATGCTCCAATGTGCTCAGGGAATTTCCTATAGAGATATTTCAGCCTTCTGCAGAACACCGAGAAATGGACTTGAACTGCAAGAACCACAGACAAACCAGCACTTACCTAAGAGACTTAAATGCAATTTTATCCATATACAAAGTAATTTTATTCCAAATGAATCTTTTTTTTCACATTTTGTTTTAATTTTGAAGACTTCAAACAACAGAATGAACTAGAAAAGTCAATTTCAATGGACATAAAGATATTTTTAAATGGAACTTTTTTTTTTTATCAAGTGACACAAATCTTGTATTTTTTAATTTGGAAATGCATAGAAAAATCAGGTGACAGGAGCCACCCAGCTATTTTCAGAAAGCTGCATCTTTTGAGAAAATACAGTAAATCCTCCCCAACCTATTGCATTCTGCAGTGCTTAAATATATTTATTTTCTGCTCTATTATTTATTACTTTTGTCCTTCCTTACACTCTCATGCCAACTTAATTTATCTTTATTCATGATAACTGGAGATGGTGGCAAGGAGTATTTGTTTGAGGACAAACACTTTTGTAACACAATGAAACTAATTCCTGACCTTCAGTTAGGAAGAAGTCCTGTGGGAGTAATACTGTGAGGAGAAACCCCAAAAAATTAACAGGATTCCCCTGCAAGAGCTGGCACAAACCCTGGGATGAAAATGAATATATTTGCCAAGTTCCAGTTAAAGAAGTTGAGAATTTCTGACCATCTCTGGTCTGTGCCCCCATCAGTCAGGATGTCTGTCTGTGAAGACTGAAGTCTTGATGTTTGTCAAGCAATATCTGGTATGAATACTGCCTATGTAACTAAAAAAAAACCCAAAAAACCCCAAATCCCTCACCCCTCAGTGTAAGCAAAAATCTGATTTTTGCTGTTTAGCAGCTGCATCTGAGCTCCATGTATGCAGGGAGTGTCTGAATACCCACTTATGACATTAGTGTTCTCACAAAGTGTTGAAAGAGGATACAATAATAGGTCAGGACAGAGAGAATATCAGAAAATCCCAAATAGATTTTTCATGTAGCTTATTGGAATCAAATATATCCTGGGGCAGTGAGAAAGAAAGGAGTTTTCAGTCCAAAATAGAACTTTAAAGATTTTTTTTTTTTCATCCTTTTCATAAAGCATCTGAAAGTCTGAGGAAAAGCAGGGGAAAGGAGGATGAAGTAGGAAAATACCTTGAGGGATTAATGTTCGTGTCTCAAATAACACTTTCATATTTTGCAGCTTTCAAGCTTTCTAGTTTGTTTTATTTTTTTTTTCTTTTTTGTGCTGGCAATAACAGCTTTGTTTCCCCTAATGCAGTTTTGGTACATTAGGTGGACACTGTTCTAGCTGTGGTCTGAGGAGTGTTTGTTAAAGGGGAGAGATCATTGCCCTCGGTGCAGTGGTGACACTCCTGCCCATACAGACTGGGGGGCCTGGGGGCCTTCACTGCCCTTCCCCCTCAGCCTCCTGTCCACCAGCATTCCCAGATCCTTCCAGCAGAGCTTTGTAGGAGGCTTGTCTGGAGGTGCAGGACTTTAGATGTGTCCTTGCTGCGTTTTGTGAGGTTCTTTTTGGTTCAAGCCCAAGTCTTTCTGACTGGCAGCCCTGCCCTCGAGCAGCCTGGCTGTGCCTTGTATCAGTTATTGCTCTGAAACTGTTTCCCCAGACCACAGAGAAGAAATGTCTGGTAGGGGCCTCATTAATATTATTTGTGTTTCTGTCCAGCAGCAAAGGGCTCAGCTGCAGATGTGCTGCTTTAAACATCTTAGTCTGAGCTGATGAGGTGCTCTGCTTTCTCTGTGGTTCTGGACTGAGATGTCACGTGGATTTCTTGTGTCCTTATCCCCTCTCTTTTCCAATCTAGAAGGGTATTTTTTCATGGATACTCAGGTATTTATTTTTGTGCTCTTTATCATGTCTTATATTCAACTTTGATAATTTATGAATTGTAATAGTAGCTAAAAATCACAGTCTATACCCAGAAGTGTTCACGTGCTATTTTCTATTTCCTACATACAAACCTTCACTGATGTGCAGTTCAAGGCTCTAGACACAAGTGCCTATTTCCACAAAGGAACTTGATGCATGTTTGCTTCTGTGAGTGACTAAACACAGGGCAAAGACTGAAGATGCGTAATTTTGGACAATTAAGTTCAAAAAATATCACGTGTTTTATTTTTAACTGCTTCTGATTATTTTTTTTAACTAATTGCTCTTGCTCTGATTCATATCCCTGCAGAGCTGTGTGTGTGTGTTTGTAGCTCAGCTCTGACTTCACAAAGTGAGCAGTCAGCAGTCAGCAATTAGTCAAAGTCTGAGGAGCTTGCTCAGTATTTCTATTACAACCATCACTTGGGGCTGCACACAAGGCTGTGACTAAATGCCTTTCTTGGAAATGCTTCTTAGAAGCATAAGACCGAAAACATTTCCCTGGTTCATAATAACTAGTTGTCTATTGGTGGAAAGGCAAGAATGATTCAGTAATAGCATAAATATCAAGCTGGTTTAGGCATAATAAGGATTCACTGACTGTGACCAGCAGGTATAGGATGGCTTACCTTAGAAATGTTTATGATACCATCTTCACTTTGATAATTATCACTCAATAAGACATTTTTGCTTCAGAAAAGGCTACAGGCAAGGATGTTAGAAGATTATTAAGGTTGAAAAACTAAGCATGCAGAAATGAAAAAGTACCTTTTATCTGGTTAGTATGAGTACTTTATAAGATAATCTTTAATCACACAACCACACACTGTGTTTTCTGTGCTTTCCTAGTGCTGACAATTCATTCAGCTTTTCAGGTGAAGGCAGGTAAATATATCCAGTAATTAAATAGCAAAGAATCCAGGGGTGCAGGAGGGAAACTTTTAAACCATTCAGTGCTGCATTGTCCCAGTAAGCCTGAGCTTGGCCCATCTGACTGCTGGGAGGAAAGCAAGTTCTCTTTTTCTCTTGTTCCTGAAGGATCTCATTACATAGGTTCCTTTTCATCCCTCTCGTGTTCTCCAGAATATTGAGAAATGTAGCACCTGTCAAAGGCTAGGAAGTGAAATCACATCAGAAAGTCTGTGTGTGCCCCTGTGGAGTGCCCCTGGCTGTCACCCACCCTGCACAGCTGGCACAGCAGCTGTGGGGCACAGGCTTTGGCACAGCTTGGACAGACTAAGAGTGCTCATGTCTGGGGAAATCTGGCTCAGTAATACAAGTGGGGCTGGTATGTTTGACATGAGCCAAAGTTCCTCCTAAGATATAAAAATCTCTCTTTAAGATACTGGACTTTCTTGAGGACACAAGCAGTTTTTCCTATGTCTCTCTCTTAGGAATGGATGAATATATTTCTTCAGTGGAATTTTTACATTCAACGAGAGTCATTGTGACTCTACCATGAATTAGAGAACTGGCTTTATTTATATTGGATTTGTATATCAGTCTGAATAGATAACATTCAAAAAAGGGGTAAGGAATTGAAATCAAAGTCTAACAGGAAAGGATTACAGGCATGGGAACCATCCAGTGCATAGTAAGTTTTTTAAGTTTCTCTTTTCTCCCTTGAGGACTGGTTTTTTTCTGTCCTGTCTCAAAAATGGCATATTTTAGGTATTACAATTGTGTAAAATAATGTCATGAACTTTTGGGGTTTGTAAACAAATCACAGTCGTTTCCCTCACCACATTCAGGCAGTGACCTTCAGGATGAAAGGTGACCTTAAACATGCATAGGGCCACAAGAGCTGGAAAAGCTGTGCCCTGGGATACCAAGTCACAGCCTCACTTCCTCACAGAGAACCTGGGATCTCAAATGTTCCTGTCTAAGATGTGCAGAGATAAATGGTGGGTTAGTGCCTACAAATGTATCGATTATTTGGCTAGAGTTTAAACTGTTTTGCTATACTCAGAAAATCTAAAGCAATATTATATTGCAAACACATAAATTGTTTCCTGTATATGATAGATTTAAAAATCTTTGTTTATGATAAATGGTATTATTTTCCTTTTTCCACGTCTGACAATATAATACAGTGATGCTGAGCTGACTCATGCATTGCAATGATTCAGCAAGCTTAGAAAGTCAAAAAGTAGACATAGCTGACTTGAAAATTGGGGACACTGAGCAGTCAGAGATACAGAATCTGGCTCTATAAAAAGTAAAGCAATTTCAGTGAAACTCTTATGTGTTGTGTACCCCGACACAAAAGTACATGCAAGCTGACCAAATATAATATACCAGGGCCTGATATTATTAAAGTCAGTGACGTAACTGCTAGCAACTTAAATGCAAGTAGGACTTCTTAAAATATTCCAAATGTTAAATAATATTAACAGCTATACCTGATATTTCTTAAGAATCAAGGCATCTAAAAGCAAAACCTTATAAAAATCAAGAGGATTAAACTGATGAAAAGGCTAACTTTTCCACAGAAAAATCCTGTGTGGTTGACACTGGGTGATGTCAGGAATGGCTTCTTTTCAGACAGTCAACTGATCACGAGTCCAACTGTGCATCTTAACCTCCTTCCTCACAAACCCTATCAAAATACTTTCATATTTCAGCTTTGGAAGATGCAATTGAATTTGGAGAGGCCCCCCAAACACAGGAGGCCACTTAAGAAGTAATAAAATAACAAGGCATGGCCCTATTAAAGGGGGCCAGCCAAGGAGAGAAATATAAAGGTCCCTGAGGCTGAGGGTGGGATTGACAGGAGGAGGAGGAAGCAATAAAAAAGAACTAAATGGAGAGAGACAGATTGAAATTAGATGGCAATTACTGAAACCATATCATCCATGTCCTTCAGATGGTGTTCTCTGTGATCCAAGTGGCTGGAAAAATCTAAAAATCCATTTGGTGCCGTTGGGCAAATTTAAATGCTGAGCATTTACGCTCCTGACTCCTCTAAATAGTTTGGAACAGTGCAGGTGAGATCTTCAGTAAATGTAACTCATTTTTGCTCCATTGGCATAGAATGTATGAAGTCACCAAAGCCAAACCAGCTTAAATTAACTGAAATTCTGGCCCTGTAACTCTTAATTTATCTAAGTCATAGCCAAATCTCACATCTTAGTTTCCAGCTTTAGATTTTTAGACCTCTGTATCTTAACTTTCCAAGTTTTGGTGCTGTCCTGGACTCAAATCTGCATAGGCTAATCTGAGCTATCAGTAACTTTGGTTTGAAAACGTTGGCATCTTTTTTATTGTGTGAGCATTTGATGCCTTTTGCTCTTGTCTGCACTAAAATACCATAAAAATACACCATTTGTTTTATTGTTGCCTTTCAGCACTGCCAATTCTATTCTTAGCTGTAGCCTAAAGTACTATGACATTGAACAGACAAAACAAATGTTATGTAGGTGTTGGGTAGCCATAAAAGATATTCTTACACGGGGAAGAAATTAATCTGAAGTATTTGTCTTCATTTTATCAGGGGCATTTTCCCTATTTCAGTGCTAGAACAGGAGATTGTTCCTGTCTGTGTTGTTGTTTTCCTCCTTTTAGAGCTGATGTGTTATGCTTTTTTCTTTACTTATCAAAGGATCCCACCTGGGAAAACCTTAAAATGTTCCAACATGTATCACATAATTTTTACGCTCTATCCTCGTCTCACCTGTCAGCCCTCATGTTCCTAATCCATCAGCTCCCAATGTCTCCTGTGCCAGTGACATCACCTTGATAACTCATCTGTTATGTTTTCAAACCTTCATGCTTAGCATGAGCTTCCTATCAGCATCCACAGAGCTAATCATTGTCTGCCTTCATATCCCTTCCTAAAGCCATTTTCCCATGTGATGACAAAAAATTTTGAGTGATTATGCAGCTGATTTGCTTTGACCTCCCCTTTTCTTTTCACCATATATTGTCTCACTGTGATATTGGGTTTGTTTCCTGAATCCATCTGTTGCCTCTTTCTTATGCCTAGATGGTGTTCTCTGTGACAGCTCCTGTTGTGATTATGTAGGTGCTACAGAATACAATGTGCAGATCAACAATAACAGCATTCTTATCTCTCCTGTTTTGATAGAAGCAGCTTCATCAAAAAACATGTGTCCTTTAGTTACTCAGTCTTAAGGGAGGAAGAATTAGAAGCTGTAAAATCAGCAGCCCAAAGCAGCCCAAAGAAGTAAGTGCAGTGCTTTGATCAAGCAGGCAGAGACACGAGGTTGGGAAAGTTTCCCAGTTCAGTGTGACATGTTCACCAGCTCCTCATGTATTCACAGCTACCAGTGAGTTATAGACAGAACCTGTTGATGTAAATTGGGTTCTCTTTAAAGGTTTCCTGCAGGATGATTGTTCTGCCTGTCCTGGTCTGTGCCCCCTGCCCGGGCTGGGTGGGCACTGCAGGCTCACTGCCCAGGGCTGGGCCTTGCAGCTCCTCAGCATTTAGCTCGGCCTCTGCCAGGCAGGGGGATGTCCCTCACGTCCTGAGAGCTCACAGTGTGTTAGCTGACCATGTGTGTGCAGATGGCACATCTCTGTGCACAGACTCATCCCAGGAGCTGTCCCTGGTTACTCTTTAGGGAGCTTTCTGCTGTTATCTTTGTGTCTGTACCCTGGCAATAGACCCTTTCCAGTGTTACCAGCACTCCTTCACTAAGTCCAGCTGTTGAAACCTTTAAAGTATAAGGTGCCTTTAAGCTTCCTGGTGTTTATTTACAAAAGAGGTAAAAAAAAAGGCGTTTAATGAAATGCAAACCATAATGCATCTCCAAGCACATCTCCTGCCTAAAGAGGGAGTTAACAAAAGTGAAATCAGTTCAGGCTTTCAGATGTATTGGAGCATGACCACAGCCACAGCTCACAGCTCAAAGTGTTCGTGTCAGATGCAAATGCTGCCCTGACCCAAGCAAAGGCAGGTAAGGGACCTCCCCAGGGCACTGCAGAGCCGCAGCTCCATCCCCCGGGCGGGAGCACAGGAGCACACACCCCACCGGCTGGGCAGAACACGCATTGTTACCCTTATCCCACAGCAGCAGCTCCGAAGAGGTGTGGCCAGTCTGTATTCCCGGGGGGGCTGCCTGTTACTTTGTAGCTCTTAGATAATTTCGGAGGCTGTGTCAGGAGATAGCCAAAGTCTTTGTTAACGGGATGCCCTAATTTTCTCCTTTTGCTATGCAAAATCTGCTGTATTTTCTAATTGACAAAAGCACTTAATGAAGTTCAGTACTTTGTGCTAAACACTCTAATTTCTTTTTTGCATATGCAGCCACTTCAAAGGTCTTTTCTAAACTTCAAAGACTACCTTTTGAAGTCTCTTAAATTGTGAGCCAGCTAAAAGGATTTACATCCTCCATTCAAGGAGCATTTAAGTAAATACTTCCACTGAAATACATTTTTTGTGTTTCACCAGTGTCCCCCCATGAAGAATGAAAGATGTCCCTGCCCACAGCAGGTGGCTGTGACTAGGTGACCCTTGGAGGGTCCCTTCCAACACAAACCATTCTGTGAGTCTGCGATTCTATGATAAGACATTTGCTGTAGTAAAATATCCTGTACTGCCCCTTAACAGAGAGACATGTTTTAGTAAGATAGCTATTAACATATGAATGTTAAATATTTGCAAAAATACTACATACGAGTCCGAAAGAAAGAGGGACTCAGCCCCCTTCTGATGCTGAGAATATTATTTTCTTCATTCCAGTGAAATTTGGGATAGTGCAAACATGTTTTGGGGGAAGTGCTACTGCCAGCAAAGCCCTTCAGAGTTTTGCCAACCTGATAGTAATTATAACTTAAAGTTTCTGTCAACATCCTTTGAGAAGCAGGCTGTAATCCATAGGCCACAGTGGATATGCCTCTTCTTCTTCCACCATATGCCTCCATACCCACAGGAAGAAAGAAGCAGTAATTTCTCAGCAGAAACAGTCTTTTTCTTTTTGGCCACATGGATTTGCTATTCTGGATTGGCAGAACAGGACAAAAGGTATCCATAAGGACTCCTATATCTGGGACTGTACTTTCAAGTTAATTAATCTCAGAACAATAATTAGAGCTCAGCAAGCGTCCCAGGGCAGGTGGTCTCAAAAACTTCAAGATACTTTGTTTTCACTAGTTTATTTCTAGATTTTACCACTGTGTAAATCATGAAAGGTAGTCTGGCATCTGATAGTTTGCATTTTCTGAAACTGTGCTGCTCTCTCTATAAATCCCAGTATTCTGGGAATTTCATCTATCTTTATGGTATCCTGGTTATAAACCCGGTTGGATTTTTTTTCTTTAAAAGATTTTTGGGTTAAAAAATGAATTTTTAAAACAAAATATCTCCAAAACTGAGTTAACTTTGACAAGAAAACAAAATAGGAAGTGGAAGAAGTCCAGCAAATTATAAAAAAATATAGTTTGAAAAGAGCTCATTATTTAATTTAATAATTTCATGTCATATATGAATTGTTCAATGCTTCATATATGAATTGTTCAGTGCTTCATCTTCTCTATTTAAAGCCAGGTCAGTAGCAGTGGTGTGGGGTATTAATGTGCCCAGATATTGGCATGCACTCAGATGAGAGTTACATGACAGCTAAATATCAAATTTACACTTTTTAAACAACCAAACTCAACAGATACTTAGTACTGACTGAGAAAATATCTCAGGCTTTTTTCCTAACTTGTCTTCAGCATTGTTTCATCATCTGAAGGGACAGGGGGGCCCCCCATTGTCTCTGTGTCTTTAGGAAGTCACTGGGTTTGCTGTTCTGCCTTGCCATTGCCCTCGTACTTGGGCTGGACTCTGTAAGAGCCCACCAGTGTCCCCCTTGTGATTATCACTTCAGTTAACAAATATCCGAGACTTCCTCTCTCTGTGCTTTCTTTCTGCTGGGAATAGATTTAGCAATAAAAGCAGAAGACATGGCTTTGATTTCCCAATCACACCTTTGCAGTCACAAGAGGCTGGTGGTTTTGGGAGGCCAGAAATAGTGTCTTTCTAAAGTCCTGTCCCAGCTCCACTGCTATTGGTTGGACTGGCCCCACTCCCTCCAAATGCCACTTCTGAGCTGTCTTAGTAGTGTAGAAATATCATCTTAGGCATCCTAAATAAAAATGATACAACTTGCAAAGAGGCTGAGTGCAGCTCCCGTTTGATTTCCCTGGGATTCATAAAATGTAATTAGGCCACTTACACAGAAGGATCCTTGAATGTGAACACATTTTATTTATCTAGGTTAGACTATTTTGGCCTATTGTTTATTTCATAACCAAGCCTGATCTACTTTTTACATGCACTACAAGGAATTAGGATCCTTCCAGTTGCCTGTAAGCATGTTGTTTCAGAAGTATTATCAGTGTTCAATCTCAGCTGTAAATAATGACTCTCATTTTCAGGTAGACCACAGTTTAATTGGTAAAATTGCTTAATTGTCTTACACACTGTGTTCTCTGCCAAGTTATTTAGAGTGCTTTCTATACAAAATGCATTATTCAAAACCCAATCTGTGCTCTTGACTTGCAAACTTCACATACATTACAGAGGCTCATCTGTGTTTTTTTCCTTCCATGTTCCAGCACCTACATCTCTTAATATTTATAGTCTTTGAAAAAAATACTCAGTTCAGAATTTCTTCACCCTTGCAAGCAGCTAATCTAAAGCAAATATCAGGACAGATAGCATGAGTACACTTTAAGATGATAAAACTCCCTCTGCTGTCCTTTCCAAGTCATTGAACAATAATGGCAACAACAGCTTTGTTCACCTTTCTGCCTTTCTGCTGGTTTTCAGCAATTGAAAACAACCTCTTTAAGTAAAAGAGTAGAAGCAAACTCATATGCTATGTGGAATCTCTATTTACCTGGCACATTGCTAGGAAACGACTGTGTTACAATAAATTCACATTTCCCATTGAAAGCAATGAAAAGGCAGGTGGGATCATTCCCTAAAAGTGTGACATTACATTGCATCAAGCTGTTCTTGACAGCTGTGATTGCTGTGTGCTCATCAGAAGAACGAGCTCTGCTGTTTTAAGCTGCAAATGGGAAGAATAAAGATTCCTGGACTTTCTGCCACACCTGTTCTCACTCAAAAGCATAGACGAGTTACTATTATAAAGTAATACTAATTACACGAAAAGTTAATTAATTATTTAAGGCCTTAATTAATCAGGAAGCCACACGAAGTTCTATCAGTAAATGCCAGGAAACATGTGAAGCCCCTGTGACTGTTCCACTTGCGAGCTGAATGGCTCGCTCAGCAGCGCCTGCATTGCACCACTGCTCCCTCCTCCTGTTGCATAACAGCACAGCTGTCCCGCTGGAGCTGCTCCTCTGGGCGCTCCCCCTCGCTGCCAACCCCACTCCTTGCTCCCTGCAGCAGGGATTCCCAGCCTGGGGAGCTGCTGGGGCTTGGGATGGCTCTTACCTGCGTGCTACCTTTTGCATTGTACTCTGTAGCTGCATTACAGTTTTATGAGTTTCCCCTGTTTCAGTCTTTAATTAATAAGGTGCGGTACCAGAACTGTCTTTAACTCTCGATAGCCCCAGAAATAATCCCTTTTTGGGTCTCAGTTGTAGCACTCCCCAAGTGCTGGCTTGCTCCAGTGACCAGAGATCTAGAATTCTTCTAAAGTATTTAATCTCTAAAAAATATTTTTACTAAAGGCCTGGCTAGAAATTTAGAAGAGAAGTTTTCCATGTTATAACAGATGCAGGAAAAGGAAGAGCACTCACTGAATTAGTTTGATGCTAAGAATAAGTTTAAATTTACTCCAAGCTCCAGGAGAGACTCACATTATTGATATGTTCCCAGCTTATTTGACCATCTCAACTATATTTCTTTCCATCAGAACCTTAAAGCTGTCATTTATATTTTAACATGTGCATAAGATGTTATGTGGTTAAACTGTGAACAATAACTCACCTTCAGCTGCAGTCATTTTCTCTCCCATAACAAGACTTACATAAATCATTCCTAACAAAGTAAATAAATCTCTGTTCCCACCATGCACCATTATTAAATTTCAATCTTTCCTTAAAAATAAAGATTAATGCATTTAGTAACTGCAAAGAAGTAGAACTGCCATCCTTTAAAATATTATCTCCTGGTATAGAATTTGAAGTAGAGAAATGCATTTACTTTTAGGAATTTGGACATTAATCATCTGGCAGAAGTGGCATTTTCTATACATGGAAGCTGGCAGTGGAGTGGAGCCGTATTTGACACCTGTAGGGAACACCTACAATAACCTATGAAAAAGTAGCAGAGAAATACAATGAAGCTTCCCACTGAAATATGGAAGTGCTCATGATCTACCCCACGGTGATGGCAGCCCCTCTGTGCCCTTGGGAATCTTTTGCATTAGTTTGTGAGTTAATTTTTGTGCTGGAAACATTTGCACAATTTCATTTTTGTGTGCTGAGCACCGGTAGAATTAATAAGTCCCCTCCGTGAGCCTGGTGTGGGATCAGGTCCTTTTGGTGTTGTTCGTATGACAGATAAGACTTGTTCATTTTTGTCTGTGTGGAATGAAATGGTCATACTAAGAAAATTATGTTGACTTTGGTTTTTTGAAGTGGTTATAATACTTCATCTGTGGGTTTTTATAAGGGCATAGGGTTTAGCATTTTTAGTACTTTCTTTTTTGTTTGTTGATATTCTTTTCATTAAGGTTTACTAAATTCATAAGATTTACTCTTAAGAATGTCTGCTTTTACATCAGAAGTTTGTTCTAGTACAGGAAATCCATAGCATTTGATTTTTAATTTTATTAAATATGAAATATTGGATGGTGGATGATCATCATTTAAAAAAAAAAAACAACACTACTCTGAAATTTAAAAAATCTTCTCGATTTCAAGATTAATCTTACTGATCTTATTTTTAGGATAAAAACCATTATTTTTTATGGCTTCTTCAAATTAAAAAAAATTACATTATAGTAGAAAAAAAATCAACTGAAATGAGTTAGGAAACTCTTAGACAAGAGTATAGTTCTCTAATATCATCTTTAACATGTGGAAAGGTGGATGCAGAAGATTACCCCAGCAGAGGAACAGCATTATTGCACACATTTTGGGAAGTAAATGGCTGCCAAAAGCGATGGCACCAGTGAATCAGCCTCCCTGTATTTGATGGGTACTTAGGTAGCTTAAACAACATGTACAATTGTCTATCCATGCTGGAACTGTGCTTCTCAACAGTGAAAGTCATCTCCTGAAAATACAGTCCCTCAGGACATGTGGGAGATGTGCTCAGGCATCAATGGTGCCTGAGAGGTGTGGTACACAGTGTTCCACGCTGGAAATGAAGTTCCAGAGCTCTACAACTATGGTAGTCACACCTCTCTGAAGCTGAAGATGCCAGCAGCTTCTGTGACACATCCTAATTGAATAGAAAGAGCTTTCCACTGAAAATTTTCAGCATACAATTCCTATTGTATGTACTTTTGTTTGTGTGGTGCAGCTGGATGTGGCACATGCTGTTATCATCTACTATACAGATCACACTGTGGAAGGACCTGGAAATGTGACAAGAAAAGCTTCTCTTGTAGTTGGTTAAGCTTGCCAAAAATTGCCATGTTGTGAGTTTTCTTTCTTTTTCTGATGAAAAGAAAATTCATGTCACTGCAGTTGTGGTAAGTGACAGAAATAGCCTGAGGTAAATAAATACACAGACCAATTTTACTCAGAATTTTTCATCACACAGCAATAGCGTGGCTCCCTTGCAGTTAACACAAAACCTCCCTGACAACTCCATTGCTCAGAAATTTGATACTTGTGTGGCAGGTGACGTAGTCTTGTGCCTTTGCTTGATCTCAGATTTTACAGCTTTAAGCATTTCCACTTACTAACCCAAAGAAACCATATATAAAAATACTGTCCACAACTACTTGGTGACATGAGTGAAGCAATTTTTTGCCTGTTTGCCATGTCAAATGCTGGAGAACAACATGCACACTCCTCACATCCACTGAAGCACTTAACAGTGTTCATGTATCGATTTTCGAGTGTCTTTTAAACCACTCAGATGAATTCATATGAGCACTGGAGGATTTGTGAGTTGTCCAAATGGACATTGATCACACATAATGACCTTGTTTCCACAAGGATCATTCTCTCTATTCCTTTCCTTCTGTTTTTCTCTTTGGTTTGTCTAGCCAACATATATTATATTATATTACATTAAGTTTCAGTCCTCTGGCAGCAGATGTGTCTTAAAAATTTTTGTCTTCATAAAAGAAAAGAAATTATATTCTACACACTTGTCCAGAGTTGTGCATTAACTTCACTACAGCATTTATTTCTCATCCAAATCAATGTAAATGAGAACGCAAGAGTTTTTCTTTATAAAGGAGCATTCACTATGAGTGTATAAACTGCCCAGTGAACATCCCTAGTTATAGGGTCAGACTACTGGCAAGAGAAAAGTTTACCTACTTAGCCCATACAGAAAAAAAACTTAAAGAAGCTTCATCTTTTAAGGTTTAGAAGAGCTTAACACTTCATCATTGCTTCTTAAAGTAACCCACATCTACTCTGCATTGGGAAACAATTTCTTGGGAATTATGGAATGGCTCCAAAACTTTTCTCCAAAACTTTACAAGGGTGTGTCTGGCTGAGATTGGTCTCAAATGCTCCCTCAGTCTGGCAGCAGCCACTGCCTCCTGGAGGAGAACCTGGGCAGGGCCGGCTGGGGCCCTTCTGCTGCCTGCATGGCCCTGCCTCTGCCTCTCCCTGCTTCCCCTCGCTCTGGTACCGCCTTCTTTTATACCAAGACAAATAAATACTTATTGGCAAGAAAGCAGATTTGCCTTATTAAAAGGGTCAGAAAGGCAGTAAACGGCCAAGCCCACATAATTTAAGCAGCAGTCCAGAGTACGGTGTGAAATCGTTAACACAGCTTTATCTCCATGTGAAGTCCTGTTGATGGCTGGTGATTTCTGTCCATTCTCACAAAAGAGCACCTTATTTAGCAGAAGTGCTGCAGTTATTCTGATATACAGAGGAGACTCACAGGCTGCATTTTTTGATGTCTCAGGTTTCACTGTCTGGGGAACTGGGATTTTGTCTAGTTAGTTAAATCCACATTTAGTTGAAGAGGCAAAATGTTGTTTTACTTTCATGCAGTTGGCAACACAGAGTTTCACCTATAAAATTACAGGCCTCTTAAAAATCAGACCTCCTCCAACCACAGTTCATATCAGTGGTCATTGAACATGACTATACTTCCATCTTTTGCTGCTGTTATGCAAAGGTTAAGAAATACATAGATTAAAACAGATCTTTTGTTCTACAAATTTACTACAGGGGTGTAAGTTAAAAGCATGTAGACAGGGACATGTAAGCAAAATTAAACCAAATTAACTTACTGCAGTGTTTATATATTTATTTTAAGTATTCCTTTCTGTGATTTCCTCAACAAAAACAAATTCCCTTTAAGTAAATTTCATTTTACTGAAACTTTACTTAAACTAAAGCTTTATGTCTGAGTTACAGTATCTGCTGTATTGAAGATAGTTTAAAATTACACCTCTATTCAGTTAATTCTGCTTTGCTTTCCTGCTTCTCTTTGCCCATGTAGACATGGCATCACAGCTGCTGGAACAGAATCCGAAGGGGCTGACCTTGGCAGTGTGATGTAAAGCCTCTCTTGCCTGGAACTCCCTGTTCCTTTCACCTCTACTGAATCACTGTGATGTGCTTTGTAACAGGAGCTGATAGGGATCATTTATAACTGGGGCTGCTTTTATACACACATTTATTAAAATGCAAAAAAACAGATGGCCTTTTTTTGGTTGGGTTTTTGTTTGGGTTTTTGCTTGAGTTTGGGGTTTTTTGGTTTTTTGGAGGGGTTTTTTGTTGTTGTTTTTTTTTTTTTATTTACTATTCAGGTTTCTATGGAGATGGATTTTTTTTTTTGATGGATGGATGGCTTGATAAATAGACATCCTGGCCTTAGTGACCCAGAACTGTCTGTCTTCCTATGTTCCTGTGATACAGTTTGTTTCTTAAGATTAAATCATCTTTAAATTTTAAAAGTGTTTCAAAAATGTCTTAAGGCTGCTACATTTATGAGATAAGAGATCATAAAAATAGTTACTAATTCAAATTGAGAGAACAGCAGCAAAGAACCTGAGGGGTGGGGAAGCAACCCATGCTCAGATATGACAGGGAGCCTTTTGCTGACCTTGCTAAAGGTGAAGGAAGGCACTTCCCCTACAAGAGATTCCAGCTGGGGGAGAACACACCTCTCCTCCTCTCAGTGCACCAGGAGTGCCAAGGCAGGTGGCAGCCCAGGGAATTTGGGCTGTATGCACATTCCACAAGGCTGTGCCCATGGCTTTCCAATACTTATGTCTACATGCAACACTTGTAGGCTTGAGTATACCTGCACTGCTCTTTCCTCTAAGATGAAAATGTCCAACCATACTGGAAATAATTGTTCAACCCAGCAAATCTGAGTTAAGTAACGGGAGAACACAGTGGAGAAGGCAAGGGGATATGAAAACTGGCAAGAAAGTCGAGCCTGTTGCTTTGGTATCCTTGTTCTTTGCTTTCTTTCAGTTTCTAAAACATTATGTTTCACAAAACACATTTTGTACTTTGTTCCTCTGTGCTGTCTTTCATCCAAGGGATCTCAGAGCACTTTACACACATTATTAATTAGGCCCCAAAACCACCCTGGAGGTAATTAAGTATTTATTATTGTACAGATGCATGAGCTGAAATAGGGTCTGAGACACGGGGCCTTGTTTACATTAAGGACCCCATGGACTTCTCTATTAACATGAAATGTCTTTAAAGTAGTTGTAAATTAGATTCTTAGGAAAGTTAGTGCTTCTTTATCCCTGTCATTCTTTATGCTAACTTGTTCCCAGACCAGTTACTGCTCCTGACCTTGCACTGTGAACTGACAGAACCTGCTCTGGTTTAACTTCCCTTATGGCATCTGCACAGAGCCAATTGTACAGGAAATCCAGCATTGCTCCCAACAGCCTTTACATCAACAGCTCCCTACTGCAAAGTGTGTGACCTCCACATTTAATCACTGTCATGATTTCCCTCTGAATCTGCATTTCCTATTTACAGAACACTGTTTCAGGAGGAGGGAGGAAAAGTGTCCCTGTCCTGATCTGTGTAGTCTGAATTGCTGAAGGTGGCTTAGGTACAGTTGATTAACTCAGCATTGCAGTGAAGCAGAAACAAAGTGTCTGTTGATTTGTCTCAGAATATGGGTGATAATTTCCATTTGAAAAATGCTCATTTCTTGTTTGTATTTTCTGCCCTTGCCTTTAGTTTTAACTGCTGAAATTCTAACTAAATTCTCCTCTAGGTAACTCTATTCTTCACTTAGTTTGTCCCTAAATTTTTCTGTCAAGTGTGGCTTTCCTCAGTTAAAACTTTGGGGAGTTGGTGTGTCTGGTTTTTATTCTCTCTCTTTCTTGCTGTTCCTTCAGCAAGTTTGAAGCAAAAGAGGAAATTATATTGCTGTTTTAAACACAACATAACAAATACTATGCTAGGAATTTTCTCTGCATTCTGCCTCTGCCCTGATCTAGGACTCCTTGCTGTAGGGAGAGTAGAAATTTGTCTCTGCTTCTCACTGACACAGGTTAACTGAAGCTATGCCTTCCCAAAGCTCCCAAAGAAGGTACAGAAAACTGCTTTTTCAGAATAAGGAAGGTAAAATGGGAGTCTGACAGTAATAACTTTCCTAAGAAACCTTTGCAGTATGAAAAAGGGACTGGTTTGCCTGGCTAGACCCCAATCAGACTTCCACTTCCTCTCTTGTGGACAATGATCAAGCTATATTTCAAAAAAGCATTTTTTTCCTAATCAGACAAGTAGATCCTGTGCATGAAAAACTGTGAATAATAACCTGAGCTACACATTTAAAATGAAGAATGGAAGGTGAACCCAAGTGCAAAATTTCCTTTGTTTGTACTCAGTAGACATTTTTCCCTCACCAACTGAAGCTTAGCTTCAAAATCCCCACATCTTCAGGGGCACCTCTGGGGATGAGCTCCCAGTAAAACCAGTGTGACCCTGCAGCAGTGTGGCACTGTGGAAAGGGGTGTAAATTCTGTTTCTCATTGGGGTGAATTGGTTCACAACAGCAGTGTGGCACTGTGGAAAGGGGTGTAAATTCTGTTTCACATTGGGGTGAATTGGTTCACAACAGCAGTGTGCTACAAGTCCTTCCAGTCCCAGGGCTTGTGTCATCAGCACTGCTCCAGGATCTCTGCTCTGCACCACAGACATCCCTGGGGGGTTCTTCCTGTGCAGAGAATTCACGGTGTCAGATGCTGTTTAGAAATGCATGTAATTCCTCTTTGCTTTCCCGCTTACACTGATGATGGCAGGGGAGTTTTTTTTTAGTTAATCGAGGTACCTTCTGTTGTTACTGCAGTAGTAGAATAAAAAATACAAGCAGTGTTTATTGCCAGTTGATGTTCTCCCTCAACAAGCAGGCTATGAATTTAAAATACATAGAGCTTAAACGTGGAGGATGTTTTGTACAAACTTCAAGGCTGATTTGAATTTTGGGCATAAACCACTGGACAGCTTCCATTTCATATTGGGCTATTTTAGCTTTTAGTAAGTATAGAGTGAGTAAGAAACACATATACAGCTGATGCACAAACTAGTAGATCTTTGTCTCTATTTAATTTGTCCTGACAAGAAGTTGCTGCTGTCCAGTTTATTTTAGGAGTGAAATAAACTTGTATCGATCCAATGTATAAATAGAGAGTTCCAGCTTCTAAACAGGAGGTGTTTCACATTTTCTTCCATATGGCCAAGACTTTAGACATGAACTTAAACACTTACATATCACAAATACTCAGTGGCATTTAAAAGGACACCATCTCTCTCATCACTGCATTACCATGGCAGGAACATGAAAATAAGATTGAATAGGACTTTCTGGGTTATCAAAGCCAGTTGTTTACTTTCTCAGGTAACTGTGGTATAAATGGCTCACATTTGCTTTGAGGCCAATTGCTTTCCTTGCTCTGACAGACATATCAGTTTGGGAACTCACTCCTTTCATGATTAGAAATCTATTGTTTGCAACCTCTGTATATGCAAAGCCAGTCTGCACCAGTGTGTACTTGTGCCAGCTTTGTTCATGAGCCCCAACAGCTCTTCTGCTTGGTGTTTCCCTCCAATATACTTATGCCAAAGTAGTTTTGCCTCTTGTCCAGCTGTAATTTTGCTTGGGTTGCCACACCAGCTCCTTTTAATCTTATTCTGTAAAACAAATATTTTTTTTCTCCTTGACCTCTCTCATAGTCCTCCTCACCTGCTGTGCTTTAAATTAGTGTATCCCACTTGCACAGGACCAGATGACCAGGGTGGTACCAGTAGTAATCAGGAAGCCTTTTTGGTGCCTTGGACCACAGCATGAATACATTATATGTCATCAATAGCCCTAAGATTTCAGCAGAACTTTATATTAGTCCCCAGGTACTGGTGTTCTATTTAATACTGGCGGAATCCATCTGATTTTTTTAATTTCAGTCCTCAAGGTCATGCTTCTTGCATGATACTGCTCTCTCCCATATGGCATCTGCTTCTCACCTTTTGTCTTCTGCAGATTCAATTAGCACACACCTAGGCTTTGTTATAGTTTTGTTGCTGAAAAGATTAAATAAGCTCAACATTCACACTGGTCCTTGAGGAATTCTCCGTGTAAAGTCTCTGCAGCCCAATAGTTGCTTTCAGGATGACCTGCAGCCCTTATCCACTCTACATTTCAAATAGGTCCTCACTTCTCCATCTTACATAGTAGGTGTAAACATCAGAAACTTTGTTTTGCCTTGCTGAAGTCCAGTTTCTTTTCTCTAAAACATGAATTATCCTTTCTCAGAAATAAGATAGCTGAATTTAGCAAATCTTGAAAGCATTTTTATAGTCTTACTTTTCGCCTTACCAAAGAGAAAAAGAGACAAATCATGTTTGCAGTTTGCAAAAGAAACACCTGCCCTGTTCTCCCCCATAGCATAAATGATGACTTTGGTTTAAAATGCATCATGCCACTAATTAGCTTTTAGTGTACACTACTCTTGGAAGAGTGTTTTCATAGGCAGAGTAGGAACTCATGGCTTATATGCCCTAAATTGGCATAAGTAGTGGCCCTAGTGGATGTGTGACATCTCTGATTCTTTCCATGCTGTTCCTGTATTGTCCTTTTGGACCATTGCTGCTGAATTATGTGCCCACGCTCAGCACTAGTAACCACTGGGTTAAACTAACACTGTCTGTCCTGGAAAGCACTTGAAAATAGTGTCAGGGCAGTAGCCCATGATTGCTCCATTTCCTGGCAATCATGTTGCTCCCTGATTCAGAGGCCACTCCGTTCCAGGCACTTTTCTCTGACTGCTCTGCTCTGGAACTGCTCACACGGTGCAGCCGCGAGCTGGGAGTGCCGCTGGCCTGGGGGGCAGCTCAGCCTCACTTCTTCAGCAAAAGCAAGTGGTTCCTATGCAGTTCCCTTATGACCTGGGGACAAAAGTACTATTTAATAGGTCTTTTGCATTCAAAGTGCCTGAAATGTTCTTAAGACTGTGCTTTCATTGTGTGCTGCCAGGTGTGTATTACGTGTGGGGAACAGGAGGACACAGGGCCCATTCCTGAGAGACTGTCCTTGGAGGACTGAACAGAACGTGGCAGGATCCATATCCACATTGCCACTTTGGTGGATTAGAGAGCAAAATACCACAGCAGCTGTGCTGGGGTGCTCTCTCAGGGAAAATCACTTCAGAAGGCAACCCGGGAGTGATTTAGCATGAGCTGGTGTGGGTGATCAGGGCACCTGGATCCTGGCCCAAAGAGGGAGCAGGGCAACCTGGGAATGCAGAAGGGACTGTGCCTGAACCATGTCCCAACACGTTCAGTGCCAGGATAGAAGATGCCTAGAACATTTGAACATTCTGTAATATCTAATTTGATGAAACCAAACCAACTTGATAATTTGGTAGTTTATCTGAGGCTGTTACACCTTTTAGATCTTGAAAAAAGTATCTAAAATATAATCCTTTGGGAATTACTTCTTTTGCTCACTGCTAGCTCGCTAAGTTTTTTGCACTGGCTATTTCCTCTAAGGAATACAAGGAGACATTTACTTCTACAAAGCAAACAGGACCATGATAATTTATTTTAAATTTTGGGCTAAAGTATTTGTTTCTTTGTAAGTGGATATTTTAAATCTATGCACACCAAAATTCTGTTATTTTTGATTTCAATTAGAAATAATAAGGTTAAAGAAGCAGCCTCAATTAAACTATACAGGGAAAGAATTTATTTTCAACTAAGCAAGAATGAAAAGTCTAAATGTTGCATTAGATGGTTAAAGTGTACAGTGAGAATCCCCAATACACATTTTAATTTGCATTTAATATCTGAGTTCCTCTGAGTGAAATCTCAGTTGCTTATGAAAAGCTGAGGTTTAAAAACTGTCTAGTGGCCGTAGTTTTAAGGCAGAAGGTCAAAGTCTATTACTGAGAGAATAATTAAGAGTCTGGTCCTCAGCTTGGCTAATTTGATGCAATCTCTCTGAGGTTAATGGAGCTTGACTGATTTACATGAGCTGATGACTTACCTTCAGCTCCAGGTTTCTAGTGAGTAAAATAATTCCATTCCCCTTTAAAAGTATGACCTCAGTTATTTGCTAGGAACTATCTCATATCCATTTAGGAAATATTCCACAATGAGGGAAAAAATTCACAAGGAAACACTGATATTAAGCACCAGAACACCAAGCAAGAGGGGATGATGACAGAGATAAAGATGAAGGTCTGCTCAGTCTTTAGGATTTGTAGGCTGCACTTTTAGTGCACTTGCTCATGATGAGTTGAGTAATAGGGTGCAAAATGTAGAGGACAGCTGCTGATCCCATGTGTGTACCTTGTGCCAGTAGATTGAGTGCCATTGTGCTGTTGAAATATAAAGTGTTCATGTCAGCCAAATGCAGATAATGTCTATGGACCATTTGTCTAATATCATTGGAAGAAACAGTGTCACATGGGAAGATCAACAGCTCCTAAAACATAGATGTTCAAACAGGGTGCACTGCATTACTCCAAACATCACAGCATGTGATAGCTCTCATTTGCTGAAAAATACTCGAGTTGTTAATTATGTATGGGATTACCATAAATCCACCAACAGGTAATATCTGTGAGAGCTGCTGAATGAAATGAAAAGTAGGATAATTCAAATATAAGCATATATTAGGAAAGGATTTAAAGGAACAAACTGTCTCGGTGTTTTCCGCTGCTCTTTGATGAGGGGTTAGCTTTGAGTTCAGCAAGAAGCATTCAAAGTTCAGGAGTGAGTTACTCTTTCTTGACAATGATAGCCAAATCTAGATGAGTCAGTGATGGTATTCCATGAGAACAGATGGATGCTTTTGTGGTCAGAACATCAGACCATTTTCTCAGCTGTCCTTGCTGAACATGTAATGTGAACAGACTATTCACTTCACTTTCCTGTACCCAGATTTCCCAACACTGATTTACAAATAATATTTGCTTGAAAGCACTTGTTTCTTTTGAAAGTGGAAGCAATTACAGGCTTGTTTAGTATATCCAACGTGCTCAGGCATGACCACAGTGTGTGCTGGAGGTGGGCATGACAAGTGTCAGTCTGGCTGTTGGGGGCTTCGCTGGTGTCCAGGTTAGAGAGCACCCCAGCCCCTGAAGTACATCCCAGAGCAGCCAGAACTGCTGCTTCAATTCTGACAAGGGACTATTAATCCTTAGCAGGAGTATTGCATCTGCCCCAGGGGTCCTTTCCCTCTCCTGCACACTGCAAACACGTTGCTCCAAGAAAAGCTTTGTCATGGTCATTGTTATCCCTGCTGGCTTCTGACCAGGACAGGACTGAGACCCATTCCAGTGTGCTCTGGAGAAAGCATGAATTCTAATGTCTCCACTTACCCAAGTTTACCTGAATCCAAATTTTCTGCAGCTGAGTTTGTATATAAAATAAAGCTCTGAGAATTTAGGGTACAGCCAAGGACAACTGAATAACCAAGCAAAGCTGCAAACTTTTGAAACAGATTTGTTTCCACGTGTTCTTCATTTCAGTCCTAGCAGAATAACATGTCTACATAAAAAAAACCTGACTGCTATTTTGGCTAATGCATTTTCAGTAGATACATTATGTTATGTTTAAAGCTTCCTTTTGCTTTTAAGTTTGGATCAAGGAAACAAAAATCTAGCAGACATATCATAGTCTGAATTTCAAACACAGAAAGACAGAAAAACAGCTTGTAACTGAAACTCATAGGAGAATTTTAGAGACAATTCACACAGAGTTTCCCAATACTGTGTTTCAGGAAACACTGATAATTGAGATTAACTTGGATGGAGTAATTCTTTGGATTATACAAGGAGTGCAAATAATGCTTCTCTCCAAGTGCAGACATGTAATTTATGAACACTGCAATATTTTCATGCCGAGTCTCAAAGTGGAAAAAGAAACCCCACAAATGTGTGGTATTGTTTTGGGAAATTGCAGGGTGGGAATAGGATAATCTGATCTAACTGAAACACAGAAGGGTTTCTGCAAGCATTATTCCAACTGAGATTGCTCGAGGACTGAGAAGTTTCACAGTCATCAAAGAATGTGTTTAATAGTTTTCTTCATATTTTTCTTAAAAGTAATATTTTTTATTTATTAGCTCTACCTATGATAATTTAGCAGGTATAGCGAGATAAAGGGAGGACTGTGGTGTGTGGGCTCCAGTCCTACTCCCTTCAGTGAGTGAGGCACAGACTTTGCCTCAAGCACATGAAAAGCATCGCTGGGCAAATCCCCACGGCCGAGATCCCTTCACTCCCCAACATGTTGGCAAACTCTTCTACTTTTTGTCAGGCTTCACAAAGCCTGATGGGAACTGGGTTCTATTCCTTGGACTTCCAGCTATCAATATATGGAAATCAGGCATGTCTAAAGGGTTTTATTTGAGGGAGAAAATACCAAGTTCTCATGCACTGTACATGGACAAAATAACCTCAGAGACCACTGGCCCAATGCACAAGCTGAGCAATCCCAGAGAAATTCAGTCAGTGTTATGTGCATTGCAGATTCTGAAATTAGAGATAATGGCTATTAATAACATCTGAAGCTTTTCAACTCTGTCTCCATGAGAAGGTCAAACGAGCCCATAAAATCCATTAATAGAAGGAAAATATTATTGCAAAAGTCTTATAGCCTACCAGTGAAATTAATCAGGGCATTTTAGTTACTCAGGTCCATTCTGCAAGAAATCGGTGACTCAATGTGAGAATCCTGTTTTCTGGCGATAGAGAAGAAGGAAAATACTTGAGGAGTGATAAAAAAATGCTCCTTTAAACGATAGTGCTCTGGTTTTTTTACTATGGCAGTTTAATAGCCTCTGACTGATGCAACAGAATGCACTCACACAGACTTACACCAGAAGCACACAGGTAAATAGACACCACACTGCCTGCTGCAGATAGCAGTGTCTTCCTAGAAAAAAGGAAAAAATATTATAAAATAGCACCACTTAAATGCCTACACTCTTGTTCAAATTCTTCTCAATTCCTTGAATGTCACAGTCCTTGTTTGGTGCAATGTTCTTCCTAGCACCAGGCAATGTGCTGATATATGATTACAGACCAACAGGGACTCTTCCTCCTCTCAGATGCGAAGCAGGCTTACAGTTTCTCAGGACAAATTTCATTTTTAAAAATAATGATCTCCTCTCCTCAGATTGTGTGACTGGCAAGAGTGACTGTTTGGCCCCATTAATTATGCTTTTTTTATAAAACATATTCAAGAAATACTGTTTTCTGGACAATTTTGGTCGCTCAGGCTCATGATAATGGTTCCTCCCAACTCTAGAGTCCTCATGAAGTTTTCTCCTCAAATTTAACATTTCTTTTCGAGAGAATGACCTTTTACATCAAGTTTCAGAACTTTATTTCCTTTATTTCCCAAAGCTCCAACTTCCCTTCCTCTAAACAGATGTCTGTCACTGCCAGATGTTTTAAATACCAGAATATTATTTAGCTTGCAGAGCCTAATTTTTGCAGTTCAGTAACAGCACCAGGGGCAGCTCTCCCAGAGGCTGCTGTCAGGTCAGTACAGGTATTTTTTTGTTAACTGAATCCAGCTCTCAGCCTCATCCACACCATGTGCATTAGCCTGATCAGGGCTAGTGGTTCCAACTGGGTCACTTAAAATAAGCATCTTGTCAACTGCTTAACTGCAAAGGTTCTAACATGCTTGAACTCTATCTCTGGCTACAAATTCCTTTAAAATATCATCAGCTTTTAGAGGTTTTATCAACGAAATTCTGTATGCACTGTCTTAATTATAGGCCCTTTCTCTTCCTTTTTTGGTTCATTTGAATGCAAATCCTATTCCTCACTGCTGAACAACGGAGATGTCCACAGACCTCACTTCCTAAGATCAGGGTTCATATTTCAGGAATCAAAAGAAAAGAGCTGTGCCAAGCATGAAGAAAATGAGACTGCTTAAAATGCTTTTGAGTTGTAATACTGCACATGCAGTGTGATGTTAATAGTGCAGTAATTAGGAAACATATTGTGTGTGTGCCCTTCTATATACAATAATGTGTCAGCTATTAATTGAATACTGTTTTCATTTATAAAAACAACCTTCTGGGTGCTGAAATAATCCTCAGATACACTGGAAGAAAACAAATGTATTTGTGACTATTCTTATGAAGCCCTCCAAAGGAGCACTTCTGATAAACACAGTGCCAGCAACAGAACTGCTTCAGGTGGAACTAAGGCAGTAAGAAATTATAAGTTGAAATAATTGAATAGTTTAAATTAGAAAACAATAGGTGGAAGTTTGAATCTGCTGCATCTGTGTACTCTGAGGGTGTCTGTGTGACTGTGAAATGACAATGGAGATCCTCCTTTCTGAAAGATATGACAACAGACATTACACCTTTGGAAAGAGGAGAGATTTGGAAGGTATTTTCTTGATGAGTGTCAGCATAAACAGATGACTAAGCTTCCTGTCCTCACACACCGTGAGATTTATACTGGTATTTACTGGTTAATTTTGACTGGACAAGCCTGTTTTCTACCCTTTTGAGTGGGGCTTGTGTATCCTCTGGGATCCTAGGTAAGTTGTTAATCCATGTATTAGGAAGGAAGTTGAAAAGAATGCTGATGGAATTAGTTTTTTCTGGTTCAGTGCTCATGGTCTATCGAAGTACCTATAGTCAAACTCTTTTTTTATTGTCCCTGTACTGTGTCATGTACAGCATGTTTCAGCTTAACTGAGTTCCAGAAGGAAAATCAGTAATGAACCAAACTGGAAAATGGTCCTTGTGTTTTATAATCAACATTTAACTCGGTGCTGTATTCCTCTAAGGATTGCAGGGCTGCGTTTGTTCCAACCTCAATGACAGTTCTTCTGTAGAATATGGTGAGCTCTAGGTGAGACCCTAAAAGGGAAGAAAATCTCACTGAAAGGTTCAGAATCAGTCACATCCCCATGAAGAGGAGGGCTCCTATCCTGCATGCTTATTTGCTAGAAGTGTAGAAATGAATCATTTTCTCAGAAGCCTGTTGACAATTAAGGACGTGGACAAGACAAAAACGGTGAATTAGGGAACTTGTTGGTTTCTGAGTGTCATTAACAACTCACCAACATGTTCTGTGTTTCTTCTACTCTTCAGTGGCATCCCTGCCTTTCTGCTAGATTGGTGTGGGAGAGCCAAGATCAAAATATTTGACTGGTTTGTGTGGCCCAGGGGCTGCCAAGGTTTTGTAAACATTCTGGGGCAAATCCTTCTGTATTTTGATCACTAACCATCAACAAATGATTACAACAGATGAACTCATGCAGTAAATGTCTTGGACATCAATACTGTAAGACAGATAACAGTGTTTAAAACACAAGTCTTTTAAGCTAAAATATGTTACCAGGTTTATATTCAACATTTGTTTTCCATAATAAATGGAATTAAAGTCCTTTGCTGTAAAAGGCATTCCTTCCTCAAACTTAAAAATATCAATAGCGGGAAAATAACATGTGCTGCTAGCATATTGTGATTATATTCAATTAAAGCTTTTTTCTCCAGTTTCCAGACCATAGTAAAAAGAAATTTGTTCTATTTTTGTCAGCACTGCACACAGAACAGTCAAAGTGAATTAGTTTTCACTGATTTTCACAGTAATCTGTAAACAAGATTTATTAAAGGAATTAAATGAGGATTTCATAATTTGTAAAGCATTTAACTCAGAATTTGAAAGTGTTAAAAGTATTAATATACTTAGAATTGATTAATCTTTAGATTATGTAAGACTTGCAGATATTGCTGTTTCCTAATGGAATTGTAATCAATTATGAACTATTGGACTCGTGCTTATTTTTGTAAAGTGTACATTTGAGAGCAGACCTGTGACATTGCCACTGAGAGAAAAGCAATCCTGTAAAGTCAGGGTGTGTGGGAATGCCACACAGAGCCAGGTGAAGGCCTGGCCTTCCTCCTACCACAGGCAAATCCCCCAGTGCTGCTTCCAGCAGTGCTGAACCCCAGGCAGTCTGACCGCTGACATTTTGTACTTGACTTTCTTTTGCCTTCCCTTCCACCACACGAATTTTCCTTTCACAATAACCAGTCTATAACACACTAGTTGCCCCGAAGATTTAGCTCCCAGTCTTCTCAACTTCCCACTCCCTCACTTGCTTGGTGTTCCCCATGGAGCTCCCTGCAGAGCAGTGACCCCGGAGCCGGGGGTTGCTGCTGTCCAGCTGCTGCTCCCTCCTCCCTCCCGAGGCTGCCAGGGCTGGAATGACTCTTCCAGCTGCTGCTCAGGCTCTCCCCTCGTTACAGCCACAGCTGCTGTGGTGGCATCTCGAGAGATGCGGCTCAGGACGTCACCCTCTGTCTTCTGTCAGCCCCTTGTCTGCTTATTGTTCATTGGAACTCCAGCCAGCTCCTTTTAGCAGTCTCTTCTAACCTGGTGTGTCAGCACCAGATGTGTGGCTAATTCTAACAGATTTTTGATGCTTTCAGGAAAAAAAAAAGAAGTCTTGCTCTGGTAAAAACATTCGTTTTTCTTCCCTTTCCGTGCCAAAGTGGGGTTTTTGTTTGTAAAATACAATGTAATTCTTTACAAGGGCGGCAAGATTTTGCTGATCTTACTCATCTACTCAGTCTTCTGTGTGGAAGAGTGAGAGAATGTGGGTATGGAATCCACATGAATGGTTACTAACACATGGAAAACAAAGAGCTGTTTTCATTTAATGTCCTAACTGACGATTTCAGTGTTTAAGTGCAAAAGTTACAAAGGATGCTGCCCAGGAATACTGGGCTGCCACATCTGACTCACAGCTTTGGGAAGTTTGGGAAACTGCTCCATTAAATATCTGACAACATCAGAACCTTCAAACTCTCTCTGCTAATGAATCCCTCATTTTTATATGTTTCTTACTGTTGTTTCAAAAACTTGTGTATGCACTGGAAAATAGATCATTATTTCACCAGAAGAACAGTGTTCACTTCATGTCTTCTCATTTAAACACTTGCTTAGTAATGTTGTTGATCTCTTTTTTTCCCCTTCAGTAATATTTGTGTGAATTCATCTTTCTTTCTGCCTTTCTCTGACCATCTCACCCTTCCCTATCTTTCCTTGACTCCATATCTCGTGCTGTTTCAATTTCAAGATTGTCAGTAATTAAAATACCTGTCGCATTTATACTAAACTTAGGCAAATTGAAACTAAAATTTTGGAAAGAGAAAGTTGGAAGACTTTCTTCTTCTCATTCATGTAATGGACATGCAAGTAGAGAATAATATTGGCAGATTTCTATTAATGAAGTAATAGCTGAGGCTGTTCCATCACCAATGATTTTATTACTCATACAGTCTCCAGTGCTGAAGAACAGGGGAAGCTGCACAGTTTAAAAAAAAATAAATAAATTTTAAATATATGGAGTAGAAGTGCTGGAAGGGACTCAGAGCCACATGGAGCAATTGCTTCCCTGCTGAAAAAAATATTGGCTCCCTTACTACTCAATATTTCACAGATTGCCTTATAACCATGGTTAAGAGAATGGGACCTGTGAATAATTTATATTTTTTAACGCTGTAATTGTTTCATGTTGATTTTCATTTTACATCTATGCAGCCACTTTGGAAATGGAACATTTGCACAAGCTGCTGTATCTGATGTGTAGCTATGCCTAAAGTGGGATAGTCCTGGATAACATAGCTCAGCTGCTCTTCCTGGAGCATCCAGACTTCCAAGCTCTGCCCAGTGTGGTGTTTGCATGTATCAGAATTG
Organism: Pseudopipra pipra; assembly: GCF_036250125.1. NCBI lineage: Eukaryota > Metazoa > Chordata > Aves > Passeriformes > Pipridae > Pseudopipra > Pseudopipra pipra. The sequence goes on from NC_087564.1 coordinate 7,224,958, forward strand.
ATAAATATGTTTTATTTCTATATATTTTCCATTACTGATCACAGCAAAGCAAAATTTAGCATAATATTTTACACTATTCTGTAAACACAAGGGATTTTAATTCCATTCTTGTGACCAGTGGGTTTGGAGTTGTTGTACATATTATTTGATATAATGGTGAAATGTATTTTATTTCCACGATAAGGAGATATTAAGTATTCAGACCTTTATACAAATAAGCATGTCTGATGTAGTTGAATGCCAGTATGAGTGACATTTATATTTAGTGCCATGAATATTGTTATCCCTTTCAGTTTCCTCTGATGTGCCAGCTGGTAACATTCCCTCCAGGATGGGTCCTGATACCAATCCTGCCCCTCGGGCTTTCAGAGTCCTTCTTGAAGACTCACCTCATTCACTGTTGACTGGCAATTTTTTGTTGGTTTTTTTTTGCTTATTCTTACTAATTTAAATTGGAAAATGTGTCTGTTAATTTCTAGGAGGTTTCCCCTATATAATTGAAAGAAAAGGCAACTTATGAAGGTAACAAAAAATTAGGAAGGTGAAAAAAAGAGGTAAATTATGTCTGTTGTAATTCTCCTCTGGGACCTTGAAGCAAAGCCCACTGCACCAGCACAAGTCACCCCACCTGCTCCCCTGGGCTTTGGTCTTGTGGCAAATTCAGGAAAGAGCAGCTTGTAAACTGGTGAACTGAGGCTGTGGATAGCTAATTCCTGCAGGTGTGTAAAGAAGGCAGGACTTATTTCAGCCTGTATCAAGTAATACACAGGCACTTCATCAGTGCAATAGCAATACAGTGGTGTGGGTTTCATGCAAAGATTGCATTCCTAATCACCCAGGAAGCCAGTTTCTCTCAAAATTCAGTCCATTTTCAGGCAGTACATTGTGATGTGTATAGAAAAGCTCCTTTTCCACCTCTTATATTCACATCTGCATGTTTATTAGCCCTGACCTCAAAATTTGAATTTTCTTCCCATAGGCTATACTTGTCTGCATCATTAACTCAAAATTTCCCTGTTCACTCTCACAAATGTTATCAGAACATAGTAAATATGGCTCCTTAAGTGGTTTTGCTGTTGCCACTGTAACATACTGACAGGACCTTATGTGGAGGGTTACAAAATACCAACAACTGCAACCCAGGTTAAAATTTGGGTTGGTTTCAAAGCAATCATCTAATATATCTGGTATATATGCTGTAAGAAAGGCTGCAGGTCACAATCAGAGTTTTAAGGCTTCCATTTCTCTCTGTTATCTAGGGAAAGAGCCCATGCCTTCAGCCAGGCTGGGTATTTAATGTTGTTCAGTGGTTTCAAATTGTAAACACAATGACAAGTTTTCCTTCAAATGACTTACAATGTCTGTTTCTCCAGAAATGTTATAACACATAAAATCTTTAATTTGTTAACCCTGCAATACAAGGTCTGTGAAACCAAGTCATTCTCCTCTGTAATGACACACACATAACTGTTTTTAAAGCACACTAAAATTATAAGAGCACAAGCCTCTGCCCATTTTCCATTCATGTTTCTATTACCATCAAAATATGAACATATCTGAACCTAGGGGAATATGCTAAATAAAGTATCAATTATTTTTATTGCCAAGCAGGGTATTTGCTTTATTTTTGTGTAGCTGCTATTCTCAGTTAGGCTTCTGAGCATATTCCTAAGAAATACTAACATGAGGATCTAAAAAATGTCCAGAGAAGTACTCAGCTTTGTGGAGTGTTATGTAAAATTTAGAGGATCTGGGTTGCAGCCCACTAATCCTCAGATATCCCATATTTCTTGGTTTCAGACCATTTTCAGAAATGTGTATTTGATGGTATTTTAGGTCCCGTCCCTGATCCTAAAATGGAAAAATGAGTTATGGGGGTGGGAGGAAAAATAAAAAATTTGGATCAACTACCAGAATTTGAAGACTGCAACCAAGTTTTTGGCTTAAGCCCACTTCAAGTGTGGGGCTACCATGCTGGTCAAATATTTTCTCTAAAGAGATTCGTTCTTCCATAATTAGAAGTGGCGTTCTGGTGCCAGAAATTACACTGCTCCTTCAGAGACTGAGCATGTGTGGGTTCGGCTCCTGGCAAGGACAATTTTTAGCATTCAGATAGTGTGGTGCCCTAGAAATAACAACGACAGACAGACAGAAAGAATGAGTGAGGTTAGCACACCAGTCACTGTTACAATACTGAGTCACATGTATATATTTATTTCACTGTTGATTGCCAAAGGCAACGCAAGAGCTTGAGGCTGGTCATGTTGCACAAAGGACATCTGCAATATTGCTCCAAGAACTAGGGTTGTCAAAGCCAAAATATGAGCTATAAAAAGAACAAAGCTCCAACTTTAGAAACACAGATACAATGGTAGTACTGGGGTTTCTATTGATAAGGAATTAATTTGACTCTTATTTCATGCTGGATTACATTAAACCCAAACTGTGCATAAACTGTCCAGTGTTAATTCCTCTAAAATTGATTAAATGATCTGTCTTGCAAGTTGCACAAATAGGGATAGTCTTTTTGTGTTTTGGAAACCACCTAGTGAGCAGTTCGCATTCAAAGTGGAAATGACAAAATTAGCGAGAACATGCCAGAAATTTCACTAGAGAGGTGGTTGCAAGAATTAAAAAAATAAATAAGTATTCTAATGTTTCTCCAACTGCATGCAGCAGTGCTCAGGGTGAGGAGGTGGCTAGAAGGCTGGCAAAATCCTGATTGATAATGTCTTACAATGATTTCATGGAATTTCTTTATAACCCTTAGTAAGAGTTAAATTATCTATCCAATTTACTCTGGGGCACCTGAAAAGGAGACTGGAGACATAAATACTGGCTGTTGTCAGCCAATGCAAATTCTTATTTGAATCAGTCCATTTGGGTAAGAATGAAAAATTGTATGATAATTTTTTTTTCACAATAAGAGGCAGCTGAGATACCCTCTATTAGTGCAGCATTCGTTATCCATTTCCTTTGCAGCAGTTATTTTACCTTGCTCTGCTCAAAAGCATCTCCAATCTGCCGTTATTGCTTATCCTGATGCCAGAAGAGGTATTGTTGCAGCAATTAGGAGTCCCAAGCCATTCTGAAGGCTCGTTGCATTTGATTTTGTAATGTCTTCCCCCAGAGTTTGCCATCCAGCTACAGTTTACTATCCACTAAAACTTAGTGGAAGAAATGGAACTGCACACAGAGAAACCTTGGGGCAAAGTAAGAATCACGTGATTCTCTATGCAGCTGTTCGATAAGAGGAAATTTCTTGAAGGTACCAAATATTTAGTGCATTGTACAAAATTGTACTTCTCGGGGGTCATCTCAGAGGGAGCCTGGCCTTGCAGATTGATTCCAGGGAGTTCTGCAGAAGTGGCAGAACACGTGCCACAGCCTTTTTGTCTCTCAGGGCTGCTGCAGTGCAACCTACGCTCTGCCCTTACTGCTTTTTGAGATGCTTTTCAACACGCTTTTGCTCACTTGCCCGGTTCTGGGAGCAGCATCCTATTGTGATCCTTATTTCAAGCACTACTACGGAAGCGGGCAATGCTTTCCCCACCGCCCCTGCCCCAACACTGGATCATCACAGCGCTCCGTTCCTCCCCCCGTGCCTCCCGCTCCCTGCAGCCGCAACTCCTGCGCTCCCGCACAATTAAGCCGCTCGCACGTAACTCACTTCAAAAGCAGCACCCACTTAATTTTCAATTAAACTTCTCGCCCTTCCCAAGTGCCAGACCACGGGGTCCCCCCCTCCGCCGCCCCCCGAGCGGGACCGGAGCCCCCCCCAAACCCCCCGCGTCCCCACGGCAACCGCACAGAGCGCAGCCATGGAAACCAGGGGAAACAGTGCCGCTCTTCCACTTGTAAAAATACTTTAAAATTGCTAAAACACGGGGGGGAAAAAGGCAATATTGAAAGCCATTGCCATTTATGCCAAATAGAGCTCGAGATGGATGGATGGCCGCAGAGATAATGGGCTTGTCTTCGCTGTTTTGTTTGTCAGGGAAATGGCTCCGTGTTTATCTTTTCCTTTGCTTGTGCGACAGGATAAAAATAGGGCACATATCTAATGCATATGTGTAGAAATTGCGAGTACAGAAATGTTCATGTACGTCACAGTGAGAATAGATAGTACACCCATAAATACTGGGATATAATGTGCTGGCTCTCATGCTTTCCATTTAGTCTGAGCAATTGAAAGAAATGAATGCATAAGAGAGTGGTTTATTTCTTTATACATATTGTGTTCCTCTTTTCTGTCTGTCTCTGCATTTGTTTGAATGCATGTATGTGTGTGGTTACTTCACTAGTCTATTTGAAAAAGGTTGTTTGTTTAAAACAACAGTATAGTAAACTTAAAGTATAATTTGCTTTTTGCAATGGGAGACATATTTATATTCCATTTTGCTATTATGATTTCCACAAGGCCATTTCTTGTCTTCATGTCCTTGTATAGGTGCTGTTCTTCCACAACAGAGGAAAAAGGGTCATTAAAGGACATAAAAAGGGACATACAGAGAAGGAAAGGCTTTCATAGACAGCATGTTGGTAAGGATCTTGTAAGGAAGAACTTTCAGTGGAGGGTGACAAAGCACTGGAACAGGCTGCCCAGGGAGGGCATGGAGTGTCCCTCCCTGGAGACATGAAGAATCCACCTAGGTGTGTTCCTGTGTAACCTGCTCTGGGTCATCCTGCCTTGGCAGAGGGGTTGGACTGGATGATCTCCAGAGATCCCTTCCAACCCACACTATTCTGTGATTCCATAATTCCATAATTCCGTGATTCTGTGATTCTGTGATTCTGTGCTCTTGAACAAACAAAGGGGTGTCACGTTCATCTCTTCTCCAGGAGGACTGAGGGCATGAGCGAGAAACAGGGTCTGTTGAGCACAACAGAGAGAGGTGTCCTTGTGTCTTTTGCTGGTTGTGCCACGCTTTCTCTTCCCAAGGAGCTGGATGCACAGCCAGTTAGATGAAGATACATTGTCAAGTACATGTTAGAGGGATTATGTAGGAAGCTGGAAATGTAAGACTAAAATTAGAGACTATTTAAATCCCAACCTGTAATTGACTTTCCCGATACCTCAGAGCACAAAGGGCATATTTTGAGGGTGGTTTGTGACTGAGAGCCAGGGGCTGTTTTAGCCTCTCACACTGTGCAGATCTCAGCTGGCTGTGAGAGCTGCTGGTGGTGCCAGCACTGGGCATTGGTCTGAGCCACCACAGCACAGCCTGGGCTGTAACAGCAGAGTGACTGACCCTCTTTCAGCCTACTAGGACTGCTGAACTCTGCTGCTACAGGGAAGGTTCCCTTTCAAAAGTCACTTATTTTAAAAATTTGGGAAAATAAAAAATCAATGCAGCCATTTCTGAAACTCATGGCCATCAATAAAATAAGCCAGCTCACACTTTAGAAGATCTGTTCAGCTTCTATTCTCTCATAACTCCGAAGTGTCCTTGGTTTAGCACTTCAAATACAGCTGCATGTATCTAGGAAGGGGCTGTAACAGCTTATACATATTTTATAAAGAAATACGAAGTTCTGAACTTTTGAAAACTTCCTACTCTGCTGAGCATCGTTTTCTTCAACATAACCACTGTTGTCTCTTTATCTTCCTTCTTTTTTTTAAAAATGTATTCATCTGTGTTTTCTGCTTCTTGTTAGTTGGCATTTATGAGTTCAGATAGAATTTTTAAAATATTTTCCTACTACTTTCAAAATACATAATCCAATTTTCTATTGGTTTTGCTATAACATTGACTTATTCAAACCAAACATAGGTTGCAGATAATCAGGAAGGGTTGCAGATAATCAGAAGGGGTTAAATGGTGTTTGAATCTGAAAATATTACTCAACAATGCACAGCTATAAGCCACGTTTCCTTAATTATTTTTTTTAAATTCAGAATTGGAGTGGATTTGGGTGAATCAGGACAATTAAGGGAAGTGATATTGCTATTCTTCCTATTGTGATCTCTCAGCATGTTATCAGACAGTACTCTTGACTTTGGTTTGTTATGAAACTCCTTTACTTCTCAAAATTTTTATACTACATCCCTATACTAAATGCTCAAAAGAGTCTGTCAGGGTACGTGGAATTTTTAACGAATAATTGCTGTACATATCTGCTCTAGGTAATGTCTTTCACTCACTGTGCAAAAATGATTGCCACTCCATTATCATCAGTAAACAGACAGAAGATAAAACTTGTGTCTCAGACTGGGGATGTTCTGACAATATTTCCAAACATATTTGGGGTTCCTTAACAGTGTATGCATATCTTCTGAAAACTAAAAGGATTTGTAACTCTCATTTTCCTAGGTACATTTGGCTCTCTCATTTATGTCAGGTGAAGACTGTTATTAAATGCAACACTTCATATTTGCCTGGCAGTAGAATCTGATCTGATCTCTTATGACTCGTAGGACCTCTTTGGACTGGCCCACACCAGTTGTCTCACTGATTCCAGCAGAAGGAAGGTCAAAGGCCATAGTGCATGGTTATAAAAATATTTTGTGATTGCCCAGATTCCAAATGAGTAGAATCCAAAGTTTTACCACAACAAGGAAGCACTCCTGTTGCATGGGACTACCAGGGAACTGTAGCAGCAAAGCCACCTCCCCTGTGGGTGTAGCTGTAGCAGTAGCTGTCTGTGTATGGATGGTTGCACTCATGTATGATGACTTTACTGTATCTGTCAGCATATACAAGTAAAACAATCCCTACCTCTAAAATTATAGTTTTGTTCTTTTTAGCTATTAACTTCTGGGCACATTTTTGTCTCGTGTCACTGGGCTGCAGTAACAGAACAATCCCTGTCGCTTCCAGACTGAAACCAGATTTATCACAGGCATCTAGGAGTATTTACCCCTGCTTGTAAGCCTTTGGTGAATATTTAACCTTACTATACTACACCTCTTATTAACAATAATTGGTGTTTAGGTTTGTCTTCACAGGAGGTATATCCCATACAGTCATTAACTGAGTACCTGCTTTTGAACTAAATGATTCATAAGTATTGAAAGCAGCTGTAACCAGTGATTTGATTTTTTTTTTTTAATTTAACTATTTCAGAACTCTAAAATACAGCATACAGCCCAGGCAACCTTAGAAATGTTATCAGCAAAGTGCTGAAGTTTTGGGTTGATCCTGTAAGTCTGTTTAGCACCTTTTTCCAAAGCAGTAGAGCACTGCTTACACTTGAAATTCTGGTTTCTAAAACATTTTGAAATCTGAGTAAATTCCAGACCATATATACAATATGATATATCATTAAGTAGATAACAATATATAAGATATGTGATTTTATTTTGACACAGGAGGCCACCACACATCATCCACAAATTGTGTGTAAATCCCCATAATTCTGCTGGAGCTTTGGAAGGCCCCGATTGTGTCAGTGAATGGCTGCAGGTCACTGCAGGGTTTTTCCTCAGTCCTTGGCCATTTTGAGCTGGCTGCCTCACAAGGACTATGTGCAGCCAAGAGTTAGCACTGGTCAAAAGAAGAGAATCACTGTGACTCCTTTCTCTCAAACCTTTGCAACATCCAAAGTGAAGGGACCCTGTGCAAGAACTGCTGCCCTCTGCTGCTGTCCCTGCTCACATGGACACACAACTGAGTCCATAACCTTAGAAGAGGCACTTTGGAAATTCAGAGTTAGTTCTTTCCAATAGCACTGCCACAGTAGCATTCACATAACAAACAATTGCACACCCTTCTTCTCACTTTAACTGTATCCAGCTCTGAAAAGACTATTTTGATCTTTGTTTCCCCTTTCCCAACTGGACTCAGAATGATGTGACATTGTAATTTAGCTAGTGATAAGCTCATGATGGGTTATATTTCTTTCTGGGGCTAGTGAGAAAGCCTTACTGTGTCTGTTTAAAATGCTTGTTTAAAAAAGATGTTAATTAAAGTTTATCCTCTCTAGTGGGAACTGTTCAGTTCTATCCCAGAAAAGCAGCAATATGGACAGGTTTGCCAGAGGTTTAAGTGCTTTAAAGTTCTTGGAGAAATTCCAGGGCACAAGCCCATATCTGTTTGAGATGAGCCCCAGAAGTTTCTCAGACATAAAAGCTATACAGGCACTGAACCTTCAAGTTCAGACTCGAGGGAAATGCTTGAGCCTGCCAAGAGAACAAGGAAGCCACCAGCAGTGCCTGGGCACGGTGCCCACAGGTTTGCTCCAGGACGGAAGTCAAATGGACAGGAGGCAGAGCCTGGTGTGCTGTGTCTGCTCCACAGCCTACTATTTTCAGAGCAGCACAGACTTAGCTCAAGTGCAGCCCTGGCCCCCAGGCTACTGCCTTCCTAAGAGAAGGATCCATGATTCTATAGCTCGGTTATTCCTCAGAGCTCTGCCTTTTGCTGTGGCAAAACAGCACTCAGAGCAAACCCAGGGCATTTCAATGGGTCCATGCAAAAACGACCTCGAGCACGTGGTGTAGGAATGGATAACTTGGATTCCAAGAGCTCTGTGTTAGTTTTCATTTGTAATCCCTAATGCAGTTTACTACAAAGCTGGACTTCAGATAATGATGACAATTTAGGTGTAAGGTGTATTGATTTGGTTCAACCATTTTCCCTCTTTCTGGCTGTAAATGCAGAGGTCTCCAAATAACAGAGTGGCTGCTAAAGTATTTGTGACATCTGTGCTTTAATTGAGTATTGGGAACATCTGAGACAGTAGACTCTCTACTTCTTTGGGGTGATTTTTCACGTGTTTTACAATTCACACGTAAGTGAAGGTGGCTCTGTGGTACAGAACTGTAACAAGGGCCTTTAAGTACGTTATAAAATCTCACCATGGCAACATCTTTCTGCTCATCGTATTTATAGTGAGAAAAAGAAAACAGGCAAAAATAATATTAACCCTGAAACCTTTCTGAAATTTAGAGGTTGAAAGAGTAACCTAACTCAGGGTTGTGGGGGTTTTTTTGTGTAGCTTTCTGCAAAGATCCTTGAACATGTTACCAGGGAACTAGTAAGTGAAGGTGGTCTTTCGACTTCACTTTATAGGAAACTACCAAATACCTAGTTTTTGTTTGGGTCACTGTGACCAAATACAACTTGTTATGAATAGAAGGAAATTAGAAAGAAGATAGCAAATTTGCTTCCCTCCTCTGAGACCTAACCACAGTGGGCATGAGGCAGAAGCCCAGGTACAGTCACAGAAAGAGGTAGCAGTTTGGAAATTACCTCTTCAACATCTTCCTGTCACCTTGTGCTCTGGCATCATGTAAACCTGGCTCAGCATGGCTTGGCAGTCTTCTTGCAGGGCCTTTACATGCCTTCAAGGAGTGGCAGTATTTTCCCTATTCCCTTTCTACCTCATTTCTGCAGTGTTTTTGAAGGCTTGGAAATGTCTGGGTAAATTGGGAGGAATAATTGTAAGAGCATGTTAAGGTTCCTGCACTAGAGAATGGCACTTTAAGTACTCCTCTTGGTATCATCTAGTGGGCTACAGCTGAAGAGATCTTCCAGATAATATGATTCAGAATAACACCAATTATCTCTGTTCTTGCATTTTCTCTATCCCTTTTCCTATAGTCTCCCCAGCCCTGTGTTACAGGAACACTTTATTCAAGCAGTGTGAAAGAGAAGGCGTGTAGGCTCGGTGAAAGGCTTGGATAAAGCTAAATGCAACTACAATGTCTCAGGCCATCATTCCTCAGGTGAAAAATGAAAATAGACACATTGGCAGGGAATTTGTCACCTACAAATTCCTTGTGACTGTGGATAAATCTGTGGATGATGGAACACCAGAACAAACCATACCACTTTGACACTCGGGTACAGATAGAGGGTCTAGAGTTTAACCACCTACTTCAGAAATTATTGGATTTATTTCTTATTTCACTCTAGTTCATTCCCATTCATCTAACTTTTTTAGAACAAGTTCTTTGTTTATATTCAATAAAAATAGGGAAGGAAACTAAGGGAAATATAAAGAGATTCTGAATTAAACCCAAAAAATCCAACTATTTTTAATCCTTCATGAATTTTTCATTACTACTTCCCACAAAACACCTCCTGCCTTCTCCAAATGTTCTAAAAAGTGCTGCCATTCTTGGTAGATAAAGGCAGTATAAAATTATTAAGCAAAATTCCTTCTTTGTTTCTTTTTCAAACAACTGCTATGTAGTGACTTTCCATCCAGTGCCTTCTGCAGTGGGAATAGGTTCTTTAACTGTCAGGAGAGTAAAAGCAGTTGGCTGTGCTTACAAATCTGAACGGGAACTTGAGCACAGGCAAACTCAAAGGGCCCTTTTGCTCGTTCACACAGAGAATTACAGCATAGAAAGTTCACTTTCAATCCCTTCTTTCTGTTGCTGTTTCTAGGGGGAAAAGTGGCCCTAGTAGCAAAGCAAGTAGGAGATGTTTATCCTTTATACTGCGCCCATTTTTTTCTAGCCATGGCAACCTGAGTAAATTGGAGCAAGGAAGAGTGTGGAGGAGAGGCTGTAAGGCCAGGCTGAAGTGGTACTATTCTAGATGCCTCAGGCTGAAAGAAAAACACAGTCTAAAATCTAGCAGAGATTGAATTTATCAAGTGTTGTTTAGAGGTGGTTGAAAAACGTGTCGAAGTTTGGCTTCCTTTCTTCCAAATGTGTTTTCCCTTCTAGAATCAGATGCTCTCACAGAACTTATCTTTCAGAAGTTTTGGTTTCACAGTAGCCAAAATTTCACCAGTTCCCCAGAAGGCTTTTCAGAACAGAACAGTAAACTTTTAAGACCATCATTTGTTTCTGTATTGTTAGTGTTGTTACGTTGAACATACCACAACTATGGACCACTTCAATCTGATAAGCTTTGATAATGCACACTGTGGCATCCACCTGGGAGCAGATGTTTTTCTGCTTGTACAGACATACCAGATCTTATTCTGTGAGGCTTCCTTAGGTAGGAATGGGATGGCACAGGCATATGCTTGTAGGTTGGATCCTAAGTTGGAGGTGCCCAATCTGACAGCTGACATGACGTGCAGGTGTCCCACCACAGAGTCACCTGGATTGCACAGACCACTTTCTCAGACACATATTCTCTATCTGCTATGCTGCATTTAAACCTTTCTCCTACCTCAGGATTAAAGGCACAAGATGCAGCCAGTGGTGACCCAGTCATCTGTGCCCATCATTTAGGCCCTGGCAAAAGAAAGAGGCAGCTGCACTGGCTGCGAGCATGAGGCAGGGACCTCAGGAGTTTACTTTGGAAATAATGAGTAACACTTGTCAAATCAGTTGCTGTGGGTGGAACGACCTTGGTCAGTGAGCTGTGTTAGGCATTGAGCAGAGGTGGCCTTACTCAGGAACACTAAGTGTAAAACAACACCTGTCCTTAATACTTGCTATACATGCTCTACTCTTCGTTCAGGGCTTTGATACATCTGAAACTAAGTCCTTGCTAAGCATAGGTTGCCCTTGACTACTAAAACCAGAAACCTCAAGCTGCCTAATGCCATGGCATGGGGAACAGTGACTGTAAAAAATGGTTTTGTTCTGGGTGTCTTCTAGGCTATAGAGAAAGTGCACATTTTGCCACTGTGGTGCTCAGAGTGTTCAGCAAAACTTAATGGTTTGCTTAAGCAGCCTTCGGAGCCATGAGAGGTAACAGAGCTATAAATTGGCAGGGCTGGCCAATGCAGCTGAACAGCAAAAAGACTTTCAAAGAGACGGTTTTGCTCCCAAGTGCTTATTGTCAGCTCTTCGAGTTAAACAGATTTTAACAACCCAAACAAAAACTCCACTGGGGAGCTTTTTACAGACGGAAAACAAAGGATCCCTGCTCCAGCTACATCAAAGCTTCCAGGCCGTTAGAACCTCTGGTGGCAGTTTGTTTCATCCAAGGCCCAGAACTCAATGCTAATGTCAGTTTTCCCGCCTCCCAATGAACCATCGCTTTGGAGTTTCCCAATCTGGCTTTTAGCTGACTCCAGAGAAGAAACGGGATTGCTGCAGGCAAAGCTACAACCACCCCCATCACCAGACAGTGGTTACCCCCAGGAAAGGTGTCTCAGAACACTGTGCTGTCAGGAAATTTTAAAGCCTTAGGTGCCTCTGGATTTGTTCACATCCAAGCCATCCTATTCAGGAGATTTCCCTTACTGTACCAGCCACCTTCTCTTGTGCAGGCTGAGAGAACTGAGAGGCAGATTTGAGCTGGTGAATCTGAAGATAAGATGATAACATTTATATTATTCTTTTTTTCCAATTCCATTTTTATCACTGAGCATAATGTAAATAAAGGAGAGTAATAAGAGATTTTAATTTAGAAAGTTGATGGTAGTGAAATTCCAGGCACATTTAAGACAGAACAGCATTACTTTGTATTTAGAGTGGGGGTTCTAATGCGTTTTTGTTCAGAATATGACAAAATTTAACACTGCAGTTAAAAGGGGGATGTTCTTGTAGCTCTGGATAATTAATGACAAGATGGATGCAGCCTCATCTGAATAAGAGGTAGAACCATCTCATGGCTGCTACACTTTGACATAACATAAAGAAGTACATGCTGCAGTGGTAAATCCATACCTAATGGAAGAAAATGCGCTGGTTGTTAAAAAAAGAATAGAATAAATAAATATTCTTAAAGAAAAGAATATTTAGGTGGAGAAATTTAATCTATGGTTGCATAAGAAACACAGCTGAGACTAAGTTGTAGGAAACCAACTGAAAGTTCTGAATCATCAAAACCTACAACTTTACAAACCATCCAAAAGTTACAATTTGTTTCTTTCAAGACGTGTGCTTATAGCCAAAAGAAATTAATGAAATCTGAATAATTAATTTCTCCAATCTTTGTTATACCATATAAATTTGAGAGGGAGCACTTGAAAAGGAGAAAATTACAAGACAGATCCTAACACAATATAACAATCTCAAATTCACTGGAGTCATCCTGATGCCTGTATTATCCCTTCAGCTTCCCTGCTCACTTTAATTACCCAAGCAGTTCCATGGGTATGACATCTACTTCCAAGCACATTGTGTTGCCTCCTCCTCCTCTGCAGATCCTCTCCTTGCTGCTGGAGTGCTGTGTTCCACTCAGCATGGCAGAGCCTTGCAGCGCTGCTTGGATGGAGCTCTGAGCAGACAGGGAAGCTGAAGTGACAAAAGGCTGTAGTGCAGAGTGCTGAACCTCAGGACTGCACTGTGCTGGGAGGGCAGGGGAGTGTGTCTGTAATACTTCATGATTATTAAGAAAATCTTTAGAGATTCAAGTTATTTGATACATCCGTTTTTGGATTCCTACCTTTAAATCCTTCAGAGATACATGAATTTTAGAAATTTACGGGGGAAAATGGGGGTTTCAAAGGGCTTTCAGGTGAAGGACATCTGAATTTTAATCTTAAACCAATACTATCTGTTCCCCTGCCTCAGAGGCTGTACTTCTCTACTTGTGAACAGTCAGTAGGGGCTCGAGGAAGAATTAGAGCTCCACCACTGTTCTCCAGATAAGCACTTCCTTCTGTCTGACAGCAAGATTCCTCTCTTTGCTGAAGTCTTTCTGTGGTTAACTGAAATTCTTTTAGGCCAGCAACTGTCTTCAGATTATAACAGACTGATAGGGGGAGGTAAAGAGAAAGAAGTATTCATGCTATAATATCCTTAATCCATGGTACAAGTGGAAGAGCTGAGCAGAGGGAAGTAAGGAAGAATCTTATAGGTAAATAATGGAGTGGGATTTGAAAATTAGGGAAACTGAAGAGAATCCATCTGGATTGAGTGAAGGATGGGAAAAATAAAGATGGAAAACTTATTTTGGGGTATCAACGTTAGATCAAAAAAGTAAGTCACAGACTAAGCCCTGGCCTGAGGTGAGGTAAGGGAATGGGATGTGGAAAATTACTGGACATTACAGGAGAAAGTGCTGAACATGATTGATAAGAGTGTGAGAAAATGACTGAAGTTCCAGCCAGCACCAGGCAGGATGGCTGGGCTTCACAGGTGGTTAAGGGGGAGTTTTGTGAGAAATGGAACAGAAGGCCCAACTCTGCAGATGACTGGGGAGGTGTTCTGGAGACCTTTGGGGGAGTAACATCTTGCAAGGCACTGCAAGGTAACTGCAGCACTGAGACCACAAAAGGCATTGGAAAGGGAATCAGCACTGACAAATTTGGGATAAATGTAGCAAAACTGGGAGCAATGGGAAAAAAAGTAATTAGGTGGGTGTTGTGGAGGAGACCAGGGCAGAGGAAGTGGGTGATAAAAAGGTGGGAAATAAAGAAGGGATATTATAGTACATGAGCATAGGATCAGCACAGTCTGGGGTATCTGTTGGCAGCCCTGCACTTGACTGCTGCAGGTGGATCAAGACAATAAACCAAACCCTCCCCTCTGACTGTAACACACCAGCAAAACCTTCTTCTGCCCCCATGGGAGTGAGGCAAGCAGTGTGTGTTCCTGGGGTGCCAAGGGACCCCCCCCCATCAAATGGCCAGTCCAGTATCACATGTCAGTGCCCAGTCAATGCTCAGCAGCTTCCACAGCTGCCCATCACTCCCTGACAGCGACACGACTGGCCAAACTAAAAAGTACTTCTGCAAAATCATCACTGACTTAAAAAAAATAATTCACTAAAACCTGTTGACAGCAACAAAATGTGTTTGGAATGCTGTTTTGGTTTTGGTTTTTTTTCCATAGAAGAAATGTGAGAACATTTAAAATTCTTTCCCTAAGACAGGATTGTGCCCTTACTGCCCACAAGATATGTAGTTTTTATCAGGAATAAAAAGAATTGTAATAATTCGTTAAAAATTGTTAAAAGTCCCCACAAAGGAAAATTGTTTCATGCAACTCTTAGAAGAGACATAGAGGGCTTGAAAAAAACAGTCAAATTTTTCACTAAATTCACTGTTCTCTGGTTCTTTTACTTGTATGGTCTTTTCAGACAATATTTTGGTATTTCTAGTAAACTGGGCATCTGTGAAGTCCGCATTCCTTTCTTTGGTCTTCTCATCTCTGCACCTCTCATTAATTCTTAAGTCAAATGAATGATTGTGTAATCTTGAATAGTGGTACAGACTTAAAAATATCATCTGGGATCATCCTGCTTTTCATTGTGTCTGTGTAGGCTGAAGAATTCTGCCTTTGACATTGTATGTAAAGGATTTATTTCTGTCAGCAACTGTAGCATGGCATATATACAGATTCCTCTTGAAGCCTCCATGGCTGGTTACATTTTTAACAATATCTCAGACTGTGAAGTACCTGACACATCAACCAGATACTTATTGTCTTTAATGAGGAATTATTTTTTATGCTGTCATGTTCAAACTTGAAGGTTCAGATTCCAGCTGTCTCTGAGAACCACTTTTTTCCTCATAAAGAATCTGGTCAAATTAAGTATTCTCTTCTCAGGAGGGGGCAGAGACGAGCAAGCACAAGTGCAAACATTCTTTTTTTCTGCTATACTGAGCCCTCTTTAATTATGTGAAAATTGACAGTTGTCATAATTTCGAATAATAGTTTTCAGTGTGTAAATGACAGAAAAGTGTAAACTTCCCCTGGTGGCGATGGCAAGGTCACACAGAAGGGATGCAGAGAGTCCTGCAGCCTCCTCAGCCACAAGGAATTCACCCAGGAGCCCACCCAGGGCTGCTGCCAGCGGGGCAGGTGGCAGTGTTGGTGGGGGACTGATGCAGCAGGGAGCTGGACTATTGCCAGGCTGCCTGAGGGGCTGTGCTCCATGGCTTTCTGATATCCCAAAATTTAACAGAAGCAATGGAGCTTGAATCCTGCTCCCTTCCCCATCATTGCCAGCCCCTCCAGTTCAGTTGGCAGCAACAGCACTGGCTTTCTGTAAGCTCATTTCTACAACTTTGCTCTTGACATTACTAGGCAGTAAGCATAGATTTTCAGGGGAATATTCCTATAGATTATGTGTTTGTGTCCTATTTTCTGGTCTTTTTGAAATAAAGAATGAGTTGCTTTGACTATGGTGGGAAGAATTTAGGTTTGGTTCAGAGTTTCACTGCATACCATTTGTGTTCCCAAAAGTTTTGCTTCAAGGTGCTGGGTTGTGGAACAAGCTCACAGAAGTGTCAGACACAGGTTTCAGTGGACTTAAGAAGCACCAAAGGTCCAGCAGCATGTGGGCACTGTCTTATCCCATTTGTTTCAGTCTCAGCCTACTGTAAAACCATGCTGACTCCATGGTTTCTGCTGGGTTTTAACCACACCAAAATTTTTATCAAATGGCTTGTACTCTCAGTTGTGAAGTTCATTAATTTTAAATCTCTTGGAAGTGAATAGGAGAGAAGATTCTGACTTTGCTGTCTGAATGGCAAGTACTGGATCAGAAGGGCATGTCCCAGCTTTTAGGAAGAAGAAAACTTGGTGTAGTTGGAACTTTAAAAGTTGGCACTAGAAAATCTGAGTTTTTTGGAAGGTGACAGGAAAGAGTGTTCATGTTTAAATTTTCTAGCTTAGGCTTATAGCCAAGCTTTAAACTTGAAAAATAAAATAATGTTACACAATGTGTGACAAAGGTGCAGTGGTTACAGTGCCATAATTCTGTAGAAAATCTCTTCCGTTATGTTAATGGAAATATGTATTTTTACTTGCAATATAGATGTTTTCCATTATCTTTTTTTCTCAGTAATCAAGATATGCACATAGTGAAAGCTCTGAGTGAAATGCATGATGAGAGACCATTGAAGATATATATTTCATTTTGGAGAAAAACACAGATAATTAACTATATACTGAGTTCAGTATTGTGTCTAAGAAATGTGTTACTCCTAATGAGACTACTTCTTATACTACCAGAGACACTCTTGTAGTTTCATTAGTGAAAAAACTTCTGAGTGTTAATTATAAGAGCATAGTAATGAGTCACAAAGTAAAGAAAAACTAAAGGGCTGTTACATATAATAAAACTTTCTGCTGTCACCACCTGTTCTGCTGAGGCATCAAATACACTGTCATAACTATGTGTAGAAACACTTCAAATTTTGCAAAATCATCATTGAAAATTGGAAAATGGCAAAATTTAAGACTTTCTACACAGGTGTACTTGTATTCTTCATGCATATGCTTTTCATAATCTCTCAGCACGTTTTCCATAGGCCCCTTGCCTTTTTGAGTGCCAGGGGTGAGCAGTTCTCCCAAAAAGCTGTTCAGCACCTTGTGCCACACTTCCTGTGCTGTGTGTGGCACCAGCCTGATTTGTTTCTCACTGTTCAAACCATCTCAGAAGAGCAATAGTTCCCTCATAGACTTTTCTGTCTCATTTATCACCACTGTCTCTGAGGGCTTCACAATGACTAATTAATTTAACTTGCCAAAGTCTTGTGAGATAAGGGTTGGCATTTAATTGAGGCACACAGAGATGAAGGTCAAAAGTATCCTCTAACTTGGAGGTGTGCTGCTGAGGTGCTCTGAACATGGTGTTTAAAACAGTAAAGCTTTTAATGTTCAAATTACAAATTAGTCATCTCTGTTGCAATAAATAGTGCTCAACATTTCTGTCAATCAGAACCTGAGCTCAGGACAGATGTCTAGAAAATAACAAATGAATGGTGATGAAAAATTTGGTTAAAGTGCCTCACTTAATGAGAGGAAGACGGGAAACCTTTGGCAGATGCAGAGCCATAATGTGATTTTCTGAGGCATCATTTAACATTTAGAATGTGTTTTCTTTTCCAGCAACTCCCCTGCCTCATTTTCTAAGATCACCACCTCCAAATTCAAGAATGGTCCATTTCTGTGAGAAGATCAAGCAAAGGCAGCAGGAGGCCCACATCAGTGGACAAGTCAGCCATAAAGCAGATACATGCAAGGTATGGAAGCAGAGATAGCTGCTTTTTAGAGAATGTTTGTGAAAGCAATAAATGAATTCAAGGATAGTCAGAAAGCCAAAATTTTTTTTAAAGAAGACAGTAAATTTGTAGTTTAAATTATTTCTGAGGTACTGTTTACATGTAAACAAATATATAAATAATAAGTGTTGTGTTAGTGGAAAAACAAGATTTTTAGGTTGTTGTTCAATGGCTGACAAGAATGAAGCCAACTGAAATGTATTTTTAACCAGAGGATAAATCTTGTTTGAAGGCTTTATAAAGGAACCTTATAAATTTAGACCAAAAGCCTGGATTTATTTTATGTACTCCAGGCTTCACTTTGGCTTCTGATCACAAGAAAACTGATGTAAATCTATAATATCTCCTTTGAAACCAACTAAGGTTTTCAGAATTTATGCTCCTAAATCCAAGAGAAGAATTTAACCCAAGGGCCCCAAGCCAGCTTTATTGAGCAGGAGACATTTGGTCTGGCTGCAGGGGGCACAGGCCATGGCAGTTGGCCAGTTTTCCTCCCCAAGAGGTGATGTCAGACTAGGCAGTAGATCCCTCTGGGCATTAGACATCATGGGAAGTAGCCAGACTCTCTTCTGAATGGGAGCTGCTCGAGTGAGCCAGCTGGCATCTCTTCCAGAAGGCTCAGGGGACATGGCCACCACCTAAAAGTGCCTTACTGGTTGTTGGCCTCTTGTTTCAGGGCTCCTGTGACTTGCTCTCAATCCTCATTCTTTTTGTAACATAATGTAATTTAATTTATGACCACGAAAAGTGCAACAAGAAAGGGAAAAGATGAAAAATATTATGCTAAATACAAGCAGTCGCATACTTGAAAATGTAAACATCAAACTATTCCCTAGATATGTAATTACAGGCAGCTTCAAAGAGGGGAAGGCACATTTTTTTGCAAATATATCATATTTTGTATATGCTGCTTTTGCCTGAAAGACTGTCTGGTTTTCTGCAGGAGCACAGCAAACTGCTTTTAAAGGGATCATCAGCCAGAGTTGGTGGCTAATCACTTGGTGATCCCATGAGACACACAGAGGCATGACATGGAACAGGAAATTAAAATACAAAAGCAAATGTTGCACATCTCCAGCAAGCTCCTCTTCCTTTCCCAAGGCGCTGACGGATGATGTACCAACCCACACATTGGAGTGTGGATAACAGGAGGAGCCTTCCTCTGACACATTCTCCCTTCCCAGCTCTATGAAATCAGTGCTGGAACAAACATCAGGAGGTTACACGTCTGCTCCTGCTCCATGGTATCTAGTACCAGACAGGGAATAGAAAGGATGTGCTGGAAGGCTGATTTTATAGCACCAGCTGTGAAAAAATGCCCTCAACAGGTTCCCATCCCAGCCACTGCTGCAGGAACTGCACTGGGCTGCTGTAAATGTCCCCTCCTTTGGCCTCTGCTCTCAGTCAGATCCCAAAGTCCTGTGTCTCCAGAGAGACACACGTGGCCCCAAGAACCCCCATGTGTCCCTCCACATGTCTGGACTACACTGCCAGAGCGAGCCCATAGTCTTTCACTGGCAGGGTGAGTTAGCCAAGGTATCCACTGCTCCCACTGCTCCCAGGGGATGCTCCCAAGTGGCCTCTCTCCGGGGCAGCTCCAGTTTTCACAGCATGAAATTACCTTTCAAACTCCCACTCCTTGCCTCCTTCTAACAGTCTTAATCCTCTCCCAGGGGAAGGCAAAGGCATTCTGGATGGTGGGCAGTCTCTAAGATCTGTAGCCCAGCATTAGGAGCAGAGCTGGGCTGCTGTTCAGAGCTCTGGTGGAGGACAGTAAACAGGAGGGACATGGCTGTGTCCCTGTCCCAGTGTGCTGCCTTGGGCTGGTCCGTGTGAGACCCACCTAAAAGCAAGCACTGACAAAAAGTTTCCTGAATAGATATCCAGGATTAAATAGATATTTAATATTTCTTTTTTTTTCTAAAACATTTTTCACCTCAAATAAAGGAGCACAAAAAGCTCAATATGGACTGAGATCTAAAATGTTTGACTTGTGTGTTCTTTCTAAGCAGCTTTCACTTTGTGAAACGTGCCAGCCTGCTGGTGAGGAAGAGCAGATCCTTCCTCCTTTGGTACTCTTTGTACAAGCTAAAAAGAAACCTTGGCCAAAATATGCCAAGGAGAAGTTCCAGTGGATTCTTTGTGGGTGGAAAGAATATGTTTATAATTTCAATTTAGAAATTGAAACATTTCTTATTTAATGTTTCTAAACTTTTTTCCTTAGATAAATGGAGGGCAAGAAAAGCCAGAATGCCAATGAGGATACAATAAAAAACTCTGATAGCACAAGAATATGCTGAGACCAGCTCTCATTTGAGCTCCATGTTCATCTTTGGACGACACAAGGAGGGTCACAGAGTCTGGGGATCTCTCTGTGAGTAATTTAAACTCGTGTTTAAATCTCTCTTGTCTCTTGAAAACCATTTTACCTCTGGCAAATAGTTTCTGGTGTCCTAATTCCAAAACACTCATTTGTTATGGCCTCTGTAATGGTGTTGGATTCAGAATGAGCATGAGGTTCTATGGGGCTGCATTTGATTTGGCTGATACTTGAAAGCAAAGGGTTTAACTTAAAACCAGCAAAACTGTTTCCTTAGATTGTGGAAGGGAAACAATACAGCTTCACTGCTTACATGTTGGGAATACATCCTCAATCACTACTTTTAAAAGTTAGCAAATGGGGCTTGTCAAGAATCAAATCCTTGGCATAACATAGCACTTATCTCTTTTCAATATTTGTTTCCATTAAATGACTGACCTTCATTTTTTTTTCCTTTTTTTGTAGGCAACAGTAGAGCAACACCAGCATTTTACATTTCAGACAAGGGAATCAGATTATTTTTTATTGCTACCCCAAGACATTTTTTGTGCAAAGGACCTACAGGTAAGTTTTATAGCAGATGAAATTAGTATAAATAAGCCACAGGGCTGAAAGGCAGAAAACTGTAGAGGTAATGAATGAAATATTATATGAGAGAATCCAGTGCCAGACATACTAAAAATTCATCTTGCTGAAATACAGATTTTCTTAAAAATATTTAGCATGAATTAATGTGAATCTATATTAATGCAGGCTAAAATCCCTGCACTTTTTACAAGTGGCACTGTCATGTAAACAGAAAAACATATGGTAGAGAAATATATCAACACAGGAAAATAAAATACTTACAGTAGCACATAAACATTCTTTCAACATAACTAAATTTGATTTGCTTTTTAGGTAATATTTGATATTTTTCTACTTTTTTCTTGTCAGTTGGGGGATCAGTTGATTATTTCCCAATAGTTAAATGCTAAGACTCATTAGACAATTGATGAGTTGGAAAATAGGGTCTTCTTCCCTTGTACCTCACAGTGTTTGTCTGACAGAGTCCCTTCTGTGAGAATTTAACAAATAAATATTTCAAAACAGGAGAAGAGACAAAAAGGGAGACATCTTAAACCAAATACAGCCAAGTAGGTGCAGTCTGGAGTATGCTATTGCAAGGATTAAAAGTGTGCATATGGTTTCTTTAAAGCCTTGTTCTAGGGCATTATTATTACAATGAGTGCAGAGAACTATTATGAATTAAAACGGCATTAAAAACTGAAAGCCTCCAACATCAATATCTGCTGCTTGATAAAACACAAACCAGTGATTAAAGTAATGATTGATAAGATGTAACTTCAAAAATCTCTTTCCTGAAGATGGAAAAAGCAATGAAGACTCAGTCAATGGCATTACTTCCTGTGGCAGCTGTGGTATTGATTTCTAGCCAGCAGTCAAACTGGGGAAAGCAAAGCCAAAGAATCTGTTGTCATTATTCTTCCTGAACCTCTGTATCATAGTTAGTCTGTCAACTCCAGGGTACACTCCAAAGTTGCATATTTTAATATATATATACAATTGTCAAGCTGTACAAATAGCTTTATTTTCTAATGCTCATTTTCCTTTTCTTTAATTGTGAGACAACTAATCTCTTTTTCACCATCTCGCTGAAGGTATAAATTAACTCCTGGGTGAAATTTGAAGTGTTACAGGGAATTTTAATTTTGTTTTGTTTTTCTTCCTCAAGAATCAAGTTACTTTCAGTAAACAAAGGCATTCTTGATAAAAGATCCTTTGCATTTTTATTTAGGCAAGTGTTGGGGCTGCCTATGTTTGCAATTAAATCCTTATGAATACTCTGCTGGCTAAACATGCTTCTCCAAAGAAATGCAGTGAGACATCTCGTGTACATTACAGTCAGCTGTGGACAGCAGTCCTTTCACTAGTTTTGATTAATATGCCACTGTATCCTGGTAAGATTAATGAACTGTGAAGGATATGTGGACACTGTCTCTTCATTTCAAAGAAGGAGTGTGAAGAATTTAAATAAACATAACATTTGGATGGTCTGTTTTACGAGGATCCAATTGACTGTTTCTGCCTTTACAAAGCCTGTGGGGGTTTTGTTTGCTTGGTTTATAGGTGGTTTTGGAGGCTGCAACTTTTAGGCAGTGGTTATGTTGATCAAGACCGACTACAAGCCATTATTTCAACAGGCAATTAAAATTTACACCAGATGAGCTGATTTGATTTGTGTTACCTACCAGGTAGTAGTATGACATTTGAGAGGTGCTTTGAAAAGACAAATTTATTGTAATATGATTTCTCTGTGAGCTGCTATATAACAGGAGTAAAATAGAAGGGTAAACAAAAAACCCTCAACCTGAAGTTGAAAAGAAATAAAGGCCTGGATGCAGCTGTAGTTTTTCTGTTACATAAGAATCATACAGAAATTTTTTATGTCCCTCAATTAATTGTAGGTCTAATACTAAGTTTGTTTTCCACCTGCAATTTTTGGCTTAAGAATTTTTTTGCCATTTGAATCATCCACAGTGCGATCTCCAGTAATTACAGTCAAAATTACCACTGTCAGCCACAGAGAATTAAGTTCATTCAAGGCTAGGAATTGCAATTGTTTCTAATGCTTGTAAGTGACAGAATGTTATAGCCCTACTGATTTTAAAGTTTTGTAAATATGAATGTGCTATTGATTAGAAACATTTTTAACTGATTTTTTTTAAAAATCTCATTTCCGTTGCTTTTTCACTCACTATAATACATGAGTCCCTCTCTGCAGACCTACTTTACATTTTCAAGTATGTAAACCATGCAAGACTGAAGTATGATGAGGAGCCTGGGGACTGCAATGTTTCTCTCTGTGATCAGTTGTATAGAATTGACCAATAAGCAAAAATTTCTCATCTCTGTAATAACTGTTCTTTGCTCTACATGAGCTGAGCGGGCACTGCAAGTTTAGTTGTCACTAGAAAAGCTTCCATATCTGGAAAAGCAGCACATCCATATCTGGTTGGAGCTATTCCTTTTGATTGCAGCTTTGGTGGAAAGGTTGCTGACTCAGGGATTCAGGGTCCTGAGTTACTCCCCTGCTCTGAGCTGGTGGCTGGGGGTCTCACACAGACATGTATTTACTATTACAGTATGGGAAGACCAGCCCAAGTGCTTTCCTCCCTAGAAGCTGCATCACAAAGTTTTGGTGCATGGATTTAGTTAATCCAGCTCATTCCCAAAGTTCTAGAGCGAGCTTCTGAACAAATCTAATTTCTACCAGTTCTGGCAGATTCAGTCGTTCCTGATCAAATACAGCAAACAGCAGAAGGGGAGAGAGCCCCCAGAAACAGGAAGAAAGGTGTTCCATGTTCAATCTCCAGCTATCAATTCAATAGAGCTAAAATAAGATTTTGTTTATCAATGTTTTTTAAATTGCTACATTTTAGCTGCACATGATGATCATCAACCAGAAATCACAAAGCACAGATCACAGCCAGGAGAGAGGTTTAAGGTCCCAAGGCACAGGAACATTGGTCAATACCATAACTGCAGCCTTCAGATTAAATATTAAATATATTGGTAAATTCCCTTCCCCAACAGTCAGCAAAATATAATCATGGAGTCAGTGGCATAAATATTTTGAAAGTCTGAGGAAACACCTGTCCTGAATTATCTAATACATTTAAAGGTCAGCTCTCTGGGTAGTGGTGTCAAGGTCACAGAGCAAATCCTTTTTCTGGTCAAAAAGCTGAAAGGAGGAAAGCTGGGCTTTATCAAGCTTAAAATAATATGGGACTTCCTTTCCTAGGATATTCTGACAGACTTCTTTTTTTTTTTTTTTTTAAATTCTGCTAACTTTGTAAACATCCTGACATTAAAGGGATCTCAGTTGTCAAATTAGAAATATGTTTGCTATGCACAGTTTTAGGAGAGTTTGCCAGAACAGGTTTAGACCTGCCTTTTTCCCCTCAGGCTGGTGGAACCCCTGGGCCAGTTTTTTGCTATCATCTAGAACTTATTTAGCAAAATAGTACATGTGTCACTTAGTCATATATGTGAGCAGTGCCTGATGGGTCAGAGACAGATAAAACCTAGGCACTTATTGCACTTGATGCAAACCTGCCACTCTTCAATTTTCACTCAGTTGTTCTGTGTAATAATGTGTATTAATTGTCACATAAAGCCATCAGTGCAAGTTTGGCTCTTCGAAAAACAAGGACAAAATTCTGGCTAACTTCAGCAGAGCTGGGTTTTCAGGCAAAGTGAGTAGAAATCCAATCCAGAGGTGATGCTGATACCCTTGGGGACTGCTCAGGAATAGTGTGAAGAACTCCAAATGGTTCTGTCTGAAAAAAAAATGCTGCTTTCTCTCCTATGTCTGTCCCACAGTATGTTCTTTGTTATCTGTGAATCACCAAACATCCTTTGTGACGTGTATATGGCATAGTTATAAATAACTCTAACACTTGCACATTAAACAGAAGGTGATTTACAAAGTGCTGCTCACTCTGACAGCTGTTACTACAGCATAGTCAGAGTAGATTACTTGCAAGTTTATTTTAATTATAGATAGGCCTACTCTGAAATACTACAGTCACCTATTCTGTACCGGGACTGAAAGATAGTGGTAAATAATAGAATGGGCTCTATTTCCCTGTGTGGAAGGTAGAGCACGGGCTTTCACGTAGGGAACGGGCTTTCAAGTATCAAATTTTCACCTGGCTCTTTTTAGCAGGTTTCTGATCCAGTGAATCCACACAGAATTGGTTAGACTTCTATGTAAAATGTACAGGATATTCAGAAAGACACATTTAAAATATCAAACCAAATTTCTACCTTCACAAGGCAAAATTCACCCATCAGTCTAGGGCCACTGACTGTACTTAGGTACTAATCCCAGCAAATTTTTCTTAGAGGAAAAACTGTTATCACTGATGAGAAAAGTTCTGCATTTGTCCTATGGAAACAAATAATGAAATGCATCAAAACTCCTTAATTCAATACTGTAGAAATTGCCTTATAGATGAGGAACTGTCCATAGATCTTGTTTATGAATTTAGCAGGTGAATTGATTGACTCTTTGCTGGGCTTCTCAATGTCAAGAAGACAATTTTCAAAACTACTAACTCAGAGAACACTTATGCAAATCCCATGAAGCTGTTACATCACCTGAATGATTCAGAATAAGAATGTTACATGATATGGTTCATGATTCTGACCATGTATAGTGACAGTTATGAGACCAAGATTGAACAGTCTGAATTTTGATCTCTAGAAGATCCTTACTTACAGTAAATACTGAAACTTTTGCAGCAGTCAGAAAAAGTTACATTGTTCTTTCAGGAATATGTAATTGTAATAACCTATCAGAATAATAAGTACTCCAAAAATAGTAATGAAAGACAACTTCAGTATATGCACTGTAATATCTTGCACTCTGGGTTTCCTAAAATAGGTCACTGGCAGAGAATCTCTGGTTCCATATTAAATGGCAAACCTTAGTAGAAAGTGCTTCACTTCTCTGAGATGATGTGACCTTCTCACCGAAAATTACTCAATAGTAGTTTCAGATACTATTTTGGGTGATTCTGTATTTGAACAAAAGTTGTCATGAAGTAGTTCTTACAGCTGAACAGCACAGCAAGGTTACATGTATGTTCTGCATCCAAACTTCAATCTGCAGGAAGTGCAGTGCAGTGGGTTAACAGGTATATATTAATGTTCTCATGGAAAGCCTGGTCAGTTGGGTCAGTCTCTCAACACCACCGTGGCTCATCAGGGCTGAACTGTGCATCATGTGCCCTCTGCTGCTTTGTAGGAATGGTCATTATAAATCACTTTCTGCCCCAATGTAGATACAGATGGAATCAATTAATTACTGCTTGCCTGCTCTGGGAATGATCAGCAATGCAGCACAGCTCAGCAATCCTAATCTCTAGGAACCATCTGGAACCACTAAGACAAACCCTATCTCCTTGCACAGGGGAGGCCAGAGTTTTGGAAGCCCTTGAGGCACACGGTCTCTCTGAGTTGCCTACAGTTACAACCAGCTGACAGAAAAGCCAGGAACAGGAATTAGGTCTTCAGCACAGCTTGTATTACTTATCCTTTTTATGAGGAGCTGAATGGAATTTTGTGGTATAATGTAGCAGCCAAACTTAGGTTTTGGTGAAAACAAAGAATCTCATTGAAGGTAAAAACAACTCCAGGAAAAAGGAGCTCACTAAAAGCCTAGGCATGATCCTGGATGGGCATAGGATGTCCAAAAAAATGTTGAAGACCATCAGATGGGTGCAAAAGCTTTGGTTTTTAACTCTAGATGTGCCTAAAAAGATATAGTTTAGTGTTACATGCTCTGATAAACCTCTGGGTTTCTTGGGATCAAAACTGGATTTTATAAGGTACCCAAATCCTGAAGGATCCAAGTATCTCCAAATGAGAGGAATGCATACCAACACAAATCTGCTCAGATTCACAATTTTAAGGCACTATTTTTAGGGCTTTCTGCACATTGCAAAGAGTTGTAATTCTTTATTTTTAGAACGGTAGCTGTTTGCAGTAAGGTAGCATTAGAGTCCCTCAGTAAAACCACTTCCACTGCTATCAAAGTGGCAGTCAAACCTGATCCCAAGCCTGAAGGAAAGATGTATCTCCATCAAGTTCGAAGGACTTGCTTTTGAAACCACAGCTGAAAGTCCTTTGTATGTCAAGACTTCCAAATAAAGCTAAATCCTTATTGGGTCTAACTTGGAGAACATTTTTTTAAAAGCAATTGTTCATGGAAAGGATGTGGATTTTCAAACCTTATTCACATTTGCAAGTGCTTGCAAAGTCCAGCAACTTTATAGAATGGAATACAGACCTTTGAAACCACCCTTATATTTTAATTTCAGGGTCAGTAGCTGAATCTTATTTCTGGTACTAGAACATTTGTTTTCATCTAAAAAGCTTAATACAGGAGAGCTGGAAACTGCATTGTTCTCTTGACTACGAACTTCACCTCACAGGGCCTGTATTTTTTTGCAGCTCACCATTTCATTTCCTCGGAAACTTCTCTGCCACCAGTATCTTTACAAGCAGAAAGAGGGATTTTCTGTCACTCAGAAGAGAAAGGGCTGAGGTAAGATCTATTTTCATTCATAAATGGAAGCTTGGATGAGTCTTTCTGAGACAAAGAATTCCAGTTTAGGTCTGCATTTAACACAGTACTTCAAAAGCACGGGTAACATCAAGTGTTTGAGTCAGGCTGTTGGAATCAAAGGAACTGTGAAGAACTTAAAATGCTGCAAATGTGCATCCAACTCACAAAATGTGTGTCTAAAGAATTATTTTATTCTAATATTTCCATGTTTTTGGTAAAAGGATTCAACTGTATGATTGAAATAATCAGAAAATTTCATACACATATATTTCAGTGTTTCAAACATGCAGCCCTGAAAAAGCTGGAAGACTTCTTATATCTCATCACTATTCCTCTCTCTGTTTAAAATCCTCGAAAATAAGTGAACCTTCATGAACCCATTTAGCTGATTTCCCTCTTTTCCATGACAGCAGATGCATCTAGCTCTATAGGTACAACTCCAGCTGCTTGGTTAAGTTAAGACTTTTATTAGGCAGGTTTATTGTTGTCAATAAATATATGAAAAAGAGCAAGTTTCATCCATAAAGGCTCTGGAAACTACAGGAAGTCATACAAAGGGAATAAACCTCCCACCTTGTGCTTTATTTTAATTTGTTTCGTTTTAAGGTTGTTGCCTTAAAAAAATATTTAAAGGGCTCAACATTTTATTTGTAAATATTGCAATAGAGCAGTGTGTGTGTGGCACGGGGAGCTTGCTGGAATAGACAATGGCTCATGGAGAACACGGTGTCTTGGCAGGAGCTGATTTGTTCCTGGACACTTCGTGGTGCCAGGAGGGAAGGGGTCCAGCTCCAAGTAAACCTGCCTTTAGAAATTACTGATGCACAGACCTTGTGCTGGCCATCAGCACAAGAGAGCAGTGAATGCCATCTCAATGCCATTTTTCTTCTTCACACAATATTTGAGATTAATAGGAGTTTTGTCCAAGTGAGGTACAGCTTCCCTAGTAGGTTAAGATCTGCCACTTCTGTTTATGTTGCCTTTTAATTGATCTCTTCTATGTTTAGAAGTTCAAAGAAAATTTTGCAGATGCTAGCTGGCAGAGAGAGAGGGAGAGAAAGTATTTAATTTCAAGATCTGGTTGGGTTTTAGGCTACTTTTTTAACTCTCACTCTACATGATGCAATTACTTTCAGGCTTTCCTTCATGCTAAAGCATGACATCTATTAATTGGAGTGACATAATGCAAATGATTAATTGGGTCCTGGTCAAACCTTGTGAAATGCTGAGCACCAAAAACCAGTGGAAAGGAAGGATGGTTGGCAATTTCAGGCCTATTTCCTGTATCTTTTCCTAAGTAATTGCTAAGCAAATTGCATCTGTTAGTAGGTAGGTAATGGCAACCACAGGGGGGATTTTCTTAGCTTGTTTTGGGGATTTTTTTAAGGGTTATTATAAGACCTATTTTGGCCCAAGGTTGGTATCTTGAAAATTTACTGGCATCTTTTCTTTCAGCAAATTGAACTCAGAATTTGGAACTAACCTTGGTATCAGGAGTTTCCAAGTAATTGATAAATGAGTATCAAACTGCCTTTGCTTGGCAATCAAGAAATGTAGAGGCAATTATTGTCTTTTTAAAGACATAACAATAATGGACTCTTTGCTCATAATTACAGTGTCAAGGTCATCAGAACCTGAAAGGAAATCATATACTGCCTCTGCTCTGCTCTCTTCACTATTATAACTTATTATTTCAAATTAGGATGTTCCATATATTTCTTTGAGAAACCACTACATCTCTCTGAAGAAAAAAGCAAAAAAAAAAATCTCTACTCCTGATAAGACCTTGAACTGCTTGCAAATCTAATGCTGTATTGGATTATCTTTTTTGTCTCCTTTTTGCTGATTGGAAAGAATCATGTGTTCCTGAATGCCAAGGACAGTTCTGCAAAATTGGCCAAACAAATGAACCAATAACCCCAACCTGTACACTTATCCTCAGTATAAGAAGAGAATAAAGTGAAATGTCTCTGTGTATGCAAGACAGGGAGAGAGGAAAAAAGTTGAGGGTTTTTTTAAATTGTCTTTGACATTTTCAAATAAATAATACGCAAGGAGAAAAAGCAAAACTCTTGCCCTGAAAATAAAATAAAAGCCATTTAAATGCCAAATCCTAGTCACAAAACCTTAGTGCTTTAGAGGCTGGATGGCTGACCTTGAGAGAAGCCACGCTGCAGTACTTGGATGTGAGGAGGGAAGGGGCTGGAGCCAGTTGTAGGAGGCACACTCAGCCCTGTGCTCACTCCTCTGTGGTGACTGCCAGCCCTGGAGGGCAGTGGAAGCCCCACAACACTCCAGTGTTGCTGGAGTAATGTCCCAGCACCAGCTGCTCCCAGATGGGAGATGTGCTGTCCCTGACTGATTAATTTGGCCCAACGTGCTCTCACGCCTTGAGACACTTCACCAGAAAGCCACAACATCCGCACACAAATTTTTTAAGAGACTAAAATTAACTTGGGATCATTTTAGGCTACTGTAATTATACTTTGTTGGTGGAAAACTGCTTGGACTTCCTTTCTGCTTGAGTGTGACTCCTTCAGCTGATCAAACCGTGCCAGTAAGTGGAGCAGGGCTCAGTCTGGGCCGTGGCATTAGCACCCCACTGTCACAGTGCTCGCAGCTTGCACGGTCCCTGCACATCTGCCATGGGCAGCAGCACCAACCACGTGTCTGGCCATGGCTTGGGGGACAGCACAGGCCACAAACTGCTCCCAACGAGCAGTTTGGATGGTGCCGCTCTGTCTGAGGAGTGAGAACAGTTGGCTGTGTGGACATGGGATCAACCATACCATTGACCTCAAGCCAGAAAATTATTCTCAGTTCATTCTGTTTACTTGTAGAGTTGCAGGCTTAAGGGTTTTGTCTGTGCTGAAAAATTCTGCTTTCCTATTTAGGAGCTTGCCTGCATTTTCCTGCCTCACTTTCTCTGCCACTTCAAGCTACAGTGAAATCGTGTTTATCAGTTACTGGTTCATACACTGTCTTTTAGAAACTCAAATGTTTTAGCTCTCTTTGTGCAAAATTCTGCTGCATGTTGAGGCCACTCATTCTGTATCATAGGTAGGGTGGTGTTTGCTGTCCCACTGGTGTGCCAGGAGAGGAGAGCACAAAGAGCACCATAACATATGTGGGGCGTAACTTCCATAATCCCAGAGACCAAGGACAGAAACTTGTATTCAAAACAAGTTTTGAATACAGGAGAAACCCAAGTGAAAAAAGTTTCATTCCTTAATTTAAGAGTAAAAAATAGGCTGCAATTTTAAGAGTTAAAGCATGGAGAATGTCTTCCCTGTGCATCAGGAAGTTCCACGTTTGAATCAGAATCTTCTGCAGAGTATGACACAGGGCTGAGCTTTATGGATATAGTTTTAGTGGGTCAGTAAGAAGAGGGAACTCAGAACCAGAGAAGTAAAACAAAACAAGTAATATTTCTGGAATCATTCAGTTTGATCATGTAAAAAATCTGTTTTTTAAATAAGAAGTGTGGCTCCTCAATATTTTGTTAAGAGCCATTACATGCGCTCATAAATCTGTCACAAATTGATTTTCCTTAATTTAATTTTTAAATTAAATTATTTACGCTTTTTATTTAGCATTGCAAGTAGCAAGTGAAAAATAGATTATATTTAAAAATTCAATTAAAAAAAAAGCAGTTAAGTGCTTAGTTCTGAAGATTCATGCTTTTATTTTGGAGGAATAGGATTTGGGTTGTTTTAATTTAATTGACAAATTCCAGAACTATCCTTAAAACTACATAAAGCTGTCTTCATTTCTTGACATAAGTGCACAGAAAATATTAACTTCCAGTCTGTGTATTGATTCTTTGGTCTGAAAAAAACAGATTAATATTTCATATTATTTACTTCATATATATTTTAATTAAGACTGATACACTAATCAGTCTGCCTCAAATAATCTTCTAAAGTGTCTCATGAATCCTGCTTACTTTTATTTCATAATACTGATATGAAAAAATAATTACATTTCCAAAGCAATATATCTGAATCCACCAGTCATAACACATTTAATAAAAGACAGAAAATCTATGGGCAGGAACATTATTTTCCTTATAATCTGTTATGTTCTTGTTTCCTCCCAGACATGCACCAAGTTAAGTGCAATGCCCAAAGGTTTGATGAAATTAGGCTTTTACCAGAAGATCCAGCTTGAGAACCAAAGTCAATTATCCTCAACTGAGCTTTGTTTGACAAGCTATAGTTTTCTCTCTCTAATCAATGTTAAATTTCAACTGTTAGACAAGAGCTGAGGCTCCCACAGGTTGTGGATCCTCACCTGCCTTTGCAAATGAGCAGAGTCATGTGGAGGGAAGTCCAGGGTGAGCAAAGCCCAGAGGGGTGATATCCCACACAGGGCTTTAGCCAGTGAAGTCACCAAGAATCACATGGGTGTGGGTGATTAGTCATTTAGCAAAGCTGCCTGTGACATTGAAACATTTCCCTCAAAAGAGCCTGATCAGACAGGACACTGGCTGAGAGCCACCGAGAGCTCACTGCACGGATTTCACTAATACAGTTAAATACCTGTGAATTTTACAGTATGTCAGATGTATGCACTCCACACTGGAAACATGCCTCCTCCAATTTTTCCTTTGTAGGGAATTTCTGTCACAAAACATTGTATTCAGGACTTAAGCTGTTGCGCGGAGTTTTTTTCACCATGAGAAAATCTGTTGAACTTGAATATATTTCTGTCACCTTTAATCTTTGTATAATATTGGACAGACCGTTTACATTTCCCATGTTGCTGTTACAATGATCATCCAAAATAGAAGGGTTTTATTTGTTATGAAGAATTGTATCCATCTGACTGACAGACCCTCACACACTCCAGAAAGCAGATTTCCCTGTGTGTTTGCATAAGGGATGTAGAAGAGTATCTGTAGTGTTTAACCTCGCTCCTGATGAAAAAGTGAGAAGTTATTACATCTGTGGTGTATAAGCTACATTTGCCACAGGTTTTTCCTGCACTTCTTTAGTCACAACTTCAGATTTGTTGTATCAACCGAGTTGTTGTGAACACAGTAGGAGGCAGTCTTGATGTTTGCCATGAAGCTGCAGTAAGAACACATTTTTATCCTGACATAATATGTGTAAATATGTCTTTAAAAACAAGGTTATGCTATTTGTATATTTGAAGAACACATGAAGGATCACTTAGATAGACACCCATACTGCACTGATAATTGAACTAAGTAAAACACACATTGTGTTTCTGACATAGAAGAGAGATTCATTTGAAAAAGAACTTCTTGGCACTGTCTTAGACAAACAGTACTTCAAAAAATTGCAACATGTTGAAAGTATAAAAAGTAAAAATAAGTCATTACACTTAAACTACATTATTACATTTAAAAGAACATTATTTTTTGTTTAAAAGAACCAATAATATGCAATTATGCAAAGCTTTCTAGTGGAATGTAGAGGATAACTCTAGAAAAGGAAGTCTTGTTATGAAGGTAACCTGGTTTTTCAGTAGGTATGAAAGGTGTGCTTATACCACTGGATACATTATTTTTAAAATACTGTAAGGCTTGAAGATCCCACCCCTTTAACTCCATCTAATGTGTACTCATACCCATCTGGCAATTCACGATTTCTTTACCAGTGAGTTGCCTGGAGATGCAGACAAATACTATCTAAGAAAAAGAGTGATTTATCATATTATCTTAGATTTTCAGATCTTAAGAAGTCAAGTCCACAGTCAGTCTAACTCATGCTAGAAGGAACACAGAGCAGGAAATTGCACTGTGAGTTCAACATATCATAAAGGCCTCAGACTTGCTAAGCACTGTGTCCCTCCATACTTTTCTCCTGGGATTTGCCAGACATGCCTAAAGTGCATCATTCCTTACAGCGAGCCAGGGGTGCCCCTCATTTCTTCAGCACTTTATGCAGTGGCTTGAATAAGTTAGACTTCCCTATGAAAGTTCAAAAACTCAGAAGTCAAAAACAGTGTAAATAGGGCACTGCTTTGTCAAGATATTCTGTTGTTTACCTTTGGCTTTATCACTTGTGACAGTAATAACCATCCTCATTTCATCTCACACATCTGAGAATACCAGCTGAGTATAAATCAAAACCTCTCTGCAAGCCCCAGGTTGCAGAGAAGTTCGCATTGAGCTTTGACCCAAACCCTGGAGATAAAGCTCACCTCCACAGAGGGTTATTTTTCATCTGAGTTTACAGAGAACTAGTCACATTGTGTAAAATATTTCCAGTAGATGCCTAAGCAAAAAGACAGACTCCAAATATCAGTACTAGTGTGGTATCAGTGAATTAAGCCAGGGTTATCTTGAAAGGCTTAACAGAAACACTGAACACCAGCAAGTGTTCGGGACAGAACCAGGGAGAGCTGTCCTGTAGCACATAAGGAACTGCAAGTTCTTGGCTGTGTGCTACTATCTGACAAATGGAGTTTCAGAGTTCCAGCTGTTTGGAGTTATTTAAGCAAAAAGTGATCTTCATACCCTTGCTTTCCATTCTAGAACTATGGGAAGCTGCTGAATATTCAACATACATGAATCAGAAGACTGGATGATTTGGTTTATGAAATAAAATTAATGGTCAGCTGATATACAATTGATCATTTTTATTTTTTTTTTGTCTACTTGAATTTGGAAATGCAAACTCTTGAAAATAGGCTTTTGGCAATCATTTTAAATAGAAAAGTGGATTTTAAACTCAGATTTTTTTCCCAAATAATTACATTACTGTGATAAGAGGATTAGTGTTTGTCTTTTTTATTATTATTATTTGTATTGTACTGTAGATTTGTAGTAGAAATTGTAAATATTTGGTCAAAGAGCAATGGTAAGTTATATGCCAGAAGCACAAGAGCAGAAATGCAGGCTTCATGCTCCTGAGTCCAACCAGACAAATAATTCTTATGGTCATTTGTTGACTATTGTCTGTTAATAGAGCTGAAATGAAATGAGGCCTGACCAGCTCTGCTAAAGGAGGCTTTCTGTGTAAAGTGGAATTCCCAGAGCAAATGCTTGGTTGTTGGTAGCCATTCTGAACACACCAACACACACGGCCTCAGGTTCCACTGCAGGTTAAAACTGAAGCTGATTTGGGGCTTCAGTGTGCTGCTTACTTGTTGTTTGGGGTTTGCTTTTTTTTTCTAGCCAAGGGCTAGAATAAAGACTTGGCAATGGAACCTGGCATTGCTAAGGAATAGTCTTCCTGACTTGCCCAAATGGAGAGGTCTGTGTTGGCAGTGAGTTCCTGGTGCTCATTCTCAGTGCCACAAAAACAGATGCATTACCTAGCTCAGTTTTGATGTGTTCAGTACTACTGTGTGGCTCCTATCTCTTTGGTTTGGACTGGTTTGGGTTGGCAGGTGGTTCTGGTATAGACAGAGGAGGCAGTTTAGCAAGGCTGCATCACGAGCACTGCAGGTCTGGTACAGATGGCATGAGTTAGAGAAAGCCCATAGCACACCCTGACTGCCACTGCAGAGAGCAGCCACAGCTCTCCTTGCCCAGAAGGGAGGGAGCCCAAAAGTCAACAGTCACCTTTCCTCAGCTGCTCTTAGTCATAAACAGGGAAGATCTGGACCATATTCCTTTAAGGGACCTTTACCACTGTGCCGTGCCAGGTTTATATTCAAAGGGCATCTTCAGATTAAGTGGTGTAGACTTTCATGTTTTACTTCAAAAGAGTTTGCAGTATATAAACATTAATGCATTAATTAATAGAAATCATAATACAATGCAAATACAATTAGTTTAAAGCCAATCTATGTTTAATGACATAGCAGTTATCAAAGCTCAATTACTCTAATTAGAATTTTATTCAGTAAGGCACATTTTATTCAGTAAGTGTTTGCTCAGCACTTTTCAGAATGAGTCGCAAAGACTTAACACTGATTTAGGTTGGTTTTTATCCTGAGTTTCTTATTTACACATCCTCAGAAAAGAAATGAGTTGTTATTTATCTGCTTTTTAATAAAGTACCTCAATGATTTTTGCACAGTAGTAGCAAAATACCTCCATTATAACAGCCTGTGCAATTAACTGACTCATGGTTACCCTGTGTATTCGGTAATGTGCTGTTTCCTTCTCTCTTCAGTCAGGGAGATGTTTCTTGCTACAAACCTGTTTGTAGCTTTTTCACATACTCAAAGCCACTGACCTGTAGCACTAAAGTGCATTAAATTAATGAGTAATTTATTCTGTGTTAGATTTTTTTTTTCATTTTTACTGAATGCACATAAAACAGTAACAACTCAATTTATTGCAATAAAATCCATGATTGGCCTCATCTTGCTCCTTGGTAAAGTTATGGCTTTTTAGGGGGAATAGCTCTCTCTTGGATGAGGTTACCAACCATGTAGAGAAGGGGAGGACAGTGGATGTTGCATAACTTATTTTTCAGCAAGGCTTTTGGCCCAGTTTGCCATGGTGTCCTCCAAACCAAATTCTTGAGATAGGGATGAGATCAGGATGGGTGACAAACTGGCTGCAATGCCACAGTCAAAGCATTGTGACCAATGGTGCTGAGTCCAGCTGGCAACCAGGACCTGGTGGGGTCCCTCAGGGATTAGCAGTGGGATCAGTGTCATTTAATGTCTCCAGTAGTGAGATGAGAATGGGATGAAGTGCACTCTCAGCAAGTATGTACGTGGCACCAACAGGCTGGAGGAAAGGGCTGCTCTTCAGAGAGACCTGGAGAGGTGGGTTGAAGGAATCTCATGCAACAGGGTGAGCTGCAAAGATGCCACTCTGCAGAAAAGTGGTTCAATATTGCAACAGGTTTCCCCCCAAGGTTACAGACTCTCTGTCCCCTGCAGTGTTCAAGACTCAGTTGGGCACAGCTCTGAGCAACCTGACCTGTTTAGACCTGTTTTGAGCAAGCAGTCAAACCACCTATACTCTGAAGGTCCCTTCCAATCTAAATTTTGATTCTTATTGCATTGATTCTTATTGATTCTTTGATGCTTATTGCATAGTGCACCTTGTATGCATGAAGACTTTGAAGAATGCAACATTTTAAAAATGTATATTAATTTAGGTAATTATTATGCACAGATCTATACTATGGCTACTGCAATGTCATTTTATTTTTTTTTTTCTGTGAGCTAGAAAATGCTTCCCACTCTTAAAAAGGATCATTTAACTGACTTTATCCCCAGGGCAAGGACACAAACATATTTTATAACTTCTCTGATTTCTCACTAAAACGCTGCTCAATGCGTTTGTGCAACTTCTATGCAATAAAAAGGCAGCATAACCTTAACTCCATGAGAATTATGTAAAGGGCTCTAAAAGCCACAGCCCTTGAAATGGGATTGTTTTAAAGAATATAAGCTATAGGAATTTAGAGATCCTTCTTTAAAATAACAGTAATGAAATCCTGAAATAATTGACTTCATGGCAAGGGTTGGTAAAATGACCCTCCAGGTGTTATGAGGTACCCAAGGGTAGAAATAAAGGTCTTCTGGAAACAAGTGACCTGTAGAAAATTGTTCACTACTTTTCTTTCCTCTCTGGTAATATTGAATTCCCATTTGCAGTGGGTTTTGAAACTCACTTGTGAATATTCTTAATTGATACTGAGCACCCTCTTTAACACAACCAACACATCCATGGGCTATATAAACCTGACCTGCTCATGTAGTTCTGTCTTCAGGCCAGCCTGGGAAAGTTGGGGTCTTTTCCTCACAAAAGAATAATGGATTTAAATATAATGACAACTGCCACCCCAAGTCCTGTGACATAGCTCTGGCAGCCAGGGATTACTGAGTCATGGGGATGTTCTGGCCACACACCTGCTTTCCCAGAAATGCCATCTCCAGCTGCAGGAGTGACACAAACCCATGGGAACGGACCTGAAACTGTGCCCACAGAATCCACAGATTCAAGGAAAAATAATAAAAGCCTTCAAATTAGTGTACTTTGAAAAAGAGAGCTGACTAATAGGATTACAAGCTCAGCATACTAGAAAGCATAAAGCCACTTATAAAAATTTTAGGAACTGAAGTCGAGCCTTCTAACTTTTTCCTATAAGCTGTTAAATAATTTATTTATTTTATGTAGCAGCTATGCAAAGTTGTTAAATAATAATCAGTGGTCCCAGTCTGCTCAGCTACCTGACATGCCTGAATTATATATTTTACTGGTATTGTGGGCATTTGCTGTAAAAAGGACAGTCCACAGAAAAGGGAGAATTGAAAAGCTGTCTTAAAATTGATTAGTTTTAGTAACATTAAGCTTCAGAACACTGCAAAAGATAGAGTTTTGAATTCACAAGAGAGGCACACAATGTTACAGTACCACTAAAAGGGAGCAAAGAGCCTATTAGCAGCAAGAAGAGAAGTGTCTTATTTTTAATGTGCACTTTCTTTGCTTTACACAGTGAAAAAATCTTTTCTAAAATGCATGTTATGACCATGGATTGGTAACTTCTCTGCAATCTAATGAAGTTCATCTTTTGAAGTCTAAGGAGGATTATTTTCATATAAATTTATATATAAATCTATGTGCGTGTACGCACACCATTGAAGTACTTTTGGTGATTTAATATCTTTTACACAGCTAATAAAAAGAGTATCAAGTAGCTTTATATATATTAAAAAACAGTATAATATGCAAGAACTTTTTGAGCGTGCAAGGCTGAAAGAAAAGATAAAAAATAACCAAAAAGACCAAGTTTGCATCTTCCAAGGTAAAAGAAAGCAAGGAGAACAGTTTCTTTATGCATGGACTCCACAGCAAGGGCACTATTTACTTCTTTTCAATGTGTTCTGGGAAAGTTTCTGATGAACAAACTTGTTACACCAGAGTGTACAGCCCTCGTGGTCCTTTCTCAGGCTCACATCTCCATCACTGTCCTCTGTTGGCTGTAACTAAAAGGTCATTGACCGTGAAAGAAACATCACTTTGTTTCCCATTCATTCTTTTATCCCTTTTGGATTGAAACCTCATTTCTATTGACCACTATTTGGATGATTGTTAATGTTTTTCAGTCAGAAAACCCAGGGTATTTGGGGGATTTTATAGCACTATTTTTCCTGTACCTGCCTCGCAGAGCCCCTGGGAAAATGAAGAAAACCACTGCATGATAGGCAATTTATGCATATACTGGGAATTATTTATATTGAAAGGTTTCTAAGCCAATATCAGAAAATTAAGAGAGAAAAAACCCACAAGCATCACATTGCTCTTGTTTGTTCCTCATGTTGTAGAGGAAAGAAACTATTTTATTCAAGGCATAGAATGAAAACAATTATTTAAAATCCCTGTGAGGGCAAGAAACATTGTTCATTTGGCTGTGTCCATCAGTCAGGAACTTGTTGTAAAATACTGGTTCACATTACTAAAACAATGAAGAGATTAAAGTTTTATTAGGTGTGTTAGGCTGGCAAAACAGAAAAGATGACTGTAAAACAAACTGATTAAATTAAACACCTTTGATTAGCTCTTCTAGGAGGAATTACTTGCTTAGTCTGTTCTGTCTGTATAGATACAGGGAGAACGTGGGATTAACACACAATTTCTTTATCCCTTCGCAACTTCTCTTGGTATATTGAAATATGGGAATGGATTTGCTTTGTTTAAATTCTGGGCTACTGGGAAATCAGTAAGAAAGGAAATTAGAGGTCCTTAAAGAACCTAAGAGTCCTTTAGGAAATAGCCATTAATTTAGGGGTGCCCACTTCCTGCTTACAATCTAATTAGTAGGCTTATTTCTCTCGTATTTCAAACCCAGAAGAACACTAAATTGTTAAAAACAAAGCCTGTGTCTGCAGAAGAAATATGATGCCTGTAGCTAAAAGTGGAGGGATGCCAACAGAAGAGCTTGTTCACAGCCCCAGCTGTACCTGGCTGCCCCTGGGGTCTTCCAGCCCCCTTTTGTGAAGCCACACTGAGGGCTGGATGAGGGAACTGGTCTGGCTTTAACTACAGACACAGAGGTATTTTGCAAAGTTATTTTAAAGTCATTACAGTCTCTCAGTCTGAGTCAGAAGTGAAGCAGTGATGTGATTGCAGTTGGGGGGAGGAGGAGGGGGACACTTCAGTAAAGAGGCAGGAAAAGGCAATGGCCAGAGGTTGAAATGAGCACACTCTGAGCAGTGTTTCTGCTGAAAACATCGTCTGGTGACACCACAGCCACAAAGAATAGAAGGATGTAACTTGCCTGAACCACAAGCTTCCTGGGATATCCCTGAAGCATGTGGGTCATTGAAGTCTTAAGATAAATGGGCCAGGCACACATACCATGCACAGTTTTGATATTTTTGCCAGGTTTCTCTCTTTTTTTTGTGTTAAGGGACGGTGCACGTTTCAAAGGAGCTACTGTGGATTGTTGTAATCACAGGGCTGTAGAGGAGGGTGTGGTGTCTGGCAGGTACAGCAGTCATGGGACAGCTGGAGCAGGGTGGGAGACCTTGAGTTTTGCCTGCCCAAAAAACAACAGGACTGCAGAATGTATGAGAGGACAGTTTTGAGGGACTTGTGGGAGACCCAGAGCACCACACACTGCTGCAGTCTCATGGCAGGATGATGGAAACAGGTGACTGCAAAACCCTGTGATCCAGAATAAAGATGGAATGACCCAGCAGCAGAAGTAGGGCAGTAGCAGGGCTGCTAGTCACCCCTGAGTCATCACAACATGATGCTCTCTTCTGACGTAAGAAAATAATTTGCCCAGTTAACGATTCTATCATGCCTTTAATAAAAGAGCAATAACTAAACCTGGGGGTGGACTGGAAATGGAAGACATACTATACCTCCTCACAGTCCTCAACAAAATCTACACCAAAAGCAAAGTTCTGCCTAGCTTTGCAGGAGAAACTGGAGAAGAAGCACTCATAATATCAGCAGGATGGCATTCTTAAACCCAGCTTAAACATGGGGTTTTTTACTCCTAAAGTCTATTTTCCTACTTCCAGGTCAACTTCTCTCCTAATTTGACCTACCTCATATTGAACAGCTTTTTGATATGGGCATCACTGGCACCTACTGAAAGGGGTCCCTGCACACTCCCTGTGAGGCAGCAGCAGTTCTGCAGGGACCTCTGGCCAAAGAGCTTATTTCTTGAAAAGCACTGGGCAGAAATGTAAGTGCTTTGGGTGGAGACATTCAGCATATGGATTATGTTCACTGTTGCCATATAAAATGGAATTAGACATGCTGAAATATTTTTGGGTTACATAAAGTTAACTCACAACAATATTCTGCTGAAATGTTAGTGATTCATGGATTTATTTTTTTTAAAAAAAGCTGTGATCAGTTCCTGTGAAGTAGAGGATCTGCCAGCTAATCTTAGAGGTCTATGTCTGAAGTTCATTTGACTATTGATTTTATTAGATATGCACTTGCTACAGACTTTCTGAAAAGTCTCTTAATCATTTGAGAAACATTTTTGCCTCTTCACTTTTGTAATTTTTCTGGTATTACATAATGAAAACACTATTGTGACCTCTGCAGACAAAAACAATTAATTGATATGTCACAGATGTAATAAATTATAGCCACAAAGTTGTGGCTTATAAATAAGCCTTAAACTGCTTATTTGATGTTCCTATTTATGTGATTATCCTGCTGCATAAAGTTGATATAAAAACATTGTTTTGGAAATATTTTTGAATCCACTGATCATTCATGAAATGCAATTATTCACTGTTTTTAACTCAAACAATTCATTGCACAACACATTACATTTTAAGTGTATGTTGGAACAGTAGGCTATATTTTTTTTATTCATTTGTGTTTACAGATTGGTACAGTGCAAATGATAAGATTTTGAGACTCAAAACACACTTTCCAACTGTGTCTGAAACAGGCAGCATTGCCATTGCTGACTTGTTTAGCTCCCCAATGAAGTTGTTTTTAAAGATGTCAGAACTGTGGCAAACAGGCTCTAGTATGTCTCCAAAATTAGGACAGAAATTTCTAATTCAAATAAAAAATAATGAATACCACTCTCCTAAAGTTCCCCATCAAAACAAAGAGCTAAAAGGACCATGCACCATATGCTACACAGCCCTTGTGCTCTACATTTCCAAACATGACATGATGTACAATAAAACTACTGTGCAGGCCCTCAACAGGCTTGGGATTAAACACAATTCATGTCAGGAAACTAAGTAAAAATTAGCTCATCTCCTAGCTGGGGATAGCCCAGACAAGGAGGTCATTCCTCCAGGGAATGGAGAGAATAAAAGGAAATTTGTGGTTACATGATACAAAGGTAACAAAAACTACTTTGCACTATGTGGCTGGTACATAGTTTTGGATAGTTGCCCAAAATTGGCACTGGCTGTAGTCCATTTTTTTAAAGCTTCAAGCAACATTGTGGGATTGCAAATTTATTTGATATTGAATTCAGACAGCAGGAGAGAAAACTAAGGGCCAGGGAAACTGTAAATAAAAAATAAGGTAAACCTGTGAATATAATCTGAGAGATCTTACATACAGCTTTTCCTGTGAATTCACTGCACATTCATCCCACACCCTGAAAAAGTCAAAAAGCCATGCCACTGGATATTTTAAAAGTACATGGAGTGTGTATCGAGTTTTTACGTGATATATTGCACTGACTAGAGCATATGCTTTGGAGGAAAGAAAAATACAAGAGTCAGATCAGAAAACGTATTTCTAGTTTTGTCTCATACTGAGGACTTGGTTAATTTTGTATTTTTTCATCGTAGCTAAGTGGAATGGAAGAGGGAAGGATACCAAAACCCTTAAAAAATTGTATTTCACTAACAGAGAATAGTTTATTTGGCAGGGGTGACAGGTGCTTACAGTAACCTGTATCTAGTTATTGGTCTGAAAGCTGTGTAGAAGTAAACTTAATGACTTGCAAGAAAAAGAAAAGAAAAAAATAAGCCAGAAGCAATCCTATTTATTCATTCCTTTCCAACAATTTGATTTGTTCCTGTAAAAGTATGCTTTACTTGGCTGATCTTCCATTAATCTCTATTTCTCTTGGTAAATAAATGAATGGTATCGTTTCCTCATATTTTAATGTCAGAGGCAAGGCAGATTTTAAATCACTTCCTGTGCCATAAAAGGTCACATGAATTTGAGTTTGACATAATTGAGAGCATCTGACTGAACTATTGAACAATACTTTTTCACATATGTGTGCTAATAGCTTCAAGCAGCAGTGAACAATTCTTTACAAGTTTAGGGATTTTGTTTGTCCTTCTGATGGAAGAGTAACCTAAGGGGCCTTGGTGTTTAAGACACATTTTTCAGTGACAAGGATAGTTGATATGTTACCACCAGGCATTTTCAGTATTTGGTTTGTATTGCATGAAGTTTCTCATCTGAAAAATGTTTGTTTGGTCATCTCATCTGTATTTTTAAGTGAACTTGTTGTGGAAGATTGTCCACCAAAGCAGGTGTAAACAGTTTTGTTTCCCTCTACAAGTACTGCTAGGTCTGGTTTCTAACACTTTAGATTTTATATATTAATGCCATCACATACCATAACAAGAAAACTACACCCTCCTGAAATAAAAAGGTCAGCTTTCTATCTGTAAACATACTTAAAATGCCCAGGGAAGACATCAGACTGCAGTTCCCTGTTCATATCTGTATCAGCAGAGACACTAAACAGAAATGCAACCTTCTCTCCTGTTCAGCCTGCAATATATCCCTTCAGGTATGGAAGGATACATTTAAGAGCTATAGCAATT
Source organism: Pseudopipra pipra (assembly GCF_036250125.1). Lineage (NCBI taxonomy): Eukaryota > Metazoa > Chordata > Aves > Passeriformes > Pipridae > Pseudopipra > Pseudopipra pipra. Next base: position 7,267,905 of record NC_087564.1, read on the forward strand.
ACTTTGTACAGTGAACTGTGCCCAAGAAGGTTGGTGAAAATACCTGTCAGAGCAGGACAGGGAGTCTCTTGCAGAAGCAGAGGACTGAGCAGGGACAGGCTTTAGAAGTCACTGCTGCTGGAATTCTGCCCTTCCTCCTGAAAGCCCTCCACAATGCCCCGTGAGTTATGACAGTGATGTGGGCATAAAGTAGATATTATATTAGTTCCCTTTATGTAGGAAGCTGAAAATTATCTGACTCAAGACAGCTGCCTTGACTGCTTGGACTTAATAGATTCCCTGATCAGGCAGAAAGCTGCAAAGAAAATGAGATTCAGGAACTTGCAGTGGTGCAAGGAGATGTCACTTGCATATAAGGGATGTGCACAGATAATGTTTTCATGGCACTGACTGTCTCAGGCTTGATCAAAAGCTGCTAATCTTAATACACCTCTTTTTCTTGACTTCAATGAGCTTTGGATTGGGCCCTTTGAGAGCAGATATAAGCTAAAAATATTGCAGTGCCAAGACTGTGTAAAGTCAGGAGAGAAATATGATCAAATTTATCATTATAATACTCAGCAGTTTGTAAACTCATTAACATTTGCAGGGAACATGCTGTTTTACCTGTGACCTGTAAAGTCTGGAAAGCTCAGGAGAATTGTCACTCTGAGAAGTGTTGATAGCAAAGATATTTTGGGGGAAGCATGATGAAGCCAAGTGGCATGGTTTAATTGAAGTTGCTATGGGATGCCATGACAAGTCACTATGCATCTAAACAATGGCAGAGATTGCACAGAGTGGAATTCAGGTTTATGAAATTCTATAAGAAAGTGGGAGTCAGGTTAGCAAGATATTGCCCACAAATTAAAACACATTTCATGCATTAGGGTCCATTTATAGCAATAAGAGGGTGGATGATACTAATGTCCCCCATTCCAACTATGCTAAGTGTTGTTTCAAACCTGCATATACTGAGGGGAAAAAGTATAAATTCTAGGTTAGATCAGTAATATCAGATGCACAGGGATCTCATGTAGGCACTAAAAAGAATATTGGAGGCCAAAAAAAAAGGATATTACAAGCACAAAGCTATTTACAGACTGAGTACAGAATTGTGAATCTTTAGCTGCAGCAGAATGCTTTGGAGAGTCAGCAGCCATTGTCTCATGAGAAAGAAGAACATATACAGTGCTTGAAACATTTTTATATGAAAAGAACCTTTCCATTCAGATTTTTTTTTCCAAATTGTATGGGTTTGCCAATATGTCAAGATTTTAAAAATAATAAAATTAAAGAATGCTGCTGTCTTTTTTTTTTTTTTTTTTTTTTTTGCTGAGTTGTAAATCCATATCCCTGTGTTTGTAGGATTTACAGCTCCTTGCCACTAACCTTAGTCCATAGCTAAAGGAAAACCAGAAAAGCCTTTTGTGTTTTCACAACATACATCCTAGTTCTGTTTTGGTTTTTTTTTTGTCACAATGTGTTTTACAGCAGCCTCAAAGCTCTGTCAGCCATCCTGGCTCCTGGAGAGTTAAAGCACTACCAAAGCACTACTTGCAGTTGCTGTTTCAAGGACAACTTCAGTGATCCCCTGTTCTTCCCTGGTGCTCACCACAGGTCCTAAAAAGGGTGGCACAGCCATTTTAGGGAATTTCTGGCTAATTGCACCCGAGTTCCTCACCCTTCTCACCCCAAGCCCTGCAGCTGGGTAGGAATGGGCCTGGCAATCTTTTCTATGTTTTGTATCTTGTGCGTTTCAAAGAATGGTCTGTGTCCTGGCCAAGACCAAACTAAAATATTATGGAGCAAAGTAAAAGTGACAGTTGCCTGCTGGTTGTGTGCAGAGCTGTGGGAGACACGTGTAACTGTGGTTTGCTGCAGTGGTTATGTCAACATGGTGTTTGAAGTGCATTTGTGTAGGCAAAATCCAGATATAAGGCACCCCAAATTAATGCCAACAATAATTGTGCCATTCCAAACTACCACAGATTCACTGTTTGTGTTATGCTGTGGATATGCTACATTTTCTGTAGAACTACCAGTATTAATGGATCATTTCAACATCTCTTAAAAAAAATAATTAGAGCTGTGATCCATCCTGTACATCATTTATTCTCTATTATTCAGAAATCAGAGTAACTACTGAAAATTCTAAAAAATTATTTTACTCTCAAGAGACAAAGTATTAATCTGTTTATATCAGGCTGGCAAATGCTATTAGGAGAAGATCAAGTTTAGAAATATCAGAACAGATTTCCTGGAATAATTTGGCAAAAGGCATGTGAGTTGATGCAGATATTCAGGAAATTAACTGATATCCTGAATGGCACAATCATATATACAAAAGGAATGGATTTGTGTGCATATCTTTACCTACAGAAACAATAAAATACAGACAATAAAATAGCTTTGAAAATGTAGCCATGTCTCTCTTAATTTAGCTCTTGGCTTTGCTGCTGAAACTTCCAAACGTGCAGCTGGGGGAAGGGAGAAACAGGAATTTCTGATGTAGACATTTGTCCAGCAGGAACTAGATGGAACTGCCAGCTTATTACACCTGGACCATTGAACACCAAGCAAACACTACTCTCTCCCTCCTGCACATTTGCAGTGTCTGTGGATTTCCTCATATAGTTACTTATCCTATTAGCTTAAGGGAAAAGCTCTAATTGCATTCACATGGAAGCAAAATCTTCAGTATATGCTCTTTCCATTACTATTCTTCTCCTTTTTCCCAGTGTCAGTTAGGGTTTAGCAGAACTCTCAGGATTATGAGCATATTTTACACTTTCTGGTTTGCATTAATATATGATCCCAAAGCAAGTAAAGAAAATATTAAAGTATTTATTTAAAAAAAAAAAAAAACACAACTGTCACTAAAGTATAACCTTCAATACAGAACAGCAGAAGTTTGGCTCCACAGCCCACATGCTGATTATAGGAACTGCTAGGTGAAACTACAGGACCTGGATATTACAGGGGCTGTCTGTAGAGATCATAGATCTAATAGAACTAATCTCTTCTTTAAAGGCTATGAACTCACCCAGCCATGTGCTAAGAGGAGGTCAGAGATGGAGCTTGGCCAGCGTGAGCATATTGCTGTGATCACTGTTCTGCCTGGCCACTTCTCCCTCTTCTCCTCCCCCAGCGAGGGAGCTCGGATACCACTGAGAATGCTTTAACACAAGGCATGTTGCAACAACAGGGCCAGGAAAGGGAGAGCAGAGGCACTCCACCTTCCAGATAGCCAGGTACTCTGTCAGTCTGTCACAGAAGCAGTTCCCCCAAGTAACAATTCAGTCAGTCAATAAAGTCTCGATTTAAAAGACCTCTGGTTTTCTCCCATAAGACCGAGCGTACTCATAAAATACACATTTGCCAATAACTCTCATCCCTGTTTGTAGCAAGTCTGACACTATTAAGACATTGGGAAACTTGTTTCTTTTCAGATTATTTAGTGCTCAAAGGCTTGGAAATCTAGTGACAGATAGTTTCGGCTGCAAACTTACAAACTGGCCACAGTTACACTCACTGTGACTGTATTTAAACGGGGAACCACATGTGACAAACATCACATTCGATTTCTTCACCATCCAGTCCCTTAAGGTTGTGGGGTTTTCTCCTGTAGCAATAAGTTTTTGTCAGTGCCAATGTCCACTTCAATAGAAGGAGTTTTTCATACACTCAGATTTTATATTTGATTTTTGAGCCACCAATGCTAACTGCGCTAATTTCTTTAGTGAATTGCATAAAAATTAATAAATTACCCTGAGTAATCATTTTACTTTTTAAAATATTTTAATACTCTTATTTGAGGCTTTAGAGGTATTAGAAAACTTTGAGTTCTTCCCTTAAAATGAACTCCTGATTAGTACCAATTATTAATTCTTTCAGAGTGTTTATTTTAATAACTGTGTTAACCTGGAGCTGCAAGGAAACTAGAAAGTGTTCTCTAGTCAGCAACTGTAATCATGGCAAACTGCCAGGATGTTTGTGACCTCTAGAAATCCTTAAGGTTTTCATCAGCATTTCCTTATCCCCAATACTCTGTTGTTTCTGTTTTAAATTACATCTCAGCATCTCCAGAGTAGGTAATAATGTTAATGTGATACAACAGATTGTTACAAGCTTCCTTGGATTATGAGATGGGAATATCTTGATTATGAAAACAATGATGGGGTTTATTGTATTATATTTCTGAAATTATTATTATAGTATTATGCTGATACAAATTATACTGTTGCATCTCAAGCATACTTATTTAAAACACAGAGGATGGAATTCAAAGACTGTCAAAGACAATGAAAGACAATACCTGACTTTCCCTGGTTTTGTGTAGGATCAGAATGATATTGTAACCTTCACATTGTGTGGCACTAAATCCTAAGATCAGAAGATACAAATTTCTTGACTTTTTTGTGCCTGTAGAGTTAATAGGTACTATAATTACAAAGGATAGTAAATAATGGGTGCAAAGCTCATGGAAAGAGCTTGCTGCCACTGCTAAAATACATTTGTTTGCTGCAGAATGTGCAATGGGTTAGTACAGGGAATCTTGTAACTGTGGCTACAGATAATAATAGAAAATGTATCTCTCAGAAGGAACTTTTTGTTTCTATATTCATATAAAGGTTCTTTCCCTGCTAATACTTAAAGGCAAGGTGATAGCAAAACGAGAATTGCTTACAGAGCTAGGAAAAAAAAACATTGTGTTACTCTGCATTTACCCTTTTGATCCAGTGTTAGTGCTGCACTGAGAACATAATGTGCTACATGTTACATATTACATAATACATGTGGAGCTATATATATTAATATATTTGCTGTGTATACTGTGACAGTTTATGCACACTTTATGTGTAAGTGGCCTAAATTCAGAAATTTGAAGTGGAATGTCATGTTCCATTGTAGAACACATAAAGACTTGCACTGTCCCGAAGTGATAAAATAAAGTATGTAAGAAAATGCAATTATTTGTTTAAAAACCCATTTGTTATTCTAAGCCAAGTAGCACAACTTCAAGCTTTTAAAAATTCGTAACACTTGGTGTTGCTAGAGTTGGTGTTGAAGCTGAGACAAACATATGCTGTCTTTTCCCATATCACCTTTATAGATCCTTATGCTGCAATGACTTTTTAATTGTAAGTTGTTTTCTTCCATTCATTTAAAGTGTTTTCACTGATTTTTTTTAATTAATGGTGACATCTAAACAAATATGATTTTTTGTGTAAGTTACAGAGCATTACATAAATTTGCATATTGGTGATCACTTCCAGAAACCCATGTCAGGTGTTAGTATTTCATTTCATCTCTTTTGGCAGTATTTTTCCAGAATAGTTGCCTTGTCAGTAACTGTGGCATATCTTCATTACAACTGTCAGGCACAGAAAGGCAGAATCACAAACATGAAGGCAAGAAAAGCTTTGATGGGCAAGAAAGAGATTGAGAGAGAAGGAGTGCTGAAAAAATGGCATCATCCACTGGATCCTCCTCGGGGTGTGGAGAATGAGACTTTGCCTGGACTGCTTTTGAGTCACAGCTGGGTAAGTCATTAAGTTATTACTACTGCATATATGATGAGATTGGTTTTCAGACTCATTTTTGCTTACCCATTTTCTGATATTATTTAACTGTGGCTTAAAAAGAAAAATGTAATATGGTTATCATCCAAAGGTCTACCAAACGAGTTAAGCTGATAGAGTGTCAAAATTCAGTGCAGGTACTTTGACCCATGGGGTAAAAAAATCTGTTCTGCAGCTCCAGCTCTGCTCTGAAAGTTTGCTGGGCTCCGTAGGCTGCTCCAGGTGTTCCACGCTACCTTGTTCTGAAATTTTGAATCCTTTTGGAAAAAAAAAAAAAAAAGAAGAATCTCCAGAGCATTTTAAGTCAAACCCACTCTCTCTGTGTGCTTTCTGACATCTTCTTTGTGAAATGAGGCTCTTCATTGTCATCTCCCTTTGACAGCTTCTCTCATCCTGTGTGTTCAATACATCCACTCTGAGCGAGTTACCCTTTCATCTGGCATTTCTTTATGTTAAGGCTGTGCTGCTCCTCACTCTGAATTGGATCTGCCAGGCTGGCTGATATTGTGTGCTGTAGTTTGCCAAACCTTGTTTGCTCTGACTGGCAGCGATAGCAGCGCACACCACCTCAGCCAGCTGTGGCAGCAGCAATCTGTGCTGGCCAGCTGCAGGGATCCAAACATAAAAACACAAATATGATAATGTTGCATTGCTGGACCACAGCCAGCACTGCACTGGCTTCTGCAACACCTTTCTGCAATGTGAAGCACACAGATAATCTGATGCTCAGAGGCATTCAGCTTGCGTGCAGTCAGACTGGAAAAAGGTCAGGTTTGGTTTGTGTGGACACAGCTCCAGCTGCAAGGCCTCACCATTTCTGATGTGGAGGGGGCTCAGGAACTGTTTCAACACAAGAAGAAACCTGTCCTTGTTTTAGTCCTGTGAATGATGAAAAAAAGCTGCATGTCTTAATCAGAGGAAAGTTGGTGAGATTGCCACAGTTAGGAGCTGTCACTGATATCAAACCCACAAGACAGAGCAAGCAGCCTGCATAGCACTTGCAATTATCTCACACAGGTCACATCCAGTGAAATCCATGGCTGCAAGTTACTGTGAGAATATTTCAGGAAGAATCTTCAGCTGATAGAGTATTGATTGTGACATACTGACTGCCAGGATTCAGTCATGCATGTGATGTCAGACTATGACACGCATATGGTTCTAGTTTTAATTTTCTGGGGTGACAATTAAGAAAAAAATATTCCTCTTCTGTTAGTTCCTTCAAAGCTGAAAAGAGTTGTCAGTGTCTATATGTGAAGAGTATTAAAGTTATAGCTCATGCTCACCAACCTTCAGGGTGCACTGATCTCAAACTCCATATAGACTACAGGTATAGGGGGAAAGTTAATCCATTTCTACACACAGAGATTTCCCAAAGGGAAATATGCATTTAGGATTTCCCCCTTTATATTTTGCTAGTTAGCCTCAGATTGCTTACCACCAGTGACTTTGGCATCACTGAAGCTGTGCAGCATCTTCTTTCCCAAGAGTGTTGCAAGCCATAAGAGGATTAATGCTGCTTTTTGAACTCCATTAACTGTTATGTGGATTTTCCATTTGGAAGGTTCTAGCACACACTTATTATTCTTTTACACTTTCATGTAAAATGGAAATAATAATAATTAGCAATTAATAAATCATCTGTAAAGTTTTGAGCTTGTTTTTTCCTCTGACCTTCTGACATATTCTGACTTCTTTCAGACTTTCTTGTACAGTTAATTTAGACACTACAACCAGGCAGGCATCATCCTGAGAAATAAGTTCTTTGATCCACAGGGAAGAGGATGTGCCATAGATTATCCTTCTTTTCTTGTTTTCCTGGCATTTCCAGCTTCTGATGACTAGATCTCACTATTTGACTCTCAGAGCAGAATTTCAATACTTATTTGATTTATGGATCCAAACTTTGTGCTAACAATGCCCTGTAGGATTTTATTGCACTCAGTAAATAACTCAAGGTTTATTGTTCTTAAAAGAGAACATGGGTAATGTAATTTTTATTTTGTCTAGCTATCTGTTACTCCCTCTAGTAGCTTTTAACTCCTTTGCCCTTTTTGGTGTTATTGAGATCTCAAGGATGAGATGTTTCTATAGCTGTTAGGAAAACAAATGGCTGAATGGAGACAAAAGGCTGAAGTACAAACTTTATAGTTGTTTGCTTGGTTTGTTCTGCTTGCTGATCAGTCAGTACATGTATACCAGGATGAGTAACTGCAGAAAAGAGTATTATTCTTTGCCCAGACAAAATCAAGAAACACAAGAGGAACCTGAGGTGCTGGATATGGGTTATTGAGATGCAGAGGGGCTGGAGGGAGAGGAACAGTCCTTCCTCTTCTTAATAGACATGAGAGGTGGTAAAGAGGAAAGGGAAACTTAAGTGTTATTCCAGTGGACAATTTCAGCAGAGTAAAGCACTAAGTTACAAAGACCAGATTTTCATGGGCCATTTGTCTTCCTTTCTAAAAATGTTTGGGTGATTTTGATGCTTATAAAATCTGAAAATCTTTTGCTATGCACAGGGCAGACAGGTGATTCACACTTTGCAGCATTACTCTAGTTCTGTGTCTCTGGTTCCAGAAACATCTTCATCTATCTCTCTATATTTGCAGAAATGATGGAAAAGGTGTCACCTAGGAAATAAAGTGCAGCTTGCAAATAAATATTTCAAACCAGATTTTCGCAAATAAATGTTAATGGCTCTGAAGTGCTAGACTATGACAATACAGGATCATCATAATATAAAGTGTGTCATTTGTATGTGCCTGAAAAGAACCCTGCAGCACTGCTGTTCTTTTCTCTGCTGTAATTTGCTTACTCTGAGAGGAAAAAAGCCTACTCTATTTGCATAAAGTTATTTAGACCTCTCTATAAGTGTCATAGGATCACAGTTGGAAAAAAAATTAGTCAGGTAATTCTTAGATGAGTGCATTAAATTATTAATATAATAAACAAATGGTAGAAAAAACTAGCTTAATAATATAAATTGTATTTTATATACTTATCTTCTAGAATATATCTGCTAAAATGTGGACATTTTCAAAGAAGCATAAATAATTTTACTTGTAATATTTTTAAAGGTTCAGAACTTTCTGGTATTTGTTACTGAGTTTGTACAAACATTTTTATCCAGACTTAGTGCCTGACTTCTCTATCACCACAGTCATACCTTTGTATGGTTAAGGAACAGAATACTGGGCTCCCAAGGTAAAATTTTAGTTTACTGACTTTGATGCAAAAACTTCTAGACATGAGATTAATCTCAGACACATACTAGAGAATAAGGAGATGGCTGTTGTAAGTGAATTTTTATATTATAGCTCTTAAAGATATCTTTATTCTAGTTAAAAATTTAGGCAAAACCCCTCTGCAAATATCTTATCCCTTCTGATTTTCTATGGATTCTTGAAGATCTTTTGGGGGGCTAATTATTTCTGTGAGAAACTAATTGCTTCTGTGAGAAATTTGGGGCTAATTATTTCTGCGAGACCTCTTTTCTTAAGTGAAAATTTTAAGCAAGGAGGAAAAACAAGAACCAAGAAAAATAAGTGCTAAAATTATGAGAAAGAAGTTGTCAATATCTAATGTAAATTATTTTACTTTAAAAATCCTTGTAGAAGTTCATTTAACTAAGTGTTTACTGACAATTTAATTACAGATCTATGACTAGAAACTTGAAATTGTTCTAACCAAAGTGCTGGTCAGGTTTGGGTTTGACAAAGTATAAGGAATGTTTCCTCACAGTACCAATGGCTGTTCAGAAATTAACTTGAAACTTTAACAGGATTACTATAGGAGGAATGTAGTTCTCCAACCTTACAGCTTTGAGAAAACAGCAAATAGTTTAAAGCATTACTATATATGCAAAATATATTCTTTAAACTAGAGTTGGTCACTTGATGAGGTAGAGCCAAGCTATTAGCAAAAAACAAAAAACATATTTATTTTTTGGAAGCTGTTTATAAAATACTATAAATGGGCCTCATTCTTTTTAACACAAGAATTCCTCCAGTAATTTGCCTCTGAATGACACAAGCATATTGTTTGAACAGGCCAAACCCCCCTGGCCAGAGCAGCAGACCAGTCAGTCTGGGCTTGGCCAAGTCCCCCACTACAAACGTGCTGACTTGGATCCCTCCGTACTTGGAAGGGCCTCCACGGAACAAACCCACTGTGCTCAGTGCTCTACTCATGTAACATTCCAGAAAAATTTCAGCCCATTTACTCAGGTGAAAGCTGCCACCTGTGACTGTGCTTTGTGCCAGGGGTCAGGGGTTGGGAATTTGGTGTCCACACGAACTCTCCAAGAGGCCTGTTCTGCCTCCTGGGGGTGACAACAGTTGTTCAGCCACAGCAGCTGTGCTGCCAAAGGGGACAAGAGTGGAAGGAGAGCACAAGAGGTTCCCTTCCTCCTGTGTGCCAAGGGCATGGACATTTTCCTTGTTTGCAAACTCCCACACTTCCCTAAAATCAGAACAAAAATGGAAAATACGTCTAGCTGGAAACTTCTTCCAGCCTCCTGGCTTCTCACAACACTTCTCAGGAGGGTTTGATTTGGTAAATTATTTGGTAGTTTTCACTGCACTTCCCCTGACTGGTTTGTATTGCTTTTGGCAGTGAACATTTTTCCTTTTCCAACACTGAACTCCTTAAGCTGTATCATGGGGTTTTTTTGAAAAGCCATAAGATAAACTTTCTGCATATCCCTTTATCTCTCTCCTTACTCCAGATGAATAGCAAAAACACAATTCCCCTCAACAAGGTGTATGTGAGGTCCTACATGAATTGTAGTGCCCCGGGTGAAATCCTTGAGCCATTAGAGATGACAAATGCTTTACTATGACTTTTGACCAATCAGAATTTCATCTAATTGGCTTTGTCTGCCCATTACTGCAAGCACTGTCAAAATCCTACTTTTGTTGCAAGGCTCACAGGCTGTGCCAACCCCACCTCAGAGTCACACCCTGGAACCCAGGGCTGAAAGTCCTTCGTCTCCAGTGCCCCGGGGGTAAATTAAATGCTGGCAGGCATTTGCTGTACTTTTCTGTCTTGTGGACTTTTTTCCTATGTTATCCAGGCTGGCTGGCTGCAGGCTTTCTAAAACAATCAAATCCAGCATCATCAAACAGTATTTACAGTCATAGAGGACCAGCTTATTATGGGCAGCAGAGGAGACAGCAATAGGAAGCACAAGGTTTAGTGTGAGTGGAGAATGTGTTAAGAGAAAACAATAAAGCAGTTCAGAAGTGATCAGATTAGCCCTGGAAGAGCAACTGTCTACATGGGAAAGGCTGGCTTTTCTTTTCCTGGCTGTAGTGTAAAAGGTGAACTAACACAGTGAGAACAAACCTTCCAGGGTAAAAAGCTGACCCGTGTTTGAGTCAGTTTATTGTGGACACTTCCAGCTAAACAAATGGTAACTCTAGTGGTGTCCAGACTGTGTCAGGCACATTCTCTTTAGTCTAGGCTTATGTGTGTGTCTATAGATAACTATTTATCAAATGTGCCTTTCCTTTAATTGGTAGGAGTGGATGGTAAAAGGCAATTGGATTATTTTGGATTATGTTACAAATTCATTATGGATTCAGAAGTATAGTTAGAGCCTTAAGCTTGGGTGCACAGATATGTTACTTAGATGTATAAGCTAAAAACAAATTTATGTTACTGGAAGGATCTTAAAAGCTATTTAGATGTGATAACTAAAAATGAAAGATTACATTAAAATCCACATTTTAATCATCTTGGAATGATTATTAATGTAGTTTTGTATCATGGTTCCAGAGGTTTTTTTCCAACTATTTTTTTCTATCATAAAACTTTTTTTAAAAGTTATTTCATAAATATTAAACACACTTAATTCCCTTCTTGACTTTATCTTCTGATAATAAAGTTGGAATCAGAGCCAATGTGTACATTTCAAGTAAAGTTATGATGTAAAGTAGAGATCATAGAACAAAGTACTGCAAATCATTTATGATTGAAACTGTAGATTGAAGTTGGTGCAAATCTTTCTCAGAGTAGCATCTCACGAATGCCTGGTAATGTTGGGATGTGTATTCATAAGCTTTTTAATGTATGCGGTCAACCTCTTCTACTTTTGTTTGCAACCACTGTACTGATTCTGCTTGGCAAAGTTGGTATGACTGATTGAAAAATTAAGAATGTTAAATTTCTGATAAGAGCACTTTAACATCTAAAATACAGTATTATCAAAGCTTGGCACAGCCAGAGTGATAAAAATGTATAGTTTTAGCTGCAGATATACCAGTGTACAATAGTTAACACTTGCACCTGAATGCATGGACAGAAATGGACATATTAGTGAATTCATGGTTTTATCATTTTTGTTACAAATCTATGACTTTTGAAACAAAATATGAGGGTGGGAGTTCAAGGATTTAGAGAGATGATTAAGCTGTAAGTCAGCAGTTAAAAACAGTATTGTTTTGGCACGGAAAAGGCAAGGGCAGTTTGTGTGAGGGTGCTGGCAAACCAACAGTGAAAGCAAAAGGTACTTTTTGTTTGCCTTTCAGTGACTCTGGCCATGTCAAAAAATAAGATGTATCAGCCTCTATTCTTCATTTTAAGGAGCACAAATCTGGCAGAATACAGTCATACAAAAGTTGTGGTGTTGGATTGTTGGTATTTTTCCAAAACATGGTCCCCACTAGTTTGGCATTGTTCTCTGCACCAGTTTTTGACATTAATAATCCCAGTGATACGAAAGATGCAAGAGGCACAAAGCACTGATGGCTGATGTTGCTGAGAGTTGGGGTTAATAGTGGGAATATTTGGGACTGGAAGTGATTCCACACTGAGGACACTATTATTCAGCATGCCTGTCCAAAGACAAAACAGAATTTTAGATATTAAATTGAGTAGTAGGTGATAGGAACAGCACCTCACTTAATGAGTAAAACTTAGACTGCAAAGGGGAAGTGGAATCACAAGAGAAACACATCACTGTTTTCCAAAGATGCTGAACTTTCCATCTTCTAAATGGTAAATACATCCCTGTGCTATTGGGCAACATTTCAAAGTACTAATCTGCACCCCAATGACAGCAAAATGAGTCTCATCCTTTATATGTGCTTTTCAAGTCTGCTGTTGGGTGACTCAAAGCTGCCTATACAATAGTCTAGTACAGCAATGCTCTTGTCTGTCATGCCAATATTTTTATTTTATTAAATAGTCATTCAGCCTTTTAAACTACAGTATAAAATGTAAAAATATATTCTTAATATTTTTATTACAATAACGTTAATTCTTGCCACTAAAGGATAATGTCAGTGATTAACTGTATTTCTCCCAAAGACGTTTTACATTGATGAATATGTTTATTAAGAGATGTCAAATTTCTCTGAATTAAAAGCTGAATAGAAGTAAATGATAGGATGCAAGGCAGTAATCTAATCTAATTGTTCTTATTGTAAAATAAATGAAGAAAGATAGAGCAAAAACTTCATTGTTCAGTTCTAATGGAAATGGTTACATAAGCAGAGCTTATGAAGACCTACCCAATATGGTTCAAAACTAAAATTGCAGGTGGGATCCATGGCTATCTCAGAGAGTTTCCAATAAAATCAGATCTAACAAGAAGTATTTTAGAATAAAATTAAAAACTTTCTGTTAACGATTATGAGGCTAAACACACATGCAGAACTGATTAAACATTGCTGTCTTACAGTGACTAAGTTGCAAGAGGAATTCATTTATATGGGAAATTTGGATTCCAGCAAGGAAGCTCTGGATATCTGGAATGTGTCGCTTTTGCTGTAGTTCTATTAACAAAAATTCTATCACTAATATGATAATGCTTTGAAATTCTACTTGTAGCATGATTTTAGTTAGAAATTAACTTAAAGGTGTTTTAAAAGTGGTCTCAAGATAGTTGTGACAAAGCAGTTTGCAGCTTCTAATCTCAAACAGAAATTGTATTTTAAAAAACCAGTATTTATTCTGACATTGCTGATGACAGTAGTCTGGGCTTTTTCTTGGGCGATTAGTTTGTAAAATGCATAATTTAAATGTGAACTTATTCCTCCTTGTGGTGAATGCCAATCAGAATGCCATAAGTAGCTCTCTCTAAGCCTGTGTTTAGTTCAGGTATTTAGCCTAAATTATCGGATTTTTTTTTTTAATAGTGTTAAGGTGCCTCCTTTATAGATCACAGAAACCCCAGTAAAGTGAGGTTTGCACACTGAGACTAAGGCTTTAAATGTAAGCAAGTTCCCAATAGTTTCTGACTACAGTCCCTGCCCTCTGTCATAGCACAGTCACTTCTTGGGAACTAAGGACGTCCTCAGTTAAGTTGGACATTTTATTCTCCCTCATCCTTCACTGTCTTGGAGCACTCCATCAGCAGCACTTCTTCACTCCTTCTGTCATTCTGCTAAAACTATCTTTTTCTTGGCTGAAAACTTATTAGTGTTGTCCATCTTTCCACTCGTAAAACACGACTGGAGCCCTGTCTGTACAGCTCAACTCCTCCATCTCTGTTTTGTTCTTCTGAGTGAGCAGACAAACAGCCAATTAAAGTTTATGAAGAAAACAGTGCAATTCCTCTGGGCTAGACCCATGCATATAGCCCAGAAAAAAAGCATTTGTGCTGTAGCCAAACAACCTAGATTCCAGCCAGGCCAAACACAGCTATTTGCTCAGTCCTTTGGATTTTGCAGCCCCGTGTCCGAAGGGTTGGGGTGAAGTTTCAAGGCCCCCGTCACCAGAAGCACTTTGTGCCTTCATGTTCTCAACCACCTCAGTCTCATGCAATTAATTGCCGAACAGTTACTGTGTAAGCAAGTTAGTTAGCATGTTTGATACACTTCAAGAGCTTTGCTGGAGTTTTTCAATAAGCCTCTACACTTATTTCCACTGAGCGAAGTAGGAAGGACATTTAGGCAACACAATACAGTGAATCATCTCGTGTAAGCATGTTTAGGTATGTTAATCATAAAAGTAATTAGTTTGCCAAAGACAACCATTAAAAAAAGCATATTCACTAGGGAGTGAAAGAGACCACAAAACATTCTTGCAAATTCTGTTTTCACAGTGTGAAATTAGTGACAGTTCCTCTCACTGGAAAACACAGCCTGAGCTTCTACTTACAGAAATGGGGGAAAGCACAGGAATGTGCAATACAGAATGCTTATTCTAATATACAAGAACTTCAAAAAATACCCTCCTATTTAAATGCCTACTGTCTCAACACAGGAATAAAGAAAAAACCAAAGTTAACTTATCATAAGGCACCAGTTACAGAAATGTCTTGGCTTTGTTTTCAGCATTAGCATTTGTTGTGAGTCTGTATCCAGGACAACTGACAATCAAACGCAGCAGCAAGCACATTGCTGCATTTTTTTAAAAAAAAGTCATTTTAATCACATGGGCTGCATATCTTTGGCCAATATTAAAACTCACCATTTGACACAATGCAACACTTCCTTCTTCAAATGGTGAGTTAAAATCCACTTCTTTTTTTTAAGTTAAATTCAAAATAAAGGAATAATTCATACATGTCAAACTAAGTAAAGCTAGCATTTTTCATCTTAAAACCTCCTTAATCTATAATTGGCTTCCCTTTAAAGTCACCTTTATCTTGGGAGCCTGCCTAAATTGTTTAAATTCACTAGTGCAAGGCTAGTTATTGGGAAAGAGTAACAGAGCTTTTACTGATCATTAGGAAAAGTGCCTGTGGATTGCACTAACTTCAGTATTTTTTCTCTGTGCTATCAGAGATCATGAATCAGAAATAATAGCAGTAATCACGTTTCAGAAATGAAGCTGAAGCTACAAAGCCTTCTAACTCCCACTACAGCAGTCTTGTAATCCCAACAAGTTAAATAAATCCCTTACTTCTAAGACAATAAGTAGAAAAGGAGAAAAAAAATAAAACAAGAAGACAAGAACACTTTGAATGCTGCTGCTTTCTTAAGATTCATGAAAGTCAGAGATGAACACAACAACTCAAATTCAGCAGAAAGATTTGGGTTTGGTTTTATGTTTTTAACATAACTTTTAAATGTCCCCCTTTTTTTCCATTTTATTTTATTTAACATCTCCTGTTAGAAGACTTGAATGCTTGTTTACAAAGCACCAGTCCATTCTGACATGTATAAATGAAGGGAAATAACAGAAAAGTAATCCTAAGGAAAGAACAATACTGGAAGAAAATTATGACAACCGACAACCACTGAGAAAAAAACAGTTTTTACTAAAAATCATCTGGATTAACATGGGCAAAGAAAAAAACCTGTGTTTTCCCACAACCTCCAATATGTCTGTTCTCTTCTGGGATCAGAAGAGAAGGGACAAGGAACTGAGTAAACTGCAAGATGCTGAAAAGAGATCTTTCGGATTCCACTGGCCTGAGGGTTTTGGCAAATAGCTGTGCTAACTGCAGGCAGCACAGGAAATTTTGTCCTCTGGTAACAAACAGTCCAGAAACAGAAACACACTCATTTTCAGTGTCAGAGATCATGTTTAGTTTGTCATTTTGACAAAAGAGCTTCCCTTCATAAAACACTTTCAGAATGGGTTGGCAACATCAGCAAAATATTTTCAAGGGGACAGAAAGAGCAAATGAACATTCAAACTAGAACATTTTTAATAATGTTTGGCCTTCAGTGGTTTGTCTTCAGTATTCTGAAAGACACAAATGGAAGGGGTACACAATGCCTAAGAAATTCCTCCTGCCCTCTTCATGTCTATGGCTGGTAAAAAGTACACCAGCCTCAAATATTGAGATGGAAAGTAGATAGAAAGTGATAACTTGGACAACTTTGAAAATACATATTAAAGTTTATGATACAATAATTCGATACAATTTCATTTTCTCTGTATAAGAAAAGATCTGGAATAGAATTTCTATGAAAGCTGTAATTCACTCTGGTTTATTTGCTTGTAAAAATACCCCAGAAAAGTGTGTAACTTTTCCAGCACTGGTAGTAAGTAATGCTTCACTGCCAAAGTTTCTGCCAGCAATATCCACTCTTGCAGTGTTTCAGAACTCCACTATAAAATACCAATTTGCTAAAATACTGGCTTAGAAAATTTGTCCTAATCATTTGTCTTTATAAAGATTTTTCCTGCACCATAAATGCACATGCTTTCAACAGACCTCAATCATCTGTGATGTTCTGGCAAATTCTAGTCGGTCATTTAGGCATGTTTTACATGAGTTTATGAGAATAAAATGGCAACAAATATAGAACAATGATCCACTTGCTCTGAAGTAAATGTATGCAATATTGGTTATAGAATGCCTTGAGTAATTTCACCACTTGAAGGTTTGCACTGAACAATCTAAAATTATTGACTTCATGCATAAAGTTGATTAAAGAGTGAAGCAGTTGCTTCATAGCTGCTGGCTGCTGAGGGTTCCCTCTGCAGCAGCAATGCCTGAGTTGCCTGTGAAGCAGTCTTGGGACTGCCCTCTCCATTGCCCAATGGATTAAAAGAGCTCCAAAGCAGCAGCAGGGCCTCTTTGATGTAAACTGCAGTGGTGCAAGAGCTGTTTTACACAGAATTCTTCCCTCTGTGCCAGAGGGCCATATTCTGAGACAGAGCTGTATGGGTGGCTGGGATCATCACAAACCAACATCCTATTAAATGTATCTTCTTTTCTTCCTTGATGCAGTAACTATGTGGCTCTGAGTTGCATTTTTATGCAAGAGTTCATAGAAGCAAGGCTTAAATCTGAATTCAAATCCAAGAAACAATGAGTTTAAAGGCCTGCTGTGTTATGTCATATATTGTAGTACACAAAGAGTTTTAAGCAAAATATCTCAGTGTGATCAGTACAAAAATCTAGATACAATCAATGCAGTAAGGACCTCTTTACTTTCTGGCTCCTTCATTAACTGGGATTCTGAATAAACATTTCACACATGAGAAAAAACAAAGATTGGACCCAAACTTCGTTACCATTTGGTACCATTCTTGAAAAAATGGCCATAGGAGGCTCAGCCATCAGCAAAGAGCTTATACACAGAGCAAAGAGAGATATAGTGTTTATTCCCATCCTCCTTGAAGGTTCCAAAGTCAACCACCTCACTCCAGGGGGTTGAGCAGGTCTGACAGAGCAGCAGTTTCTGCTTTGTAGGGTTAGGGGTGTGCGGCTGCGGTGTGTGCACACCCTGCCCTCTCTGCAGGGCAGCTCTGCACCCGCCCAGCTGGGAGCACTGTGCTGGGGAGCAGGGCAGGCAGAGGAGGTGTCACACCCCGCTGCAGGGGGTACCTTTAGTAGAGTCACAGCTTGAATTCTCTCCTATTACTCTGTAACGGGTTACATAAGGAATCCCCCTCAGCCTCTCCCACAAAACAGGTACCAGGACTGCATCCAGCACGTGCATCTGCACTTTCTCCTGTTGTTTTTACACCCTTCCACAGAAAAAAAAGCACTAAAATCTCACATTATCTGCACAATGTAGTCCAAATAAAACTTCAAATATAAGCCGATTTTCTGCTTTCTGTATACAAGTGCAAATGCTTTTTAAATGTTTCAAAATCCAAACACCAAGGCAATAAAAGTAAACTTGCAGCAAAATGCACATCTACATTGATCTACAGCACAGAACAAAGCCATCCACTGCCTAACAATCTAAACCTTCCTGAACTTGAATTTGTAAATATATCTATAATTTGTAAGCATGTATATACATAAATGTATATATATTTAAGATATGGTTGAATATAAGATACATAAATATTTATCCAAATTAAAATTTCAGTGGCATTGTTCATCACAAGACTAACATGTATCTGAGCATGAGAAAGATCTCTGCTGTTGTCTAATACAGACTGAGAAATAAGTTGCCTAGGACTTCAGAACCACTTGAAATGTCACCATATTTCCTCTGAAGCTCCAAGATGCACCTTTTTCTTGCCTTCAATAACATAAACATGTAATAGCAGACACAGAATTAAAATATTATTTAAAACATAAAATAATGATCTTATTTTCATCTTTCCCTTAAGAAAGTGAAAACTACATACAATCTGATGCTATCCAGGAAAGTATTTAATTATTTTCCTAGTGGTTATGATGAAACAGCCTAATGGACTCACTTCCTTATTGGATATTACAGCCCTATGAAACATGTTAAATTTGGCTGTAACCTTAACAGTTTGTATTTTAGTACAACAAAACACAGAATAAGGCAAAGATTGGTAAGCTGAGCAAAAACACCAGGTAGAAGGAGACAAAGGTACAAAATCAATATTAGTCAAACAAGACAACTAGATAAAATTAAATAGAATAACTAATTTTCCTCTTCAAAATTTCTTTCTCTCATTTTTGTACTCTTTGCTCTAGGAAATTCTAAATATTTCTAATTGTGAGTTAAAGAATATTTCTGCTTTGCAAGAACCAATGTACTCTTGATCCTCATTTGACATCCACCAATATTTTTTTCATAATGCTCCTTTTAGTGCCAGCATTCCAGATATTGACAAAGTTATAATTCAACTTACGTAAGTTATTTGGAGGAGGTCTTGTCTCCATGTTTTCATAGTGTTGCACATGTACTACAATGTTTAGATCTCTTTCCATATGATCTGTTGTACAAGGACCTTGAGGTCGCATAACATCAGCAAGAGCCCTGAAAACCAAACAAAAGCAGAATGAACCTGCAAAATCTGTAAGACATCACCAATATGTTCCAAGCTCTTTTTTAGTTCGAGAGGAAGTTGATCATAATGTCTGCTAGAGAAAACAGCTCCCCTCACAACAAATTCAGGGAAGCAGATTCATTGTGAGACTTCACACCTAAGGCTCTTTTTAGGTTGTCTCAGACAGTGTGCTAGAAGTGAAACACAGAACCACAGTAAGTTCTTAAGCTGTCTTTGCTTTGGAGGAACATAATTTAAGCTTGTTGAGACTTAAAGAGTTCTGCCATTGCATGTGCTCAGTAACATTGCCACCTTGGTCAAGCTGAGCAGCTCAGCACCCAGCCCACATCTGTACCTTTCACAAACTAGTTATCTTCATACTAGGTTACTAACAGGGCCTGTCGGAGTAAATTCTCACACAGACATTTGCACAGAGCACCACACAACGCAGTGGTCTTCACAATTTTCATACAAAATTGTCACTGAAGTTGAAAAGTCATGTGATTTTCCTATAGGCAGGGATTTAAGCTTTTCTCATACAGAAGGGGAGATTAGAAATGTCTTTTCTAACTTCTGTGGGTATCTTAGTCATTAAGATGGAGCAAAGCTTGCACAGAACACTCCTTGCTCCTTTGAAGCCAGTTCAGAAACAGGATGAAAGCTTTATGCTGGCAAAGAGAGAGCAAGCAAAAGGATTCCTAAGTTAAGCCAGGCCCTGATGCTGGTTGTGGACTCAGTCTGCAGAGCTCCAGGCAGTGTCTGACAGACTCATCCCGCTCTGGTGTATTTTCTGAGGACCTGTTTCACTGCCTAGTGTCCTGCCCAGTGTAAATCCATTCTTAGGCACACAGATAAGCACTGGATGAGCCCTGGATGAGCCCTGCAGATCCAGAGTCACTAAGTTCTAAGCTCTGTAACCCTCAGCATGGTAACATCTAACTCCATCTGTGGCTGTGTGCTGGTTTGCCACTGCCCTGTGCAGGAGCAGCATTAGCCCTGAGCTGTGTGCCCAGGAAACCATTGGCCAACCCGCAGAACCTGCTGCCCGAGGCAAAGGAAAGTTATAGTGTGTGTTACCAGTGTCTTCAGGGTTCAATGCAAGCCTTTTCTATTCAGGTCAATGCATCATGGACCATTATTTACCTCCTTTGTGTTTTACTAGCTTTAATTTTTAGACCTCTTGAGCTATTTTTTTAAGGGCATGGACGCATTTTCTGGGCACTATGCCCAGTTTAGTTTAATTTTCTGCAAAATTATATACAGTGTCCCAGATACTGCATCAAGAAATACTAGCTTAAAAACTAAGAAATAAATAAAAATAAGCACATTCACTGTTGAAAGCCATGGTAAATGCCAGCTAGCTCCTCCACTGTACTTCTGTGACATGATGATTTCTTGATCAAGTAGCACTGTACTTTTAAATATTAAGAAGTAGCTTCATTTAATTTATAGAAAGGAATCCTGAGCTGGATCTTGCTTTCTGATTGCAGGAATAGCTCTGGTACACAGCTGAGCAATACTGATGTTTCATTGTGTTTATGGCTAGCATTATGTTATTAAAATATTAGTTACAGTTGTGATCAACATGTTACAGAATACTCTGTTGATACTGTAAAAGGTCAGAAGACAGTAACCAAATGATTAATGGTATCAGAGTAATGCTCCCATTTGAAGCAGTGCTTATCCAGCAGAAATAGCAGAGCTGGCCTACATAGCAGAATAATAAAAATTCAACAGAAGAAATCTCACAAAGACATGTATAAAATGATGCAGAAAGAAAGCATTATATTGCAATACAGTTTAAAATAAGTAGGAACCAAAACCATTAAATATCTCATCAATTTATGCAAATATGTCTCTATACAGAGGAAATTATTGACATCAATATTACTTTTAGTTGCAGAGGCAGCTGGACATATTTCTGGGAAGGGAAGAAAAGTAAATAAAAGTTACAAACTCCAATATAGAAGTTAAAACTTTGTGGGAGTGGGTTTTCAGAAATGCTTTCCTCATTGCCCCTTGATCTGACAGTAAATGTTGTTCTCTGTAGACTTTAAATAACACCCTGTGTGATGGCAGATTAACTACTGCCTGTCCACAGAAATGCTACATTTGCTACCATTTCAGGGTGGCTTTTTTCATATGGGTTCTAAGGAATTAGTTGTCCAATTCCTTCTTCAATATTAAGAAAAGAGGAACTACTCACCACCAAGTTCTATTTTTAACAACACAGCACCCATGTTTATAGTGTGTTAGCCAGGGCAGAATAGCTCATAAAATGAAGAGCTTGTCCTTGTTCTCCACTGATCTCAGGGAGAGTTCAAAATGTGTACCAGCTTGTATCACTGAAGTACAAAGGAAATGCTGTACCTGCATTTTGTTCTTTTAGGGATTTGCCCATATAATGAAATGGATAAAGGGAGGCTTGTGCTCCAGATATTTGAATAGATGTTTGCTTTGAAAAATTCAACACAGGCCAACAGACTGTTATAATACCCTCATGCATTTGTCTCACCTAAGTAGAGTCATTTAGATTTTGATCATTATCTGAAGAACGTGTTAGAGTGGGTCCCATTGAAAAGTTATATGTACATAGAGGGGCTTTATCCACACCTCTGCTATACTGAATGATTTTTTTTTTAAGGAAATGCAAAATGCAAGATAACCTTCTAAATCAGGGAGCAAAATCATTAGGTCCTGTGTGCTGATACTGATTGCAATATTAGGGAAGTGGAGCAATGTTGCCTACACAGGAGTTCATGAACTATCCAAGTATCACAAAACTTCAGCAATTCCCTTGCCATAAGATTTTCCTTTTTGGACACATAACAATGGTTTGGGGTGTTATAAAGCATGTGGAGCCAGGCATTTCCCTTATGAGTACAAGCTTGAAGAAGCTAAAACAGGTGATTTCATGAAAGGTCACTTGTCATATTGTGCCTCCAAAACTGGGTCAAAATCCATAAGGGAAATAATTTCACACATAGGATTCAGGATTTTGACAAGTCAGGCTATTTTTGGCCCCAGGTACACACCTTTTGAATGATCAACAAAAGACCACTCGTGAGCTCAGCACATTGTGAAGGCAGAAAGAAGAGCTGAGATGGTTCACAATATTTGGAAGGCTGCTCACACACTGTCAGAGGCACTGCTTCAGAAAACAGGGGTATAGCATAGAGCATGATTGTAAATATTGTCCTTTCAGTTCTTGGCTTGTTTGCACATTCTCCACAAGGATTAGGGAAGAAGACAAAGTTGCAGTTTTATTTACAGAAAAAATCTCCTCCATGAAACAGAAGTAAAGGGTCTTCTATTCATTTTTGAGAGAGGATTCTTCCACTTTAACTGGTGGAGCCTGGAAGCCCACTGACGTTGTCTTAAGCAGCAGGAACGTGCTGCCCTCGTATGCCTAACAGGGCTTCTAGATCTGCTTCAGCTGGCAGATCAGTTCTGGGTCCTTTCATGCACAACACTGCCACACTCATTCCCTTGGCCATATCTGCCTGCACACACCATCTGATTGCCTTACTCTCCTAGAAAACAGGAGGGAAAAGGAACAGTTCCTCTGTTTGGATACCACTGTTACTGCTTAGTTGTTGGACACTGTAGCTGAAGGGAATATTTATCTCCTTCTAATGTCAAGTAACAAATTTAAAAATGAGGGGAATGATATAAACAAAACATTATGGTACGATGTCTAAAAGGAAATACACAGTGCAGAGTTAATGCTGCAGAACTCCTCTCTCCATTTCCCTCTTCCAGATTTACAGTTCCATGCCAACACTCAGGGTGTTCGACTGAAAAGCACCGATCTGAGGAGAAGGAAATGTCAACAGTGCCACACCTGGCCTTTTTTCTCAAAACAAAAGGAAGTAACAAAGGTCTCTTTAAAAAAGGACAAATCTTGACTCTTTTTTTCCTAAACAGACTTGTCCAGTAGAGATTTTTTTCCCTATGGATTGTTTTCACTAAATAGTTGCATTCCTCCAATGCTTTTTCCATTGTCAAATATTTCAGGAAAACTCAGTGACATTAATGGACTGTTCTTGGTTTGTTTTGGTACAGTAGTAAAAAAATTTAGTGAAAGGCAGGTGTATAGAAACTATGTTCAGCAAGACTGTGAAGTTTCCTTTACTAACATTGTACCACTCTTACACACACCAGTGTCTTACTTCAACAGCACATCTACTGACTGGAGGATGAAATAATGCAAGGAATTAATAAGTGTGGCACAGTTTTGCTTCCTATTTATAAGTCAGTGTTCTTATTCCCACATGTGAGGTCTCTCTTCATATTTTTAAATACTTTTAGTAAATTAAAAATGGAAATATATAACTTACACCAGTAATATTCTTTTGTTCACTTTTCTTAAAAAAATCAACACCCCCAAAAAAATCCGTTTCCATTATGCATTGTCTTTTTTTATAAGCAGAACCATCCCTTTGATAGGTGAATTTGTTCACAGAAATGAAGAGGATTCAAGTGTTTCGTGTTGCCATTGGCTAGGGAAGGGAAAGGAGACAATCTTAGCTAAGGAAACAGATGACAAATCAGCATCTGTGTGTTTCTTGCTGCCAGCCAAAATGGAGTAACACTTGGTACTTTTACTTTGGCCTACCTGACACTCTTGATGCATTATACTTCTGCTTATTAATAAGGTTCAGCACAGAAAAAAAAACCATATGTGTTATTTTTGGGGTTTTTTTTGATATTGCAGTGATGAATGTTATAAAAGAAGGTGAATATGAATATAGGGTGGATATTATATTGATTGTTGGTACTGTTAAATATTTGAACAGGTGAATTATTTCTTAAGCATTGCAGCTTTTTTTTCAGGACATTAATAGTGTAAAATGAGCTAGAATTAAATGTTTTAGTTAAACACACATTTGAGGACTAAGAGGTTACTTCAACTCTTCACTCAATGATTATATTTGTAGATTGCCAAAGGGATTTAAGAACTTAATTCCTTTTCAAATTAATGGTAAACCCACCCCACAGCTGTAATAGGAGTGTGAGAACTTTTAAAAAAAAAAGCCTATAGCACTGCTTTTTCAGAACATGACTAGCTATTATGTGTGCTGAGTGGGTGACTGTTTTTCCATGTGATCATGACTTTCCAAGTTTCTATATAATCCTGACTTGAACATTTTCATGGCAAGAGAAGTACGAGATCGCAGATACTGTTAAGTAATCAGGGTAACAGAGGACCTTTTCTAAGAACCACTCCAAGAAACCTGATCTTCAGTGTACATGACTGAAGGACATCAGGATGACTTGAATGATTTTCCAATCCCCCGTAATTCTATTTCCAGAAACTAAAACAGAATATCCTTTCAGAATATTTCACACCTGTACTTTAGGTAGCAAATATTTCTACTCATAGAAACAGGACCTATTTAAACCATAAGAAGCAGGGATGGGTACAACTTCACTCTGTCCTGGTTTTTGTGACTCTTACAAGCCCTGCTTTTTTGTCTGCACGAAGACACTACAGAGAGAGGCTGAAGCAAGGGAGAGCTTTTGCCAAAAGATCTCTGTAGTTTAAGAGTAGTACTTAAAAAATAAATTGGGACCTTTGTATTCTTTTTCTCAATTTAGTTGTGGAGAATATTCTAAATGTCTAAGGGTTTATCATACCTTGCTCAACAAAAAACAGCTTTGCAGAAGTGTCACTGACACACGGTGTTGACTAAAATTTCTGCAGTGTGCTTTTTTCCTCGGTAGTAAAAACGTATCCATATCAGCCAGTTTATAAATAGCAATTAATAGCTCGTGAACTGGTGGTGCATTTGCAGGAGTATTTATGTGACTTTCTCTGTTCATTTCAAGACAAGCAGTGAATCAAAAAGTCACGCAGAAACTTCAGTAAAAAAATAAGGCTCCAGGTGTTGAGTTGATCTCTTGGACTGTCTTTCAAAGATGACTCTTCATCTAAGCCTTAAAGATTGTGAGCTACACCAAGAGTAGTCAGGGCAAGAGGAAGCTTTCTATCACACTGCACGTCCAGTAGAAGGTATCCTTTCATTGCATTTCATCACTAAAGTTGCCCAATATGCTGGGATCTATTTAGACTCTTTAATGGAGCTGTTTGCCTTTTTTAATGCCTTTCTCCCATCTGCTTTACTTTCATGTGCCTGGGATTAGCATAAAGAATCAGACAGGCTGCAAACTTGACAAATGTGTTATGCCTTGATTTTGAACTGCTGTGACAATCTGGGTTTGGAATATGTTGTTAAAGCCATTGGGCTCTGTCCCGAGTTGCCCACCTGCTTATCCACCACTAGGCAGCCAGGATCTGGAGTAGATGGTACACAGCATGTCTAACTCTAGGAGGGGGAGGTTCTCTTTGATATAATCCAGCCATTACACCGTGGATACAGAGTTATAACACACGCACACATGGATGAGACAAGACTTTCATATTCTATTATTTACCTCTCAACAGTAACTGAAAAAATGGTAAGAAATTCTACAATAGCTTTTCCTTTTTGTGTCTTCCTCTTCCCTTCCACCCTGACTCATTTTCACAGCTTAGAAATTTTACAAATAGCTCACACACTTGCAAGGGCTGGGGGAGTAGGGAAGGTCCTGCCAAAAAACATTTTGCAGCTGGAGAGGGAGGGTGAGATGGCATTTGTTTACATCCTTCTGTTGAGAAGTAAAAACATTTTCCAAGCTTTGAAACAGTTGGAAGAGGGAACCCATCAGCCTTTCTATAATTCAGTGTTGCTGGTTTCAGAATTTTTTTTTTGGTTTTCTATTCACGCACAGTATATCCGGGAACACTTGCTGGATCTTGTTGGGGAGAGGGTCAGGCACTGCAGATAAAAATGCACTACTGTCTGTGCAGACTCCACAATTATTCCTAGTCTTCCTCAAATGCACATACTTTGATAACCTGGGCTGGGGGAACCACAGGAGCTCTGCTCAGCAAAGTTGGTCTCTGTCGGTCGCCTTGCAGGGGAATGCAGCTGCCTGGCAGGAGCTGTTTGTCTCCCAGGAACACACGGGCTCCTCTCTCCTCTCTAGGGGTTGGCCAGGAGGTAGGGGGGAAGGGGACTCTGCTGCCTGGGACTCAGCCTTACCTGGACATGTGCTCCCGCTGGGGTCTGTGTGCCTTCTCCAGCCCTAGTTTGGTGAAGATCCCCACCAGCACCATGACTGCTACAACCCCACAGATGATGTAGACAATGAGGTTGGTTTTATCCCTGGTAGGGTCATGCAGAGGGTCGTCTATGCGGGAAGGAGGCTTCCCAGTGTTCATCCACAATGGTGTCTCATAGTTCGTGCAGGTGCTTTGATCCAGCCTTGTCTTCTTGAACTTGCAGCAAAACCTGAAGCCACAAGTGCCACAGCAGAAGATGAACTCCCCCGAGCTGCAGTTAAAGGGGGGGTCCCACTGCCCCATCACGTCAAAGTAGCCCCTGCAGAAGTCTGGGGTGGGAGGTGGCTCGGAGGGGTCCAGCTGTTCCCCGAGGCTGGAGTGGTTTCCTCCCGAGAGCACCACAAAGCTCCCCAGCTGCTGGCCAGCTTTCTCCTGAGCCCGACACACCAGCGTGAGAAGGTCCGCCACCAAGTAGCCGAAGAGCAGCCGAATAAAGCCTTCCATTCTGCCTCCCAGCCCCGGCTCAGCGATGCTGCTGCCGCCGCCGCCGCCGCTCGAGCTGCTGGATGCTGCGCTGCGCCAGGAGCTGAACATAAAGGGGCTCCGTCAGGGGCCGGGCGGCCGCTCAGCCCGCGCTCGCCTCCAGCACCACGGACAGCCCCGGACGGGCCGGGCAGGGTCCGCCGCCCCCGCGCAGGGTCCGCAGCCCGTCCCCGCTGCGCTCCCGGGGAGCGACCGCGCGGCACTTGTGGAGCGGAGCGCGCGTGAGAGGGAGCGCGGGAGGAGGAGGAGAAGGAGGAGGAGGAGGAGGAGGAGGAGGAGGACCGAGGGGTGGAGGTGGCGGCGGCGTGCGGGGCACCGCGCCGGGCTGGCGAGAGGGGCGTGGAGGGGCCGCCAGCGGGAGGGTTGAGGCGAGGGCGCTGCAGGGGCGGGGAGATGGCGAGAGGGCGAGCGAGGAGCCTCCCCGCGCTGCCTGGAGCACCCACCGCCCGCTCCCCCGCGCAGCCTGGCGCGGTCCCTCGCACAACTCCCTCAGAGAGCCGCCGAGCCCCGCACGGGGCCGGGCTGCCGGGGCAGGGCGCGGGGGGCTGGACGGGCTCGCCGCGGCATCCAGCCGACGGGAAGGAAAGGGAGATGCGCCGGGAGGGAGAGCGCGGTGCAGCCCGGCGAGCCCAGCCCGCTGCGCGCCCGCCCGTCCTCCTGCCGGGCTCCTCTCCCTCCTTCCTTCCTTGCCTCCCTCTCTCCCAGCCCCGCTGTGGGGCTTTCCCCCCGCCGCAGAGCCGACCCCCGCCTCGGCCCCGCTCCCCGCCATCCCTTACATAAGACACTTCCCGCTCCCCACAGGTGCGTCTCCCACAGCGCGGGAGCGCCTCCTCGTCCCGTCCCTCCTCCCGCCCCGCGCTCGGGGGGTCAGGGCAGCCCGGGCAGGGCGGGGTGGGTTCCTCGGGCGAGCCCGGGGCGGCTCCGCGGGAGGAGAGCGGCGCGTCCCTCTCCCGATGAGTAGAGCGCTCCTTCCCCCGGTAACTCCTCTCCGAGCGGTCCCCGGAGATCCACTCACCTGCGAGGCAAAGGCAGGTGCTGCGGGCGGAGCGGCGTCCATGGGGCCGCACCTCCGCTACGCCCGGGCGGGAGCGGGCGCTGCCCTCGCCCCGGCGCGCCCAGCACAGGTACGGCGGTGCTCGCACTCCCTGCAGCCGCGCGGGGCTTTGTCTGCTAAACATGAGCTGCCCCTGCACATCATTTATTTAAAAATCTCTCTATAATGTCAGTCGGCTGGCTCCGGAGGACACAGCAAAGCTGCGGGTTGTTTGTGAGACACGGAATTGGAATAACTTCCCCCAAACAGAGAACTGACTCTGGGAAAGACTTTTTAGTGATTCACTCTCCATCCCTGTTATTTAACTCTGTCATCTCTGCCTTTTGGTTTGGCAGTAACCTGTGCAAGTAGCAATAATATTATCCTGAATACTATGCTGCCACCAAATGTAGGAAATAAGCCCCTTATGGCGTGATTTAACAGTGTGGGCTGGTGCTGGAAGCAGCTTCCCTTCTCCTCGGGGCACGTCTGTGGCTGCCTTGCTGCGGCCTTGCGGGCTGTTGTGGTCCCTGGGGAAGGGGCTGGTGTGCTGGGGCTCTGCAGGGCCAGCCCGCCCTCCCTCTCCCACTGTATCGCTGGCGCTCTTCAGGAACTTCGGCCAAGTCCGTGTGGAGTTGTTAGGCGGTAAATAAACTGAAAGGTGAGGCAGAGGACAAAGCAGACGTTTGGAATCGGAGAGGGCTGTAGTTAGCTAATTGCGATCCTTTGCCTTCTCTTAAAAATAGACTCTAAGTACAGTGATGATTCCACTGAACAGTTTGACAGTAAGCCTTGCATCTTTGTCCAGGAGGTAGGTTAGAAAGCCCCTTTATTTCTTAGCAGAGAAAAACAATCAGCCCCAGCCAAAACCAGCCTTTTGGGCTTTTAATATTTAATTCTTAAAACCTCCACCTCATCAACATCCCCTTTCAAGTCTCCTCTGAAATCATATCATTCCTCCCTCGTGTATACTTCTCTCTGCTATTATTTATTATTTAACACTTTGTGATGCAGTTAGTGCTGAAAATACTGCAAAAAATGAATCTTTTCCATACTTATTATTGCATCTAGAGACATTTCAGGTCCAGTCCTGTCAGGCGCTTAAGATTATGCAAGTTCCCCTGTTGATTTGATGGCTAAAAAGCTGCTTAAATATTTTGCATGATTAGTACTATACATGTGTGGAAATAATAACATCAAAAACCGATTTATTTTATGGGTGATTAATCCTGACTAAATATGGTACAAGTTTCTTGTTTCGCTAAGTTCCTGGGGCTTTCCTTAAGAATCCCCATATAAAAAAGAAGCCCAAAGGATTTAGGCTAGAACCTAACATCTCTGGGATTCAGGTCCATGAGATCAGAATTCGACCCTAAGTGACATGTGCTTGGGAAAAACATGAGGATGATTAATGCTCCTTGGAAAAAAATATTTCCTATGGCACCAAGAGGCTTTGGATCAGACCTGTGGAACCCAAAAATCATGCTATCCCTAATAATATGTTACTTTAGTTGTTGAGCTCTCTGAGCCTGCTAGTTGTATTAGCAGTGAAGTTATTTTTAGCTGTACCATGTCTTAAAATTCTAATAATGAACTGGAGTTGTTCTAGACTGAGGCACAACCCCTTTTTACCAGACCTGCAGTTTTGTGTTTTAATGGCTTCATAGCATGTAGTTGTAAGATCTTGATCAAAACATAAACTCATTAATTATAATAATGGAAACAAGAAAACTAGTTGAGAGAAATGTGTATTACACACAGTACTGAGACATATCTTGGGTTATTGCGTGATGTTATAAAGTTTTTCTCCATTAAGTCAGTCAATAAATGTCTCATTTATTTTAGTTGTGTCTAAGAAGCTGAGAAACATGAAAGATTTCCCATTTTAGCACCATCATCATCACTTTCAAGACTTCAAGAATTTCAAGACCTCTCCCTTTGACATTGCTTTAAGGTAAGCAATAATTACCTACTTTTCTACAGATTTATCCCATAAGGAATGTATTTTGCCTCTGAAACAACTGAGAGCGTGAATGTTTCAACTAAAACCTGCAGAGTTGTCTTTACTCAAGTGCACATCCATTTAATTAAGTGAAATTCTTTTAGGCACCAACCTTATACAAAATTCTTATTATCTTTTTTCCTCTAATTTCTTTGACTTGTTTTCACCAAGACAATATGAATCAATGGCAATGCTTGTTGTTCAACTTTAGGATAGAAAACAAGCACTTTTTTCTGGCAAATTCTGTAGCAATGTGTACTCATGTCACATGGCAGTTATATAAATGCATATAGACTCATAGTCTATATATTGAATTCTGTGTGGAATTGTACATAGTCTTAGAACTGATTCTTGCAGGCGTGTTTTTATGTAAGTAAGAGAGTTTGAAAAGGAGTGAAATTAGGAGAGAAAGTTAATGAGTTAACCTGAACATTGAGGTGATGACAAATCTGAAGAGTATAGAACAATTAGAATATACAGAGCAATTGCAATTATTATGTTCCAAATTCTATATTTAATTTTAATTCTGTATTTATTTTTTTTTAATAATAACAATGTTGATAACCTTTGAGTATTTCTCTGGGACTGATTACCTGCTAGAGAAAGTAGTCCTTTGCTGAGCACTGATTCAATGGAGCTTTCTAGCCAATCATTAATTCCCAAGAAATGCCATATAGCTCAATCATTATTATTAACAGACATTCCAGAGCTGTGAGAATCTGTCAAAAAAAGCAGCCAGACAGGCCTGATCTCAGACAGTGTTGATGTGAGAGGTATTTTGTGATAAGAAATGTCATGTGGAAACTGGAATGAAGCAGTCAATGTCTGCTTCCTTGGTAGTGTTTTCCTACTGAAGTGGCATGTCTGGATATATAGATACAAAATGTATTGCCAGTGGAAAACAAAAGAGGTGATGATTGTACCTCAGCAGACTGACTGGCAGCAGGGCTGCAATCACTAGTCTGTAAAAGCACAGGTAAACATTAGAAGGTGTCCACTGTTCAAGAATAAAAGGTATCTTAGCAAACATTAGTTAAAGAAGCAAAATGTGTTTTAACAAGGAGGCTACAAACAACTTTATGTTTATAAATACAGTCCCATGATTTACAAATATTGTAAACAGTCCTGAATGACACAATACAGAAGTTTGCTTTGGACAGCTCTACATTCTTGAATTAGCATGCACCAGACAGCCCCATTTGCTTCTCCCAAGTTCTGACATTGCTCAGTGAGGGGTACTCTCCCACTGGTATTAGTCTTGCTGAATGGTCAAAATGCATTTTGTTTTAGACCTTTCTTTTAGTTACAGAGAACACTTCATAAGGCTTTGCTCCTTTAACCAGTAACTGCAATCATTAATATCATATCAGAGCAGCAACGTGTGAAATCCCAACCTGCACTGTGTTGACACTAAATATACTTCTCCTCTCATAATTGCTGAGCACACGTCTTTTTAACTAACCTTTCCCTTTTCATTAAAAAAGATGCACATTCAGGCTAGGACAGAAGGAGCTTGATCTTATATATTTATTAATGCACAGAAACTTTAACAGGAACATCTCACAGACGCTGAGCATTTTTAGTTATTGTCATCAAGTCTGAAAAAATATACATTGCATGTAGCAAAGGGATCACCATCAAGAGATCTTAATGAGCCAGGAGGTACTGCATGAATAAAAAACCATGAGAGACTTCTTTTTTATGGCTCACTGAGGAGGAATATAATTTATTGCAATTCTATAATGTAGAAATTACCTTTATAACCTAATATTTTTCTCTTCAGTCTTCTTGTGAAACCAAAACTGTAGTAATTACAATTGAGTTTGAGGCAGGCAGTGACAGCATCCAGATTTGGAGTGGACTTCAGAAAAATTCAGATAAATTTAGAAGGTAAATGGAGTACTTGCAAATATACAAGAGGAAATACATGTATACTGCAAATGTCTTCAGAATACAGCAGTGGAAAAAAGTGCCAACCTGTCTAAAGCAGCTTCCAGCAGTACAGCTGAAAAATGAGTTGTGCCCTCGGGTTCACCTGTTGCACAGCTCTTGCTTTGATTCGGAACAAGGAGAGCTGCCAGTCAGGTTCTGTCTTTGGCAAAACTGATGGTACTTTTGAATGGTAACAGGATTGCAAGTACCTGGGAACAAAGTACGTTTCTGCTTGTTATAAATTAGACTGTCATGGAATTTAGATCTGGAGTGATTGGCCAGGTGTCTGAGGATTACTGCAGCTGACAGAGAAGGCTCTGCAGCTCATTCCAAAGTCATGCCAACAAAATCTTTGTCTTGTTAACAAAAAAAAGAAAGAAAAAATGGCTATAAAGGATCAAAAAAATTGGAAGTGCTTTTGTATCCTTCCAACTGAAAACCAAACCACCTTTGTTCCCATGAGTTCAGCTTTTCAAAGCAGAAAGAAAGTCTTTCTAAGCAGGCCTAAAATAGCATTAAAAATTGTCAAGGTTAAAGGGAGTATAATAGGCTGTATATTGTATCTGAGCATAGAGAAGCTGTGCTTAGACACAGAAGAGGACACAGAGCAGAGAAAATTTTCTGATCCTCTGCTGTCTGACTCTGGCATATGTTAGAACAACTGAGGAGCTCATCTAACCAATACCTCTTCTAAAACTGCTCAGTCACTGAGATAAAGAGGTAAACAAGTTTAGTCTAGAATGTGCATTCCTCAGGCCTGGAACATCCTTGGATGGAAGAGAGAACAAGAAGTCAAATTAATGAGTCAGTTAAAGTCTGCCAGTTTTAGCACTAATAACCCTCAAGGGCTATAGAAGTGAGCTGTAAACCTCAGAAGGGAAGAATTTGCTCTTCACATAAATGTAAAGTTGCTGTACTACTTAACTAACAAAATATTTTAGCCACCATATATTTTGCATGTCTTCCAAAATGTACTGTCAAGCAACCAAAATCAAAAGTTCTTACTGAAAATTAGACCTTTTTAGTGTGCTTCCCTGATAATAAGCTTTAATGATGTCTCTCTGCATCATTGTCACAACATGCCCATCCAAAGCTTGATTTATTTTTAGTCTTACATATAGTACTAATATATAGATGTAGGAACTTTCAGATTTATGAATAAGAAAATTTCTCTGACAGTTCCATTTTTAAAGGATGCTAACTGTTAGAAGATGCTCAGGATTTTAAAATGGTAAGTCACAAGACAGATTAAATAAGAGGTACGAAGTAATAGCAGTCTGAGTTCTGTGATTCCTCTTTAATTCTGTGACACTGCTATCACTGTCAGGTGATGCTGTCACCAGTTTTCAGGAGGCTATCAGATTCACTTATGTTATTACAATGCCTGGACAAGAGTGTCAAATGTGCTTGCCAAAGGTTAAACATCCACAGACCAACTCACTATGTATTGAATTCAACAACTGTCTTCACCCTGATTTAAAATGGAAACTGCACCGAGTGATTTTGCTCAAGAGATGCTGAATAATCACAGCTTACATGAAATCACCAGATGTCTGAGTGGTCAGTACTTCTGGAAACCAGGTCACATATTTGAAAGCCCAATAATGAATTCAGAAACTAAATTTAGGCACATATGTTGGAAAACTGTTGATGTGCACAAATACCAGTCCAGGTCCCAGACCACGCTTTTAGGCAGATGGCAGCGACTGTCCCTTCCTGACTCCACCTGACAGCCAAATGTAAAGAGCAGTACTAAGCTGGCTCCAGAGGGATTTGCTTCTCTGTCCTTCAGCATGAGAGCCAGTGAGAAGAAACAATCTATCAACCAGGTATCCTGACAGATGGTTAAAAACCCTTGAAGATTCCAAGGTGGAAGAGTAACTGCCATTCCTTGTGATTCCTTGTGTTTTCTTTCTAGAGAGCATTCTGATTATGATAACAGCATTCATCACTGATATTTCTCAGCACAGTGCAACTCTTTTATACCTACAGAATTGGAATATCTATCTAGAACATCTCTCTAGCTATTCTGTAATACTCTCTGAATGAAAAGGCATCAATCTAGTTTCCCTGCTCTTTGCATCAAGTCAATACTAAACTGAAAAGTTAATGCTTGGAGTAAATAATGTGTAGTAGCATATTTTTGATTTTTTTTTTGGTGGTTTTATAACATATATGTGCCTAGAGGTTTTTTATTATTGTGAAAGTGCAGTGATCCCACAGCTGGGTAAATAATAGGACAAATAAAAGGATTTTAACTGTAATGTGAAATGCACATTAGGGAGTCTTAAGAAGTGGTGCAAAAAGATGCTGACAGCAGATTCCAGTGGTATCTTTTTGTTGCAGTGGTTACTTAAACCAGCAGATTATATCTAATCTGTTAAATATAATCTAATGCTAATAACATATTTAGGATATCTGCTCCCTAACACAGATATAGGAGATTATTACAGAGTACAATAAGGTAAAACACATTTTTTGATCCAAAAAAAACATTGGCATCAGAGAGTACAGTTCTCATAATGCATTATTTAATCTGTAATTTAAATAGCCAAGTTACTTTGGAGTAAAATGTAAAGAAGCTGCAAAAGGAATACTTCTGTGTAATATGGAAATTGTATATATATATAAAAATTATATTTATTATACATGTATACTTCTATATTTATATCTACTTATATATTTACATACACATACCTATTTTTATATATACTTACTTTTATATATATACACACATATATAGGGCTGGTTGTAACAGAATACTTGGTAAAAGGACAATTCAAAATTTTCTTGGGTGTGTGGGAATTAGTCTGTCACTCACTCCCACACACCTGACAGAAAGCTGGCCTCTTTAAAGTCAATTTTGTAATTTCTATACACCTTGAACTCTTAAATAGGATTTTCCAGTTTAACAATTTCTCCCTGTGAATATAGTGATTGATCTTCTTTAAACAGAAAAAATAAGAAAATTTAAAGGAAATTGCATGTAATTTCTATGCAAACTAGAACAGTTGAAGTGAGCCCTGACAATATGATGACCAAACAGACAATTTAGATGGCTGAACAATAGGATCACTTTCCTACACAAACAATGCAAGTATTTCAACACATACAATGGCCATAAGTGAAAAAGAACAGATAACTCTAATACCAGTTATCTCACTTGTTTCGGTCATAATGTTTAGCTCAAGCCAAAAAACCCAAAACACTAAAACACTTGCACAGCAAGATCAGAAATAGATCCTCCATGTAAAGCCTCAACCTGGGTCCAGTTTTTAACCTCTTCATCTCATTGCAAAGGATTTTTTTAGTGTTAGGTCTGTTGGCTCTCATTAGTTGCTTGTTGACAGCTGTATGCAAAGGACAAAGTCTTGACTCATTAGTGTTAACAGGAATATTACCATTGAAATCTATGGAGTCTACTCTAAGGAACAAGATTTTATAAGTTTATTCTCATTGAGATGTTCTTTATAGGACACAAGATTCCATTTGTTTCAATGGGGTCATTTTATAATGCTAGTGTTATTCCTAATGAAAGCAAACCCAAAATCTAACATTAAAGGATACAGAAAAGAAAAGAAAAACCATAAAGGAAAAGGTCAAGACAAAAACAACAAAGGCCACATTCTGATGTTTATTATATTAGAGAATGTAGAAATATTTAAGGAATTAATGTTTTCACATCCTATGCACCTTTAGGGTCCTGTGCAGACAGCTGTATGTTGCTGAAAATGTATTTACCAAGCTCTCTGGTCAGCCAGTGCATCAGTCTCTGGAAGCCCAAAGGAGGCATGTTCTGCTGGCACTGGGGATAGGGATAGGGATAGGGATAGGGATAGGGATAGGGATAGGGATAGGGATAGGGATAGGGATAGGGATAGGGATAGGGATAGGGATAGGGATAGGGATAGGGATAGGGATAGGGATAGGGATAGGGATAGGGATAGGGATAGGGATAGGGATAGGGATAGCTCTGGCACAGCTGGGGGAATCTGCCCACGCTGCTGGGGAAACAATAAAAATCAGCAGCATATCCAACAAGCCTTGTTTGTACCTTCCTGCTCACATCCATCCTGAGCAACTTCTCTGTGCCCTGACAGTGAAAAGGTTGAGGGCTATTTCTCACTGACTTCATGACCCTTTACTACAGCTGGAATGCTCTGGGACAAGGGAAGAGTCATCTCTATACCATGGACAGATACAATTTTCTTGGCAACTCACATACAGGTGTGAAGTTGATTCCCTGATGATATTGAAACAATTGCAAATGCACCTCCTTACAAATAGAATGTAAAATCCTTTATTTTCCCCCACCTATTTAATAATAATAACAATGATGATAACAACAAAAAAGCCATCCCTCCTAGGACATGAGGAGAAACTAGAGATCCTTTATGTGATTACACTTAGAGCTTGTAAAGGTGTTTTGATACCATGGTGATGAACACAGTATAAATGCCAAGATAGATGATGGATCCAGCTGGCACTTCTCCCTCCTCCCCCACACATCATGGTGTTCACCACAACAAGTTTATGATTTTGTCCTAAAAATCTGTTGAGTCTTGTTGGTCTTTACAAATTTACTTGCAGAAACCACAAAATGCTCTCTTTACTTTGATTTACTTTACCTTGATTTAGTCTAAACTGTATAAGAGGTGCACGAATTTTTTCAGAAATGACACTCATACAGCCTATTATTCTCTTGAAAAAACCCTCCCCTAAACCCTAGCTGATAAATAAATGTGAGTTCTCCTTCTTGGTAAAAAAATATTTTATTTATTTGTCTGCTCAGTCATCATAGACAAGTTTTACCCAGAATGGTATTATTATATTTGTTCAGGTGAGATTTATTATTCAGAAGATCAAGCAAAGCCCTCAAAGTTAACTTCTAACTTGCACTTTTTCTATTTATATAGGACTTATTTAAGGATGAGGGGTTTGGGGTTTTTTTATCTATACGATGAGATAAATACTTGCTAGACTAGGTTATGTAAGAACCCAGAAATATTGCAATTCTCTTTTCTCACAGGAAAGGTGTGAAAACTAATAGCAATCTCATTGATTCACAAAATCTTTCTCGAGATATTTACTAAGTTTCAAATAGTAAGCATTGCTATTTTGAATGTACAGATTCTCCCCAGTTGCATTGCCCAAGAATGTCATTGCATTTTACACTACTTTGTGTCCTTGGTATTGACAAGGTGCTGATCTTTCACCTGCACAAACAGAACCAGGGATTCTCAAGAGGAGGTGGAAGAACTCTTGTTGTGGGGAAAGCAGACACCAGTCCCCACAGCTTATAAACCTCTTATTCAGTGTTTCCACTGAGAAATTAATTTTGAATGTGTTTCAGCTACTGAAATATTCTATCTGTTTATATACCTGGATGCTTCCAAAACAGCTGCACTTCAAAAGCTGGATGAAATAGTAATTACTGGGAGAGTATTAGATGAAATTCTAGTGGATCTAAACGAGGCCAGGCCTCCTTTCAGCCAGGGTGAATTTCACTCTTTATTTGCTTGAGTTGCAGAAATCTGATTAACCAAATTTAACCAGAACCA
The DNA here is from genome assembly GCF_036250125.1 of Pseudopipra pipra. NCBI lineage: Eukaryota > Metazoa > Chordata > Aves > Passeriformes > Pipridae > Pseudopipra > Pseudopipra pipra. The sequence continues at coordinate 7,305,256 of NC_087564.1, forward strand.
AATTAGAGCTTCTCAGCATAAGAAGAACTTGTGCCGGATTTCTTTTCACTGTTGCTTTCTGGTGGGTTTTGGTTTGGTTTTGGGTGAGGTTTTTTTGCTGGTTTGTTTTTTGATTTTTTTGTTTTGTTTACTTAATAGAAACAATGAGAGAGGAATAAGCTTCTCCAGGCTAATATAAGGAAGGAGAGAAAAAGAAAGGAGAGGTTCTTTGGTGAGTAGAATATCATCTTGCTTACTGTTGTCTCAGAAATCCTAAATGTGAATCATTTGGACTTCACTTTGCTCTTCAAAACTGAAGGGGGAGAAGTATGAGTACTACAACACTCGATGTACTCCACTGGCTCTCCAGTCAGTGATTACTTATTAGCATTCAAGGCCTTTCTTCAAGGTTTTCACTGGAATACAATATAATTCTTATGGCATCTGCCACTCAAAAGGTCACTCTGAAAGCGTTTTGAGTTATGGAACTCATCTTGAAATGGGAGTAAGGAGACACCCCTTGAAAGTCTAAGCCTAAGCACCAAAGCCTTGTATTGCACTTATTGATGTGATGTACCTTTTCCCTGAAAAAATTACTTCCATTCATTCCAAAATACTAAATAAAAAGGATTTGTAGGGAGGAGATGCATATATAACCACCCATCTTACTCTGACTTTGTGTATGCTAATGCTAACATTAAAATACAGTAAAAGTAAATTTATATTTTCTTGCTATCACTTGGTAAATACCAACACCAATTGGCAACATTGCCATCCCTGTGAGAGCCTTGGCTAGATTGTTAATATGCAAACACCACACTCTACTAGGAATGATTAGCTCATATTTTTCTTATCTAATTTCTTTCCATTCAGAAGCCCAAATACATAGGAATGTATCATGATTTATGTGTATAACTCCAAATGACAGCATATACAGTGTGTAAGCCACAGCTTCAGTTATTAGGAAAGTTTTCAGTTTCTAGTTATTTTAGTTTTTATTTCCTCCCAGGCACTTATTATATTCTTCTTAGCACGCTGAGCTCTTCTAATGTTTAGAAATATTGTGGAACTGCAAAATGGCACAGTCAATTAATTCCTTCATTTGAATAATTAAACATTTTAAATACTCCCTCCATACCTTATGTTCAGCTATAGATATATTATTAATAGTAGCTTGTACTGTGTGCTGCAAGAGAATCTTAGGCACATAATTCCTAGAACCTGGGGAGGAGAACATTTCCTGACACCATGAATTTACCTACCCAATGACAAAGTTATCTTGTTCTAGTTCAAACATGTTTCACACTGCAGTAATTGCACCATATGAATGTTGTGCTTTTTTTTTTTAAATGAAAAATTCAGCACAGTCAATTATTCAAAGAAGTTGTTTTGGTTGATGAATCCATCCCACCATGTTCAACAAAAATGTTAATCTTGCCTCACTACCTTTATGCTGTTTCTGTCTTATCACTCATTCCAGTGCCATGGTCTACAAAGACCATGGCACTGCATAAATTCAAGACCATAGGTTTGTAGCCAGACTGTCTGTTGTCAAATGGGTGTTGCCAGGATGTCATGGTTTAACAGGGTTTGTTACATGTCTGTGTGTTGAGGGCACTCCTACAGACAAATGGCCTTGAATCTCTGCTTCTCTGGATTACACTGTGTAATTTTCCCCACTCCCAGAGCCACTCTGGAACAACAATGTCTCCACCATGTTGTTAAATGAGCCTGACCAGGCTTCCTAAGTAAGGTGTAAGTTTTGTCTGATTTTAAAGCCTGAGTGTCTCAAGCAGAAATGGATGGTTTATTTTGCAAGGACACGGGGTAAATTTGCTGCAGAGTAAATCTGTGAAGCATTGATAGCCCCGTTAGCCTCCTGTTGTACACAGCACACAGCTTCCACACATCCTCTGCTGCCTATGCCTGCAACCAACTGGCAAACATCAAAATGAGCTTTAATGGTTCCAAGTCATCTGGAGAAGAGGCACTTCAGTTAATTTTTATATTTTGCCTGCTGTACAGGGGACGTATCTTTATTGTGATCACCCTTCAGCAAATGTAGGAATGTATCAATAAGACCAAGCAATATTTCCATGAATAAAATTTTACTTCTCCATTGTTTTTAAACCATAAAAAATAATCAAAGAGCAGGAAAGCCACTTTTCTATTGTCAATTAGCCTGCTTTTATATCGTTGGACATTGGACTCTGTTACATTTGTAACAGAGGTTTGAAAAATACTGGAGCATTAAAAATGTGAAAGAACACCACTCTGGGAATACAGACAGTGTTTGCTGTCACTGCCTTACTTGTTATGAATAAGTACAACTGGAAGGAATCTGAAAAAATCATTGCAAACACGATGAAGGAGGACAGAAGTGAAGGGCTAGTACAAAACAGGTGGATTACATTTGCCTTGTAGGGCATGCAGTCTTGTCCTCATCTATTATTAATTTTAAAAGTAGAAGCTTTGTGGTGCATGTTATGTCTTGACTCATAAATCAGCCTCTGTGTGCCTCTACCTGTGTTCAGATTTTTCTTTATCTCTTTTTACCCAAGGCCTGTAAAACACCTACAGATCTTTAGACCAGGAACCTGAGAGAAGTGGAAAATGTAATTTATTGCTGAGATAATACTGTTGAAAAATGGATTCTTCTGGTTATCTCATACAATCATTAATGAGAAAGGAAAGGTCCTTGAAATTCTGAAAAAACAAAAGTGCTATACATAGCTGAAAGACAGTCCACACTGAAACCTAAAAAAAATCAAGTACTATTTAATTTTCAAATCACATTTCCTACAAATTAAACTAAGAGGTTTGTAATAGTGATAATTACCTATTCAGCATCCTTCATCAGTCTCTGAACTCATTTTCTTCAGTCATTATTTGGACAAAAAAAAAAAAACCTTAAATGGGTCATTTATGCTTAAATTAATCTGTGCTTTTCCTGGAGTACCTCCTTTGTTCATCTCCAGCTTTAATTACTGAAAAACATTTTGTTTTATAGAAAACTGTGGCAAAATAGATGCATCCTTTCTAGTCATCCTATCTCAGGAAGTTCAGTGACTGCTATACTAGTGACATCACAGATGGTAAAGTCAGTTTAAAGATCTATTTCCCATGCAAAACCTGGCACACAACAGGAGTGAATACTAATGTGCACAAGAGTTCTAGGAAGAGTTTAGGGGACATAAAACAGTAAAGCAAGAATGTCCTTTTTGTACTCCTAGTCGAAAAAAATCTAAGTCCTCTGACTGTTTATTGAATTTTAATACTTGAAGGATTGCTGCTTCTTTGATTTTTATTTTTTTTTTTGCAAAAATAGCAACTGTGTTTAATGATCATCTGGGGTTTTATTTTTTTCTAATAAAATGTCACTTATCAGCAAAGAAGGAGAAAGGAATCTGAGAGTCATGCATACAGATGCATAAACTAAATACTGCTTTTTCTGCCAGATTTCTGCTTTTGCTTGTACATTAGTGGAAAATCTGTTTGTTTAAAATAAGAAAAGTCCAACAAGTCCAAATTTGAGATCAAGATGTGATATAAAAGCTCTTAAATCTGGATTTTCTTCTTAGACCAAGTCAAATAGTATATACCTGAAACCTGTACTACTCTAAAAACACGCAGATACATATGTGTGTATATAGACTAAATATTTATTTATATGCCTAATTCCCTTCCATTTGTGACTGGACAGATCTTGATAAGCAGCATGAATCATAAACTTTAGATAGAAGGCAAATGCTGTCCAATTCTGACGGGATTCATTCTGGAGAACATTTAAGTCACAAAGTTCTGAGATAGTTCAGGATGAGGTGACAGCCAATGACAAATTTTCTGCATAACTTTGGAAATGGGTACTTCAATTAAAGCCTTGGGTTTTTTCACTCAGCTCTAGCCCTTCTGGACTCCTACGCATTTTTTCTGTCTAGAAGTTTCAGTACAAACTCATGACCCGAACATCCATGGCTCTTCAGGAGTAGACACTTAATGCTTCAAAAATATGCACTAGATGAAATAATTGCTTCTAGTCTAGCTCTCTCATTCCCTGCAGTCCTTACTGGTCATGACTTTCTAATTTGCTGGCAGCCCAGGTCTCAATTACTCAGTAAAAGGTGCAAGTACTCAGTGTACCCAAAAATGAAATCTCAGGACAGGGAAATCTAAAATCAGAGGCACCCTAAATAAAGCAGAACTCTTGAATATTTGGCAGCACACAAAATGAACAAAACATCTTAGAAAGAGGACCAGTAGCTCTAGATAGAACGTGTATCTGTGTCAGAAACTGGAATTCAGTGTGCAAAACAAATTGAGTTAAATAGTGTGTTTAACTCATTACATCAACTTTTATATCTCTCATAGTTACAGTGATTCAAGGAATATATTACAGGTTTCTTGAACAAATGGAGCCTGCCCACACTAAATGAGTCAGATAGAAATCAATTACATTGTAGACTCTTTACTGTGGAAATAATCAATGTCATCATTGTTCCCTTCCTAGCAACAAAATATTGGTCCTGGTCAACCAATCTTTTTAAGCTGGTTTGCACAAAACACTTTTAATGGGTTTTTCTATTGTTTTGTGGGTCCTTTGAAAATGGTATCAAGGCCAAATATTAACAGAACCTTTTTTTAACATGGATAGCACTCTTTAGTGTAGTAATTCATTTTTAGTGTAGTAATTCATTTTTTGTTTGTATTGAACATCAAAGAAGCAGACCTTAAGTTTTATCATATTCTGTAATGTTTTAGGCTCAGATTGCCAAATGTATTTGTAACGGCATAGTCATCCTGGAGTCTTACTCTCAGCAATGGAACAGGAGCTAGAGTGGGAGATAGATGAGATACTACTCTAAGTTTTCAGAACTTACTGATTTGTATCCATTAGCTGTTCCTGGGAGAAGAATAGGAGCTGTATCATATGCCAAACCTTCCAAAATGTTACATCTGCTGGGAATGCTGTCCTGTTCAAGGATTTATGGGAGCTGGAAAATGAGATTCATAGAAAACAGAAAATACATTGTATGCATTATTTATTTTCAGTGTGTGTAATTCCATATTCTTTCTAAACAAATACAGTTATGTGTGATCCTTTTTATATCACCAGGTTTTATCAATTTCCATTATTTTCTCTAACTTATCCTTCAAGGACTCATATATATCAGCACACACTGAAAACAGATGTTAACACTGTGTGTGTTGTTTACACCTCTGATCTTCATTGGATTCCCTGAATTCCAGATGGCAGATAGTCATTCCACTGTATGGATAAGATTAAAATGGTTTGCTTTCAAATCTGCATATCTGGCTGTGCTTTGTAATTTTAATTCTAATGTCTAGACCAACCTTGTTATGTCCTTTTCACCTCTTGTACTCTTCCCATTTTGTAATTTGTTGTCATCTTGTCATTTGCTGACAATAGAAAAACGATTCCCTCCTTCAACCACTGCTTTTGACTATTTTGCTGCCCACTGAGGGTAGAGAGGGAGGCACCACCACAGCTGTTTATATGATTTGCTCAATAGAGACGGTAAATTTTTGCATAATTTTCTTGTTTTATTAATACTTAGTTTTATTGGTTCTTAATCTACGTCTCTCAAAGTGCATACAAGCTTCCTTTAAACTGCAGTAAGAAATAAAGTAGCATGTCTGTTACTGGATTTTTCAGAACTTCCAAGGTGTTAAGACCTGTAAGGGCTGGCAGCATGACCTAATGCATACTAGAGAAAGTCTTAAAAGATCTGGAATCCACAGATCTGCACTATTCTAATCACAGGCCTTATTAAAGCTAAATCTTATATAAGCATTTCCTTTTCAATGCCTCCATTTCCCACTTTTTATCTCTTATTTTCAATGTACTGCATGGCCTTCTAGAATGATGTATTCTCCTCTGTATGCTCAAACTAACTTTATGTTAGTTAATATAAATTATTCTCAATTTATACTCTATAAATAAGACCAGGCACATGCTACTGTAAATTATTTATTCAGTGCCATTATATTCATGACACTTTGTATAACAAATCAAGTCCTAAGACAAAATTCTGCTGCTTTATCTAGGCCTCATCTGGAATAAGTCCAGATAAATAACATAAATATCTGGACTTATAAATATCCAGATAAATATCTGGACTTATTCCATATCTGGAATAAGTCCAGATATGAAAGTCTATATTAAACTAATATAGATCAGTAGTAACTTTAAACAATTTAGTCATAGTAAAATAAGTTTAGCTGTATAGTATTTGGTCCATGATCTTGGCTTCAAAAATGCATACTTCAAATTTGGCAGAGTAAAGGAAGCAGGAGAGAGCTGAAATCCCCCTCCTGCACACGCAGTCCCCATCCTCAGTTCTCATGTTTATATGCAAATGTCCCTTTTTTTTTCTGCAGATGAAAACACTTCTGCACTCAGGCTGCAAAATCGGAAGAAAATGTGTTCAAATTACAAAATGGAAATGCCTTGTGGTATCCTCATTACAGCAGACAATACTCAACACTGATATAATATCAGAGGATTCCATCTGAAGAGGAGGTCTTTGAATCCACATCTCTGCCAGGTCTGATTCAATCTTTCAGACATGCATGACTTGACAGGAAAAATGGTTGCCTTTAGCAACACAACCAGGTGAAATAAGACCAAGGTGTGCTGATCACAACCTCAGGGCCCTGCGCTCCAGAACCACACTGTGCTGTCCTGCCAAAACACTCCTGTTCCTGCTACACTCCTTGGCCTGATCTTGATGGTATTTCACTTGCAAAATTCATCCCGAGCTTAGCTGAAGTCACGCAGCAGTCACATATTCTGGTTTATGGCTACTCAGCCCCATTAAGCAGATGAGAAGAAAATGGAAAAGAAACAGAAAAGGTAAAAAATTTCTTTGCATGATTAAGCCAATTGCTCTTATATTAGCATGAGCAGTTCCACCATGAGATTGTGATCACCTATGATGGTGTTAGGATATTTAGATGGGCTGCACCTGAGACTCAAAAATGCACTTTAGTTTTTATTTGCTTAATATACCACATGCTGCCTCATAAAGAGAGGAATTGACAAACACTACTTAATAAAAAAGACTTCCTCTAGCACTTTCCATCTAATGATCATCAAGCAGTTTACAAGCAGGACTGAAGCTGTTTTTATTTGTGGATAATAATGCCCACATTTTACAGAGAGGAAAATAATCTAGCCATAGGAACGCATTTTAGTTGACAACATTAACCTTAGCTAGCACGTCAGTGACAGGTTTCACACGATGAATAGAGGCACTCAGAGCTCTGCAGAGTAATCAGGTCCCGGCTGTTCAGCTGGGAAATCATAACCATGTTATCATTCCTGTATCGCTGGGTCAAAAAGGGACTGCAGTTCAGAAAGGATTAAGAAAACATTGCCTTGCAAGGGGTCACCCATGTATTTCAGTCATCACCTGACTGTGTACCTTGGTACTGAGAAAAACAGAAGCCTTGTGGGCCCTGGTCACTGCCCAGCACTGCCACGGGTAAAGGCAGGGCCCGCCCGGGCTGGGGGCAGTGACACGGAGTGGGCACAGAGACACTGTGCCTGCGCTTTTTCCATTCAACTTGTTTTTCCTTTTCAAGGAGACGTTGCTGTTGATGTCCAACTTCGTGAGAGCGAGTAAACACTGAGGAAACCAGACCTGGAGAACAACCCATCAAGGTCCAGAGGAAAGCTGCCAATGCTTTTAGATGACTCCGGTTTCCGTCAGTTCGCAGGTTAGGAACAAGCCGAAAAGGACGCAGATCTATTACTTTATTATTACTCATTGAGAAGCCAGCGCATCTCTGGGGCAGGTCCCACCCGCAGCCACCGCGGCCGCCCCCCTCACACGGCGGTGCCGGAGCCGCCGCGCTGCCCCCGGGGCTGTCCTAGAGGAGCCGCTCGGGCTGTCCCATGGGAGCCGCTCGCTCCAGAGCCACCTGCCCACCGCTCCCTGCCCTCACACCCGCCCGACTCGGGCCGCCCCCTCCGCCCTCAGCGCGGCCGCCGCCGGGCCCCGCGGGGCCTCCCCGCCCGCGCCAGGCGCCGCCCCCGGCGGAGGCGGTGCCGCCCCCTCTGCCCGGGGCCCGGCGGCGGCGGTTCCCGGCAGCGGCCGCGCGGGGCCGGGTGATGGCGGCGGCGGGGGACGCGTTCCTGCGAGCCCGCGGCAGGACCCTGACCGCCTTCCGCCCAGGTACGGCCAGCGCCGGGCGGCACCGCGGGCGGGCACCGGCGGCTCTTGCCCGCCGCGCCGCCGGGCGGGAGGGGCGAGCGGTGCGGAGGGAGGCCCGGGGCTTCCCCGGCGGCGGCGGGAGGAGCTGCCGCCGGGGAGGGGAGGCGAGGGGGGCCGGGCCGGGGCTCTGGGCCGGTGTCGGCGCCCGGAAGGCCGCGCTGGGGAGCGGGTGGCGCGGGGCGGCCGCGGCAAGGGGGGACTTGAGGCTGTGGCCGCCCCGCGGGGCCGGGACCGCCCGGGTTTGTCACCGCGCTCCGGCTCCCTGAGGATGCCGGCGGTGCCCAGCGCCAGAGTCGTTTTCAAATGCTTGTCTGTGCTCCTAAAGCGGACCTGCATAGCCTGTGTTGGCACCAGCGCTGTGCTGGCGTGTGTTTGTACCTGTAAGGGTGACCGAACAGGTTACCGGTAGGTCACTGGTTTTGTTATTTAAATGAAAGGCAGTCGTGCGATGGTTCGCAAGTAGGGAAGGTCCCGCTTCCTTCAGGGAGGTCCAGCCTGTCTCAGGGTGCAGGTCAGCAGCACGGTTCCTCCCCTGGCCCTTCCAGGCTGTGCGGAGGCAGCACTGGGATCCCCTCGGCTGTAGCTGCTCTGGGGACGTGATTCCAGACTCCCCAGGTGAATAAGTGAGGAGGCCGTGCCGAGCCAGCGCTGGCACAGCCACCTGTGGCTGTGGCTGGACCGACAGAGGAGCGTGTTGGACAGCTCTGTGTATGTCACCTGTTGGGAAAATTCTCCCAAGGATGGAGGTTCTACAGTGTGCCAAGGTTTCCCAGGGGCACAACTAGCTCTGTTTTAAGAAATCTTTTCCTATTATCGTGCGTGGAAGGTCTTTTATTTCCTTGTATTTATGAATTTCAGGTTGTATTGGTTTGGTGAGGTCGACAAGGCTATTCAGTCCCTACAGTTTTGTGGTATTTTCTTGGGTTTCGCTGGAAATATTTGGCTTTGCTTGTTGCCAAATAAAGAAAAATCACCAACTCGGAGCATGTGAAGTATACGTATACAGTCATTCTGGCAACCTATTAATTGCAGATGGTCTGGTTGGTTTGGAACAGAATGCCTAGCATTTGCTGAGGGGACAGATGGCAGACAAGCCATCTAGTTATATCAACTGTATGGTGAAATTGTAACAAAAGGAATGTTCAACAGCAGTGTAAAAATTTCTGAATAAAAGCTTTATCTAAGTACTTCTTGAAAATTGCCATAAGCATGGAAGGAAATATGTCATTTGGGAATCTGTTTTCCAAGTGTGCTTCTTTCTTCTGAAGTGTCCTTGTTTGGAATTCTTTAAATATTAATTGACGCTTTTCTTACCACTGATTGTTTTTAATTTTGTTCAGGAATTGTTAGGTGACTATAGTCCAGCTACTATCTTTGGGTGAAATATTTCTTTGTAAATAATTTACTTAGCCCTTTCTTAACAGACTAAAGTTCAACACAACTAAATGATTGGGGAAAAAAAAAACCAGAACCAAGGGCTGATAATATTGAAGCAAGATTTCTTGCAGTTTAAGATGCAAATCAGTTCTCTGTGTTTTGTTGCTTTCCTCAGTCTTTAGGTTTCACTCCTGTGTAAACTTGTAGCTACACAGAGCATTTACTGCCACTGCTATGGCTTGGCACACCTTTTCCTTTTATAATTTGAGACCCATCACTGAGAGCTTAATTGTGTTTTTTTTTCTTACTACCCTTTCTGCAAAATCACTCTTCCACACCCTGATATTTGTTCAGTCTGCTTTTACATAATGTGGATGTTATACCTGTAACCTGCTCTTTGTTATGGGACGTGAATCAGGAGCTAGAGGTTAGTGACCTAAATTATCCATGTAATCAATGAGGCACAGCAGTAAACAGTGCACAAATACCCTACTTTATTGACAAGAGACCTTTCTATGCTCTGGCTTTACTTTTGAAATAAATTATCTGTCTTTTCCACTCGTGCAAAATTATGCTTCAGATGTCAACTACTTCTATTAGTATTTTAGTGAAGAAACAGGACCATATGTTTGGGTAAATGCTGTCTTCACCACTTCTCTCCAAAAGTCATGGGGTTATTTTGTTTTGGTTTGTTAAGTATTTTTTTTGCATGCTGTGCAGAGAATTCCTGTGAAAGTAGGTAAACACTTTTTTCAAGTAACTAATGAAGTGATAGTACTGTCAGTTTAACTGGTTTAGAAGTGTCTGTTTGAACCTGTCTCTTCCTAGTTTTATTTGATGCTTCCAAAACCTTTATCTGGAGCAGGCAAATAACCCGTGTTGCCTACTCACGTTCTCAGTTATGTGTGTGATTCTATGTTCCTCTGTCATGCCTCCCTCACTAACCTTTTGCAAACTCTTCAAATTTATTCAGTTGCTTCTCAAATTTTTTTCATTTTACTGTGTTCTCTGTTCCTTTCCAATTCTTGCTTTTTTGCCATTGCTGAATGTTGAGCTGACTTTGCTTTGTAGCACTTGCTAGAACTATGGTAGTTTATATGAAGTTGGTGATGTTTTTCCCTTGTGCACTATCCTGTACATTTTTTGCATTGAAGTTGGTCAGCTCTTTTGAACTGTCACTGTATAAGAAATCTCTCCCCAGTTCTTCACAACCAGGCATGATTCTCAGGCCACCAAAATGGCTTTGTTTTACCAAATCTCACTTCCTCACTATTCAGTTGCTGTTACAGATTGTTCTGAAGTTGTTAAGCAGTGTAGGTCCCAGTACACATCCAGGTGGGGTCTGTGTATCTTGTCCACTTCTTTTTTTCTTACCAGTTTTCTGTGCATGCAAGGACTTGCTCTTATATTTCAAGACCCAGCTTCCTTAGGAGTCTTTGGTGAGTAATTCTTAGATGCCTGTTGGAGACGGGATCAAGTGGATCTCCCTTGTCCATGTAAAAGCTGTTGATTACTCTTTCTGAAGAATCAGTGAGCCCAGTAGTTACTGTCTTTGTTAGAGTTTCCATTCACTTGCCTGTACAGATGCCAGTTTTGCAGTCAGTCATTACCAGATTGCTCAGGAAACCCCCTTAAATGCAGGTGTGACAGTGGCCAGCTTCCTGTTCTTTGGTGCAGAGGAGCTGGTTTTCACTTTTGAGGAGTTCTATGAATGCCACCTCATCTGAGTGGTTTCTTAGTGTTCATGTCTTTTTGTTGAATCACCTACTGGTATTTTGATTTGAGACAGATCTGATGCGCTTTCTGTTAGGAAGAATTCTCACATCAGATCTTCACAGGTTCCTTCCCAATAAACGTGCATACAAAAACATAACTTATTTTTCTGCCCAGTCTTTGTCTTTAGGTGCATCTTGCGTGTCTGGAACATCTCTTAACCTTGGTGAGTGTCTGGCAGGCTACCTGCTCCTAATTCCTCTACAAAAGGCTTTATTAGTTTTCAGATTTATGCTGAAATGTTCTTCATTTTTTTTTAGCTTGACTTCTCAGACTTTTGTATCTAACCTCCCAGTGTATAAAATCTTTCTATTTTCTTTATTTGGATGCTTAAGCTTTTCAAAGGATGCTGTCCTGCTCTAACTACCCTCCTTAAGGCTGTTATTTAACTTGTTTAGACTGTCTGGATTCTTTTTGATTTTCTGAAGTTCTTAGTGAAAGCTGTGCATATGGTCTGAGCCTCTGGGATAGTGTCTTTGAATAGTTTCCATGCTGCCTTCAAGGATTTTTGCACTTTTTAAAAGCATCATAATTACATATAATTCGCCCTCCTTTGAAATTAAATACAACTGCAGTTGATTTCTTATTTTTTCTTGCTTTCACATGAGTGTTGGATCTTGGCACATTACGATTACTGTTCTAGAGCTCTTCAACAGTAATATTTTTGAGCACTGATCAGAAGTGCTTCCCAGCTTGCATATTCCATTCCCAATACTGTCTCCAACTCTCATATGAATTAGGCAAATTTTTACGTGGGTTTTGAGCAACTTTCTGTGACTTCACCTTGTCATTATGCAAGCCACCCCCCTTCACACCTACAGTTCTGGGCTGTAAAGTTTTTGTAATGAGTTTACATGTTAAATTTGGGGGTGGGCATAAGGCATGACTAGAATTTAGCATTCTGTAGCCCTCAGTACAAATAAACTGTGCCTGAGAGGGCATTTCTTACCTTGATAGTTATCTAAGAAGTTTGAAAGTATGTCTTTTGGAAACAGTAGCACTGGCTAATTTATGTGAGAAACTGTGTTCTGTCATTAAGTGTTTCTACTAGCAGAATTTCTGTAGTACATAATTTCTAAAATAATTACTCTTTAAAAGGTTTTATTTTCTCTCTGAAAATGTGTTTTGATACCTGTTTTGAAGGGGTTTTTTTCCCTGATGCGAAAAATTGCACCTTTCTCAACAGGTTGCCTTAGTCATTCCTCAGAACCTTCAATAGTCATATTTTGGTAGACCCTCAGGTGCACATGGAAAATAGAATGGAAAATGCTCATTTCATTAGATGGAAATCTTTTGAATTTGGACATACAGACAATAATGATAGGGTTTTTAGGCCATACCTATTGATAATATTTTAATAAATAACAAGAAATTATTAATAATTCAGTGCAAGTCCTTTATTGGTTTTCAAGCTATTTCAGGACTGAAAGTAATAAAAACAACTTTTTGCTTCTTGTATTGTCTATGTTGTATACATACTGACCTCACTTAAAAGATTCCATTTCCCTTCCTGCATTTAGGTTCTTTGGAAAACCAAGGTTGTGCTTCTTGCTTAATTTTACTTAGAAAAAGTCTCATAATTACACTCAGAGACAGCACAAGGCAGGACCCATGTATCTATTTCTGCTGTTCTCTGATCTTTCAGAAAAGTGAAATCGTTTCTCCTGACAAACCCAACATGACAATGAGGGCACTTTTCTATTTATTATTGCCCATGGCTTACTGAGCAGGCACTGGACATGTATCCATGTTTATTCTCCTCTGACACCATGGCATCTAGAGAGAGACTATGGACAGGAGTAACTTTTCATAACTAATTTGTTTCCACTAAATGCTGCAGAGGGTAGAGGAAGAAGAAAATGAATATACTGTTGAAACCAACGAATGCACTTTTTAAAAAAATCTCCCCAGGGAAATGCTGGAAATCCCACCTGTACTGTGTGGCTGTCAGAGGCCAGTGGTTCCTGTGAGCGCTCTATAGATGCATGTTTGTGATCCTTGGAGATGGGGAAAGAAGAGAGAGGAGAACTAGGAAAAGCAAAAGGGGAAGAAATAAAGGCCCAGCAATGTTAGGTATTGTCCTCTAGAAATCGTGAGGCTCAGCTGAAATCCCACCTAAGTCCTTGAAGTGTCTTTTTGCCTGTGATCACAATCCATGGCTGAGGATTTCTCCTGTGAATTGCTGCTGACTACTTCGGTCCTTCACAGAATTAATCCTTAGATAAAATTAGCAGCTGGCACTGTTTTTCAGGCAATGCTACTAAAAATACATTGCATCGATCCTCTGTCTGTACTTTGGAATGCACGGGAGCAGAAAGGGAGTAGGAAGCTACTGAAACTGAGGCAGAACATGTCCTGAAGTTGGACATTCTGTGGCAATCAGCTGGACAGCAATTAAGGAGGCCTGGGAACAAAACAAATCTGAAATAGGAGGTTTCAGTGGCTTAGTGTGGAAAAGCAGCACCAGAGACATGGTTTGTCCTTCAGAAATGGAAAGGGTGTGTGCATCAGTTATTGGAGAAGTCTGCTGACTCTTTGCTGCATTTGTGTTTTCTTGGTTTTATGGTAAATTCTGAAGTTGCAAACAGCTTCTGTGTTCAAGGGGATGAGCAGCCAATTTGCAGGGATTCTCAGCTCCACTCAATTTTGTGATCTGAGAAGGCAGAAGAAATTATTGATTGAATCCTAATCTTCTATTGCTTTACCTAGCATGCACCTTGTGTAATACAACTGCCTAGCCCAGCTAAAAGCTTGAAAACTGAAACTCCTAGTGAGAAGGTTCTTTAATGTTATTGTTATTCCCAGAGAAGCCATTGCTTGCTACATTTGAAGGGATGATAGTGATTGTAGATGCTGTTTAACTGAAACCTTAAGGAGTAGCATCTAGGATGTGGATCGTGACTGGATGATTACTGCAAAAACAGCTGTTCCCCTTCCCACCACTTGCATCCAATGCTGTTTGTTAGTTCCCTCTGCCAGACTTTGGCATTCCCCTGGCATAGAGGCAGGATGATTTTTTTGAGCACTCTTGAGATTCAGTGCAAAGACCAAAAAATGGCTCAGACAGATTTTTGTGGTGCCTGACAGTGGGCAGATGAGTTTCCTTTGCATGGCCTACAGTACCTGTTCTGCTTGTGGGGGCCAACAAACAGCTGGTGAGGGAGAAAAGTAGGGTACAGAAGTTTTGCTAAGAATTATCGGGAGAGGGTTCATTGATCAATCATTTCATTGTCAGGCAGAAGACATCTGGATCCATCTGTGGTTGTGGAAGATGCTTTTACCATCTTCCTCTTTGCTGCCCTCTCACCATATTGCCTGTTGAAAGAGCTCTCGTGCAGGCCTATTCCTGGACTTCTAAGCAAAATTACTAAAATTGCACTAGTTGCAACACTTGAAACTTCAGCTGGATGGGTGTTATGCCTTGCACAGATAAGGAAAAACTTGCATAAACTCCTCTGGAGACAGACCAGTGAGGGCAGTGAAGAGTTATTTCCTGGGTGAGCTGAATTCAGAACAGGATTAGGGGTTGATGCAGCAGGTGGAAGTTTGCACTGGTAGTGTTATACCAGTGATATTCTGCTTTTATTTATAGTACTTTATAGTAATTAAAGCACATTCCTGGTTAAAAAAAAAAAAAAAACAAGTAGTAAGTTTAAACAGAGTGTCCTTATTTTGTTCCCATATACTTTTGTTTTGTGGGGAATAAAATCACTAAGTACCACTTGATAACTAATAAGCTAATGGAATTTGGTGCAAGTACTAGGGTTATTTCTTTTTAAATAGTGTTTCTAGTTGGACTGATCAAATAACAAATCAAAGGTAGAAAATATTCAACCTTACTCTTATTTTTGTAGCTACTTGATAAGTTATTGAATGCCACAGAAACAGCTATTGACTGAATTATTTGACTAAGACCAGTTAATTAAACTAACATTTTAAGTAAATGTTATTTATGGTAGCCCTGATTCCTGGATCTCTTCTGTTGTCCCTGCTTCACTTTTTTCATTTTATATTTTTCTTTCCTACAGGAGAATATAGCATATACCTTTGCATCATTTTCAGTTGCTTTCTTTTTTCACCTCCTATCTCTTTCCTTTTCTCCCCACTCTTCACCACCTCCACCCCTGCATCTTCTGTTTCTCTTTTCTTCTGCCACTTCTTGATTCTGTCTGTGTACTGAACTTCTTTTTTCAAATTCATCTTATCAGTCTCTCTCTCTGCCTCACATGACCATCGCTCACCCACTCAAACCAGAGCATCTGTGCACAGGCTTGGAAACATTCAGGTACTTGAAACCTAGACAGTTCCTGTATTGGCATGAACATAAGTCAGGAAAATAAAATATCCATGAAGCTTATATTAGAATAACCCCTGCTCTGGCTTTTCAACCTGTTTTGCATCAGCTGTGCATGTGCACTGTCTGCTTGCCAGACTGCTGTGTGCTCAAGCATTATGTATGAAGCTCCTTGTTACCTGGGCCCTGGGCCAGTCCTGCTGCCTGTGCCTCCCATCCTGGGCTGCTGCAGGTGCTCCAGCTGCCTTTGCACAGACACTATTCCCTTCCAGAAAGGGAAACACAACCTGGCCATAATTGAGACTTAAAACAAAGACTAGCTCTCTTTTCTGAGTAGTTTCTGTAAAAATAAATAAATGTTTCTATATTTTACTTAGGCTACTACAGTAAAAATTCCTGGCTTGAGATTAATCAATACAAAACAAGTAGATTTTGCTCAGTGTTGATTATCAATACTGTCCAGAAAAGAGACAGGTGTTAAAAATCCTGCCATGTTGTTCCAAGACTTGGTATTTTTCCCCATTTAATGAGTTTGAGAATTGTGCCACTCCTCCGAACCAAGTTCCTCTTTCAGACGTTCCCTTTTTTCAGTTCCATTTTGTAAAGGTCATTAAGGATTTCTTATGCAAGCTTCCTTAACTGATTTTTATTCTGTGGTTTTCCACTTATAAAAACTGTGAGTTGATTTCTCTGCACAAACAGTGCCTTTGATGCAGCATGTAAGCTGCTTTTTATGGCAGTCATATCTTTTCATGCAAGTCATAAAATAAAAAACTAAATTGCTTTGTGTCACTCAACTGGTTCCATAAAGCTTCTGTTGCAAACTCATGGATAGATGGATCATTTCAGTTCTTCTAATAAGTTATGTAATTTTAATTCAGAATTAAAAGCTAATGAGTGGCTAAAAGTTTCTACCTATAAAATACGTGATTATTATTTCAAATAAGTCAATGCTGGTATATAAATAATTTTGTTTAGATATTAAACATTACTTTAACTGAAGTGTGGAAGCTTTCATTTGGCAAAATGATCTGATGCCATAGCAACAGATGGCAATTACAAGCAGCTTCTGGGAGTTGCCCACATTCCTTATCCCTCACCCAGCCTATCCATATCCTCGGTGCCAGGAAGGAATTCTGACCTCTGTTTTCCAACCTTCCTTGAAAGAACCATCCCCCCCTTCTTGCAAAGTAAGAAGCTCCAGTTCTTGTGGAAGGAAACCAAAAGCACATTCATGGTGGACATGCTGCTTGCTTCTGTTACTGGAAGACCAGTTTTGCCTCAAACTGAATTTCAGATCAGATTTACGTAATATGGAAGTATATTTATGGATTAGATTTTAATTTTAAATAATTTGCTGTATCATTTTCTTTTTAGATTCAGCTGTAGATTAATGTAGTCAGTGAGTTTTTAACAGTTTAAATGCTGTTTAAAAAAACTCCAATAACAGTAAATGTATTAAGCCAAATACAGCTCTCAAAACTGAAACATTCAGGTTGCAAATGAATGCATATAAACAGCTGGAGAAACCAGTGTGCTAGTGTTTGTGCTTCAGTTCCAGCTTTTCCCTAAAGCCATGAGAACAAAAAGCATTTAAAGCCTTAATAATTTAAGGAAAAGTCTACTGGAACCATAAAATGTGAAACTTTTGTATGTTTTAATTAGTTAATTAAAGAAGCAATAATTGGAGTCTTAAAAGAATCAAATGAAATCTAACATTACACACTTGTGTTATGTTGTAGTCTTGTAGTTTCCATTTGCTGTTTGCTGAATTCTCCACATACTTTTCCTCTAATCAGTCTGTAATTACTGTGTGGTATAATTAGATTAATATACTTTCATTTATTCCAACTACCCATTAGAGGAAAATTTTGTACTTCTGCCTTTATATTTGCCCCGTTTGAGTGACTACAGAATTCTGTACTTCTGCTGAAGCAATGTCAACCTACTTAGGTGAAGAACAATCCATTTAATGATACATGGAAACTTTCATTCTCTTTTAAGTGTCTCTACTGCTTAAATTTTCTTTTTTTTCCCCTCCTTTTTTCATTTTAGATGACGAGTGCCAGTGGAAGGGGCCCTTCTACTTCATCCAAGGAGCAGATCCTCAGTTCGGACTGATGAAAGCTTGGACATGTGGAGACACTGATAATGGAGATGATGAATGGGGAGAAGAAATCAAATTAGCAGAGCAAGCAGTGCAGGCCATTAACAAGCTAAACCCTAAACCCAAGTTCTTTGTGTTGTGTGGAGACCTTGTCCATGGAATGCCAGGTAAGGCAATTAAGTGCAGAATGGGGGTTGGAACTCCCTTTATATTTCAGATTGGCAATAAGGCTAATTTACTTTCCTTGACTTCAGAATAGTCTTTTGTAGGAGTTGGTGTGCTTCCTGTTGTGGTGTTTTGGAAAAGAAGTGTGATTTGTGGATGATTCTTGAGATATAATTTCAATTTCTTCATCTGACTTCCCGTGTCATTCATTTTAGGGCTGTACTTTCATTAGTTAATTGCTTTCTTTTCAGTAGGAAATTTTCTTTGAAATAAAAGTCCTAAGAACACACATTCAAATTACTTCTCCCTAAACAAATTGCTGTGAGAAGACAAATAGGGGCAGTAGCCACTGGGAAAAAAACAATGCCAGGAAAATAATAAAAAACGGATATGGCTTTTTGAGTACCTAAAGTGAGTACAGCTCAGAGAATTCTCTGGCTTTCTAATGCTTAATAAATTCAAATGCTTCAATATTTAAATTTTTTAAATGCTGAAAGTCAAGGAATTCAAGTTTTAGCAATTCTCTCCTGTTGCTGTGTGAGTTTGAGCTCGGTGTGTTTCTGCATACACTCAGGAAGAGCAACAGACCATCTAGAAAGGTGAGTTACAAAGTTTGACAGCTACAACTTTAAAACAGATTGGTGGTATTATCTATGTGAAGAAGAGAAGTACTTTTCTTGGAAGTGAAATAAAAAGTGATATTACCTGCTGCCAGCTGGTGTGAAAAGCAGATCTAAGCACAGTGTCTTACATTTCTTAGCCTTGCTAAGAAGCAGAGCTGCCCACAGCCTTGGCTGTGTGTCTGGGAGCACAGCAATCCCCCAAGGGACCTTGCAAATAGTCCTGTGTGCTTTATGTAACACTCTGCCTTGCACTCCACTTGCACCTGAAGTGCTGCTCCCCAGCCCTTGCTGCAACGTTTTGGGCGTGTTGGAGACCTTTCCCTAATTCCTTCAGTGTCCTGCAGTGTTAATTTTAAAGCTTAGCTGTCAAATTGATTGACATTATTTATAGGCTACAGACTTACTTTTGATCAGAACACAATTTTTCTGAAAGAGTGGGAAAGTGTAAAAACCAACAGATTTAAGCTTGATTGAATCTACTGTGTAACAGTTCAGTAGCTTGATGATAAAGTGTGCCATTATGGAGTTTTGTTGGTTTATGTGCTTCCATTAATTTTGGAAGCTCAGGTTTAACCCAGAATCATAAAATAATCTCTTCTTAAAGATCATCTGTCCTTCCTGTAGCAGAGTTTTAAGAAATATTTTGATTAGAACTTTTAATTCGTGTAAGTGTTCCAAAGATTTTGTCTTCAGTATCCCTTATAAGAGGAAGGAAATTCAGTACAAATAATGGGTGTTCTACACCCTATCTTTTCAGCAAACAGAGAATCTAAGAATTTTTTTTAGCAGATAGAGATTTTCAGGTAAATTGAGCATATACATGTTTGCAGAACTGAAGACCAGTTGAATTTGCTTCTTTTCAGGGAGAAATTTAGATATTTTCACTGTTCTAGCTAAGGATGTTTAGACCTATGTAATGCATGTCTGTAGTAGAATGGTACTGTAATTAGTTCATACTTCTTGACTGAGGAGTCTCTCCCAAGAATAATTGCTCTATCAATTCCCTTATGTTCAATAAAATGCAGGATAAAAAATTCATTTTTTCAGTAGGCAAAAATCAGAAAGTACATGAGACAAGACACTGATTTAAGTTGAACAGTTGTGAATTTGTACATGCATCTTCATGTCTCAAATGGCCTTTTAAATCACTTGTGTGTATCACCTGTATTAAAACTGAACACATCAGCATTACTGGAGGTGTGTCAGTTCCTATTGCAGCGTGGTTATTGAGAAAGTGAAGTTCAGCTCTGGTTTATGATCTGTTGGCCAATGTCTGACAAGTTCTTTGGATTATACTGCTTTATCATCAATGCCTGTCAATAAAAAAGGAGGGACAAAACAGATCTTCCTTGCTTCTCTTAAGATATTATATCATGGAGTAATAAGTGTAAAGTTTTTGGTGACTGTTTTAAAGCATGCACTGTAGTCATTTAGCCAGAACAATGTGGAAGCCTTTTGCACAGGAACTCCAAGAAATCTCAGAATTCCAGCAGCTAGAAGTGATGAACAGAATCCTGATCAGCTGGGAAGCAATCAGGCACAGCACTTGGAATCCATTACAGATGTCATTAGAGCAACGGAGTAATCATATCGTGGTATTTAACTGCTGATTAAAAGTAGTTTGTAGTCTGAATATTATTTTCAGAAGTTTTTCTTGATTACATAATCAAGAATAGGATATCTATTCCTGGTAACACTAATATTGTGGTACATAATCAAGAATTTTAAGCAATACCTTACAGTGCAACTGTGTCACTGAATATAATTTCTGTAGCCTCGATGCTTACACCAAGATACACCGTGACAATGAAGGGCTTGCTTCTGAAGACATTTGTGTGCATTAAATATAATATAACTTACTGTGGCAAAAATGCTAATCTGCAAAATGCAAAATATTGTTGATTGGATAATGTGTTTGTTTCACTGCATTTTTCTTAACCCCTGGAAGTTAATTTCTGAAAGTGTTTTATATCAAGTTGGAACTTTCTGTTTTGTTGTATGACAACTTCCCATATTGTTCCATTAACCAACACCCTTTGAGCCCAGCAGTCCAGCCAGTCCCTCACCCATCTTGTTCTCCACTCATCCAGACTGCATCATCCTGACTCCACAGCCAGGGTGGTTACAGGGAGGTGCCTCACAGTGACACCAGCCAGCACTCCCAGTACTCTGGGATCCATCCTGGCAGGTCCCATGGGCTTCCTTGGGTTGAAACTTTTCAGGAGATACTTGTTCTGTCACCGGTACTTCCTCTGCTCCTTTAGCTCTGGGAGCATTTCAGTGAAGGCAGGCAGAGGAAGGTCTGAGTGCCAGTCACTTGTCACTGCCTCCCTCAGCAGGGGGCCTGTATTGGCTTTATTATTTTATTGCTAAAGTAGTGGTAGAAGCTTTTGCTGCTGATCACACCTTTCACAGGTTTCAGCCCTCAGTGAGCTTTTCCTGACCAGCTCTGCATGACCAGGTACTTTTACAATATTATTCTTCCTTTCAGGTCTGTCTTTGTTTCCAACTCCCTTTGACAGCCTTTTTTCATTGGTACTCAGGCATGAATTCCTTGTTTAGCCACATCATTCTCCTTACAGTCTACATTTTTTCCCCACTTCCCTCAGTATCCAGAAGGACCATTCTTGTGTTAAGAGGAGTTTATCTTTAAAGACATGTCAATGCTCTCAAACTCTTGTCTTTCAGAGCAGTCTCCTCCAGGACCCTGTACCAGTTCCCCTAATAAGCCAGTCTGCTGTCCTGAGGCCCCAGGTCAGCTCTCTGTCTTCGGTGGCTGCTACAGCCAAGGCTGCCAGGGATTAACACATCCCCCAGCACTGATTGTGAGTGGCAGGACCAGGAGAGTGGGGCCTGGATGGCCCCTCTGTGTCAAGGGGTTTTCCCAGACTTCCTCCTGGACTGCTGTCAGCAGGTATCAGGGGGATTAGTCTCCCAGAAGAGCCAGGTCTGTAGCAAAAATCCCACTCTTGGTGGCTGAGATCTCCTCTGATCCACTGACTCAAGTTTAACAAGGCTGGTGTCTGTTCCATAGAGTAGTGCCCTCCAAACTCTGAGGGCAAACTCCCCTGCCTTCTTTCTTGCCTTTCCTTCCTGCTCTAGTTTAACATGAAGCATTGTACTTCCTTCTTCATCCCATACTTCAGGTGTAGCTTGCTGTCCAGGAAACAGTGTCTGCATTTCACCACCTTTTGTTACAACAGCAGAGAATTCAGCTGTTTGCAGCCAAGGTCACCCTGCTGAAGCCACCCAGAAACTCTGACTGTGAAGCTGGGAATCTGGCAGCTGTTTTTATGTGGCCAAATTCCTTTGGAGGAAATGGTTTAAGTACGTTTTATTAATGATGCTACTGCTGTCAGTAACTTGATAATTCTAGCCAGCAAAGTTATTTATGCAATGTATTTAGACCAGGTGTTTAATTATTTTTCATTAGTTGCTCTGCCTGCATGGGTAAAAGACAGCAAGTCTGCTGCAAACTGACTTAGCTCTGACTGTAATAAAATGTAGCTGTTTAGAGGCTAAATAAATGAAATGAGATTTGTCTAATATTATGTGTATAATCAAAAAAAAAACCTGATAGAACTTGATTAAGCTTGATCTGTTAGCAATGTGATAATGGATCAGTGAGCCAGTAATGTTTATGCCTGCAGTTTTAGATTCATTTCTGTGTATATGTTAATTACAAAAAGTCAGAATCACTAGAATTGAGTACTTGAAATACACTGCTAGTACTTGTACTGATTCCTTTAGTTAAGTGAAGGCATAATCTCTAATATACACATTTCCTGCCCAGGTCGTGCAGTGCTCTGTAATCTGACATCCACCCTTTCTGTCAATTAAGTCCAAGTAGTGATATTTTTCTTTATTTTTTTCCCCTACCTTTGTTTTATATTATTAAATTGTTTAATTAACAGATTTCAAATAGTTATTTATAGCACAGTTCTGAAACATTTAATTTTGGTGAAGGAACCTTTAGATCTGCTGTGATGAGTGGAAACATCACCTGACAGGTCAGAGCCATAAGTATTGTGCTCTACTTCAGAATGCCTTTATTTTGCTGAGAGGAGGGCAGGAGGAGGATGCCCATATCACTTACATCTGCCATTTATGAGGTCATTTTTTTGAAGGATCCTCCTTCTTTTTTATATCCATTTCCAAAGAACAAGTCAATCTAGACAGCTGTGTAAGTGAGGCAGGAGACTAAGCCATTGTATTTGAAATACATTGAATTCCAGTACAAGAATTCTGTTGTCTGCTCTTCTGCCATACCTTGTCAATTAATTATGTTGATACTACTTCTTTTTAATTAATCTGCCTATACTTTCATTTCTCTCATTAGTCTCAGAAGCAATTTTCCATCTTGCTTTTTAGTTTGTGCACCTCAGTATAAGCAGTTGTGCCTATTCATGCTTTCTTATTTATTCCTAAGATCTGGTGGGGTTTTTTTTTTAATAGATTTTTATTCATTCTATAGCTGATAAAATATTTAAGTGGTCTTACTCATTTCAGAGACTTTCAGTCTGTTTTTTAAAACTTACCTTTCTTAGCTCTCTCCAATTAGTTGTGCTGCATTCCCTCCTCTAGGGTCAGGGCTGTGGGGAGCGAGGGAGGGAGAGGGAGAAGGTGCAAGGAGCTGGTTTTGTGTTTGCTGGAGTTAGAACTACTCTGTGCCATCTTAGACCCCAGCAGTGGCCCTCAAATTGGTACACTTAGCTGTGCTCTTCCACAGAACAAATGTAACAGTGTTTCAAATTATTTGTTTACAGAGACTATTGCTGGGTAGATGCAGCTTCTCAACTAAATTTTGTCCAACTTTTTGGATAATTGGATATTTTTTGTTTAACTCACCAATGTCAGCCAAAGCCTGGATTGTTCATCATGGTAGGGTAACAACATGGAGTAGGTCAGAATATTGGTACCTTAAAGTATGATAAATCATTCATGCTTTTATTAATGTATCTTTTGTAAATTGAACAAATTGAAACATCTGATTGTTTCAATCAGCTTTACAGAGCTGCAGTCATATTTAATAATGTTTTCTTACTGCTCCTTGGTGTGCTTGCTGTCTGTGTCTCTTGCTCTCTCTATTGGGCCATACTTGGATTGTAAGATCTTCCAGGATTGTGTCTGTTCCATATTTTCACGTTTTTACTGTGCCATCTGATAATGTTTCAGGCTGTGAGCCCTGGCGTGTGTTGTTGCTGTGAACAGTTTAAACATGAGGTGACAGGACAGGCCCTGACAACAGACAAGCTGAAAACAGAGGTCCCCGAACTATAAGCAGCTCATTGATTGTCTGTTGTTGGCCATTAATGCAAGGCTGGAAAAAGACTATTTTAAGCATAACAAGGGGAAAAAAGGCAGCCAGGTGGGGCAAGGCACCTGCTGCAGCTGGGGAAAGCAGTGCCCTTGAGCTGCATGTGGTGGGGAAAAGGCACAGACTTACCCTACACAGGCTGGCATCCTGGAAAAAGCACATTCATGAATTTGGGAGAGAATTGTCACAGAATCTCTGTGAGATTACAGGAGGTGCGAGTGCACTGCCTGCCTCAGTGTCCCTTGCTATTCCTCTCACCTTTTCCCTGCTTTTTCTCTTCTTCAAGCATGGTGGGCCCCTGCCTTCCAGCTGGGGTGTGTGGCTGTCCTGCTGTGGCTTCCAGGGTGCCCAGCTGGGACCTTCTCACATGCCAGCCAGCTCCCCATGGCTGCATTCCATGCTCTGTGTGTGTCTGTGCATCTCTGGGACTTGTTTTCCCCCACGAATTCACACGTTTCACTAACGCTCTTAACTCCTCCATAAAGCCTCAGTAAGTCATATCAGCTCAATTCAGCTAATTACAATTTTGGGCAACAGTATGTGCTTTATGTGAAAAGCAAAACTGCTGGCTGCATGTCTCCTCAAAATTATATACCCTATTCTTTCTTCCATGCAGTGTTTCTTCGTACAATAAAACAGGCAATGATGTGCAGCGAGGTTTTTAAAAGCGGGTGCCAAATACCAGGATTCTGAGTTCATATTTAGACAGCAATTAAGGGACAGGTTTTCAAATCAGCATGTCTCCATTTGACTCCTGCTTGACAATTTGATGATCAGAATACCAGATGAGATGGGCACACTGGTTTTTATACCATCAGTACCTCCTTATGAGCTCTGACACGTTCACAGTAGAGAGTGAAGTTATTTATGTGCAGAACAGACAAGCTGCAGAGCTGAGGAACATCAGAGCTGATGGTTCTGGTGACCAGACAGCGGTATGGCTTCATTTCTGTTTATAATCACTAAAACATTTGAAGGCATCCTCTCTCCTGGGATAATTGCTAACTGGATTATCTTGAGCCTCTTTCCCGTGCCCAAATTTGATGTGCAACTGTCATGGTCCAAAATCTTTGTCTCTTGTTTCTGGTAGATACTGAGTGCATTAATATAACTTCCTCCAAAGTGTAGTTTTGGTAGATACACTACAGCCTTACTTCTGCAATAAAACTCTTTAACTTGCTCAATTTTCTAAATCAGGGACAAAGCACACACTGTAGCAAATGTTCCTGGTCAAAGCAGTATCATTTAAAATCTATTGTGAATATTCTAAATTCTCTTGGGCTGGTCAAAAGGTCAGTGAATACTGTTGGTAGTTGGTACCTCACAGGAAGTCCCACTTGTCTTTTGGTTTGGGATTTACTAAGGCACACTTTAAGGAACGTTGAGGGACTTGTCGAGTTTCCCAACTTTAATTTATTTGATAAAGTCCACAGTCATTTCCATGTGTATGTTCTTCCTTCTTAGGAAATCTTTCCCAGAGATTTAATGTGCAAACTTGCACATTTGCAGTTGCTGTGCAGCTGATTCAGCCCGGTGCCCTTTGCAGGAGTCAGACTGCTCTGCTCGTGTTTGAGACGTCAGAGACGAACCCGCTTGGTCACATCTCAGTGACTGAGTTGTTGGGAGGTTGGAGATTTGCTGCTGGTGGGTTTTGCACACAAGATGAGCTCTGAATGTAATGCTGAAATCTGCATGCAAATGCTAAAGCTGCCATTTATACATTTGTGAACTGAATAAATTACAGAGAAATGTCAGGTCCAATTCAAGTTCTTAATGTTATATACAGTGAATTAGTAAGACATTCTACAAAGGCAAAAAAGTGCCTGATAATGCTTAATATCTTTCTCAAAAGGTGATTTTACCACAGTAAATCTGGTTGTGAACTGCTTTTATTATTTCTTTTAAACTACCATTAAATAACCCATTTTGCTAAAACAAAGGAACATTAAGTTAAAAAAAAAAGCTTGCCAGATAAAATCAAGCTGCTCTGCTAGTCTTTAAGGGAGACATGTATATAAGGAGGTATTTTATAAAGATTTAATTTTAGCTAAAAGTACAACAGTTCTTTAAAAAAAATCCCTTTCTCTTCTAGAAAGCAAGAGCATGAATGCTGATGTTTGATTTGTCTGTATAACAGGCATGAGTGGGTTAAAAAATGGTGTCTCAAGTATGGTTCCAGCTTTAAAAATAACTGTAAGCATGTCACCTTTACTGTATTTGCTTTCTTTGCCATTTGAACTGGCTGCTTGCTTTACTAACAAAAGCAAGTTTGTGTAGTTTTTTGAACTCCCATCAGTGTGGCACAGCTGGGGAGGAGGCAGCTGTATTCCACTGTCACTTGCAGTTTCAGCAAAATTCTCAGCTAAATCCCAATTCCTGAATCTTTGTCAGTGGAGATTTGTAATAGAGCATGAAGGAGAAAGGGCACAGATTGACTTTTGAAGTGCAAGGTAGAAGTAGAGGCTTTGAAATGTTTATACTGAATCAGGCTGTAGGTAGAAGTTTTATTTGTTTGAATGCAAGATAAAATTTTTATTAATATGTCACTGCCTGATCAATAGGGCAGTGTTTCGGTCTGACCTAATTTCCTGACAGTAAGGTAGCTTAATCTAAATAAACTCACTGCATCCATTTCTTTTGCTATTGTAACCTAACTTTGATATGCTTGGTAGGATGGAGTCCAAACCAAAATGATTCTCGGGTGTTTTCTTCTTCAGACTCTTATGCCAATATTAATTAATAATGTGTAAGAATTTGGATAAGTAGCATATTATTTGTTAAATGTCTAATAATAACTGTTTCAAGGAATGTCACACTGGTTGCATAAATAAACATTTTATAGTAATTATCTGATTCTAGTAAAACCTAATGGAGCATTCAAAGCCTCCAAACAGCTCACTGTGAAATTAAATTTGCTCTCATCAGCCCAAGAGTAGGGAAGCATGAGAGATCCTCCATGCATGTTCAACAATCTCATACCATTGGGCTGTCACATCCAAATATCTAATCTTCAGCAAGTATGTATTTATTTGTATTTTAGACCACAGTGCCTAGTCTAGTCCACAGTTGAAATAAGAAATCCTGCTGACAGTAACTCTCTAGATATTAAAATCTTTCAGATATAATTCATTACACTGTTTTCCCAAACACTACATTTTATGATACAGCTAATAAAATCAATACTGAAAATCTAGTACAAGCAGTAGATCTTTGTATTAAGTTCGTTGTTATTAAGTTTATTGTTGTGCTCCTGTAGCACTGGGATATTTTTTCCTGTTTGTGATGATTTCATCAGAAGCACAGACCCAAAGGCAGTGATGGCCTGTGCTTGCTGTGACAGCTCTGCATTGCTGGAAGATGAATGAGGATAAGAGCAGAGTTGAGCTTAAGGAAGGATAATACTTATTTTCACAGCAGAACATGGAGCAGTAAATGCCATGAATTAGGTTGTTAAGTGGGCACCTGTGTGGCTGGGACTGAGAAAAATGTCAGCATTTGCAGTCATTATATTTAATGTCCTGCACTGGAACAAGGAGCAGTTGATCCCCTAATAGGCTCCCTTGTTCACTTTGGGGTTTTGTCATTGCTTTAATGTAATAATTGTTAATTATTAGCTTAAACTAGAGTTAAATTTTCTTCTTCTTTCAGTGTCCAAAGTTATATAATAAATGTAATTTGTGTTTTCATGCAGGGAAATTTTTTAGTGTGATCACTTTTTGTGTCTCTGAACAGATTATTACTTGTTTTGAATGTACTGAAAAAATCAGTTGCTTACAGCTGTAGACAAATGAGTATTCCAGCCTCTGCTTTTCAGTGGAACTAATGAGATGAGGCCCTTTATAAGTTAGACTGAGTAGTTGGTTTGTTCAGTAGTGAATATAGCCATATTTACATTATTTTTTAACTGCATAATTTTTTGTTCATCCTAAAATTGTCTTCAGGCTATTTGAAGATTAGAAATATATGTCTAAAGAAGAGAGAGGAGACATTTTAGCTATTACAGCACAGACTAAACCAAAAAACCTATTTCAGAACATGACCATAATGGGTTTATTAAAATTGATCAACTTATTCTTGCATGTAATAATTTGGAATGACGCAGTGGATTGCAGGAATTCATTAAAGCAGACACCAGAGGGGAGGCTTTTAAGTTTAAAACAAGAAACAGTGAAGAGAACAGAGTAAGGAGTAAGACTGAACTGGGTGGCCAGAGAGGTCTGTTCTGTCTGTGCTTGTGCCTGTCATATATCACAATTTTATAGCATCCTAGAAAAAATGAAGTGAATTGAAGACCACATTGTTCTAACTGTGCATGGACCATCAGGGAATCACTGCTTTTATGGGATGATAAAAAGTAAACAAATGAGAAGAGGGTAAGTCAGGAGGAGCACTGTTGAGATGGGGAAGGGCTGGAGGGAAGGCAGCACAGCGAGGAACAACAGCCAAGCTTTGGGGTGGGAGAGCTCTGAAGGGATGCTGGGCTGCATTTGCAAAGATCAGAGGAAACTGTGTATTATTATTTGAGATGTGACAAGATTAGAGCTTAGTTAAATATATATTTTTGTCAGTGCATAAAAATCAGGTGCAATAAAGATGCAATTGCAGAAGGAGCCTGGAAGATACAGCGTGGTGATGATGATACCATGGGGTTTGGACTCCAAGTGACAGGCACAGCAGTGGGGCTGTCACTGGGTAGGGGTCAGCTGAGGGGGGTGATGTAGGATCCTAATTGTACAGGTATCCTAACAGCTACAGGTATCCAAACCAGCAGCAGAGGTGAAAGGCAGTGCTGTTCTGACAGGAGGAGGCTTTCCCACAGAGATGGGGTTAGCAGTTAAATTCCCTCCAGTGAAGGTACTTACAGAAAGAGCTGTGAATATAACCTTGGACTCCCCTCCTCCCTGGAAATTTAGGGAATAGTGCCAGGGAAGGTCTTCCAAATGGCATGCAAAAGGAGTAGGGCAACTGCAGACAGTGATGAAAACACACCAAAAAAAGGACAAATACCCGAAGAAGAGGGAAGTGCTCAGAACAATTAGACTTTTTGATTAAAGCAAAGAGACCCAGAAAGGCCCAGAAGGCCCAGAAAAATACCCAAATCCCTCTGTGAGTTGTTTATTATAGTCATTTGATTGCTTTGAACAAGAATTACTTGTCTTTGATGATGTCAGAGTAATTCTCCTGATATCATCATAAATTACAGAAAGAACGGGCCCAGTGTTTTTATAAATTCTGGTTTCTTTGGTGGTGTTTTGACACTTTCTATTTTGCTTTTATCAGATTTAGGTACTATTTCTATCTGATATTTTGTATAGTATTTTCGTCTGCAATTTAGCTCTTTCTTCCTTGTTCTTTGATAATCAGCCTCTTGGGTTAAACATTTTCATATCAGAGGTTTTGGGGAGTGTTGCTCACATAAAAGTTAATTTTCTTTTTTTCTTTTTCAAATAGAAAATGTGTACTTTTCATTAAAAATTATGTGTTCCCTTCAAGTTTGGGACACTTCTAAGATACATTAAAATTCTGAGTAATTTAGAAATCCAGGAAGTGATTGTGCTATATTTTTACATGTTGTTAAGTTGGCTGAAGATGCCTTGGGTTGTTTCATCCTAAAGGCTTCTCCTGCCTTGGGGGGAGGGCTTAGACTTCTCCTCACATCAACACGGAAGTTGGGGTACCAACTCATCATACCATTATAACTTCTCCCTTTCCCTCATCTGATCCATATCAGTAGAAAAACTGGTGCTACTGTGAACTTATTGGTAATTTTTCATCTGGAATACTTCTGGAGGAAAAGTTACAATGTTAGTGGAGGTCACTGTAAGGGAAGAGTTGCCTCAAACAAACTTGCAGTCAGCATGCCATGCAGAGATACAGTTTGGGGGTTAACAGTGCTTTTAAATTGTTTTTAAGAGCTAGAGCCTTATAAAAACCAAACCCACTTTCTTATAGAGCTGCAGTATACTGTGGAATACTGCAGTAAACTGTAACTAAGAATTAGTAGCTAAAGGATTATTTCTTTGGCAGAATGATCGGTGAATTCTCCTTCTGCTGACTGAAGCCAAATTCAGTAAAGTACTTGCTTGAAATCTGCTCTTTCAGCATGTGAAGGTTGGTTGTCTTGACTCCTTTAAGCAATGCAGAAGGAACACTGGAAGTGTTTAGGCAGACAGTGATACACAACAGAGAGATGTTCTGCAGCAGACACTGACATTGCACCTTTCTGCTCCTGTTCACATCCCTCAGCTTTCAGACCTGATAGACTGGGAAACTGTGGAAAATTGTGCACAGCTGCAGTAGCAACAGTTCTCACTTTCATGTTTTTATAAAAGCCCAACTGCCCTTTATGGGCTATTAATTTGCGAATTCATTTATCTCAGGGCAAGGCTTTATTTACACAGCCTGACATAAAGACAGAAAATTGTAGCCTGGGATTTAAAAATGTCACTGCACATGATGCCAGGATAAACAGCACAGAAATTTATTTCAGTTGCATCTACCCTGTCACTTCCCAAACTGTTTTTCTACATTGCCTCTCAGCACTGTATTATTTCCCTATTCACCTATAACAAACCTCCATCTAAGCTAAAATAATGCATGTCATCAAATAGAAATGTTCTTCATAATAATTGGAATAATTAACTGTTACAGCCAACTCTGTGCCTGGTAGAGATTAAAGGGATATTTTTTATGCTGTGGCAGTGACCACTGTAGTTTTCTGATGGCTTCCTCCTTTTACCACTTTGATTACCTTCTCTATCTTTTACAAATTCAGAGGGAGGTACCCTCAGGAGGGCTCTTGTGGCACAAATAGTCTGCTGTGCAGCAGTGCAGCCCAGGGTTAGTGGCAGTCCAGCCCTTCCTCTCCACCACTAAACCAAGGGGTGCTGAGGCATCACTCCACCTTTTCCCACCTTTCTCTCCCTGGGTTTCTCTTCTTTTGAAGTTGTTTTGACCTTCCACCAAGAAGAGGTCAAGCCAAGATACAGTTGTTCCAAAACAATCTTTACTTAGTATGATTTCCTGGGCTCTTGGGCAGGGACCTTGTTTTCCGTTTCAAGCAATCTGTTTTCTGCAATAAAACACTGAATATGTTTCTCTGTTGCTATAGAAATAATATTGCATTAAATGAGAGAATCAGTGCCCTGCTGTCGAGAAATCTAATCTAAGTGTTAGTCTCTAGAGCTTGAATTTCACCGCTGGGAAGAGGTATACATAATTCTGCAAATTATTTCTGTAACTTATGCATAAATGTCTTTATACTCTGCAACTGTTAGCTAAATTTCCCAAAGTGATAGCAGGGAGTTTAACATGGTGTAATGTGTTTACACAGATCTACAGAGCCTCCCCCCTCGCGTTTCCCCGCCCTCCTTCCCCAAACATTTCCACATTTAGAACTCGAAATTTCCAACTCTTTGCATAGGAAAGTGGCAGGAAAAGCAGCACTCTCAGCCAGGTTCCCTACCCCAGGGACAGCAGCGTGCCAGGTCTGCTGGAATTTCTGCTGGTTATTTTGTAAAGTGCAGCTTCTCCAGGTAACATGAGGTGTCATTTGCCCTGGTTTTTCTGGGATTAATTTAGGATTAACCTAAACTGACCACAGTCCTGCTACATTAATATATCCCAAAAAGTTATCTACTTTCCTAGACCATTTTTCTAGGAAGTCCACTACTTTCTAGACTCCCCAGGTATCATATGCCTGTATTTCTCAAGTTACTCAAAGACTTCCCTACAATAACTTTCTACCCCATGCAGCAGTTAAACACAAGAGAGTTGTGGATTTTGACTTTATGGACCTCATATCCAATCTCACATCTGTCTTTACATGTAGCCATAATTTAGCTTTAATATTTTTTTTCCCAGTGTTTTTCTAAAGCTGTAGAATTCTAGTAACAGCAATCAGATGATACTTTAACCTGTATCTGTAGGATATGTGGAAGAATCAAAATATTTGTTGGTAATAGTTACTAAGGCTCAGTGTTTGTCAACATAAGTATTTTGAAGAAATGGTGAAAAAAGCTTTTATCTCACAGTACAGGAACCCCTTTATACATTTCTGTGTATAATATATATGTGTAGTCACAAAAATAGAACAGAATTTAAAAGTACCTGATGATTGATTTGCAGAGGCCTGTGTGCAAGTGTGTGTTAGAAACCTGAGTTCAGAGTTCTTGTAAAAATCCTGTTACAGCTTCTTGGTTAAAAAATGCAGTTATTATTTGTGAAATGGGCCTGTGCTAGATAAATGTTATGTATTGCAGGACAAAATATAATTTATATGTGTTTGTTTAATTCACAAATAATAAATGTATCAATGGCATCTAATTAAAGATTAGTCTTTAGAAAACCTAACAAAACGTCTGTCGTCATTAGAATAAAATAGCTGGTTTTTTTTCAAAAAATCCTTTTTAAATTTTTTTCAGTGATTGTAAATTAATCTGGCAATAAGATAAATCTTCCTAGACAGGGACAAATTTCTGACAACCAGAAGAGTAACTGTATGGTTTGCATATTAATCTAAAGGCAGAGATGCAGGAAAAACTAGCAAAGTACACAATTGCCTTTCTTTGAAATTAATGGCATGCTTATTATTAAAAGAGACTCATCATATGAATAAGTCACCACAGGACACTAATTATATTTTTGCTGTTAAAGTAGTTTTTGTAAGGAGAAAAAAAAAGGAAAAAAATAACAAACCCAACAACCTTTTATTCCTTTGCACAGCCATAAATATAAACCAAAAGTTGACCTGGTTTTTACCCCTGTGCTGTTACACTATCCAAAATTGCTGTACTTTTTCACCACATCATCAGTACAGAGATGAAAAAAATCATCCTGCTGAAGCTCTTGGTGTAAAACCGTGACTGTGGCATCACCCTCTGCTGTGCTGGGTGTTGGTTCCTGTCCAGGGCCTGCCTTCAGGCAAGCTCCTGGAAATGGCTGAGGACTTGATCAGGGGGGAAAGGGCTGAGTGGATACACAACATTAAAGTGAAAATACGTTCATGATCACATCTGATAGAGAATATTTTCTTACTGTGCATAATTCCATAAACAAAAGCCAGCAGTGAGGGTGGGAAAAGATAACAGGAATACTCAAATGTTTTGTGGTTGTTTTTTTCTTTAGGAACCCTCTGGAGAAAAAACCAAGTGCAAGATTTAAAGAATGTTCTGAAGAACACTGACCAGGACATACCACTGGTGTTTGTCAGTGGGAATCACGATGTTGGGAATTCTCCAACAAGAGAAACAATAGATGATTACTGCAAGAACTGGGGAGACGACTACTTCAGCTTTTGGGTTGGAGGTGTTTTCTTTCTTGTGCTGAATTCTCAGTTATTCTTTGATCCTTCCCAATGCCCTGAGTTGAAGCAAGCCCAGGATGTGTGGCTGGATGAGCAGCTGGCTGTTGCTGAAAAGCAGAAATGCAAGCACATAATTGTATTTCAGCACATCCCTCTGTTTCTGAGTACACCCGATGAAGACCACGGTTATTTCAACCTGGAGAAATCAGTTCGTGAAGAGATAATGGAAAAGTTTCATAAAGCAGGTATTTTCTCAAACTTTCCTATTCTTTAATTTTTGTTTCAAATTGTTAATGGCTCAGCCGCCAGACAAAATGCATTTAACTTAAATGGTCCTGCTTTCAAGGAATGTTAGATACTGCTTGTGAGCCTCATTGTTCCCCACAGATCAAAATTATTAACTGAATCTGGTCACCTGAAAAAAGAGCCAAACAAAATTTAAAACTTTGAGTGATAAGTAAAAAGCTAAGCATGAAAAATTCTTTAACAAGGGTTCCATTTTGCAGTTATAAGGCAACCTGAGTTTTTCCTACCTGCAGAGTGGAAGATCAGGTATTACTGTAGGAGAAAAATACAGAATTTATGTTTTACATAAAACATGGAAACAGAATTCAGAATTACCTTGGAGGTTGCTTTCTCCCACACTGAGCCAATTTTAAACCAAGAGTGTAATGCACTCCAGATATATTCAGTGTTAAAACAAGTCTTGCTCTGCTAAAATCAATCCTTTGCATATCCATTGCTAATAGGGGCCATCTCTGGGATGAAGGGCAGGTGGAACATGTGCTAAACAAGTACATTGTGCCAAATCCCTGAGCTTTGTCTGGTGCCACTTGAACGCCATGGAGACAGACACAGTACCCAGCTACTCCTCCACGCTCTTCCCATTGTTTTCACTTAATTGCCTTCATGTTCCTGGAGTGTGCTAGTCCCTCAAAATTTCCTGCCATCACTGCATCAGTGTCATTTTCTCTGTATCTATAAGAGAGCACATTATTTGGATTACTGAACAATGCACATTTTTTATGATATTGTTCCTAATTTACCATATAATTGTTAAGCCTGGACTCATCCAAACTCAGCCTGATTTCCAAGCTCTGAATCTCCTGCTGTTTCCAATCAGCAGGGCCAAAATTCACAGCTATCTGAGGGCTCTCCAGGGCACTGATATATTTGCAGATTCAAGATTTACAAGTGGTTTTTTCCCCATGAGGAGACATGCTGAGAATACCTCATAATATCTTTTTTAATTTTTGTGCCAGTGTTAATACAGTGGAAGTATTGCTGTTGGAAGGTCGGGCAGTTCTGTGACTGCCTGTATGCTGTGAACTGAATCACATCCTAGTTCAGGGGGTGTATCCCAGGAAATCAGCATTAATGTGGAAACCAAGGCAGTTCTGTTCTACAGCTTTCTGTCATCCAGATGTTTTTCTAACATTTGGCAACACTCAGTACTGGGAATATAATCGATGAAGAGGTAAAAGAAGTTGTGCAAAACTGTCATTGTAACGTTGTTGTTACATTATCATGTTTCCCAGAAGGATCTTTCAGACTGATTCTCCAAACCTGTGTACAGAGGCTTAACCAAAAGTTGGTTAGGCCTCAAATGATGGGGGAAAGCCAAAAGGAGAAGCCAGCAATACAACTCTATGGAAGAAATTCCCAAACTCCTTTCTGTGCCACCTTTCTGTTCCTCCTATCATTTCCCACTGTGTCCCTCATTCCCCTCTCTAATCCAGCTCGTTGTTTGGTTCCCTAATGAATGTGTTTAAACACTTTTGCTTGCTCTTTTGTCCAGTGAGTCAATAGGTGATATTCACAGTCCAATAATCAAACAGTTTGCTAATGAAATGAATACAGAGAACAGGCAGCTCAGTGGGACTCAGACTGCTGAGAAAAATGAGCTGAATCAAAAGTTGGCTCAGAGTTTCCTTAGTAACAGGTGGGCTTTCATTATTCAGGTGAAGAACGGCCTTTGTGAGACCACAGAGTGGTATCAGTGGATTGCCCAGAGGAGTTGGCATGGTGGGACAGATGCACAGATGTGCAAGGACACACCTGCTCTCTGAACCTCTGCCACAGAACAATCCCTTTCAGCATATCATTGGCCATAAAATTGGTTTTCCCACAGTTCACTTCATATGTTCTTGGAGGATTAAAACACAGAATATTGCTAATGAAATCCCAGGCTACTTTGCTTGGTTTTGTTGTTTTAATTATGATTTTCAGTGTAAGAAGGTTAACCCCTTATAGCAGTTAATTTAGAAATTTGGTAAACTCTTTATTCTGGAAAAACAAAGTCAATTTGCCTTTTTATGAGCCCACCAGACTGCCACTATTCATCTTCCCCCAGCCTGTCACCAGTCCTTCCTTCCTTCTGCTTTGTTGCTGTTGCTGTTTCAGTATTTCTAAGGACTCCAAAGGTTTGTTATGTAATTACATAAAATTTCAGTTTTAGGGGTTGCTGTGCTTGGCAATGCAAGTTATTAGATGGGCATCATGTTTCAGTGTTGATAACCCAGGATCAGAGCTGGACCTATCCCAGTTTTCACATTTGTACTTTTTCTGGAAGTGTCAAACACAGAACCATCACTCACTGGGTTAGAGAGAGACAGGAAAGGAAGGACAGTGTAGAAATTCAGGTCTTTCTGTGAACAAAGAAATTTATATGAATATATGTAGGAAATAATCACATACTTACAGAATGGTGATATTGCACAGGTGCTTTAAAGTGAGTATGCAACTTCAGGAAATTCTGATATGAAATTCAAAGCCCATATCATCTGTAGTTATTCTCTTCTAATCTCTTACAGATTACATAATGGTTTTGGTTTAAGTATCTGCTCATTACAAGCAGAGATAAAAGACTAGCTGTAGAGGCTACATCTGGTACGAAATACTGAATTACATTTCTCACATTAGAAGTGTCCTTAACAGTTGGGCTAATTAAAGATAAAATCATGTCCTTATGATAAATATTTATAAATTGAAAATCTGGCACTTGTAAATATGCATTACTACTATGCAAAGTTAAGCCATACTTGTAAGCTGCATGTCTAAGAAATCCTAGTAGCCCAGTTTTTCTTTAAATGCATTGTACCAGGGACTGTCCTTGAAAATGTCTTTTCGGTCACTGTGAAAACCAACTCAGTTGAGGGCAGAGTTTATCATTTAAGTGAAGATACGTTTGTGAAAGTCTATTTGTATAACTTCTGCAAGTTTAGCCTAAGTTGTCAAAGCTCTTTCTTCTCCACATGCAGAAGGTAAGTGCAGAAAAAACCTGTGTGCAGGAACTGTGAAAGAGCTGACCTGACGTTCTGAGCTGTAAGATCTGCTGGAGTCACTCGCCTGCTGCATGAAATGCATATTCAGCTCTCAAGGACTTTACAGTGCTGATAGAAATAGGTTTCCTCAGAGCATTGTAGGGAAAATAAAGAAGTGGTAGTAGTCTAGCCACATATCTGGTGGTCTGCATGTCGTGTGTCTTTGATAAACGTTTTAGCTTTCAAATTAAGCAGTTTATGTAATAGAAGACCTGCTTGTTCTTACATATCTCATTCCAGTAAAATCTTCTTAGGATGTTAAAGATTTTTTTTCTATGACCTGAAAAGGATGGGTATTTTTGGTGAGCTGTAGACAATCTTTTAAAGACTTTTTGTCCTGAGAACCATCACTGACATGCTGAACATTACTTACATTACTTAATACAATATAGTAATAGATGTTCTTAATGGCCCAAATGAACTAGAACATTTAAGCAAATGTCTGAACTTGTTTAAGAGCTCTGTTGAATAAAACCTAAATTAATAGCTGGTTTTTCACCAACAAAGTTGGAAAAAGACTTTTTGTTTCGAAGTTAGATGAAGAGTATAGGTGGTCTGTCTGTCTAGCTGAGAGATTTTGCATCCAGAATAGAATCACTAGACAATAGGTAGAAAATACAGAAGGAAATTCCCTGCAGTCTTCAACTTCTCTTAATTAAAAGTTTTATAGTCATCCAAATGTCTTCAAAGCAATTTTTCAGATGTGGTTAAAAATACTAAATATGTCCATAGGGGCAAAAATAACAACCTAACTTTATTAAATGGCATGGTTTTTTATTATATTTGTCACTGTAGGTGCTGTAACTTCTAACACCTTTACTCATTAAAAGAGTGTGATATCTACATTCTCCTCTTAGAAATGTTGTGACAGGAGAGCAGTGTTAAAGGAAGAAGAACATCCACAGCTGAGATATATTTGAGCACAAAGTTAAAGCATGGAGTGCTGAAAGCTGTTGTTTCTAAAATTTACCAGACAACATATGCTATGTTTCATTATTTTCTTTGTTGTGTAATCAAAGTTGACAGGGGAGTAATATTTTCTTCTTCCTGCCATTGAGACCTTGATTTTGGCAAAGCCCATGCACTGAGTGAGTAATCTCAGTGCTTATGTGTCAGTGTTTAAGATAATTTAAAGACTCTCAACTTCAGTAATTTAGATCAACCTCTTTCAGTGTTGCAGTTATGCTCTTTTTGGTACAGGTTGAGTGACCAAATTCGTTATTTTCTACATCACTATGTGAGAACAGCGGGTTTTAGGACCATTCCTCAGGTATGGTGATGTAATCTAGATACATGTAGGCATAGCTGGGTTTTTTCAGAAATTCAGCAGTAAGTACAAAATGCATATCCTC
The DNA here is from genome assembly GCF_036250125.1 of Pseudopipra pipra. Taxonomy (NCBI): domain Eukaryota; kingdom Metazoa; phylum Chordata; class Aves; order Passeriformes; family Pipridae; genus Pseudopipra; species Pseudopipra pipra. The sequence goes on from NC_087564.1 coordinate 7,343,107, forward strand.
TGTAAGGACATTAAGTCATTAAGTAATGTTTTTTCTGGGATAAATTTTTTTTAATCAGTTTTATCCACTGGTCTAAAACTTCCTATTGATCCTTAGAGCACACAGCAATCCAGAGCATTCTTTGGGGTTTGTGTCAGGTCTCTGAGAAAGCTTCACTTTCAAATGGAAAAAGTAGCAAAACCAGGAAGTAAATTCCACTGAAAGGTCACAAGAGGCATCCACAAAACCTGACTTGAAAGACAGAGTGACCTTCTCCAGACAGCACCTCAAAAGGGTGATTTAGACCAGTGCTCTAATTAGGTGATGTGGAATCACCCTCTGGCTGTGCCTGTCGGTTTTCCTCTGATTATATAGGAAAAACAAGTGACACTAAAATCCTTTTCTGTATAGCTCTGTTTAGTATTGTCCTGTCTAAAGATACTTTTGACATAGATATACTTTGTAAAATCATATCTTGTCTCCCACTTACACAGACCCACTGACCACCAGCTGCATCGAACTCCTGATGCAACACTGACCAGTGGGACTATTTCCTACTACTGGAGCTCCACTGGTGGGAAACTGCTGGGGGTTTTTTTTGGATAACAGGTCTGAGTAGTGCCTGAGCACTGAGCAGTTCTGGTAGCAGTGCTGTGACTGATGCTTTCACATCTTTGTTTGCTGCTGCAGCACCTGCTCAGCAGATGAGGCGATGGGAGCACTCTCAAATTGCAGTGAGATAAAATCGATTCTATTCCACTCAAGAGATTTTGTTTTCAAAGACTACTAAATATTATCATTCAGTTTGTAGCACTGGAGTCTTGAAAAGATGAGGTAAACCACGTGCCCAGGGGAGAAAAAAGGCACAGCAAAAAAATGCCAATGGTTAATGTGGGCTCTTGTAGGGAAGCTGAAAGAGCATCATTTTGGAGAGCAAAATTGTTCTGAGAGCAGGTATTACTCTTGAACTGAGCACATTGTTCAGCACTTCAGACAGCAGCTGTATGCTGCAAGTGAAAGGAAGAAAGAGAAGCCAGTTTGTGTCTGATACTCTAGGGAGAATGTTCAAGATCAATTTATCCATGTGACTTAAATGGTTGTATTTGCCAGAAACACTGCCTTTTAAAAAATACCCATCTACTCTTCCATGCGTGTGGGTGTACACACATATCTCATAGTAGCATCTCCCTGTGCCTGGATACTTACTTTGTTCTCCTGTCTATGAAAACGATGAAAGGGCACAAGAGTGTTGATAACATTCAGGTTTGTCACTCAATACAATTTTATTTCTTTACAGAACTGCTTCTCCTCCTCTTGCTTCCATTTTGGCTCTACTGCTGCTCCTCTCTCTCTCTCGTGCAGTTCTAGGGACAAATACATACAGGATCAGCTTTTTCTTGTATATCCTCTTTCTTCAGTCCTTGATTGAGCAAGAGGTTTGTGTAGTGAATCTGTGATTTTTGGATAAACATAATTCTATTTAAAATCTAATTTTATCATTAAACTTGAACAGCTAACATAAATGCAGAGTAATTAGACCAGAATGATGACCCCAAATCCTTGTGAAGAGCACAGGACAGAAAAGTGCATAATAAAGGTATTTCTCTCAAGTCCCCTTCCCACTTCCAACAATTTTTCTTTCAGGGACTTACTGCATCATATTAATGTTACCAATATAGTGCAAATTAGTGATTACTCTATAGATTTGATCAGTTGATCAGTGAAAACTGCTTTCACAAAGGTCTGTGGGAGGGAGTTTCATGTTTCACAGCTCTGTGAAGAATGCCTCCTTTTGTTTGCTTTGAACTTCACCTGCAGTCTGGATGGAGAGCCATCAGCCTGTGAATGAAATGCAGTGAACATGGATTCCTGTCTGCCATTACTGTAAAAAATAGTTCATTAATCAGCACTTAAG